>NW_020954550.1:28470826-28531830 GCF_900497805.2 Vombatus ursinus
CTTTCTTTCTTTCTTTCTTTCTTTCTTTCTTTCTTTCTTTCTTTCTTCCTTTCTTTTCTTTCTTTCTTTCTTCCTTCCTTCCTTCCTTCTTTCCTTCCTTCCTTCCTTCCTTCCTTCCTTCCTTCCTTCCTTCCTTCCTTTCTTTCTTTCTTTCTTTCTTTCTTTCTTTCTTTCTTTCTTTCTTTCTTTCTTTCTTTCTTTCTCTTTCTCTCTCTCTCTCCCTCTCTCTCTCTCTCTCTGTCTCTCACACACACACACACATACATACACAGACACAGGCAGACACACACACACCCACCCACACACATACGCACCCCATAAGAATCTTTATTCTAAGTCTGTCTTCTTCCTTTTCCTCTTCATAGCACACTGAGACACTGCTAGTCCTCTGCTTTTTCCTGAGTCAATGAAATTATAAAAGACAGTAGATTAGAGTGGGAGAGGACCTTAAATACCACTAAATCCAACTATTTTTATTTTATAGATGAGGAAACCAAGGCCAAAAAAGAATAAGTGGCTTGCTGTGGTTCACAAAGCTGGTAAATATCTGAGGCAGGATTTGAATCCATTATATATATCCACTTCATGACACCATATTGCCTCCAAATTTGTCCTCATTATGTACAATCTAATATTGTTTAGGCTTTTGTTTTGTCAGCTGTTATTTTTTTCTTGCTCTTCCCTCAAAGGATGAGGGGATATTATGAATCACTCCATTTTTTTCTGCCTCCCTAATTCTAGTTCTCTGCCTTGAGGGGCAATTCCCATAACTTTTCTTTTAGAAATCTCCCTACCCTAAAGGCTTAAGTATCAGCCTTGGCCAACAGGGCCTTCTATCCACCCTTGAAATCAAAGTCTCCTATATTGTCATTCAGAGGGAGATTATGGTCATTTCTATCCACTAATCCTAAACCTTGCCCACAAACCATTAAAAAAAGAATTTTTGCCAGATATAGAGTATAGTGAATGTGAATGTGTCAGGAATAAGAGCTATCGATGAAGAAGGGAAAAATCCAAATAACAGATTAGAAAATATTAGATCACTATGGAAAATATCTCTAATGATATGAGAGATGAACATATTTGGAGCACAAAAGTCCTGAAGTGGAAGAACATTTGCTACAAAGGAAACAAATAAACAAAATTTAAAAACCAACTGAATTCTATGTCAGCTAAACTATCTTTGAAAAAAAATGTTCAGAGATACCTCCTAGAACAACATGAAAAAAAAAATAAAAAAACTATCATGATGCAGAAAGTGTGTACATGTGTGCATACTTTATAAATAAAGACAAGTAAATAGAGATCAAGAGAACTTATAGATCAAAATTAAAATGAGGATGTGTGAGGGGGAGAAAGGTACAGGCAAATGTAACTGTCTCAATGATAAGCAACTTTGGTGGGATAGAAGAAAGACTTTCAAACAAAAAGGGAAGGATATTCAAATAACCCAAGATTATCCCATTGGGATGACACTTCTCTACCTCAGCTCTAAGCTGCAGACTATACCATTTCCTGAGACCCCAGTATTATATCCAGTTTGCCTGAATCTCAAGAAAACACTCCTGGAATTCCACCAACACAGATATTTTTTTCTGTACACAGGGCTTCTAGTCCTGCTTCTGATAGCCCCTTTCTATTGATTACTCCCTATTTCCCTTGCCACCTGTGCCCACGAGGCTAGTTAATTAGGTCCCTCTCACCAGAAGCATGAGTTCTGGATACCTCAGTGAGAACATATTCTAGGATTCTGAGGACTCTGGCTAGCTAATATTTGCCTTATCTTGGTAATCCCTTGCATCAAACCTAGTTCAGACCTTCCTACCCCTGTATGTTATGGACTCCTTTGGAAATCTGATGAACTCTATAGATCTCTTCTTAGAATAATGTTTTTAACTATATAAAATAAAATGCATAGGGTTACAAAGGAAACCAATTATATTTAAATGCATCTTTTCTTATTTTTTCATTGTTTCCTTCTGCATAAAATAGGTTGTAGATATTTTTTTTATTTTCTCACTGCCCCTGTCCCATCTTCCTTTGTCTACACAAGATATTTCTGATCATAAGGATAGTTTCTTATCCATGGAATAGACTAGAAGTGTAGCCATTCTTTGAGTCAGTAACTAATACATCATCAAGTAAATCTGAGACAGTGAAACTATCTCCTCCTCAGTCCCCACTGCTTCTATCCCAATGCTAAGGAACCTGAAAATTGCCTCAAGCAATTTTGTGACCAGGCAGACAGTTAAAAAAAAATCCAGTTGAGAAGATTTGCAAATCAAAGTAACATTTTTTTTTTTCTCAACCAAGTTCACAGATCTCTTAGAATCTATCCATGGAACCCCTGCTTTATATGAAGTCTAAATCTAGCTATCTCTAGATGCCATTGATTCCTCTGACTTCTGCCTAGGGCCAAGATGGCTAAGTTTGTCTTCTTCTACATTACAACCCTTCAAATAATTGAAGACAATTATGCCATCAATAAGTCATCTCCAGACTAAGCATCCCTAATTCCTTTAACCAATGCTTATATGGCATGATTTTCATGACTTTCACAGTTGCCTGTTTGCCCTCTTCTAGACACTTTCTAATTTTCCATGTCCTACCTAAAACCTTTTGTCTAAAACTGAACAAAATTAGTGGTTTAAGTTCCAATGTAATCCTGGAGGGACTAAATGAGAAATATCTGCCTTCTTTCCTTAATGCTAATTCAGACATATCCAGTTTCATGAGTCAATGACTCAAGAACTAGAAAATGGAGACCCCCTTTTGTTACATTGTTGGCAATGCAGGAGGATGTAACATAGGCAGGTACTGTTCATGTCTATGCTAGGAGCCTCTTAGTGTCATTAGCCCTCTTGGAAACTATTAGAACTCCAACTTTCAGAAAGGTCATTATCCTCAATTCCTTTAAAACAGAATCCTAGGTAGAAAAATTATAAGAGAACAGCTACATTATTCTAGGGAAAGAAAATCTTAAAGCTTACCTAGAAATTCCATATTTTAAATTGTAATGATTATTTTATAACAAACTCATCCTCTAGCATCTAAATCCTTTCTTGGTAGCTGTTTCTTGTCCAAAGCAGAATTCTGAAGTCAGCAAAGTTTGTTTTCAGAGACTTTAATTTTCTCTTTCTGCACTTTCCACTCCCTCCTCTATTCTATTCTCTAGCACAAATTGTCTACTTCAGACCACTAATGCTTGTAACAGGTACCCTTCATGGATACCTGGGTATCAGGGCTTTGTCTCATACTTTTGGTAATGGAATCTTACCATGCCTACTACAAATAGATTTTTACAGATACTTTCTATAGACAGAGTGTGGGTCAAAAGAGGTGGATGGGACTTTAATGTATCATAAAGAAGTGTGACTGATAAATTGGGGGAAGCAAACCTTTAAGCAATCTTGGCATCAATCACATATAAACATACATAGGCACATATCTATCAGATAGTCATAGAACTGCATCCATGGGTAGTACAGTATGTTAATTATCTTTTGATAAAGGATTTTAAGATTTCAAAAAGCAGCACCAAATGGTGCCCTTCTGGCCCCCTAAAGATACCAGCCTCTCTTTGTATCTAACTCTACTGGTCAGAGACATACATTTAGAGAAATCAAACACATTGTATTAGTGCCCCTACTTCCCATTATATCCTCCAGGCATTAAATGCATGTACTTTTAAAATGTCAGAATAACCAAGCAGATAAGAGTATATTTATAATAGTTCACACAATTGACATTCAAGCAACATGATAGTTTTCTTTAAAAAATAATATTCTATATTTTTAACTTATTTCATCTTTTATTTCTGAATTTATCTGTCACCTCTCTCCAACCCAGTGAGCTATGCCTTGTAACATTTTTTAAAAAAATATTTTAAAATGCTGTATTTCTTAAGAGATCATCTATTTTCATTCCCATCTCTAGACAATGGATAATGCTTAGAGTCATCCAAGAGAATCTCTTTAAAATATATTTATAAAATGTTGTAAAGATTAAGAAAAGTTGGTGCAGTGTCTGTCAGCCAGAGACTCACAGAATGCAAGTACACCATGAAGTTCCATTCTTACTAAGATATTAGCTTAAACGGACCCTGATTCCAACAAGATGACAAACTTGAGCCATTGAGAAAGGGGTTAATGCCCTTCCTGAGCCAATCATTAAAGTTCGGAACTGTTCTATTTTTAAACCATACTGTGTGAGAAGCTGCAGTCTGAAAATAGGTACAGATCATGTGTCCCTGCAGAATATAGAACATCAGGATATTTCATTTCCACAGAACACAGGTCAGACTGAGAGCAGAATCCTGTCTCCTCTGACTTTTTATTTGTTTACTTGTATTGTTATTTTAGAATTGTATGATTTATGTATATATTGACTCAGAATATACTGTGATTCCAGAAAGTTTTCCAGACTATCTGCTTTTGTGAATTTATTTAGCTAAAAAATGAATTATTAAAAATCAATTCCAGTTCAATAGTTTAAATGTCAATGACAGTGAAACAAAATCATTTAAAATCAGCTAACTGTTTAACTGTACTGAACAATAGAGATCATCTAGTCCATCCCCATCATGTTAACAGATGAGGAGATAGAGATCCAAAGAGATTTGATGACATTTTCAAGGTCAAGTAGCTCATAGAATATAACAAAATCTCCTGGCTCCAAAGTCAACTATCTTTCTACTTTTCCTAATAAACCAGAACATCTTCTTCCCATGTACAAATATTTTAATAGGTTATTTGCAAATTGTATAATTCAAAACAATAAATGTCAATTGAGTATACAGTGTGACAAGGCTCTGTCTTAAAGTGCTATGGGAAATAAAAAGTTGAATGATACATTTTCTTTATTGTCAGCTTTTATATTCTAATAGATGATGAGGGGTATAAGCAAAAATAACTATAACAATGTCAATAATATACATTTAAATAGTGTTTTAAGGTGTGCAAAGGACTAAAGTTTTACATTTGAGTCTCACAACAACCTAGCAAAACAGGTTATGATACCGATTTTATATATGAGGAAACTAATTATCAGACAGATTGTCAAGGTATAATGTTGTACACACTGTAATAGTTGTTCGACTTGCCAAGGAAGCAGAACAGAAGAAGGAGAAATTATTTCTAGCTTAGAAAGAAAATGGGAAATGGGCAAGAAGGGGAGTCATCAAAGAAGCCTTCATGAAGAACATGAAGTTTAACTCCAATTGTATGGTTAGTCCTTTGACTTAAGTTTGGAAAGAAGGCTTCCAAGGTGGAGAAAGCAGTTTAAATAAAGCTACAGATATTTCTAAGATGTTTTCAAGGTATGGTGAATAGTCCATTTTGATGGGAATATGTTTTCACTAATATAATGACTGGTTTTCTTTTTAATCTGGAAATTTAAAGTTGCTGGGCAATTTTAACCTCACATCTGCTATTTTCTAGTATATTTTATGTTATGGTTATTATATATAATTTTTTTGTTGTATACACACAGACACAGACACATATGTACTTATGGGTATGTATAAACACAAATATATGTGTGATTTCATCAGCTTGGGCATTACTTCCAATGACAAAAACTATACCCCACCAATGCATATTCATTTTCTCATGTCTTTTTTAAAAGCATATCATAGGAATTAACCCATATGCTGCCAGCCTTCCTTGTTGTCTCTTGACATTGTGAAGATGCCAGTGGGGTATTCTGGCTACCCACTTGCTGTCCCTCATTCTTGTCATGTGACCAACTCATCTTGTCTTTCTACGATACAGTGACTTGATATCTTTCACTCCTATTCTTCTTTGGTATTCCTCACTCTGAAACATTATAGAGCTTTCAAAAGAGATAAATGATCACTCAAAGAAGTTTGGTCTGTTCATCCACACAGGAAAGACTAAATAAATGAATAATATCTATTAGCCAGATTCCAACATGTGTTTGGGTAAAGTTTATGCAACAGTGTGTATATCTGGGACTTATACTTCAGGTGGGCAGCTAATTGAGCCCAGAACAGGAAGAGGAAAGAAGACTGTTTTAGGGAAATCCCCTATCATCTAATGAAAGCAAAGGTTAATTTTTTAAACATGTGCATTCTACCATTGTAGCTATATGACAGAAAGAAATGGAATAAAACTTCCTACAAAGAACTAAAAATAAGTGTTATACAGAAGAGAATAGTAGGGAATATGGTGGGTCTGATCAGGTTATAATATATCACTAATTTATCATATACTATGACATTTCTGTGAAAAATGTTCTTTGCTAAATTATGAGCTCTATGAAAATAGTTGTCTCAATTTTCTTTGATCTCTCCCAGTACTCAGTTAAGTCCTTTGCTCTTAATAATAGTATTTAATAAATCTTTGGAGAATAAATTTTTAAAAATGGATAAAGAATTGGACAAGTAGGTAGTGGTAAGAATAAGGTAGCAAAATCAGAAAGGATAAGAATTGGTAGGGAACTTAGAAATTATCTAGTGTAAACTCCTCGTATTTTAGCTACATTCACAAAGAACAGACATGATTTCCCGACAGTCCCACAACTGACAGAATTGAGACTGCAACCTAAATCTCCTGATTTCTAGTTTAGTTGGGTGGGAGCTGACTGTGGGATATCCCTGAATGCCATGATGAGGTATTTGGGCTTTATTCTGGCAGTTAACCTTTGAAAATGTTTATTATGAAGATTATTTTGCCAGTAAAGGGTGTGGAGTAAGATTGGAGGCAAGAAAATCGATTAGAAGACAATTTGAACAGGTTTAGGTTAGATGTGTTGAAGTCCTGAATTGGTATTGTGATAATGAGAGCATCTGAAAGGGAATCTATCACAAGTAGAATCCTTGGAATGAGTAACAGATTTGTTTTGTCTATCAGGAGAAAGTAAAGAAGGAAAAAAGTGACTCTGACTTTTGAATTCAGATGATGAAAAGGATAATGGCAACATTAGCAGTGAAAAGCAGAGAGGAAACATTTGAGCATGGGGAGATTGATGAATTGGTTTGGAGCATGCTGAGTTTGAGGATGTAGTAGGACATCTTTAGAGAGATATACTGTAAGCTGTTAAAATTATAGCTCTGAAAACTGAAAGAGAGGATGGAACTATAGATGTTGATTTGAAAACTTCCATCGATATTTTCATTATCTTTTCCCCAAAATCCAACACTTTTTGTAACTTGATTATTTTTGTCGAGAACACTAACCTACTTTCAGTCATTTGTGACAACCTCTGTGTTATCTTTAATTCTCACTCTTCTTCCCCACAAATAACCATTCAGTTCCATTGCCAGATCTTGTTTCTCCAATCACAAAATCTCTAGCATATGTCCTGTTCTTTCTCCTCAGACAGTGTCTACCTTGATTCAGACTAACACTCTCTGTCACTTGAATAGCCTTATCATTGGTCTACTTGTCTCATGTCTCTCTCCCATCCAATTCATCCTCCCCATAGCTGCCAATATGATTTTACTAAAGCACAGGTAGATTCATGTCATTCTCTGTTTAATAAATTCTATTTGCTTCCTATTGCTTCTAGTATTAAGCACAAAGTCCTTCTTTTGACATTTAAATTCTTTACAACCTGGCCTCAACCTATCTTTCCAGTCTTGTTTTATATTACACTCCTAGTCACATTCTGTGGGTCAGTCAGAACAGCCTTCTTGCTGTTCCTCGCACATAAACTGGTACATCAGATGTTGGATGTTGGACTTGGAATCAGAAAGACTTTGGTTCAAATCCTGCCTCTGACACTTAAAAGATATGTGACCCTAGACAAGTCATTTCACTTCTCTGACTTTCAGTTTTCTCATCTGTATAATGAAAGGCTTTGACTTTATGACCTCTAAGATAATCTCCAGCTTTGAATCTTTTATCCTAAAGTCCTGTATTTGTGCTCTTGTGAAGGCTGTTTTCCACGCCTAGAATGCACTTCCTCTTCACACTCACATCTTACAATCCCTTTTTTCCTTCGAGACTCCAGTGAAGCACCACCTTCTACCTTAAGTTTTTCTTGGTCTCCCCTCAAACCTTGTGCTCTTCTTGCCAAAATCAATTGGTATTTAATTTGCATATATTCTGCTTAAACTTATTTATGTACATATTACCTCCCCAATAGAATACAATCTGCTTGAGGGGAGGGATTTTTCATTGTTGTCTATGTATCCCCAGAACTTATAATAAGACATACAGAAAATTATGAACAAAAATGCTTTTGTATTGATTGAGTAGATACTTGAAATTCTGAACATGAATGAGCTCCCCAAAACAAAGTAGAGAGAAAAGACTCAAGTTTCTGTCTTTGTTCCATCACAATCATTTAGAGGGTAGATAAAGAAAAAAAAAGAAAAAAAAGAGGTACAGAAGAAGTATGTAGGAAGATGGGAATAGAATAAACAGAATCAAATTTTATTGAAGATAGGAGAAAATTTCCAAAAGAAAGCAATAGCTAATAGCATTAGATGATGAAGACAGGCAGAATTAGATGGGAACTGATAAAAAAAAAGGTCATTAGATCCAGAAATTAAAAACTAATGGATAACTTTTGATAGAGTATTTTCAGTAAAAATTGTGAGGATCAAAGCTAGCTTGCAAACTGTTAAGAAGTGAATGATGAATTTATTGAAAGAAGCATATGTGTGTATACATACATACACACATATACATATATGTGCATATACATGCACACATACATACACATGCACACACATATAAGTATATGTGTATATATATGCATATATATACATACATATACACACCTACATACATATACACACACATATAGCAATTGTGATTAAGTGACTTACCCATGGTCACACAGCTAGTAAATGTCTGAGGCTGGATTTGAACTCAGGTCCTCCTGAGTCCAGGGCCAGTGCTCTCTGCTATGTAGTTGCCCCTGAGATGTGTGCATATGTGTATGTGCAGATATATGTGTGTGTGTGTGTGTGTGTGTATGTATGTATGTATATATAATTCATATTTTTTCATGTATATGTGTATATATATATATATATGAAGTATCACTTGAAATATGAAGGATAGCATATCATTGGAGATAGAGAACCTTCTTTGAAGACAAGAAGATCTAGGTTAAAGTCCCAACTCTGGCACATCCTGGCTGTGAGATCTTGGGTAAGGCAAAAACCTCAGTTTTCCATTCAACACTCTTTAAGCTGCAGCATTGCTAGAAGGTTCCCTCCCCTGGGAGCACCTTATGCCAATGAAATCTTCGTCCAGTAACTATCTTATAGCTTGAAAATTATAAAGAGAAGTAGAATAGTAACTCAAGAGAGTCACAGAATCAATGAAAGTTTTGTTTTGGTCTTGCTTTTGATTTGTTATTTTTAGGGAAAAGAACAACTTCAACATATCTTTAAACTACTGATAAGATTATACTATCTTTTCTAGCTCTTTCTCACTATTAGAAAGGGAAACATGAAGAAATTCATAATCAAAAGCTTTGAGACATGTATGGCTAGATCAGCCTGGGGTCACTTTTCTTCAGTGGCTATGTTCTTATCATAGACCATAGGATTTAGAGCCAGAAAAGTCAATTAAAATGCTCTATCAACGATCATGTTTGGCAGATAAAGAAACTGATTGTCAAAGCAGTTAAATGGCTTGTCCAAAATAACATAGGAAAGAAGTTGCAGAGTCAAAATTTGAGTCCAGGTTCTCACTCTAAATTGAGTGCTTTTTTCTATTATACTTCCGTAATCTGGTCAATTCTGATTACACCTCATACTTTCTCGTTCCTGACTGGAAGTGGCCTCACCAAGAGTTCTCATACTCCTGGAGATGCTGAAGACAATACTTCTCTCACTTAGAACAGTGTCTAAGGCTCTGAGCCAGAGGGAAATACATAACTCACACAGAAGGACAAATTAGAATCCACCTCTCCAGACTATGTCAAAGGCAGCATTTTGCTGTCCCTCTATATGCAGATTCCCTACTTGGCAGCAACTTCCCAGATATAGCAGGAAAGCAGCTAATGTGAAGAAATGGAAGATGTCCAAGGCTGATGAATATAGACTCAGATTTACTGTTTCTTGTAGAAAAGGTAACTGATATAGACTGTACCTCCAGCTGAACCATGGATGAGTTTGATGGCATTTATGTCCCTGTACCCTGGATGTTTTTCTATATTACAGTGTTCTCTAAAGATGACAATTAAACTGCTGACAGAGAAGAAGGAGCCAGCAGAGAGGGAGAGACTTAAGTAATAATAAAGACAGTTTACAGATCAAGGTGCCAAAGGCAATGGAAGAGCATGAGAAGGATGTGGGCAGGAAGGGTAGCCTTGGAAATAAATAAAGATGAATCAGGCATTTAAGAATATACTGGAAAAAAATGAAAGTACATTTACAAGGCAGTAGACAGCATTACACAACCAACATATTATATCTGAAAGAAGTGGATCTTTAGATGTTTACAGGAAGAGATGAAGCTAGTCAGATTTCATCTGTAACATTTTTCATTGAATATGAAAAGCATCAAACATTTTGTTGCATTTATGCCATGTCTATCACCAATTCCTAAAGAGTTATGTAATCCTTAGTCCACATTCATGCCACTTCTGAGCTTTCCTACTTACCAAGCCTCCAGGAATGTCAGGAGGAGTTATATCTATGTAAAAGCTGACAGATCAGCCTCAAGAGGTTTTTTTTTTTAAATGCTTTGTCATTTATTCTCCCATATACCCAGTATTTTTTTGGTAATAATATACCTGAAAGGTATGCTCAATTATCTGAAATTTCCTTCATTACATTTGTCAAAAATAAATTTTCCAAGCTATAGATGAGTTCTACCATATAATGACACTCCACAAAAATCCACATTTGTGAACCAGAGAATGTGATCTTTCTATGATTAGTAGAACCCCCATGAGTTGACAGCTATGGTGCAAGTAGACAGAAAATTCCTACTGAAGGATAAATATCCCTCTGCAAAGATTAGATTCCAAGTGGATATCACAATAGATCTGCTCTGGAAATAGCACCTGAGTTTTTGGGGCTAGCTTCATTCGGTAGGTATTGAAATACATCCTTAAAATGATAACAAAAGGAACTTAGGGAAGAAACTTACTTTACTCAAATTTGTTTAGATGCAACTTTTCAGGAATGTATTTTTTTTTGTGATCAGGTCTGCCTTTATTGAGTTTTGTTTTTTGTTTGCTTTCACTTAATTCTTTTTGCCCTTCTTGAATATAGCTGTGTGACTCTAGAACTGAGTAAGAACACCCACTCTGGCAAAGAAGAGTATATCAAGATCTAACTTAAGGTCTGTTTTAAAGACTTTATGAAAAGCTAGGCCAATTTCTTGAACCCTAATGATTATACTTTTCTTGAAGAAAATATATTAGTCTCTCCAGAAAATGAAATAATGAAAAAAATTCCTGAATCGATTCAATCTCCTAGAGCCTCTCTGGATTATCAAAGTCAGACCTCAACTGGACCAGACCTTTTACAATGGCCCTTAATTAAGACAATTTTCTCCAGCCTGCCCCAATTCAATAAGTGTCCTGGAATTTCCAGAACAGCCTAGATTCTAGTACAAGGGTTGGTTTTGGTTTCTAACCTCTTAACCTGGGGGCAATGAGTGTGTGTGTGTGTGTGTGTGTGTGTGTGTACACACACATATATGTATATGTGTGTATATGTGTGTCCATGTTTGTTTGTGTTCAGTTGGTTTCCTCCGCGATCCTATTTTACGTATTTAAAAACATTATTCTGAGAAAGGATCCATAAACTTTAGCAGAAGGCCAATGAGGCTCATTTTTCTCTCACACACACTTTCTCTCTCTCTCTCTCTCTCTTTCTCTCTCTCTGTCTCTGTCTCTCTCTCTCTCTCACACACACACACACAGACACACACAGACACACAGAATGTCTGCTCCAGTGTGCTAAGTACTTTAATGCTTGACTTATACCATAGTGTAGTCCACACTGACCAACATAGTGATCCTTATCTTAGATCAGAAATTGGCAACCTTTGACCTACATGTGTTTTTTTTTCTTAATGTAGGCCACCTATTGTCACTTACCTTCCACTTACCTGAGCTTCCTGCTAGTGCAGCAGCACTTCATACATCTCTACTTGTTATGGCTAATGTAGATAGGGTTCATTATTTGGGTGATAGTTGTACTGGATGACCTCTGAGTGTCCTTCTAACTCTGAGGTTCTAGGATTCTATTCCACTCTCAAAAGCATTTCTGTTCTAACTTCATAAGAAGAGAGGTTTGTTGTTTGGCCACCACCACTACTGCCACTTCTCCCCTCTCTCTTCTACTCTTCCAATTATGGAAGGTGGATAGGAATCAAAACATGGTAGATTGCTTTTGAAAATTTGTCAGTCCTTTTTAGAAGCTTATTTGACTCTTCTGACATGTTCTGATAGTTCCTGAGAGATGTTGGAATGCTATCAAACCAATTCTCATCTACACTCTTTGTTTCATTAGCCTGGGACAGGAGCATCTGATTCCAACTCAACTTAGTTCTCAGTTCTAGTTAGATTAACTACTGTGTCCTGCAAGTTCTTTCTATACTATCTACAATAATTCTACTGTGGATATCTCCTCTACCACTTACTTTTAGAAAGTGTCGGGGCAGTTAGGTGGCGCAGTGGATAGAGCACCAGTCCTGGATTCAGGAGGACCTGAGTTCAAATCCGACCTCAGACACATAACACTTACTAGTTGTGTGACTCTGGGCAAGTTACTTAACCCCATTGTCTAGCCAAAAAAAAAAGCGTCTGCCCTATGTGAGCAGAAACAATGGGAGAAGCAACTGAAGAGAATTTGTAGCCTTGAAGTATTCACAGGATTGAAAAACCTAGGATTGGCATATGTATGGAAACAGACACTCTATGTTATAAAAATTGGCTGATGCAGGTACATCATTTCATTTTTTCAACCCATGTAACAATTATGGTCATAAAGAATTTCTTGGAACAATGAGAGGTTTAATGACTTTCCCATCTTCCTGTGGCTAGTATATTTCAGGTGGTAGCATTTGAATCTATGTTTTTCTGACTGTAAGATCAGTTTTTCATCCATTGCACCACTCGCATAAACTACATGTAGTCTGTACCTTTCCAGCTTGTGTTAAAAATACTACCTTCTGTCTCCCCTGAAATGTGTCATACTGAAAGTATGGCACCTCCATACCTGACTGTAACAAACATAGCATTTCCATGAAAACTGAACTAAATATTGAGATAAAGAACAGGACATATTTATTCCACTTCTAAACCTAATTGCTCATTTTTTGTAGGCCTGGTCTCCTGGCCTGGTGTGTGTGTGTGTATTGTGTGTGTGTATCTGTGCACATGCTCATACATGTATACATGTACTTAGCGTTTGTTCATTTTTTTGTGTATACAAGTTAGTGTTCATGGATTAATCCTTGGAGTTCATTTGTTGTATTTGATAGAATCTTCCCCTTTCCTACCATGCTCTGTAGAGCTGCCTCTTGTTTCATGAGTCACTATTGGGATTCGCTCCAGGCACGACTAAAGCTTTCTTATGTCCTATGTTGTAAAATGAAACCATATTGCTATGCCTAACATGATATATGAGATGCAGTCTAATGATGGCTATCAATGTAATTATTCAGTTCTTAATGTGTGCATTTTCCTGTTTCTACATTGAAGTATTTCTTGACCCTAATTGTAGCCCTAATTGAATTGAACAATGTCTATTGTCACCCTACATCCCACTTAATGGTGTGATATATTCACATTTATTAGGGTAGCAAAGAACTAAGACTAATTTAATTGCAAACTTCATTTGTATTCAAAATTTAAGGTTGAAATTTGATTGAATGTGGAGAAATTAAATTAGATGCAAAACAAAACATAGCCACAAGAAATGCTAAACAAAAATTTAATGTGTATATTTCAAAGCTCAGTAGCTGTGATATGTACAATATAATCAGATTTCATTTAAACCACTTAGTAATTTATGCCATTTTTAATACTGAGACACTTTAGGCCAATTGTTTTTTTTTTTAACTCATAATAGAAAATATCTACTAATCTAATAATGAATGATATAGCTGGATTTCTAAACCAATAATCTTTTGAAAATTTTTAAGATAATGATACTTGCCTCCAACATCCATCTCTCAAACCTTCAAGCACTAAACATTTCCCTTCCCTATGAATCAAACCATGGACAAAAACTTACAGAAACATTCCTAAACCAAAACCAAAAACCTTTCTCTTCTGTTTTTAATTTTTATTTAACATCAACTCTAATCTTGAAAAGGTCTGCTCTAAATTTATTCCTTCAAACTTTGTATTAAATATTTCATAGGAAGATCTAGAGAATGTGGTTTGGGGGCATAATCTATACAGGCATCAGGGTTCATTGAAAAGAGGACTAAACTTGGAATCACAGGATTGAAGTACAAATCCTTGTCGAGTCACTTACTACCTTTGATAATTTGGGCAAGGCTTTTAGTATTTTTTGTTGTTTTTGTTGTTGTTAGTCATTTTTCAGTCATGCCTGACTTTTTGTGACCCCATTTGGAGTTTTCTTGACAAAGATATTGAAATGGATTGCCATTTCTTTCTTCAGCTCATTTTACAGATGAGGAAACTGAGGCAAACAGAAAGTGACTTAAATGGGGTCATACAGCTAGTAAGTATCAGAAAGACAGATTTGAACTCAGAAAGAAGAGTTTTCCTGATTCCAGGCCATGTACTCTATCCACTGTGCCACCTAACTGCCCTCTTAATATCTTAGAGCCTCAATTTCCTCATAAGAAAAAAGAGAAGAGAGGACTAGATGACCTATCAGGTCCATCCTAACTCTAGTTCTATGATTCTATGGTAAAAAGTTTTTTTAAAAAATCAGAAAAAATATCAATATTTCCCCAAATGTCTTGATATCTAGCATCTAAAACATCTTTATTGAGAAAGCAGTCAGATGGGAAGAGAAAAATAAAAATAATGTTTGGGATTTAAAAAGGATGGAAAATCTGTCTTTTGTTTACATTGTCAGTTAGGGCTTATATAACATAGTGCAAGTAAGGATGCCCCTGAAAACCAAAATCTAACTGAAGACAAAGAATCCTGTTTTAAGTAGGAACAATGAAAGAAGATACATTAACAAGGAAAGGGACTGTATGGTGTGTGCTTCCTGACAAATAGAAGAAAAGAAAAAGTAAAAACCAAACACCCACTGATCAGTAGCTTTAAAAGAGTTTGCTTTCTCTTTATGACATTACATTCTCAAACTTCTTCTATTTATCCCAGATATGAAAATGAATCAGATTTTGTGCATTTATGAATGGAATAAATAATTATGTAGATAACTGAATGAATGAGTAACCCATTTCAATGAAGACTAACTCTAACAGTGTCAAAACTCTATAGAAGTATGCTCTACACGTAGGTAATATTCATTTTGGAATCTACGTGAATCTATGGTCAGTGGTTATGATAAATTTTCTGTCTTGACTGTGGGAGATATCACAATAGAAGAATTGAGATTTGGACATTTTACAGATCATCTAACATCAAGTTTAAGATTCTTCAAACTAGGATTCAGCAACATGTGAATTGAGAATTAGCAGAAGAGCAGGCTGGTTTTTGAAGAGGAGGAGGCACTAAAGACCAGATTGACAACAGTTGCTTGATTATAGAGAAAGCAAGAGGGTTCCAGAAAAAAAAATCTACTTCTGCTTCATTGACTATACTAAAGCCTTTGACTGTGTGGATCACAACAAAATGTGGCAAATCCATAAAGAGTTGGGGGTACCAGATTATTTTATTTGTTTCCTGCATGTGTGTGAACCAAGAAGCAACAGTTAGATCTGAACATGGAACAACTGGTTTAAGATTGGGAAAGGAATAGGACAAGGGTGTATATTGTCACTTTAATTATTTAACTTATATGCAGAGTGAATCAAATGAAATTCCAGACTGGATGAATCAAAGGCCAGAATTAAGGTTGCTGGGGGAAATATCAACAATTTCAGATGTGCAGATGATACCACTCTGATGGCAGAAATTGCAGAGCAATTAAGAAGCCTCTTAATGAGCGTAGAAGAGAAAGAATAAAGGCTGGCTTGTAGCTTAACATCAAAAAAAAAGAAAACTAAAACTAACATCTTGGCAACTAGCCCCATCACTTCTTGGCAACTAGAGGGAGAAGAATTGGAGGCAACATCAGATTTTGTATTCTTGGACTCAAAGATCACTGCAGACTGTCACTGCAACCATGAAATTAAGACACTTGCTCCTTGGAAGGAAGCTATGGTAAGTGTGGACAATATACCAAAAAGCAGAAACATCACTTTGCTAACAAAGGTCCATGTGGTCAAAGCTTTGCTTTTTTTTTCATATGCAGGCATATATGACTGTAAGAGTTGGACTATGAGGAAACATGAGCAAAAATCTGATGCTTTTGAATTTTGGTGCTGGAGAAGACTTTTGAGAATTCCTTGACCAGCAAGAAGATCAAATCAGTCAAAAGTTAAAGAAGTTAAATTTGACTATTCACTGGAAAGACAAATACTAAAGCTGAAACTTAAATAATCTGGCCACATAATGAGAAGACAGGATTCACTGGAAAAGACTTTGATGCTGGAAAAGATAGAAGGCAAAATGAAAAGGGGATAGCAGAGGTTGAGATGAATAGATAGTGTCTTGGAAACAATGAACATGAAGTTGGACAGATTTTGAGAGACAGTGAAGGATACAAGAATGTGGTGTGCTACGGTCCATGGAGTCAAAAGGAGTAGGACATGACTGAGTGACAGAACAATAACAACAAAAAAGCATCTAGAAACCTGTTTAGTGAGTCAGCATGCATTTATTAAGTACTTTCTGTTTGTCAGGTACTGGGGTAAATCTTGGCAATACAATGAAAGGCAGAAACCTGGTCCTTCCCCTCAAGCAGTTCACATTCTAATTGGGGAGACAACATGTAATTAACTAGGGATATACAAGGCACATGCAGAGTATATGAAAGGTAATGTCAGAAAGAAGAACCCAGGTCATGAAAGGGAAGAGGATTGGGGAAGGCTTCCTATATAAAGTGGGATTTAAGCTGATTATCAAAGGAAGCCTAGGAAGCTAAGTGGAGAAGAGGAAGAAGATTGTTAATTTTTTTTCCTTTAGATGTTTTGACATCACCATACTTCCCTTGTCATTGAGAATATACCAATTATACTCATTATAGCCATGCAATTAATGAAATCTTTCCCATCAGAATGTTTGCCTACCAAATGTACTTTAAATATTTTTTGTTTGTTTATTCATTAAAAAAATGTAGCTGACTGATGAACATCTAATGCCCTCTCCTATTCAGTAGAATGATTCATGACTGTTCCAGTCAAAGAGTGCTTGGATAAGGTATAGGGGAAGCACATTTTATTTATTGGAATAAATAAATAATTATGGCACATTTAAAGCTGTGAAAATCAAATTAGCCTAGTGTGAAATGGGAATACTGACAATTTATCTAGATTTTCAACTCAGATTTTAATTATTTTTATAGCAGATAGAGTTTCCATGACAACCATTGCATAAAATATAATAAAAACAATGTAAACTCCTATGACTTTTTACCAAAACTACATGAACTTGAAAATTCAACCAAGCAACAGATGAAATACCATTAAATAATATGCACTCAAAGCACATTTTGAGTTTAATTTTGCTAAAAATTTAAATGATCTCAAGAAATATTTCCTATTTTCCTTTAAGCAAAATCATTAAGCAAAGAAATGCTAATCTAACATGAGTAAAATATTAGGAAAGATTCCATAAAAAAGATCCCAAGATTCAATAAAAAAGATTTTTCATCTGGCCATCAGAGTAGCTACAAATTCCTATTAATTGAAAGCTAGTTGTTTTCTATCCTAAAATATGAAATGAAAAAAGGCAGTGATTTTCATATATAAATCAACATCTTCCCCTCAAAAGTCCAAAGAGAAAAAAAGGTAGGCTGATCGGGTAGGTAGTATAGTGGGGATAGAACTGAAGACTCAAACTCAGTAATACTGGAGTTTGAATCAAGTCTTAGATACTGAGCTGTGTGATCTTGGACAAATCATTTAGTCTTTGTTCACCTCAGTTTTCTCCACTGCAAAATAGAGATAATAGCACCTACATTCCATTTTAAAGTTTATGAATACTAGCTATCTGATGATGGGCATGTATCTCATACTCTCTAAACTTCATCTTTCTTATCTACAAAAAAAGGATAACTATTTATGGTAGGTAGCTCATAGTTTTATGTGGGGAAAGTACTCATAAACTTTAAAATGTGCTATTTTTCCCTTATTTTTTATTAAAACCCTTCAATTAGACAAGACTTGTACAAGTAGCAAAAAATCATGTTTAGTGATTTTCTTTCCAAATGCTCAACATTTGCCTCTCCTTTGTCTTATTCTTTCTGTTCTATCCTCCCAAGTAAAATAGTCTTTTTTATATGGTGCCCTTTCATGTGAAATCTTTGGCTCAGAGGATTTAAATGGAAATTTCAGGCAGTGTGATAAACCTGAAGATAATGCTTCTTCTTCTTTTTTTTTTTAAACCACAACTCAGAGGTATGCAGGCATGAATAGAATCACCCCAGTGTTTCAGCAATTCCCAAGCAAAATATTGCAATGTATCTCTCTAGGTTTTTAGAGAAAATTTGCACCAAAATTCTGTGTCCTAAATCATTCTAATCTGAAGTGTCAAATAGCACCTTTACTATAATCAATGGGTACAGAATCTGTGTGTGTCAGTGTAAATTTTGTGATTTTATGTCTTTTTGTAAATCATTAAAGAAAATGGATTTTGTGCCTGCCAATGTCATTTGAAAGTATGAACCTATGAAATGATGTTAATGATGATGATGGTGGGAAAAAATTAGCTATGGTAGTTGTGGTCAGCAACAGTCACTACAGCAGGAACAGCTAAGCCCTGAAACCAATTTCTGGATTTACTATTGATGAGTATTGTTTGCAGAGGCTCCTTGGAACTCAATATACTTACTTGTACAATTTGTTGAATAATAGTTTCATCTAAAATATATATTTAATATAAAATAATGTTTCAGCATTCTCAAAATGCTAAAAAAAAAGATAATAATATTAGCTTATATTTATGTAGAGCTTACTATATGCCAGGCATTATGGTATGTATTTTAGAATTTTAATCTCATTTGATCCTTATAATAGCCCTGGGAAGTAGGTGCTGCTATTATCCCCACTTTACAAATGAGAAAACTGAGGCAAAGAAAGGTTAAGTGACTTGTCTAGGGTGACACAGCTAGTAAATGTCTGAAGCCAGACTTGAACTCAGGTTTTCCTCACTCCAAGCCCAACAATCTGTCCATTATATCATTCAGCTGCCATACACACACACACACACACACACACACACACACACACACACACACATGCATATACGTATATACACACATATCTACATATACATATACACATATGTATATGCTTTGAAAAGGTATATCTTCTCTAGAGAACATAAAATTATGTGTAGTTCTAATTTCTGTGTTATTATTATACATATATGAGATATTTGGGGAGCTAGATAGTGCAGTGGATAGAGTGCCAGGCCTGGAGTCAAGAAAACTCATCTTCCTCCATTCAAATGTGGCCTCAGACATTTACTAGCTGTGTGACCCTGGACAAGTCACTTAGCCCTGTTTGCCTTAGTATCCTCATCTGTAAAATGAGTTGGAGAAGAAAATGGCAAACCATTTCAATGTCTTTGTCAAGAAAACCCCAAATGAGGTCCTGAAGGGTCAGACACAACTGAAAATGACTGAACAACAGTAAGATATTTCCAATTTTTAAATATTTTACTGTAGTCAAAATTATTTGATTCCAGTCAAAATTCCCTTCCAAATTCCCTTCTCGGTTAAAAATAATAAGTCAGATGCAAAATTTTCAGGGAAACAAAGAAAGAAAACATTTTACTTAAATGATGAATTCTGAAACCCAATTTTTCTAAACTGCTGGACAGTCAAACTAAATGTAAGATAAAACAGCAAATCTCCAAAGCATATTTTTATTATTGTTGTAATATTCCTGTATGGTGAGAGTTTCTTGCTAGTGTTTTTCTATGTTCTTCCACTTATTTTTTGTTTGTTTTGTACAACAGCCAAAAACATGCTAGAAATGCAGTAATAATATGCATTGCATTGTTATTCTGGAGAGGAAAAGAAAAGTATGTATATGAGTTAAGTATAGGGATAAGGTTGGCCATAGTAGTTATGGTTAAGTACCCTGCTCCTCCCCACCACATCACACTCCTACTGTTTGGATTGGTTAAAACAGTTTCCTGGCAAATTTGGAGTTTAAATTCCACAACACTGGGGGATGAAATAATACTCTTTTTGATATATTGATAGCTACTATGTCATCTGAAAGACTTCTTTGCTTGTTTTTCTTTTTTTTAAATAAATTTATTTATTTTTAGTTTTCAACATTTACTTCCACAAGATTTTGAGTTCCAGATTTTCACCCCATCTCATCCCTCCTCCCACCCCAGATGGCATGCATTCTGAATACCACTTTCCCTAGCCTGCCTTCCTTTCTATCTCTCCCACCCCTTCTCTTAGCCCCTTCCACTTCTATTTTCCTGTAGGGCAGGATAGATTTCTGTACCCCATTTCCTATATTTCTTATTTCCCAGTTGCATGTGAAAACTTTTTTTTAAATGTGTTTTTAAAACTTTGGGTTCCAAAGTTTCTGCCTTCCTTCCTCCCTCCCCACCCACCCTCGTTGAAAAGGCAAGCAACTCAATAGAGGTTATACATGTGCAATTATGCAAAACACTTCCTTAGTAGACATGCTGTGAAAAACTAACTCTATTTCCCTTAATCCTATCCTGCCCCTCCATTTATTCTATTCTTTCTTTTGACCCTGTCCCTCCTCAGAACTATTTGCTTCTGATTGCCCCCTTTCCCAATCTGCCCTCCTCTCTATCATCCCCCTACCCTCTTGTCCTCTTCCCCCCCCCATTTTCCTATAGGGTAAGACAGATTTCCACACCCAATTGAGTGTGTATGTTATTCCCTCCTTAAGTCAAATCCTGTGAGAATAAGATTCACTCATTCCCTCTCATCTTCCCCCATTTCCCCTCCACTTTAAGAGCCTTTTCTTTTCTGGTTTTTTTTTGTTATAATTTACCCTGTTCTACCTCTTCTTTTCTCCTTCTCCTAGTATAATCCTCTCTCCACCCTTATTTTATTCTCCAGATATGACCCCTTCATCTTCAACTCACCCTGTGCTCTCAATCTATCTATCTATCTATCTATCTATCTATCTATCTATCTATCTATCTATCTATCTCTATAAATATACATACATATAATTTTTTCACTCCAATTACCCTAATACTGACAAAGGTCTCATGAGTTACAAATATCATCCTTCCATGCAGGAATGTAAACAGTTCAACCTTAATAAGTCTCTTATGACTTCTCTTTCCTGTTTACCTCTTCATGTTCCACTTGAGTCTTGTATTTGAAAATCAAATTTTCTATTCAACTCTGGTCTTTTCATCAAGAATGCTTGAAAGTCCTCTATTTCACTGAATGACCATTTTTTCCCCTAAAGGATTATACTCAGTTTTTCCGGGTAGGTGATTCTTGGTTGAAATCCTATCTCCTTTGCTCTCCAGAATATTATATTCCATGCCCTGCAGTCCCTTAATGTAGAAGCTGCTAAATCTTGTGTTATCCTGATTGTATTTCCACAAAACTTGAATTGTTTCTTTCTGGCTGCTTGTAATACTTTCTCCTTGACCTGGAAACTCTGGAATTTAGCTACAATATTCCTATGAGTTTTCCTTTGGGGATCTCTTTCAGGAGGAGATCGGTGGATTCTTTCCATTTCTCTTTTGCCTTCTGGTTCTAAAATATCAGAGCAATTTTACTTGATAATTTCTTGAAAGATGATGTCTAGGCTCTTTTTTTGATCATGACTTTCAGATAGTCCAATAATTTTTAAATTCTCTCTCCTGGATCTATTTTCCAGGTCAGTTGTTTCTCCAATGAGATATTTCACATTGTTTTCTACTTTTTCATTCTTTTGGATTTGTTTTACAGTGTCTTGATTTCTCAAAAAGTCACTAGCTTCCAATTGTTCTATTCTAATTTTTAAGGAAGTATTTTCTTCAGTAATCTTTTGGACTTCCTTTTCCATTTGGCCAATTTTGCTTTTTAGGGCATTCTTCTCCTCATTGGCTTTTTGGACCTCTTTTGCCATTTGGGTTAGGCTATTTTTTAAAGTGTTATTTTCTTCAGTATTTTTTGGGTCTCCTTTACTTTGCTTGTTTTTCAAGATGCAGTATAAAAAACACCTTTCTCTAAACCTTTGTAGGAATTGAAGTACATACATTTGTGAGTGGCCTGTAAAATAACAGTAACAATAACAACAATAATATTCACACATATTAAAACATCAGGTATGAGAAGATAGGTCAGTCAATCAATCAATATGCATTTATTAAGGTCCTACTACAGGCATATATTAAGTGCTGAGAATACAAATACAAGTGGAAAAATGTAACTTCCCTCAAAAAGGTTATATTTTAATGGGGCAAGACAATATAGAAAATGGAACTGAATATAAGATAGGAGAATATGCAGATATGGGGAGCATGGCAGAGAAAGGCTTATGGAGATAAATCAAGAGTGCAACCTGTAGGAGAATAAAGACATAATTTGGCATGGGTCTCTTCCTTAAAATGGAGATTCTGGGAGGTACTAGTCAATCAGAGGGAGAGGCCACAGGAGCAGTGAGTAGAACAAAGATGAAAAGGTTTCTGTGGTATGGTAGAGAAAATCTTGTTTTTGTTTAATCATATATAAACATCCCTATGCCTTAATAGATGGTATTCATAAGTTTCTCTGGTTGAAAAAATTCTTTACCTCCTGACCAACCTTCAGGTCACAAGTTTGTACTTGGTGCTTAGGTAAGCTATGATATTTATACAGTCATTGGGTGGACATATTCTCCGAGCCTTTCTAGATGGGTAGTAGCTCCCAGAGCTTATGTTCTGCTAGGATATATTTTGAGATCTTAAAAATCAGAACCCATTTCATAATGAGGCACCACAGTAGGACTCTAGGACAGGAAATCTACCCTTACAATGAGTTTTAAAAAAAGAAAAAAGAAAATCACATGCTGTGTGGATCTTGTGGGAGGTCAGTAGTATTCACTATATATGAAGGACAATCCATGCATGAAAATATATGCCCTGTTTTATAAATGAGACACTTAAATACTAAGAGATGCATAAATACCAAGAGATTTGCCCAGGGGTCATGCAGTAGTTCAATGGAAGGATCATCTTGTATCTCTAGTTAACAGTGATGCTAGGAGGGATAATTATAACAACAACTAAATTATGCCTTTGAAAAGCTTATGGGGATTATTAACTTCTCCAAGTATATGTTCCCCAAGGATTTCTATCTTCCTGTGCTCTTTGGGAATGTGACATTTAGAAAAAAATATGTAAATGTTTAAGTTCATTTCCAGATTTATCAAAATGCTTCTTTACTTAACTTTCAGGTCCCCAATATAGGCAAATGAAGTCTCCAGTGGCAAATAGAGAAGCTATTAAGATCTCTTAAGGGGGCATTTAGATTCAAAGAAAGCCTCATTCTGATTCCATCTGTTTCCTCCTCACATATTTGCTAGCTTTGCACAGCTTAAATTAGATGGTGTTCATATAGAAATTTTTAAAAATACAGAGAAATAAGATGAGAAAATTCATCTAAAATATGATCATGGGAGTCAAAATGACTAAGCTAAGTTTATCAATTCAAGAACATGTATTAATTGCCTGTTGTTGTTGTTGTTGTTTAACTCATTTCCAACTCTTCATGATCCCATTTAAGGGTTTTCTTCTCAGAGATCCTAGAGTGGTTTGCCATTTCTTTCTCCAGCTCATTTTATAGATGAGGAAACTGAGACAAACAGGGCTAAATGACTTGCCCAGAGTCACACAATTAATAAGTATGTGAGGCCAGATTTGAACTCAGGAAGATGTCTTCCTGCTTCCAGGCCCACACCCTATCCATTGCACCAACTAGCTTCCTCATTAAGTTCCTGCTGTGTGTCATGCACTGTGAGCTGGTGATACACACACACACACACACACACACACACACACACACACAATGAAAAAAAAATAGTCCCTAGCCCTAACAAACTTACACTCTAAAGGAGGAGACTACATGAAAATAAATGGGTAGTTACAAGATATATAAGGTAGGTAACTTTAGAGGGCAACTGGGAAAACGCTTCCTGCTGAACCTGGAATTTACACTCATTCTTGAAGGAAACCTGGGACTCTCAGAGGTAGAAGTGAGGAGGGAGAAGATTGCAGGAATCAGAGACAGCCAGTGAAAAGGCTCAAATGGAGTGTCTTGTGAGAGAAAATGCAAATAGGCCAGTATAGCCATATAGTAGAGTGAACAGAGGGAAGTAAAATATAAGGATACAGAGAAAATAGTGGGGTGCCAGATGGGGAAGAGCTTTAAATATTAAATAAAGGACTTTTTATTTCATTCTGGAGTCAATGGGAAGCCATTGGAGTTATTGAGTAGGGGAGGGTATCATTTTAGCTCCATGCAGGATGAATTGTAGTGATTAAAGACTTGAGTCAATAGGACTGTATCCCAAAGAGATCATACAAATGGGAAAAGGACCCACATGTACAAAAATATTTATAGCAGCTCTTTCTGTGGTGGCAAATATTTGGAAATTGAGGGGATGCCCATCAACTGGGGAATGGCTGAACAAGTTGTGGTATATGAATGTAATGGAATAATATTGTGCTATAAGAAATGATGAACAGGCAGACTTCAGAAAACCTGGAAAGACTTGTATGGCCTGATGAGGAGTGAAGTGAGCAGAACCAGGAGAACGTTGTACACAGTAACAGCCATGTTGTGTGATGACTAATATTGATAGACTTAACCCTTCTCAGCAATGCAAGGATAGGACTCATGATAGAAAAAGCTATCCACATCCAAAGAAAGAACTATGGAATTTGAATGCAGATCAAAGCATACTATTTGCTACTTTTTTTCTTCTGTTGTATTTTGTTTCCTTTTTCTGGTGTTTCCTCTGATTGGTTCTAATTTTTACTTACAACATCACTAATGTGAAAACATGTTTAATAGGAATGTATATGTATAGCCTATACCAGATTGTGTGCAGTCTTGGGGAGGGAGGGGGGTAAAAATTTAAAACTCAAAAGCTTATGAAAGTGATTGTTGATAAGTCAAAATAAATTAATTTAAAAAAGAAAATAAAAAAGAAAAAAAATTTAAAAAAGATGAGTCAAAAGGATGAAAGACAAGGCTATTGCCATATTCTAGGTGTGAAGTAATGAGGGACTGATGAGAGCCTTTAGAAAAAAAAAATATTTGTTCAAGTATATAAAGGAAAATTCAAAAGACCATTAAAAATATATCAAATTATTTTCTACCACAGCAAGATGATATGACAATGACAAAGAAAGTGGAATGGAACCAAAAATTGTCTCTATTGAATATTAAATAAAGAGATCACAGATCTTTGTGTGACTAGGTGGCACAAGACAGAGTGCCAGGCCCGGAGTCAGGAAGACTAATCTCTGAGTTCAAATCTGGACTCAGACATTTACTAGCTGAGTCATCCTGGGCAAGTCATTTAGTCATGTTTGCCTCACTTTCCTCATTTGTAAAATGAGCTGGAGAAGGAAATGGCAAACCACCCCAGTATCTTTGCTAAGAAATCCCCAAAGGGGATTACAAGGAGTTGGACACAATTGAAAAATGACTGAACAACAACAAAGATCATAGATCTAGAACTGGAAGGGTGCTTAGACACTGTCTAGTTCAACTTTGTAATTTTACAAATGAGGAAACTGAGGCCCAGAGAGGTTAAGTAACTTGTCTAAGGTCATATAGGTAGCAAGTAACAGAGACAGAATTTGTACCCATGTCCTGTGACTCCAAAGTCAGTTTTCATGCCACTATAACACAATATCATCTGTATTTATATAGGACTTTAAGATTTAAAGGATGCTTTCATCACAACAACCCTAAGAGGTAGCAATGAAAGTATGATTATCCCCATTTTAAAAATGAGAAAATAGTCTCAAAGGGTCTTTCACATGGCTAAACAGGTAACAAGCACCCAACGAAGCATTTGAATCCGTGTTAAATATAGCTCTTGATAAAGGAGGACTACACTTTCTCCGTATCCACTAAAAAGCAAAAACCAAAAGCCTAAACCTCACTTTTACTACTCTTTTCTTCAATATCTTAGATAAATGGGTGCAGATCCATGTGTCCTGGTCAGGAGAGTTCCTGGTTAAGTTTTGCTTGGCCTTAGAAACACAGAATAGAAAGAGAAAAACAGAATTAAGGCCTGATCCACAAACTGCAGACTCTCACAAAGTTTATGCTAGGACACAGGGCAAAATAGCTATTTTTCCTGGTGTTGCCCATTACATGCCAACCAGTGTGGAACCAAAATCCATTCTAAAGAATTGTGGCTTTTTATTTTCAGTTGTTATGAACAGTAGGATCTAGCTAGACCATTACCTTTTGTTCCCAGAGATCAGAGGATCATTTTTGTGACCTTTTGCTCAGGTATCCATGGTCACTGATGTTGGGTGGAAAGTTTTTATTAAAAATAACAATAATTGTAATCCTTTTTCCTGGCAGCCAGTTATTTGTCTCTGTATTATTAACATGAGTACAAGTTAGGAAAATTAAAATTATACTGAAGAAAAGTATGTACAGTGCATTTTATAATACTGCATTTAGTAGGAAGTGATTAGACTGTTTTCTTCCCTGAAAAGGTTATAAAAATGACTAGAATTTCTTACATTTTCTTAAGTCTAAAGCCTGAAATGCTAAAAATCTGGGAGAGTCATTGAAGAATAATCTGTATTATTCTGGGACTCCTGAGTTTCTAATTTGTAAATGTGATTTCAATGACCCATCCTATTTTTTAAAAATATATGTTTGTTTGGATAGCTAACCACCATCTTAATTTTTCCCTTTTTTTTCTTTCCTCTCACTTTTTAGGAGATAGTCAACTTCAATTGTAGGAAGTTGGTGGCCACCATGCCGCTTTTTGCTAACGCCGATCCCAATTTTGTGACTGCCATGTTGAGCAAACTAAGGTTTGAGGTATTCCAGCCTGGAGATTATATCATTCGAGAAGGAGCTGTCGGCAAAAAAATGTACTTCATCCAGCATGGTGTGGCTGGTGTCATCACTAAATCCAGTAAAGAAATGAAGTTGACGGATGGCTCTTACTTTGGAGGTTAGTGAAAAGGAAATGCAAGTAAGGTAGAAAGGAGGAAATTTCAGTTATGTTATGACTGTAAAGGATACATGAATTTTTTAATGTTATTGTTAAGTATGGATTCCGGCTTGGATTATGATAGGGGGAATTGTTGTATGACATGTTTTCATAATGCAGAAGCTCAGTGAACACGAATTTGGTATTAACAACACCATTTTTGTTTAAGTACAAGAGATTTCCATTTGACTTTCTAGTGAGCCTAGAATCATAGAACTTTAGTGATGGAATATGCTTAGAGAATGAATCACTTTACTTTCATTTCATTTAAATATGTCTTTGATTTTTTTTTGGTAACTTTAATGTCATTTGTTTAAACTATACCATCAATAGAACCCCTGTTTAGTAACCAAGAAGTTTTTGTTGTTGTTGCTCAGTCATTTCAGTCATGTCTGACACTTTGTGAACCCATTTGGGGTTTTCTTGGCAAAGATATTGGTTTGCCATTTCCTTCTCCAGCTTATTTTACAGATGAGGAAACTGTGGCAAACAGGGTTAAGTAATTTGCCCAGGGTCCCACAGCTAGTAAGTGTGTGAGGTCAGATTTAAATCTGGTAAGATGCAATTTCCTGAATCCAGGCCCAGCACTCTATCCACTGTGCCACCTAGCTGCTCCCAACCAAAATGTAGAGTTAAGCAGAATAAAGTGACACTTTGGTTACATCTGATAGCACATGTATCTTTTCAGCTGTGTGGCATAATGAAGGGACAGACCACTGAATATGAAGTCAGAAAGACTTGCATTGGAAACACACCTCAGACACATGCTGTGTGACTCTGGGCTAGTCACCTAAAATCTCTAAATATCAGTTTCTTTATCTGCAAATTGAAGTGATTAGATTTAATGACCTCCAAGGACCCTTCTAGCTCCAAATCTATGATTTTTTGACATATTGTCTGCCACCTTTCTATTGAAAAGAAGATTAGTGAAATATTGAGGCAGAGCCAAGATGGCAGAGTGAAAGCAGAGACTCACTTAAGCTCTCCCCCAAATCTCTTCAAATACCTCTAAAAAGTGACTCTGAACAAACTTTAGAGTGGCAGAACCCACAAAAAGACAGAGTGAGGCAGATTTTTAGCCCAAGACAACCTGAAAGATCTACAGGAAAGCCTGAAAGAGTAGAGTCCATCACACAGGATGCAGAGCAGAACTGGCCTGAGCAAAGCTGGAGCAGGCTTTGGGGGACCTTAATCACCAGCAGCAGTGGTGTGTTCCAGTCTTCTCAGGCCAAAGACATCAGAAAAAGCTTAGAAGGTCAGCTGGAGGGGTTTGTCAGAACTGGGTAAGAGAGAAGCAGTCCAGGACAGGACTGCAGGGCATGCAATACTGCCCTGGTACCAACAAACCAGGAACAAGCTTTGGGAGTGACTGAATCAGGAGCAGTAGTGGTGGCAGCACTGCTCCTGAAGCTATTAGCTTACAGACTGAATGTTAGAAAGTCACCTATTTTGACTTCCAGGAGTCAAATGGTGGAGTAAGCAGTAAGTAGCTCCCACCCTCCTTACTGACCTTGAAAAACCCAGAAAATACTGCCCCAGGGAAAAATTCTGAAATAGTAGTCAGCATAAAGATTTGATACCTAGTCTTTTAGCTCCTGAGGCTAGGGGGATCAACAGGAAAGGTCCTTCTTGCTGTGGCTGAAGGGGACCAGTACAGAAAGGAAGGCATCCCAGCAAGCCAGTGGCAAAGCCACCTCAGCAATGCAGTAACCAGGCCTCTAGCCCCCAGGCTGGGACAGTGCCCCCAGTGTCCGAGAATCAGAGATCAACTTTAAAAGACAGAAAAAAAGGCAAACAACATGAGCAAGAAGCAACATAGAAAAACAATGACCATAGAAAAGTATCTTGGTGACAGGGAAGATCAAAAAACAAATTCAGGGGAGGATAACATTGTCAATATACCCACATCTGAAACCTTAGAGGGGAAAATGAACTGATCTCAAGCCCAAAAAGTCTTCTTGGAAAAGCTCAAGAAGGATTTTAAAAATCAAGTAAGAGAAGAACAAGAAAAAATGGGAAAAGAAATGAGAGTCAATAGCTTGGAAAAGGAAGGACAAAAATTAACTTTAGAAAACAAATCCTCAAAAAGTAAAATTGGCCAAATGAAAAAGGAGGTACAAAAGCTAACTGAAGAAAACAATTCATTGAAAATTAGAATTGGGCAATTGGAATGTAATGACTCTGTGAGACATCAAAAATCAGTCAAACAAAATCAAAAGAATGAAAAAAAAATTGGATAAAATGTAAAATACCTCACTGGAAATACAACTGACCTGGAAAATAGATCCAAGAGGCATAACTTAAGAATTATTGGTCTACCTGAAAGCCATGAAGAAGAAAAGAGCCTGAACAACATCTTTCAAAGATCATCAAGGAAAACTGCCCTGAGGTTCTAGAACAACAGGGTAAAATAGTCTTTCAAAGAATTCATTGGGGCAGCTAGGTTGCACAGTGGATGGAGCACTGCTCCTGGAATCAGGAGGATTTGAGTTCAAATCTGGCCTCAGACACTTGACACTTACTAGCTGTGTGACCTTGGGCTAGTCACTTAACTCCATAGCCTAGGAAAAAGAAAAAGAAAGAAAGAAAGAAAGAAAGAAAGAAAGAAAGAAAGAAAGAAAGAAAGAAAGAAAGAAAGAAAGAAAGAAAGAAAGAAAGAAAGAAAGAAAGAATGAATCCACCAATCACCTCCTGAAAGAGATCAAAAAATGAAAATGCCAAGTAATATTGTAGCCAAATTCCAGAATTATCAGGTCAAGGAGAAAATACTGCAAACAGCCAGAAAGAAACAATTTAAATTTCATGGAACCACAGTCAGGATTACGTAGGACCTTGCAGCTTCTACATTAAAAGATTGGAGGTCTTGGAATATGATATTCCATAAGGAAGAGGAACTTGGATTAAAACCAAGGATCAACTACCCAGCGAAAATGAGCATAATCTTTCAGGGGAGGATATGGAAATTCAACAAAATAGGGGATTTCCAAACTTTCCTGATGAAAAGATCAGAGCTCAATGGAAAATTTGATCTTCAGATACAAGAATCAAGAAAGGCATAAAAAGGTAAACAGGAAAGGGAAAAACAACAACAATAACATGTTATTCAATAAGGTTAAACTTTACATCACCACATGGGAAGATGATAGTTATAACTCTGGAGAACTGTATCTTTATTACAACACTTAGAAGGGATATACATGGGCAGAGGGGGTGTGATTAAGTTGACTTTGATGAGATCATAAAAATACCTAATGAACTGGTGAAAAAGAATTGTAATGGGAGAAGAGGAAAGGAGGAAGCAGAAAAGGGTAAATTACATCGCACGAAGAGGCACAAAGACATATTATAGCAGAAGGAAAGAAGAGAGGGAGAAGAGCATTGTTTGAACTTTACTCTCCTCAGATTTGACTCAAGGAGGGAATAATATACTCAGGTATAAAAATTTAACTTGCCATATAGGCAGTAGGTGGGGAAAGGGGAAAGAAAAGGGAAGAGGGAATAAAATGGACGGAAGAAGTAGTAAGGGAAAAGGAAGAGAAAAGGGAGGGGGCTAATAGAAGGGAAGGCAGATTGAAGGAGGGAGTGATCAAAAGCAAAATTGTAGTGAGAAGGGTAATGGAGAAAAGGAGAAAGAAAAGCATAAACAGGGGAGAAGGGAAAAGGATGGGGAAAGACACAGATAGTAATCATAACTGTGAATGTGAATGAGATTACTCTCCCATAAAATGGAAATAAATAGCAGAATGGATTAGGAACCACAATCATACAATATGTTGTTTATAAGAAACACATTTGAAAGAGAGGGATACACACAGGGTAAAGGTAAAAAGCTGGAGTAGAATATAGTATGCTTCAGTTGAAGTAAAAAAAAAAAAGCAGGGGTAGCAATCCTGATCTCAGATAAAGCAAAAACAAAAATAGATCTTATTACGAGATAAGGAAGGAAACTACATTTTGCTAAAAGGCACCATAGACAATGAAGTAGTATCATTGCCAAACATATATGCAACAAGTGTTATAGCATCCTAATTTTTAGAGGAGAAGTTCAGGTAATTACAGGAAGAAATAAACAGCAAAACTATGCTAGAGGGGAGAATTCAACCTCCCCCTCTCTGAACTAAATAAATCTAACCACAAAATAAATAAGAAAGAAATTAAGGAGGTAAATAGAATTTTAGAAAAGTTAGATATGCTAGACCTCAGCAGAAAATTAAATGGGGATAGAAAGGAGTATACTTTCCTCTCAGTAGTACATGGCACTTACAGATAAATTGGCCATGTATTAGGGCATAAAAACCTCACAATCCAATGCAGAAAGGCAGAAATATTAAATGCATCCTTTTCAGACCATGATGCAATAAAAATTATATGTTATAAAGGGCCATGGAAAGATAGACTAAAAATTAATTGGAATTTAATTGGAAATTAAATAATCTAATCTTAAAGAATGAATGGGTCAAACTACAAATCATATAAACAATCAATGACTTCATCCAAGAGAATGACAATGATGAGACAACATACCAAAACTTATGGGATGTAGCAAAAGCAGTTCTTAGGGGAAGCTGTGTCTCTAAATGCCTACGTGAGTACAATAGAGAAAAAGGATATCAATGAATTGGGCATGCAAATAAAATAAAAAACTAAAAAAAAAATTAAAAATCCCCAATTAAATACTAAATTAGAAATATTGAAAACCATAGGAGAGATTAATAAAATTGAAATTAAGAATACTATAGGGGCAGCTAGGTGGTACAGTGGATAGAGCACCAGCCCTGGATTCAGGAGGACCTGTTTTCAAATGTAGACTCAGACACATAACACTCACTAGCTGTATCACTCCGGGCAAGTCACTTAACCCCAATTGCCTCATAAAAAACAAATGAACAATTGAACTAATAAATAAAACTGAGCTGGTTTTATGAAAAAAAAAACCACAATAAAGTAGATAAATCTTTAATTAATTTAATTAACAAAAAGAAATAAACATTACCAGTATCAAAAATTAAAACGCTTAATTCAATGCCAATGAAGAGAAAATTAGAACAATAATTAGGAACTATTTTGTCCAACTGTATGCCAATAAATTGAGCAATCTTAGTGAAATGAATGAATGCTTAAAAAAAATATAAATTGCTCAGATTAACAGAAGAGGAAGTAAAATTCTTAAATAACCCCATCTCAGAAAAAGAAATTGAACAAGCCATTGATGAACTCCCTAGGAAAACATCTCCAGGGCCAGATGAATTTACAAATGAATTCTATCAAACATTTAAAAAACAACTAATTCCAATACTATATAGACTATTTGGGAAAATAGGCAAAGAAGGAGTCTTACCAAATTCATTTTATGATACAAATTTGGTGCTGATACCTAAACTGGGAAGAGTCAAAACAGAGAAAGAAAATTATAGACCAATTTCTCTAATGAATATAGATTAAAAATTAAAATTAAAATATTATCAAAAAGATTACAACAACTTATCAAGAGAATAATGCTCTATGACCAGGTAGGATTTATACCAGGAATGCAGGACTGATTCAATATTAGGAAAACACTAGAAAGCATAAGAATAAATGGAGTCTTCCTTAAAATATAAGTAGCATCTACCTAAAACCTTCAGCAAGCATTTTATGTAATGGGGATGAGCTAGAAGTATTTCCAATAAGATCAAGTGTGAAACAAGGATGTCCATTATCACCACTGTTATTTAATATTGTACTAGAAATGTTAACTTTAGCAATAAGAGAAGAAAAATAAATTGAAGGTATTAGAATAAGCAAAGAAGCAAAGCTATTACTCTTTGCAGATGATATGATGATATACTTAGAGAAGAATCAAGTGAAAAAAAAACTACTTGAAATATTAAGAACTTTAGCAAAGTTGCAAGCTATAAAATAAACCCACACAAAACATTGGTATTTCTATATATTACCAACAAAGCCTGACAGTAAGAGATAGAGAAATTCCATTTAATGTTAGTGTAGACATTATAAAATATTTAGGATTCTATCTGCTGAAACAAACCCAGGAACTATACAAACATAATTACAAACCACTTTTTACACAAATAAAATCAGATCTAAATAATTGGAAAAACATCAGTTGCTCATGGGTAGGCCAAGCTAATATAATAAAAATGACAATTCTACCTAAGCTAATTTACTTATTCAGTGCCATACCAACCAAACTACCAAAAAATTATTTTAGAGAGCTAGAAAACATAATAATAAGATGCATTTGGAATAACAAAAGGTTCAGAATATCAAGGAGATGAATGAAAAGAAATACAGTGGAAGGTGGCCTAGCCATTCCAGATCATTAACTGTATTTTAAAGGAGGAATCATCAAAACTACTTGGCACTGGCTAAGAAATAGACTGGTGGATCACTGGAATAGGTTAGGTATGCAAGACACAGTAGTCAATGACTATAGTAATCTACTGTTTGATAAACCCAAAGACTCCAGCTTCCGGGATAAGAACTCACTATTTGACAAAAACTGCTGGGAAAACTTAAAAAGAGTATGGCAGAAACTAGGCATAGACCGAAATCTTACATCATATACCAAAATAAAATCAAAATAGGTACATGATTTAGATATAAAGGCTGATACTATAAGTAAACTTGGAGAGCAAGGAATAGTTTATCTGTCAGATTTATGGAGAACAGAAGAATTTATGACCAAACAAGAGTTACAAAACACTTTGAATTGCAAAATGGATAATTTTGATTACATTAAATTGAAACATTTTTGCACAAATGAAATCAATGCAACCAAGGTTAGGAGGAAAGCAGAAAACTGGGAAAGAATTTTTACAACCAGTGTCTCTGATAAGGGCCTCATTTCTAAAATATATAGAGAACTAAGTCAAATTTATAAGAATACAAGTAATTCCCCAATTGATAATGGTCAAAGGATATTAACAGGCAATTTTCAGATGAAAAAATTAAAACTATCTATAGGTATATGAAAAATGCTCTAAAATATTACTGATTAGAGAAACACAAATCAAAACAACTCTGAGATACCACATCACACTTTTCAGGTTGGCTAACATGACAAAACAGAAAAATGATAAATGTAGGAGAAAAGGTACGAAAATTAGAACATTTATGCATTGTTGGTGGAGTTGTAAACTCATCCAACCATTTAGGAGAGCAATTTGGAACTATACCCAACTTTACCAATGGTAAAAAAATGTGCATGCCCTTTCACTCAGCAATAGCACTTCTAGGTCTGTATCCTAAAGAGATCATAAAAATGGGAAAAGGACCCACATGTACAAAAATATTTGTAGCAGCTCTTTCTGCAGTGGCAAAGATTTGGAAATTGAGGGGATGCCCATTAATTGGGGAATGGCTGAAAAAGTTGTGGTATATGAATGTAATGGAATACTATTGTGCTCTAAGAAATGATGAGCAATCGGACTTCAGGAAAACCTGGAAAGACTTGTACAGACTGATGCTGAGTGAAGTGAGCAGAACCAAGAGAACCTTGTACACAGTAACAGCCATGTTGCGTGATGACTAACTTTGATAGACAACTCTTATCAGCAATGTAAGGATCTAAGACATCTCCAAAAATCTCATGATGGAAAATATTATCCACATCCAGAGAAAAAAACTATGGAGTTTGAATATGGATTGAAGCATACTATTTGCTCTTTTTTTTTTTTCTTCTGTCTTGTTTTGTTTCTTCTTTCTTGTCTTTCTTCTTATGGGTTCTAATTCTTCTTTACAACATGACTAATGTAAAAATACATTTAATAGGAATATATATGTAGAGCTTATATCAGATTTCATGCTGTCTTGGGGAGGGAGGAAGGAAGGAAGGGGAGAAAATTTAAAACTCAAAACAACAAAACTTTTGGAAGTGATTGTTGAAAACTAAAAATAAATAAATTAATAAAAAAAAGAGATTAGTCATGATTAGTCCTCTAGAGCCTCTCTTGTTTTATAGGTGAGGAAAACAAGGTACAGATGCATTAAATAGTATGCCCAAGGTAACACAGCAAGTTAGTAGCAAAGAAAGGATCACTGGAAATTTTTTTTTTTTGGTGACGCAATTGGGGTTAATGATTTGACCAGAGTCACACAACTAGTAAGTGTTATGTGTCTGAGGCCGGGTTTCAACTCAGGTCCACCTGACTCCAGGGCTGGTGCTCTATCCACTACACCACCCAGCTGCCCCATCTTGGTCTTTTTACATGACACCAAAATTAGGAAGAAAGATTCACCTTGGAACATATCAACAGTATTCAAGTAGGATTTATAATGCTTTTGTCCCAAAAGAGTAATTGATGGAAAAGAGAAGGAAAAGTGCTTGAGTAAGAAATAAGTAAGTACTATTTCAGCCACATTAGTAACTGTCATGGAAGCTTGAAGATAAAAGGAGAGAAAAGAGAGTTACAAAGGATAAAGGAGAATTACATTTACTCCTTATAGGAGTACATGATTAAACGCATTATGCAGGAGTAAAGGGAACTGTAGTCATAAAGATGAATTAGTGTAAGAATTCAAAGTGAATTTGATGAATAAATAAAGAAAAGGAGACTTTAAGAGAGAAATAATAGGAATGAATTTTTAAAAAATATGTATTTTTGAACAGCAGCAGAAGATAAAGGTAAAAAGCAAAAAGCTAAGAAAAAAATAAAATATAGATAAGTAACGGGGATAGGACAAAATATGGACCTTAGAAAATAAGAGTATCCAGCTATCACAATTTAGGAAAAGACTAGCTGTCAGAGATATACAGGAGAGTACAAAACATTCACCAGTCTTGCAAGTTTGTGTAATGGAGTTGACAGAAATCATTCCCAAGGGAGAGATAAAAGATTTAGGGGAAGAGATAAGGTGATTACCCTTTTTCATGAGTTTCAGGTAGAAGGCAGATATCCAGAAGGATATGAGAAGACAAAAAAAGAAATGTTGACAAAGCTAAAGCTATAGATATAAGACAGTAATGACGTCTTGAGGACATGGGATAGAAAAGGTCCCCCAAGTAGTTGAAAGAAAAGAAATAGTAAATAGATGGAACAGAAAATAGAAGAAAACTATGTTTAATAATAATGGAAAGCAGTGAAAGAAGAAGAAGAAGAACTTTTATAGGGGATTCTAAATGTCACAAAGGCAAAATGAGTGTCAGTGGAAATCATGGACAAATCCAAAGCTTTTGAACAATTTTCTAGAAATAAAACAACAGACCCACAGAGGGACATAAGAATTTATTAAAGAGTCTACCATGCGCCACACATTGTGATATCTGTAATTTACAGATACCTCATTTGGTCCTCATAAAACCCTGTCAGGTAGTTGCTATTATGATCTCTTTTATAGTTGAGGATACTGAGGCAGACAGAGGGTAAGTGATTTGCCCAGGGTCACAGAGCTAGGAATTGTCTGAGGCTGGGTTTGAATTCCAGTCTTCCTGACTCCAGGTCCAGTGTTCTATCTGCTTCACCATCTAGCTGCCTTAGGAGTACTGACCAATAAAATGGATGTAAGTAATAAGCCAGGGAAACCAGGAGGCAGAGATTTTGAGGAAATGCATTGCAGGCATGGCGGACAGCCAGAAAAAAAGTGCCCAGAGCTTTGAAAAACAAAACTCTGGTTTATGGAACAACAAGAAGACCAATGTCACTGGAATGGCAGAGATTAACATGTAAAAGGTCAAAAGGTAGGAGGGGGCTAGGTTATGAATGGCTTTGAATGCCAGAGGACTTTGTATTTGATCCGGGAAATGATATGGAGCTATTGAGTGCCCTCAATAGTAATAGGGAGTTTTGACAACTGATCAGAAGGAGATTACAGGTGTCTCTTTGCTGGCATTGGGCAAAAGACTCTGCTGCTTTGCCCATACTCAGCTCTGGGTGGCAGTCTTGGGGGGCAGTCCCAAGGTGAGGAAGAGTACTAACATACAAGAACTTGTGACTGCAGTAGAGCAGGGACCCTCATCACAATTCCAGGGCAGTTTTGTGGTCACTCACAGATCAGAGGACAGGCCAAGAGAGTAGGAAACACCTCTCCTTGAATCATACCACCTTAGAAGAACTGAAAAATTAGAGATCCCTAGAAGTATCTCTGAAAATAGCTGCACAAAACCCCTGAATCTTGGGACACTGCACCCTCCAACTTAGAGGCAGAGCTCTACTTTTAACAAAGAGTTTAAAATCAACAAATAAGGTGGGAAAATTAGCAAACAACAGAAAAATATCTGACCATAAAAAGTTACTAAGGTGACAAGGAAGATCAAAACACACATTCAGAAGAAAATAACAATCCAAGCTCCTACATCCAAAGCCTCCAAGAAAAGTATGAATTGGTCTCAGGCCATGGAAGGGCTCAAAAAGGATTTTGAAAATCAAGTATGAGATAGAGGAAAAAAAGAGAAAGGAGAATGATGCAAGAAAATATTGAAAAATGAGTCAACAGCTTTGTAAAAGAGTTGAGAAAAATACTGAAGAAAATAACACCTTTAAAAATGGAGTAGATTAAATGGTAAAAGAGGTACAAAAAGTGGGGAGAATAGTGCAGTGAGGAAAATAATGCATCAAAAAGCAGAATTGACCAAATGGAGAGGTACAAAAATTCACTGAAGAAAAAAAAAACTCTTTAAAATTAGAATTAAGCAAATAGAAACCAATGACTTTATGAGAAATCAAAAAGCAATAAAACAAAACCAAAAGAATGAAAAAAGAAAGCAGACAGTATGAAATATCTTATTGAAAAATTAACTGACCTAGAAAATAGATCCAGGAGAGATAATTTTAAAAAAAATATTGGGCTGCCTGAAAGACATGATCAAAAATAGAGCCTAGACATCATCTTTCAAGACATTATCAAGGAAAATTGTCCTGATATTCTAGAACCAGTGGGTAAAATAGAAATTGAAAGAATCCATTGATCACATCCTGAAAAAGATCCCAAAATAAAAAAAACTCCCAGAAATATTATAGCCAAATTCCAGAGCTCCTAGGTCAAAGAGAAAATATTGCAAGTAGCCAGAAATTAAAAAAAAAATCAAGTATCATTGAGCTACAGCCAGGATAACATAAGATTTAGCAGCTTCTACATTGAAACATCAGAGAGAGGAATATAATATCCCAAATGGCAAAGGAGCTAGGATAACAACCAAGAATCACCTACCCAGCAAAACTGAGTATAATTCTTCAGGGAGTAAAATAGGCATTCAATGAGATAGAGGTCTTTCAAACATTCTTAAGGAAAAGACCAGAGCTGAATAAGAAATTTGACTTTCAAATACAGGACTCAAGAGAAACAACAAAAGGTAAACAGGAAAGAGAATTCATAAGAGACTTAATAAAGTTAAACTGTTTACATTCCTACATGGGAAGATTATACTTGTAATTCATAAGAACTTTCTCATTATTAGGCAGTTAGAAGGAGTGTATATACATACATAATACATACATACCCACATACATACACACCCATACATAGAGCATGCAGGTGTGAGTCGAATGAAGTGTTGATATCTTAAAAAAAATGAAATTAAGTAGTGAAAAATGAATTCACTGGAAGAAAGGGAAAGGCCAAATGGGGCAAATTATCTTATATGAAAGGCAAGAAAAAGCTTTTACAATGGAGGGGAAGGGGAGGGAGGTTAGAAGAAATGATTGAACCTTACTCTCATCAAAATTGACTCGAAGAGGGAATAACACACACACTCAATTGGATAAGAAATCTATCTTACCTACAGGAAAGTAGTAGGGGAAGGGGATAATAAAAGAGTAGGACTGATAGAAGGCATAGCAGACTGGAGAAGGAAGTAGTCAGAAGCACAACATTTTTGCAGAAGGACAGGGTGAAAAGAGAGAGAATAGAGGGGAAAATACAATGGAGGGAAATATAATTAGCATTTATAACTTGTGAAAAAAATTTTAAAGCAACTTTCTCTGATAAAGGCCTCATTTCTCAAACATATACAGAACTGAATCAAATTTATAAAAAAAAAGAGCCATTCCGCAATTGATAAATGATCAAAAAATATGATCAGTTTTCAGATAAGGTAATCAAAGTTATCTATAGCCATATGAAAAAAATGCTCTAAATCACTATTATTTGGAGAAATGCTAATTTAAAAAAATCTGAGGTACTATCTCCTGTCTATTATATTGGTAAATAGGACAGAAAAAGAATATGAGAAAAGTTGTAGGTGAGAAGCAAAAAATGAGACATTAATGTACTGTTGGTGGAGTTGTGATCTCATCCAATCATTCTATAGAACAATTTGGAACTATGTCCAAAGGGCTATAAACCATGCAAACCCTTTGACCTAGCTAGCAATACCATTACTAGGTCTCTATCCAAAAAGAGATAAAAAAGGAAAAGGACCTATATGTATAAAAATATTTATAATATCTCTTTTCTGGTGCCAAAGAATTGGAAATTGAGGGGATACCATCAAATGATGAATGGCTGAACAAATTGTGGCATGTGATTGTGATGGGATATTATTGTGCTATCAGAAATGATGAGCAGAATGTTCTCAGAAAATAACCTGGAAAGATTTACAGAAGCTGATGCAAAATGACATATACTATGTACAAAATAACAATGATATTGTAAGATGATCAGCTGTGAATGATTTAGCTATTCTCAGCAATACAATAACCCAAGACAACTCTGAAGGACTTATGAAAAATGCTATCTATCCCCAGAGAAAGAAACTGATGGTGTCTGAATACAGATTGAACCATACTTTGTTTTTACTTTCTTTATTGAAATTTTTTTGTTTATATTTTCTTTCACAACATAACTAACATGGAAATATGTTTTGCATGACTACATGCATATAACCTATATGGAATTGCTTGCCTTCTCAATGAGGGCAGTGGGAAGAAAGGAAGGGAGAGAATTTGGAACTCAGAGTTTTAAAACTAAATATTAAAAATTGTTTTTACATGTAATTGGGGAAAACAAAATACTAAGTAAAGAAATAAACAATAATAGGGAAGTTTGAAAGGGTTGAAGGACTAGGGGAAAGATGAGTTCAGGTTTTGATATGTTGAGGTAAACATGTCTACTGGATACCAACTTTAAAATGTTTTATACTCATTTGAAGATTTGAGACTGGAGGTCAGCAGGAAAGTTGGAGGAGGACTAATAGATTTGAGAATCATTAACTTAGAGATGATAATTAAATCCATAGGAGTTAATGAGATCACCTAGTTAAACAGCATAGAAGGAGAAGAAAAGAGGGCTCAGGACAGAGCCTGGGAGACACGGTAGGTGGGCATGAGGATTCAAAAAAGAAAACTGAAAAGGACTAGTTAGATAGGCATGAGGAGAAGCAGGAGAGAATAGTTTTCTGAAAACCTAGAGAAAAGAGACTATCAAGGAGAAGAGGGTAGCCATCAGCATCAAAGACTGCAGAGAGATCAAGAAGAATGAAGATTGAGAAAAGGATATTATTAATTCAGAACAACAGAGCATGGAAACACAGCCCAGAAACTAACACTACAATTTAATAGACTGTTTTTCCTCTTGTGCATTTTTTCTAATTTCCTCTCCTCACCTATCTCTTGATGTTTTCCTAATTTCATTTTCTTAGTTGTGAGAGATAAATGCTTATGAGTTAGTAATAGGAATAGGTTAAGTCCATGACCTATTTATTATTACTTTGTATAACAGATGGGACCTATTATCAAATTTTGTGTATATTTTAATAATATTATCCACAAATTCTCAATCTGAAGCCTCAGCATTGTGTGGAGTTTGCCCTGGCCTCTCCAAGGGCATACCAACAAGGTCTATTATCTGGAAAGTTCAATCATTCTAGAAAGGCTTTAACTATTTTCCTGAAAACAAGCTACATTTTCTGATATTTAGCCTACTTAATGAGATAGGCTTATCACTAGTAGGCTAGTCAAATTCTTTCACCATGACACCCAAAGAACATCAACAAAAATATAGACTGGCTCGTAGCCGGGTGTTCCCCCTTCCTAATTCTGCATTATAAAATATGGATAGATTTCTATAAGCACAGCTTTTAGATTGTCTATAAACCTTTAATTTGTTTTTTGGTTCTCTAAAAGTGAAATCTTTTTCTGATAATCAATAGATCAACACATTACTAGAGGAAGTGAATCACATAAATTCTGAAACTTTCATTTTAAATGAGTCTAGGGAAAAAAAAGAAGGAAGTTGTATTTAAGGGTAATATTGATTCAAGGGAACTTGTTGGAGGGAAACAAAAAGGATTGGCAAGATTAATTTTATTTTATATCCAAATGAAACAAGAAACAATTCCATGGAATATTTAAACATCCTATATTTCAGTCCTCATGTTATGTATTTGTAAAAAGACTGCCATGAAAACAATTCCATCTTATGCACTAAAATCAATTACAAAGGATGAAGAAGTGGAAAATTTCTTCCAGAACCCCTCAAATTATATCAGTAGGTATTTAGATTCTCAGTGACTTCAATGCAAAAGGTGGAATAGGTGAAAATAGCAAAAAATATATTGGAAAAATGGATCAGGAATAAGTAGTAAGAGATGCTAAAGTTTTATAGAATATGTGAAAGTCTCACATCTCTGTTTCATGGACATTTTATTTGAGAATATAATATGTAGACACTAAGAATGGGGAGCACTGAATGACATTATATAAAATAAATACCTTTTAAGAGACCAGACTCATTACAGATATGGGTGTGATTCCTGAAGCGTGTGTCCATTTACAGTTAAAATATAGTGGAAGATCATTAATTATTATTAGTCTTCCATTATGAGAAGTATTGCCTTATGAAATAAAGAGAAAAAGAGGGTAAAATAAGTTTAAAGAATTCTTGGCAAGAGACCCATCTAAGCACAGTCATCATGAGGATAAAAATGGAAGGAATGAAACAAACAAAAGAAACATGAAAAAAAATCTTCAAATCATTGTATGAGAAACTGCTTTGATCAAGGACAGTAGAACCACACACTGCTTAGCAGTTCCATAGTAGATGCTTAATAAATGATTATTGACTGGCTATACTGAGCCTCTAATATCCCAGTCACAATTGTGTTTATAGAGAAGGTAGCAAGAGCAGCAAAGAAATAAAAGATGGGAAAAGTCACCAGATTAGCCTAAGTTGTTATATATAGATGAATGCATTGCTGTATGCAATACAGTTGTGAAGGTATTTAAGGATAGTTTCACTAGATATCTTTTGTTTTCTAATTTGCAAGGATCTTGTGAATATATAATGAGATCATATATGGAAAGTACTATAACAGTGTTGATTGCAAAGATTAAATATATATGCATATATATGTAGATTTTCTAATTTTAATATTATTTGGTAAGGGGTGATTAGATACTATCCTGCCCAGATTGAGGTCAATGCATTAGATCAGTGGTGTCAAACTGAAATAGAAATGGGGGCCACTAAACCATACATAAGGATCTCTGTAGGTTACCTATTGATTTTGTTTTTAAAATGCCAATTTATCTAAGTATTACTTTATTTTTACTTATTTTGTTAAATATTTCCCAATTACATTTTAATCTAGTCTGGGCCAGATTTGGGGAATGTTGCACACCATATTTGGCCTGAAAGCCGTGTATTTGATGCCTCTCCCTTAAATGACTCCTCACAGTCTCTAGCAGTCCTGGAAGCTATGAATGAATGAATCTGGTATTACATTCTGAAAGTCAACAGTCTAGAAATAATGTTCTTTTCTGTCTCTTGTGGGAGGCAAGATCTGCAGAGGAGGAAAATAAAATGCAAAAAGAACTAATATGAAAATCTTGCATCTTCAATATTTTAATTTGACCTTTCATAGGTAATACATTATATTAGATAGATATGCCAGACAGGTATGCAGGGTGTCCAACCCACACAATTTTCAGTTCCTAGGTAGCTTAAGACCTTAAAGCTAATATGAAGGAAAAAGTGCCACAATAAATTGTATTAATGCTAAGGTTAAAAGTAATATATCTTTGAAAAACATAAATTATTATTATAATTCACTCACCCAAAAATGCATTATATCTAACATATCAAAACATTCCTCATCTCTCCTACTCTTTACCTCAAGAACCTTCTACATATTCACATTTACTCTCTTTTTCTCCTGGCACTAGTCTCTAAGGAAGGGTTGACTCTTTTCTTTGACAAATCTAAAACCTTTATTTGTGTCCTCGGGAAGCTTGCTTGCCACCTCAATCATTCTTTCTTTCTCATCTTTAATCTCTCTTTATCTGTTGACTCTTCTATCATCGTTCAAACATGCTTGTTTACTGTCCTAAAAACAAACAAACCAAAAAAAAAAAATTTTCTCTTGAACCTGGCATTCTCTATAGCTATCATCTTCTAACCTACTTTTCTTTTACTGCCAAATATCTACAATAACATTTCCTCATTTCCCACTCAACCCAAAGCAGTCTGGCATCTAACTTGACCTCTTAACTGAAACTGGTCTCTCCAAGATTACCAACAATTTAAAACTTCCTAACTAATGACCTTTCTCCAGTCTTCATTCTCCTTAATCTCTCTAAAATTGTTGATAATATGGACCTCCTTCCCTTTACAGGTGCTGCAGGATGCACAAATTTAGAGACATCTCCACTCCAAATGTTTGTATGGATTATTTGTGTCTGACCTATAGTAGAGCCTTCCAAGCTCATATTAGTCTGATTGACCACAGTCAGACAAACTGTACCTTGACCTTGACATAGTGATGTCATTTTAGTCCTCTTTGGGCATGAAGGACAACAAACACCTTCTATGAGCCAGCAAGATTCTGGTTGTTCCACCTATCTTATTGCTTTTTTCCCAGATCATGGTATGAAATGGCTTTCCTCTGGGCTCTTTTTTCTGGCACCTTTCTCCTTTTCTTCACCTCAGTCTATGACCAGCTCCCATAAGTTCAAGTATCCTCTCTAAATATGATTTCTAAATCTATAAAGCTAAACCAAATCTTTCTCCTGTAATGTGTCATCAACTGCCTGCTAGAAAGATCCTCCAAGTTGTCCTATTAGCATATCCAAATAAGAAATGGTCATCATTACCCTTAAAACCTACCTTCTGATTTCTCTATTAAAATAAATTTTAATGATATCTTTTGTTTTTAATTTACCTAACTTTTTTCAATGTTCCTCCTCTTCCTTCTCCAACAGGTCATTGTTTATAACAAGTATTTTGTTATTGTTGTTAAAGAAGTTGAAAAGAGGGGCAGCTAGGTGCCACAGTGGACAAAGCACCAGCCCTGGATTCAGGAGGACCTGAGTTCAAATCCCACCCCATACACACAACGCTTACTAGCTGTGTGACCCTGGGCAAGTCACTTAACCCCATTGCCTAGCCAAAAACAAACAAACAAACAAAAAACAAACAAACAAAAAAAAAAAAACTAAGAAGTAGAAAAGAGAAAAAAATCAATAAAACTGATAAATGCATTGAAAAAAATCTGACAATATACTCAAAGACCCACATCTGTGAAGCCATTCCCTCTACAAAGTAGTCTTCTCATAACTTTTCTTTGGAGCTAAGCTTGTTCTTTTTAATTTTGTTACTTTTTCGTGTGTGTGTGTGTGTGTGTGTGTGTGTGTGTGTGGTGGGCACTGGTGTTCTTTCCATTTGTATTGTTGTAGTTTTTGTGTATATTGTTGTAATGTTTTCTTGGCTCTGCTTGCTTCAGTTTGCATCACGTAAATCCTTCCATGCTTCTCTCTATTTATCACAATCTCCTTTTCTTTCAATCTCCATTTTTTTTTGGTAAGGGAATTGGAGTTAAGTGACTTGCCCAGAGTCACATAGCTTGTGAATGTTGTGTCTGAGGCTAAATTTAAACTCAGGTCCTCCTGACTCCAGGGCCTGTGCTCTATCTGCTGTTCTACCTAGCTGCCCCCAACAATCTCCATTTCTTATAGCATGGTAATATTCTGTTAAATTCATAAACAACCTTTCGTTTTTATTGTGATACAAACTTTCCTATTTACGTCGAAAATCTCATAATCTTCCAATTTACCCAGTTTTATGACCTTGGAGTAATTCTAGAATTCTTTCTAAGTCATTCACAATCCAATCATTTGCCAGATCTCTTGTCAACTCTACTTCCACAACTATGTCCTTTTCTATTCACTTACATACCTCTTCCCAGAGTTTAGCCTCTCATCAACTCTTATCTAGATTACTATTGGTAGTCTTTTAATTAGTCTCCCTGCTTCCAGTCTTCTTGCAACATATTTGCCAAAATAATCTTCCTAAAGTACAAGGGTAATTATGTCAGTACTGTACTTAAAAATCTTCAGTTGATTCCCATTTCCTTTGGGATAAAATTAAAACCCATTATCTTGATTCTACATTATATGACTCTTACCTACCTTTCAGGCTTTATTTAATTCTACTCATGTTAATGAGCTTAATATTTCATCTAAATGAGACTACTAATTATTTCTGGAACTTGAAACTCCATCTACTGCCTCCATGCACTTGTATAGGTTACTACCTATCCCAGCATCTGGAATGCACTCCCTCCTCCTCTCTTATCTCTCATCAACTTTATCCTCTTTCAGAGCTTAGTCCAGGTCCACTTCCTTGATGAAGATTCTCCATATTCTCCCAACTATTAATATTTTCTCTTTCCTTGATTTCCTCAACCCCAGGTCACACCAAGAAAAAGAGATGAGACATGAACTGAAACTGTAGGGCCCTTCATGGGCAGCTAATAGCACAGTGGATAGAGTGCTAGGCCTGGAGTCAGGAAGACCTGACTTCAAATTCAGCCTCAGACAATTACTTGCTACGTGACTCTGGGCAAGTCACTTAACTCTATTTGCCTCCATTTCCTCATCTTTAAAAATTAGCTAGAGAAGGGAATGGCTAACTGTTCCATTATTTTTGCCAAGAAAATCCCAAATGGGATCACCAAGAGTTGGACACAACTGAAAAAAAATTGAACAACAAAAACATTTATTTGTGTAAATGTTGCAACAGTCCCAGTGTTATGTAGTTTCCTTAAGACTGTTTTGTTTTTACCTCTGTATGATCAGTACCTAGCATTCTACCTTATTACATAGTAAGCACTTAATAAATGTTTGCTAAATTGAATTGACCTGAATTTTATAGCACCACACTAGGGGATTTGGGAAATACAAAGTTAAGATATATGGTCCCTCAACTCAACAAATTTATTCTCTAGGAGAAACAAAACCAATACTATATACAGTTTAATAAAAACACTTAACACAGTACCTGCCCCATAGTAGGCACTTAATATATGTTTATTGATTGGTTGGTTGAAAAATGTAAACATTAACCACAATATAATAAATGAATTCAGTATAAGTTATTAAGTATTAGCATTTTGGTGAAACAAAATTATTGTGAGTCTTCATTGATTATCCTGTTAAATTTTTGTTGCAACCCATGGGTTATTTAGATCACCAGAGAGAGATTAATGAAGAGCCCAAGCTTATTTTAGATGCATAACTTAATAAATAACTTTTTAGGTTGATGTTGTCATTGTAACTGTTCTGGTTAACATGACAGCCTCACTGTTGCTCAGCTCTTCCATTTATTACTGTGTGACTTTACACATGACACTTTGCCTCCCTGGGTTTTAGTTTCCTCATGTGCAAAAATGAGGTGGTTGATCTAGATGGTCTCTGAGGTCCCTTTTAGCTCCAGGTTTATAACCCTTGGAAAAAGCATCTTAAATTACCTAACCCTGTTTATCCACTGGGGGTACAGGGAAAGCAAACCATACCATTGTTACTGGAACAAAGACTTTTTAAGGCCCTTAAAATCATTGTTTCCTCTTTTCCCACTGTAGTCAGTCACCCTAAGTTATTCCAGACAGATCAGTGTTTATCCTGATCTGGAGAGAAAAAAAATACGCTGACAGGATAGTTCTACATTTAGTTTTACATTTTCTGCTGTGATTTGAAGCCCATTTCCTCCTGCTCTTTCCTCAGTGGATCTGTGGCACAGCTGGCCACCATCCTTTACTAAACAACATTGTCATCACTCAGACTTTTCTTCTCCTAACTGGATATTATCCACCCATTCATCTTTTCTTCACAGATTATATTTTCAGCTCATAATTTTGGCTGTCTCTCTATGAGTCTTCTGCATCTTCTTAAAAATATGGATTTGAAAAACCTGATAAAATGTTCTGGCAAAATCTTCATTAGTGCAGAGCATTGTGGGAGTATTTCTCTTTGCTTCTAGTCTCCAAATCCCAGAATCATTCCTGCTTTCTCAGCAACAGCATCCTACAGAGCTGGCAAAACCCAGAAAATACCAAGTCCTTCTTGGCCAGATTTGAACTCACAAAGATGTCTTTCTTACTCTAGGCCCAGCACTCTATCCACTGTACTACCTAGCTGCCAGGGGAGTTCCATAGGCACATTAAACACCTTGTATATCAGGTGTTGTTATTATTGTGACTATGTCTCTTGAACCCAAAATGGGCATTCTGATCTGAGGGATCTTCCTTTTGAAGTTTCATAAAATGGGCACTTTAAAAAAAATTAGGACTATCCCAACAAATATACCAAGTGTGGCCACTCTAGCAGTTGGCCCCATGATATAGATCTAATCACTCTTTTTTTTTTTTTAAAGGCAATTGGGGTTAAGTGACTTGCCTAAGGTCACACAGCTAGTAAGTGTCAAGTGTTTGGTCTGAGGCCAGATTTGAACTCAGGTCCTCCTGACTTCATGGCTGGTGCTCTTATCCACTGTGCCACCTAGCTGCCCCCGATCTAATCATTCTTCATCTCTCAATAGAATGATTGATGAACAGTCATTGCTAAAGCACTTGAAAATGAAGAATGAAAGATGTACATAATATTTTTCTGTTGTGACACATTCTCTAAAAACATGAGAAAGCTCTTTCTTGCACTTGCAGAGTCTGACATAGACAGTGGTTTTGGGAGTGGGGCTGGGGGGTGGTGGAATGTTTCTTTAAGTGTATGCATTCTCTCTCCACAAAGGATGAGGCTACAACACTTGCATGTAAAGCTCTATTGAGACTATAAAACTTCTTCAATCTAAACACGAATTAATATCCACTAGCAAAAAAAGTTGCGATTCTTTACTCTCTCAGAATAAAGTCAGTGGAAAGAATGCAATGAATACTTTTTACAGAACAGTAGCCTAAGCAGGTATTTAACCTAAGGTTTGTGAATTTGGATTTTTAAATATTTTGATGATTATTTTTCAATTTAATTTTTTTGTAATACTATTTTAAAAAATAAACATTTAAAAACACACACTTTTCTAAGAAAAGGTCAATAAATTTCAAAGTTTTCCATTATACAAGTTAAAAAAAAGATTCAGAAGTTCAGTCCTAAAGAAATTATAAGTTATTAATTAAACATGGTCTTATTAGAACTTACATAGTTCAGAATCAGCATCCATTCGAATATCCTCTTGTATTCTGCACACCTTCATCAAATTCTATATTCCCATGAAGTTTGGAGTGGAATGGAGTGGAGGAAACTATCTTTATTTGGGGACAATGAGTATTGCTTTCAGGGATGTTCACTGACACTCTGGCTATAATCAAATTCTTGGAGCTCCATTATTGTTGTTTTTCAGTCATTTCCAGTAGTATCTGGGGTTTTATTGGTGAAGATACTGGAGGGGTTTGTCATTTCCTTCTCTGGTCATTTTCAGAGGAGGAAACCGAAGCAAATAGGGTTAAATGATTTACCCGGGGTCACACAGCTTGTAAGTGTCTGAGGCCATATTTGAACTCACAAAGATGAGTCTTTCTGACTCTGAGCCTAGCACTCTATCCACTGTACTACCTAACTGCCAGGGGAGTTCCCTAGGCACATTAAACACCCTGTATATCAGGTATTACTATTGTGACTATATTACCTGAACCCAAAATGGACATTCTTGATCTGAAGGATCTTCCTTTTGCAGTTTCATAAAATGGGCACTTTAAAAAAATTTAGGACTACCCCAGGAAATATAGGAAGTGTGGCCACTCTTGCAATAAATATACACCTAACTTGGTAGACTTCATGTCATCTTACTGTCACAGAACTGACTAACCAAGTTGAAAGGGACCTCAGTGGCCATCTAATAATAATAATAATTGCCAACATTTACATAATGCTTTAAAGATTGCTAAGTGCTTTACATATAGTATCTAATTTGATCTCCACAACAATCCTAGGAGGTAAGTGCTATTATTATCCACATTTTACAGATGAAGACACTGGAACTGAACTAAACCAACCAACTTGCCTAGGCACACACAGCTAGTAAGTGTTTTAAAATCAGACCTTTCTGACTCCAAGTCCTACACTATAAATACAAGGCCTCACAAGAATCCCTAGTATAGAATTATTGAACATTGGCATCTCGACTCCATGGGAAGACTTATATCTAGTGATGCCTCTCAAAATGAAGTCTAGTTGATATGGAGCAACAAATTGTTAGAATTTTGTTTTCTGTTGTTCTCATATTGAGCTGCAATCTACCTCTGTCTCTTCTGCTTGTTTTAGTGCTGTTAATTGGTTTTAATTAGACAGCCAACCCTCTCTCTTTACTTTAGCAGTACTGTTAATAAGTAAAGCATGAAATCTTACTGATTACTTATTAAAACAGGTACATTTGGGAGGCAGCTCAGTGTCCTGTGGTTATTCTGTGTGCTTTGTTGCTTGTGGACAGATGGTTGATCTCTCACTGTGTCCTCATTCCAACTTCGTCTTTCTAGCTGGCTCCCTTTCCACATGGCCTTCCACCTGTGTTAATCACTGAGACTTTTATTTCCTTCCCCAAAACACCTCCTTCTCAAATACAGAATATTTTCCAACCATATATCAAGAACTCATAGACTTCAAGTAGAGTTGAAATATCTGTGGTTATATTGCCTAGTCATTAGACCTGAATTTTTCTGAATTTTCCATTTCAGATACCTCCAAGGCAAACATTTTGTTGAAATTTTGTGTAAATTGCAAATTATGAAATTAACAAATTAACATATTCTACCATTTGGATCCAAATTATACATTATGCCTATGACTCTAAAAGATGACCTACTTTTAAAAGATTTCTTTTTTTCCCCTAGAAAATTAGCAGTCCAAAGTATTTTCTTTCAATTTTTGAGAAATTAGGGTAATCTACAGGTTGTTTTTGGAAATAGCCCCAGTTCTAGAGAGTCTACTTTTCATTTGTATTAATATTGCTGACTGCATTAGAGCTAACATTTCACTTATAGTGAAAGAAATGGGGAAGAGAATATCAGGAGCTGGAGACAGTTTTCTGCTAGGGCAGCAGTTCATTAATAGTGCATTCCAAGGACAGGGGAAAATAGAAAGTGCTGGGGACTGTGTTCATTGTTTGAATGGACATTTATGGTGCTTCAGCACTAGAGAATGTGGTAGGAGATTTTCAGAGTCATCAACCGAGTCAAGTATTGTCATAACCCAACAACAGTGGGATAGGGAATTATTTTAGATTTATACAATGAAATTTCTCAAGATAAGCACCAGTGGAGGTGCTTTTAAAGCAAAAGTTCTTAACCTTTTTAATGCTTGTCATGGACCCTCTTGCCAGTCTGTGAAACCCGTGGGCCTCTTCTCCAAATAATGTTTTTTTTTAACTTCATAAAATAAAATTTATAAAATTACAAAAGCAAAATCATTATATTGAAAAAAAAGATAAAATTTTCTTCCATCTAATTTTATGGAGTCCCTGAAACAAAAGGGTCTATGGGTACAAAGTTCAGAATCCAGGTTCTCAATGGTAATGTTAGGCTGTGCGAGAATTCAGAAATTATTCCTTTACTAAGGTTTCCAAGTAGACATCCTATTTGATAGTAGAACAGTAGTCATAAAAAGTAATAATATTAATAATATGCCTCAAACACTCACTAGGCTTACAACTCTGGACAAGTCAGTTGACTTTTGCAGACTCAATTTCTCCATTTATAAACTGAGAATATTAGACTCAACCACTAAGCTCCTTACCAGCTTTAAAACTATGATCTATGGTCACCTAGCTAGTAAATATCACAACTGAGATTTTAAGGCATGTCTTCTTGATTTTAAGTCTAGCATTCAATGTACTATGTCATAGTGTCTAAAGGTGCCTGGAATACAAAGGAAAGCATTTAATAAACTCTACCTTCAAGTATGGGGGCAGATAGGTGAGGCAATGGATAGAGTGCTAAGCCTGGAGTCATGGAAGATATGAGTTCAAAACTAGTCTTAGACACTTACAAGCTGTGTGACCCTGGGCAAGTCATTTAACCCTATTTGCCAGTTTCCTCAACAGTAAAATGAGCTGGAGAAGGAAATGGCAAACCACTCCAGTATCTTTGCCAAGAAAACCCCAAATGGGGTTGGACATGACTGAAACAACTGAACAACGACACTCTCAAAGAATTTGAATTGTACTAGGGGCAAGGATATAACATTTTCAGAAATAAACCGAATACTAAGAAAATGGAGAAGGGAGAGAACATGAACAAGTAAACTATAGAAGTAAAGTATAGAAGTCAACATGCAAGGAACGTCATGTGAACAGAGGTTAGGAGCAAGTCAGTGTTACTGAGAGATAGAGATGAGGTGACAGGGCATTCCCAACATAAGATACAGCTTGTGTGAATAAACAGGGAAGGGAGATGAAATATTATCATCAAAAAACAATTGATACTCCAGTTTTGCTAGATTACAGAGTTCCTGAAGTAAAGTAGATGAAATAAGGGTGAAGAAATAGGATAAAATTATATATAAAATTTTATGCTCCAAATTATTTAGTCTGTTAAAATTTAGATAGATCTTAAAATAATAACAGTAAGATCCTATCTTTTATTTCTTGTTCATTATCAAATTTTGTTGCTCTCAATTAGATTTTATTCAATTCAATAAGCATTTATGAATTACTTGCTATTTTCTAGGCACTGTGCAAAGGACTGGGGATACTGAAGATAAAAACTAAAGATACTGCCCTCAAAGGGCTTACCTGAATGGGGGAAAAACAAGTAACATGGATAAGTAAATCCAAATTAAATTCAAAGCAATGAGTGTATGTGTGTGTCAGGGTGAAAGCACTAATCAATTAAGGGAATCAAGAGAGGCCTCTTGCAGGAGGTGATGATGCTTGAATTGAGCCTTGAAGGGCACTCGATTTCCAAGAGTTAGAGGACTTAAGGGAATGCATTCAATCCAGCAGTGGTGATAATGAGAGATGGATGTCAATTATGGGCAACAGGAAGTAGGTTGGGTTGTCTGGAAGAGATTTTATGAAGGCAAGAAATGTGGCACTGTTCTAAAAATTTATTTGGAGACAGTTTGTAAAAGGCTCTGAGAACCAATAGAGGAGTTTCTCTTTCATCCTAGCAGCCAAAGAGAGCCTATAAAAGTTCTTGAACTGGGAAATAACAACTATGGGAAAGAACTGTTTTGGGATATTAGTTTGGTAGCTGGGTGGAGAGACTGGAAGTAGAGAGAGCAATTAGGAGACTATTGCGATAAGAGGTGAGAGGTGATGAGTGTCTGAATCAGTTCCTGTCTGGGTGAGACAGGGACACTCAGTCTTAAGATGATGATGATGATGATGATAAAAATAATATGACTATCCAAATAATATGAAAAATTTATTTTTGAATTAAGAACTCTACTTTTGATAGTGCTATATGTACCTAGTTTTTTATGAAACTTTCCAATTTATATTCCAAAGGAATTTTAAACTCTATAATTAATTTTCCCCCTATAAACTGAATTGTTCAGAAGTATATTTGAAGAATTTCATAAACATTGAATTTTAAACCAAGAAAGGAATTCAGAAATACAGGTGATTTCTAGGACAACTCCCACATGTTATATTTGAAGAAACTGAGGAGAGTAAGGTGTTTGCCTTAGGTCACCTAGCTAGTTAGTGACTAAGATGAAATTAGAATTCTCTTGTCCTGTCCTTTTTCTACTAAACCTCACTGTTTCCACTCCAAGTTACATATAGTCCTGTTTTTACACCTTTAAGAATAAAATTTATTTTTACTTAGTTTGAGTTATGAAATGCATTATAGAAATAAATACAAACCTTGTGTCCCTGAATGCCAAATATTCTGCATTCACTTCAGCCTTACACGGACCAACAACTATTTTGATTTATCAATTATTTATGGACTACTTCCTTATACTTGAATTTACTTGAAAACAAAGTGCAACAATTTCTCAGAAGAAGTCAGGGAAAGATAATGAAGTGGAAAATGTAAAGTCACTTTGTATTTATATTGTCTTTTAAGGGGCAAATGATTTGAAGTACTGTAATTTTTGAGAAATTTGTAAAAAGTCAGGGACAAGACTAAAATGTCAGTTAGCATTACAGAAAGATGCACTGATGTAGAAGACTGATTTCTTTTACAAATATATTTTGTATACCATTTATTACAAGTGAGGTATACCTCAACAATTATTTAGGGTGATTTCATTTACTTTGTATATATTTTTGCATTTACTTATATTTGAACATGTAATTTCTTCAATAAAATGTCAGTTCCATGAGGAACTTATGATAAAAATGGTAATTATATTTGCCCAAGTTCCTATTGAACCTTTTTTTTTTTCCAGCAACTATGTGACCATTGGCCTTGGAATCAGAGGACCTGGTTCAAATCCTATTTCTCCTACCAGCTATTTATGTGTCCTTTGACAATTTTCTTTACCTAATTGGACCTCATTTTTCTCATCTATGAAAGCCTCATCTAGATAACCCACATAACCAAAACTGTACTGATTATCTTTCCCAAGAAACCCTCCCCTTATCCAAACTTGCCTATTTCTCTCAAAGGTATCAAATCCTTTCAGTCTCTCAGGCTTGGACCTCAACTTTTCACTCTTATCCAACCCTCATAGACAATGAGCTTTCAAATTTTATAATTTCTGCCTCCACAACATCTCTGGCATCTTATTCTGTCTTCTACTGACATAATTATCACATTAGTTCAGACCTTCATCACACTCTCGCCTAGATTATTGCAACAGGCTTGTAACATGTCTCCAAGTCTCAAGTCTCTTCCCATTCCAGTCCATCCTAAACTATATCTTCTGTCAAAATAACTTTCTGTAAGTGTAAATCTGATCATGAGATTCCCCTACTCAGTCAGCTTCTATAGCTCCCTATCACCATTAGATTAAAATATACATTTTAATATACAAAATAATACATTAAAATATAAAATTTAATATATAAAATAACATATTAAGATAAATTTTCATATATAAACTGATATAACAAAATTTAATATATAAAATTTTAAAGCCTTTTACAACCTGGCCCTGACCTATCTTTATAACATCTTTGGACTTTACTTCCCCTCCTATACTCTAGAAGCTACCAAACTGGCCTCTCTGTTTTTCACATACTATACCAGGGTTGGGGAACCTGTGGCCTTGAGAGGCCTTCTAGGTCCTTGGGTGTGGCCTTTTGGCTGCATCCAAGTTTTACAGAACAAATCCTTTTATTAAGGGAATTTATTCTGTGAAGTTTGCATTCAGTCAAAGGGCTGCGCTTGAGGACCTAGAGGGACACATGTGACCTTGAAGTCACAGCTTCCCCACCCCTGTACTACACTCTGTCTCCAATATCTGTTCCTTTGACTTGCTATCTATCCCCACTCACCATCCCCAAATCCCAACCAGCAATACTATCCCTCTTTATTTCCCTCAGAGTCCTATCTTCACTTCCTTCAAATATAGCTCAAGCTTCATTTTCTATATGAAGCTGTTCCTATTTGTGCCTCAGTTGATAGTGTCTCCACTATAAACATCTTGTATGTATTTAAATGCTTTTTTTTTAAAACTCCTAGTGAGGAGTGAATCACACAGGATGAGGTGTTTTGAACTTCATTGCAGATCTAACTCATTACATTGTCTTTCCTAAAAAATATCCATCTTTTTTTTTTGTATTTTCCTATATCTGTTGAGGGTGCCACCATCCTTTTAGTTACCAAGATTCATAAGCTCACTGTCATTTTTGACTCATCATTCTTCCTAATCCAATATATCCAATAGTTGTCAAATGTTGTTTCTCCATTCACGATATCTTTATGCTATGTTTCCCTGCTACTCAGTCAGCCACCACTTACATTCAGGTCCTTATCATTTCTCACTTGAACTACTGAAATAATCTCCCAATTGTTCTTTGTGTCTCAGTCTCTCTTTACTCTAATTCAATCTCTATATACCTGCCAAAATTTTTTTCCTAAAATTACTCCTCTACTTTACAAACCCTATCATTTCCCTATTGACTCTAAATCAAGTATAATATTTTACTTTTAACTTTTTCCTTTTTAATATATATTTTTGTATAAGATTTATATTTTTGTATAAAATTATAATGTATATAATCATCAACACAGTAGTACATACATATATAGTTTATGAATAAGTAACACATTTTGGGCTACATGTCCAATTTTTTTTTTAACTTATAGAGGCATGTGATTAAAAGTATTCAGAGACTATTGATATAGGAATCAATTTCTATACGGGAAAACTCACTCTACCAATGCAGGTTGCAACTATGAAATTTATAGTCTCCAGTGGTTGCCTGGGATACCAACAGGTCAAATGATTTGCCCAGGATCATGTAGCCAGTAATGGTACAAATGAACTTAATTTTTCCTACCATGGAAGCTGAACTTTTCTCTCCTATATTAGTAGCCTTTCATATGTCAATAATAAATCTGGAAAGATGAGTGAATATTTTGGAAGTGAGGAAAGCTTTTTGAAAATTAGAAAGTGTGATAAAACCTATTTTCATTCAATCAAATCTTTAATAGTTTAATTTTGAAAGACTTTAAAAAATCTTTATTTCATGAATAAGGGAACATAATCATGGAGTGGCATTCTTTACCTACCCTGTCAGTGAATGAACCTAGATTAGAATTCCGAATTCTTAATTCAAGTGCTGGGTCTCACCATGTTATCATTTAATCAGGAAATAAGTGACATAGAGGGAAGTGGATTCCTGATTTTTTAAAAATGTTCAATTAATGAATTTATCTTGTCTTTGGTACTTTTTGAAACACTGATGGCTGCAAGACTGAAATATTCAGATGACATCTACACAGAACAAAGTGAGGTGGAGTATTGATAATTATATAAAGAATGTTTTTACTCTGGAGTTTGAATTTTGAATTACAATTGCCTTAATCAAATCAGATCTATAATTGATCCATATTCTCTTTATATTGTGTGGACAGGACTTCCTAGGATATTGCATTACTTACAGAGATTAATTTTTGTCCCTAGACAGTGCCTTTGAGACCTTGGTACTTACTGGATAGTAGTGTGGCCCTAGCAAGTCATTTAATCTCTATCGCCCTCAGCTTCCTAATCTATAAAATAGGGATGATAATAGCACTACCTCTCAGGGTTATTGTGAGAAAAAAATGGTATAATACATGTGAAATGTTTTGCAAACCTTAAATTGCTTTATAAATTCTACTTTTTATTCTACTTATTATTAAAATAATAATTATTATTAGAGGATAATAAAGTAAGAATAAATAAAATAAAAAAGAGAAGAGTTGTGAATATTTTAAAGCTTTCAAAATGCTTGAACTCTAGGCTGATTGCCTTCCAAGGAAAATTTCACGGTCAGTGGACTGGAGAAAAACTCCTATACTTTTGGTAAGCCATGCTGAAAGTACCATTTTGTATGAGCTCTTAGGAAGCATGCCCATCTTGTAGTTCAGAAATTCAAATCATTATGTCCAACTGACTTGAAACCAGGAACTGGATAACTACAAATTTTCAATTTAATCATAGGTTTGAGAGAATCTTACGTAGAAAAAAATAGTATTCACCATCCACATATTGCAATAAAGCTGCAGAAAGAATGAGTGTGTTGTTAATGGAACAGCCAGGAGGCCAGTGTCAGTGGATTGAAGAGTACATGTCAGGGAGTAAGGTATAAGACTTAGAAGATAGGAAGGGGCTAGGTTATGAAAGGTTTTAAATATCCAACACAGTATTTTGTATTTGATCCTCAAGTCAATTGGAAGCTACTGGAGTTTTTATTGAGTTCAAAATGGACTCAATATTCACCTAAGCTTTGGCAAGGTCTTTCCCTCTATCTCCTTTCACTCCTTCAATCTTCTTACTTCCCTTTTCCCAAATACCTATGAATCTCAGACACCATGAGATCAGCAGCAGTTAATTTTAATGGTTTCCAGCTCAAAAGGTCTAACTAGATATCCAGCAGATTCATGGGCCTCTGAAATCTTCAAGATCACACTCGTTATTGAAGAAAGAATGTTCCACTTCCTCACCTTTCTTTTATATTTCTTTTTTGCCTTTTTTGTTCTATTATGCTAGAAATGAGTTTTTTGACTTGGCAGTGAGTTACAGTTTCTCTTCCCCTCTCAAGAACTCTAGCTTTGAAAGAAGCTTGCACGTGGCTCTGAATATTGGCCAAGTGCAGCTGGCCATCCCCGATCTAGTTAATCCGGTAGGTCTGAACATGAAAGAACTGCTGGATCTCATGAGGGATGATAAGGCTATTCATGCCTCTTGCTACTATGTGCAAGTCCTCTGCTGTGCCCACCCTAATCACCACTTTGACCATCATCAGAGTTCTTTTGAATCTGAACTAATATCCTGGAATTTCACTGGAGTTTAAATACTGTTTTAGAGGGAGAAAATTCCAATTTCTCTGCCAACATTTTCTGAAACAATCATCAGTTCTGGGCAGAGCACACATAGTATGTCCTTTTGTCACTAAAACTGTGAAGAGAATGAAAACTAATAGTGATTTGACTTGGTTGCATTTTTCAGATAACAATCTGGTGATTATCTCAGGTGCTATAGGAATAAATAGGATAGGAGACAGTCCCAAAATGCACACATCTTGCTTGCCAAATAAGACAAATTTCTATAAAAAAAAAGTAAAAATGCTGAAGCAAAATACCCCTCAAAAAGAAACTTATCATTTTAAAAGTTTCTGTTTCCATGTTGTCATAGAAAAGGCTGAGTGAAAAATTTAATTCCCACTGGCCTCTGAGCTAGAAGGAAAACAAGAAAAAATGTTACAGACTTGAGAATGAGACAAACAAAGGGCCCCGGGAGTGTGAAATTTCATTTCCAGAACTGACAATGATGTTTTAGGGAAACTTTAGTATGAGTATCTTATCCTATCTGTACTAGAGCTGCACACACAATACCAGTACTTAACGCTGGCCCACTTTTTCAGTGAATAAACTGCTCTGAGCATTCTGAGTTGCATGAGGCTGGAGTACATGTGTGCAGCAGGGTGGGGGATGTAGTGGGAAAATGGTCAGATTTGGATAAAAAGAAGCACCACTACTTTAAAAAAGGTTTATTGATGTCTTTTATTTTTATATGTAAGACATTTCTGAAAAGAGTAGTACCTCCCAGCCCTTCCACACACACATACACACTTTACTCTGCCATTCCAGAAATGGAATCTTCCCTTGAAATGAGGAATCAATTAATCAACATTTATTAAGTGCAAGGTGGCAGCTAGGTGGTGAAGAGGATAGAATACCAGGCCTTGAGTCAGGAATACGCCTTTTCCTGAGTTCAAATCTCACATCAAGCACTAATTGTGTAACCCTGGGAAGTTAATTAACCCTCTTTGCCTCAGTTTCCTCATGTATAAAATGAACTTGAGAAGGAAATGGCAAACCATTCCAGTATCTTTGTCAAGAAAACCCCAAAAGGGGTCACAAAGAGTCAGACACAAGTGAAACTACTGAACAACATGTACAAGTCACTGTGCTAGGTATTGAGGTTACATTTTTTTTAAAAGAAAGATTCCCTGCTCTCAAGGAGAACATCCTACTAAGGGGATGTAAACATGTTTATAGTTAAGTAAACTTCACATTATTTATATTATCCCTAAAATAAGAGTGATACTAGCAGTGAAGGGAACCAGGAAATACCTTTTGTAGAATGTGGCACTTGAGTTGAAGGGACTAGGGGTTCCAAGAGGGTAAGATGAGGAGGGAAGACATTTCAGGTATGGGGAAGAGAGTGTCTGTGTACAGGTATAGAGACAAGAGATAGAATGTTGTATACGGGAAACAGCAAGCTAAACAGTTTGGCTTGATTGTACAATACTTGAGACAGAGTAATGTGTAATTATCCTAGAGAAATAGGTAGAGTCCTGATTGTTAAGGTTTTTAAATGCCAAACAGAGGAATTTGTATTTTAACTTAAAAGCAAAATTTCTTGATTAAAAGACTGACATAATCAGACATTTGCCTGGAGAATGACAATTTGGCCTTTATATGGATAACTGATTGAGGAGGAAGATACTGCATGTACAGAGTCCTACTCTAAGGCACTTGCGACAGTATAATGTGATGGGGGGACTGATCTAGGACAATTGTGTTGTGAGTAGAGAGGAGGAGATAGATATAAGAGATAGCAAGATGGAATCAACAAGACCTGACAATTGACAAAACACCTGATATAGTGGTTTTGACAATTTTTATGATATTCTGCCTCTGTTGTTACCAACTCTCAGCAGAAAGAAGGTTGTAGATTTCTTTAATCTGTTTTCTTAGATAATTATTGGGTTTTGGTTACCCACATATATTTTTGAATGTTCTTTTCATTTACATGTTTGCAGTTCTTGCATATCTTTGTTTTTATTATTTCACTCTATCAGTTCATAAAAATCTCCTTATATTTTTTCTAACTTTCACATATTTGTGATTTCATACTTTGTAAAACCTTTATATCATTGTTTTTGTTGTTATCATATTATACTTGTGATTTCAGTGGTGTAGAGACTTCCCAGTGAGGAAACTCCAACTGCCAATGAAGATCAGCAACTTATCTGCAATTTATACACTTAAAAGTTATCTGAGTCGTTGAGAAGTTAAGATAATTGTATGTGCCAGAAGCAGTATTTAAACCTAGCTCTTCCTAACTCTGAGACCAGATCCCTAATACATCATTCTGCCCCTTTTTATATTTATATTATTTATATTTTGTTTTGGATTTTTTTGCTATGCTGTAATTGATGGGGTTCCGCTTTGTTTGCAGTTCTTTCTTACAACACAACAAAAATTTTCCATGAATATTTTAGCATATATTTGACCATGGCTTCTATCTTTTACTTCCTCAGGGGTCCATGACCAGTAATGAGACTGCTGAATCAAAGGGTTTGAAACATTAAGTCACTTTTCTTGCATAATTCCAAACTGACTAAAAAAAATGTCAGGTCACTTTGAAGCTCTTCCAACTGTATATTAATAGCACCATTCTTTTGATGTTGCCTTTGCTTCTGTCCCTTACATCATCCTCACTTTATAAAGCATATATGTCAGGGCTGGACATGGCAGAATACCAGAAAGTTTGAGAACTCAGGACCGAAGTGGCAGGAAAGCATTCATTCAGAAGATACACAATATGTGACATGCAGAAGCAAAGAGGAATAGAGCTACAGCTGTGGATTGAGAAAGTGGGACTATATGGCAGTGACAGGCCTGAGCTTAAGGAAGTGTGGGCTATATGATTTTGGGAAAATAATGTGTCCTACAGGGGAATTCCACTTTAATATACCTTAGGCAAAGGGGTGGGAAAAGGAAGGAAGGAGGGAAAGGAAAAAAGAGAAATGAAGGAAGAAAAAAAGGAAGGAAAGAAGAAAGGAAAGAAGAAAGGATGGAAGGAAGGAAGGAAGGAAGGAAGGAAGGAAGGAAGGAAGGAAGGA
>NW_020954550.1:28531840-28559237 GCF_900497805.2 Vombatus ursinus
GGAAGGAAGGAAGGAAGGAAGGAAGGAAGGAAGGAAGGAAGGAAGGAAGGAAAGAAGGGAGGGTGAAAGGTTTTTTTTTCCCTCAAGAAGTGAACACTTATTATTGTACTAAATAACTCCTAAATTCACAAATTCCAAAAACATGATTAAATCATGAGAAATTGTTGACATATGTACACACAGCTTAAGGCACTTTCCATGGGTAATCTCTATTCCTAGTGTACTGAATGTCACATAATGCAAACTCTTGGGGCTAGCATCACCAGACTCCAGATTTACAACCAGCAAATATAACAAAAGAACAAATCAAGAGAAAAAGAACAGTTTTAGAATGATTGGTTCAATTCAAATTATGGGTAGAGAATAACTACCTAGGAATTCATTGTGACTCTCTGACAGTACCCAGGAGTGAGTGATGAATAAAAGAGGCAGTAATCATTCCACTCTTGGGAATTCCCAAGAATAGGAAAGTACTTGAAGGTGTTCAAGTAAGTGTGAAAAACAGTAACATCAGGGCCTCTGTAGAATAATGACTGATATCATGATGATAGTCATTTAGCCACAGAAATTGAGCATACATTTATGAAGCAGCTATGGGAAAACAACAACAACAACAACAACAATGTACTATGACTAGGGACACAAAGAAAATAGTATGGTTTCTGCCTTCAAGAAACTTCCAGTTTAATCAGGAAGTGGGGCATGTATACACACAGATATAATAAGAAGTTAGAATAGGGAAAAAAAATTCAAAAGAAAAAAAATCAATCACAAGAATTTATTAAGCTCTTACTAAGTACCAGACACTGTTAGGTTATGAGGATACAATGACAAAAAAACTTAAAAATTCTGTTTCATTGAATTGGAAAGTAACATGGTGAGATAAGTGCACAAGGAAAACTGTTTTGGTAGCTGTGCAGGGAAGGGAACTGAGAGGGCATGATTCAAGAAAACTAATTAGGATGCTATTGTAATAACATGGGGAAAAGATGATGGAGGGGTGAACTAAGGGAGTCATTGTCTATATGGAGAAAAAGGGGAAGATGTGAGAAATCTTGTAGAGGTAAGATGCAGGAATTGTTAACTGATTGGTTATTTGAAGTGTGTGAGAGGGAGATCTTGAAAATAATACCAAGGTTTTTTTTAGTTAATTTAGTTAATTAACCTGAGAAACTTGAAAGAATGGTGGTATCCTTGAAGGCAAAACTTTTTTGGTAGAGGTGAGAGTTTAGGGGCAGGGTGGAATGTAATGAATTCTGTCTTGGACATGTAGAGTGTGAGATGCCTTTGAAACTTCCAGTTTGAAATGTCTAATAAGCAATTGATGATGCAGTCCTGCAGATATGGAGCCTAGGGTTGTGTATATAGAGTTGAGCATCATCTGAAGAAAGATGATAATTAAACTCATGAACATTAATAAGCTTAGCAAGTAAAAGAGTATGGAGAGAAAAGAAAAGGAGCATGAGAGATTGGGAAAAAGTGATCTTTATCTATGAGAATCAGGGAAGTTTTCATGGAGGAGGTGGCACCTGACCACCATATAATTAACATTTAAATAGCTCACATACTTTGGTCACAAGTCCTATGTAGTAGATGTACTTATTGTTATTATTATTATTATTATTATTATTATTATTATCATCATCATCATCACAGCTCATTTAAATGGGAGAAAACTGAAGCTCAGAGGGTCTAAATAACTGGTCCACAAAGTCCTTAAAAATGAAGCTGTATGTAAACTCATGTGCGCTAACTCTGCCAGTAATAAGATGCAAAAAGTTTGAGTTACATAAGAAACAGAAATGTCAATTCTTGCACTCAAGGCTGCATGAGCAGCTGCCAATTTTAAGCAAGCTATTAGCTGGATCCTTTTGCTTGAGCCCCTATTATCTGGGAAAGTCCTTGTGCTCCAACTGTCTTCATTATCCTCTAGTAAAAATATAAATGGGGTAGTGAGCCCTTGTCAGCTGCAAGGTTGTCCAGCAATTCCCTTCTTCACTCTTCTTTAATTTTCATGGAATCTGATTTGGCCAGAGGATATCCAGGGTGCTCTTTTATTTCTATCTCAAGTGTTTCCTCCCTTTAGTTCCTCCTCTACAGAGCTGACAAAATGATTTCCCTAAAGTATGAGTCCAGTCCATGGTACTCCCCTACTTAATAAATCCCCATGGCTGCCTTTTGCCTCTATGATCAAATATAAACTCATGTGTTTAGATTTTAAAATGCTTCACAACCTGGCCCCAAACTATCTTTCAATATCTATTTTACATTATTCCCCTTCTTACATTCTATGGTTTAGAGTTCTTACTATTTCACACATGATGACTTTTTCCCTACTCCACAACTTTATAGACTGTGTACTTCACGCCTTGAATTCACTTCTACCTCATCTTTGCTTCTTAAAGTGCCCTGTTTCCTTCAAAACTATGTTCAAGCAACTCCTACAAGAAATCTTTCCTTATTTCCCCAGCTACTGGTATCCTCCCCCAAGAAACTTATTTTGAATACAATTTGTATGTATAAATTTATGTATTTATAAATATATTCATTGATGTTCACTGTCTGTTCCCCATACCAGAAAAACTCTTCCCCCTTGCTTACTTGAGTTTCTTTAAATCCTATTAGATTGTAAACTCCTCAAGGGCAGGGACTGTCCTTTGCTTTTTATTTTTCTTAAATATCCCCAATGCCTTACAATAGCATCTAGGACATAAGAGGTGCTTAATAAATTTTGATTGATTGATTGATTGATTGATTGTCTCCAAATATTAAATATAAGCTCCTTGAGGACAGGTACTTTTTTTTGTTTTGCATAGGCATATTTTTGTTTAATAAGCTTATTGAATGGAATCAAATTCTAGGCATAATGAAACACACAAAACTACTTGAGTAGAGTGGTTTGGACACTATATTTCCCTTGAATCTTTTCATTTTACAAATCTATCAATCTTTCACAATGGAATAATTTTATTGCCAATTAGTATGAATTAGTTTTACTCATCCATTTTGGATGTTCAGGATAAGTAAATAGACAACAGAACCAAAATAGCATTCATTCTTCAAATCCATAGTTGTTCATCCAGGGAAAGATATGGGTAAGCAAATCTATTATCAAGGACTGAATATCCATAGGACACTGACATTTAGAGGGTAATGAAAATGCTTATACTTCATCAGTAAGTTGAAACAACTGAGTTTAGCAGCTAATTATCAAGATTAATGAGTTAAAATAGTAAGCTATAAGATATCACTTTTTATTCCCTTTCTAAGTGTGCTCCTACCTCCCTCCATTTCTTCTTCTAGAGGCATTCAACCAAACATGATATTGTAATGTTCCAAGGTCTTTTGGTTTCCACACACTACCCCCTCCCCATAGAAAGGCATCTATCTTTATAAGAATCTCTATTTCCTCCTCCCCTTCTAAATTTTTAAGACAAATTTAAAAAAAAAATCTTTAAAAGTTGTACTACTTATTCCAGGTGCCAAACTGTTAGCTATGGCTATGAAAAGCAATAGCCCGCCAAATGGAATCCATAGTTTACAGAGGAATAGACCACTAGAATGCAGACCTGCTTGTTACTTCCCCTTCCCTTACATAAACCCAAAGCCAAGAAGGCCTAGTCTATGGCTTTGGATGACGGAAATCCTTTAGCCTACTCAAGTACTTTTCTGAACCTTGTTTTGTTGTTAATCAGTTGTTTCAGTTGTGTCCAACTCCTTGTGACCCCATCTGGAATTTTCTTGGAAAAGCAACTGGTTTGCCATTTCCTTCTCCAGCTCATTTTTACAGATAAGGAAACTGAGGCAAACAGGATTAAGTGACTTGCCCAGGGTCACACAGCTAGTAAGTGCCTGAGGCCAGATTTAAACTCAAGTCTTCCTGACTCTAGACCTGGCATTCTATCCATTATTACACCTAACTGCCTTTTCTGACCCTAGTTGCCAGTTTTTGACAAAGTGGTACTGAGGTGATGATCTTTCCTCTAGAATGGCATGGGGAGGGGAGAGACTTAAGAGGGAGTGAGACCAGTATACTCTATTGCTAGTTTTTATATGAATTAATGAAGGAATGAAAAGATAAATAAGTGAGTAAAATGGATACAAAAGCACTTTAATACTTACTATATGCCAAGCCCCATGCTACATACTGAGAATACATACATAAAAAAAGGATACAGTCCCTGACCTCAAGAAGCTTACATTCTAATAATGGGAGATATAGGGAAATGATGGCCAGAGGAGAGTGTTTCAATTTGGTAAGTCATAGGGAAATGAGTTGAACGATAATAGGTCATTTCGTTGACATGCCCCTTTTAAAGGCAATGATAATATTTATTTAATTATAATTCTTAAAACAAGAAATGAAAAGGGTAGAATATGGTTTACATGGAGGTAGGGCAGAAAATGGCTAACAGGAAGATTATGACACATAGTCCTAAGGAGTACAGAACTGAATGATTTTCCTCTGGACATGTGTGGTCTCTGGAATCTAGTTATCAATAACTGAGCAGAAAATGGTCAGGCATTTTTAGGAACAGGAAGCACAGTTCCAGGGAGTCCAGTGCTGAGTACAGAGTTGAAATGAAGTTCCATTTGTTTCCATTGTAAATATCCTTGTCCTTTTTTGGGCAGGAGGAAAAAGGGAAGGAAACACAAATCTCCTTGCTGAGTCACCTAACAAATGAATGTGAAGTCACATGACCATGCATTTTGATTTGGGAGGCTTCTCTTCTTCAGCAGAGCAAAGCAGCCATATGGCCCACATTATGGCCTTTCCATTTACACAACAATTTAATATGCCTGGTTCATGATGAAATACCAGCCCCCAGCTGGGAAATTAAAGTAGCATTCAGCTCTTCTCAGCAGGAAAGCCACAATTGGATATTTTCTGTAAGCTGGATTCTGCAACTGCCAAGGGAATGGCTTGGCATAGCTAGGGAGCCCAGTTGGACTTGTTAAAACAAGTGTTTCAGTGCACAAATACACAGCCTCTTTAGGATTCTGTATAGGATCACTGTCCTCTGTGATGTTTGATGATGAGAAATATGGCCATCAAGTAAACACAGTCTTACATAATCTGGATAAAGTGAATTTGAAGTGATGATTCCTCTAAATTGTGAGAGAGACATGAAGTCCCATCACTGTTTGTAGAAGGAAGGCAGGGAGGAAGGGAGGAAAGGAAGGAGAAATGAAGGAAGCTAGAAAAGAAAGAAGGAAGGAAGGAAGGAAAAAGCAATTTAGCACCTCCTCTGTTCCAAGCACTATTCTAAATACACATTAAAAAGTGAGATATGGGCAGCTAGGTGGTGCAGTGGATAGAGCTCTGGCCTTGAAGTCAGGAGGACATGAGTTCAAATCCAGTCTCAGACACATGACACTTACTAGCTGTGTGACCCTGAGCAAGTCACTTAACCCCGACTGCCTTACCAAAAAGCAAAAAAAAAAAAAAAGTGAGATATGTCTTCCCTTGAGAAGCTGAAATGCTAATAGGGCAAGAAAATACTTGTAGGGAATGATGGTCAGTTAACCCAGTTTCAAATATTTACTAACTGTGTCACTGTGGTAAGTCATTTAGCCTCTTTCAACTTCAGTTTCTTCATCCATAAAATGAAGATAGCTATAATACCTAACTTACAAGGTTGTTGCAAGAACCAAATGAAATAATGTGTAAAGTCCTATGCAAACCTCAAAGTGCTATACAGAATACATTCTAACTATTTTTATAACTTTAACTCCATTTAATTTTCTTCTCTTCAGAAAATTGATTATTATAATGATGTAAAGAGAAAACCATCTGCCTCCAGAACTTCATTTAATTTTGGTACTTTAAGAAATCTTGCAATATTTTCCTTTTCTAATGTAGTCACTCTTGTGTTTGAAGTTTCTGTGACATGGAGATAGGCCATGTCTTAGAAGATTTTTCCTGGTTTGAACATTCACCTAAGAACCTGTACAAGACCATTCCACTGCACAAACCAGTGAGATGCCACCAACTTCTCACTTACATGTCTATTGGCTTCAATGTGTCACAGGGAAATTTGGTGAAAGAAAAACAATAAAATTACAAAAGAAATCACCGTAACTTCAAGCCATTCATGTCCTGACAATAAGGTAATGTAGATGGAGCACAGGGATCAGTTAAAGAAACTTGAGTTCAAATACTAGTCCTGCCACTTATTACCCATATGACCTTGTACCAGGAATTTCACCTACCTTTCTGATTCTTAGTTTTCTCCTCTAGAAAATGATGGGATTGGACTAGATTATCTCTCAGGTCCCAAACAGCTTGAAATGTTCTGATCCCAAGTATTTCTCAGTGTCGATAGTACTTATTTGAAGGATATTTTCATGTGATGCTTATTTCTCACTCTCTTCTAATGTGGTCACAAAGTTAGATTGGGCTGCTCACTCTCTTCTGACAATCTGCTTGCACCATTGTATATGATAGCCCACTGAGTCTCCTATATTGGTGTGACTATTTATTCCACTGGCAAGGTCAGGGATGCTATATTGTGCTGGTAGAGTGGACTCTCTACTGGTGCTGGATCTCCATGTCATTCATTATCATTCATAGATGCTCTGAGTGTCAACAGAAGCCTATGAGTTCTCTTGATTTAAACTTTTATAACTACTCTTTCAGCAGAATGCATTACTCTCTAGGAAAACCTGGGACAAATCAAGGAATTTTACACTTGAGGCTTTCTTATAGTTTATAAAGAATTGTAGATTTAGAACTGGAAAGGACCACAAACCTAGGTGGCAAGAAAGAGGCCAACTTGACTAAAGCCAACGTTATGTATTATGGAATGGTGTGAGATAAGGTTAATTAGGCATGAGACACTCAGGGGAGTGTAGAAATGAAAATGTTTCTTTAAGAAGAGCTCACAGTGTCCTTCAAAACAGCCAAAAAGAAAAAGAGGTCAGAAGTTTGTGTGTATGTATCAAAGATGATTTTGCATTTTTATAAAATGAGAAAATTATCCTTAAAATAATGCCAATATTCAATAACACTCTCCTTTTTTGGACCAAGCTGGATCCCCATCACTGGAAAATTTCACAGCCCATTTTGCTTGCCTTACCTTTGCTTCCTATGCTAGCTGTGATGCATTAGTTTGTTATCAGGTTGTTGCTTCAAGGCTTCATACACAATTACAGCTATCTTTCTGGTTTATTTCTAATCTTCAATCAAATATTCATATGGCATTGCAATTATATAATATGACAAAACATCTTTGATGACATTCAGTTAGCAAATGGTGCAATAGGGTCTTCATAGATTCTGCAATACTGCCTTAGACTGTATTTTTTCTTCTGTAAAACTGATTCCTTCTTTGTTTTTCAAGTTATGGTTCCTTTTGCTAAGAACTTTTAGAAATATACAGGCCCAGAGCATTAATAATACTTAGGTAATTAATTGTAGAGTATTTTTCTAGTCATTGTGAAATACCAGATCACCTGGGGTAACAGCAGAGGGAACAGGCAACCACACTGTCACCTCTAAATCAATCTGAGGATGCAAATATTTCAGTGATCTTTTCTCCCTGAAAATTGCCGTCTTCTTTGTTCCCCAGATGTGCTTTTTCTCTGTAGCAGACTGTACATAAACAGGTTTTTATGTTCCTGATCCTCTTTTTGTAGGAATAACTATTCTATTTATTCATTTAAAAGAAATAAGCAAAATTTTCCTCTGGTCCCTGACAAATTAATTCATATATTAAAATTAAAATGATCAGTTGATGGCTTTAAAAACTAGTGAGGCTTTATTTGACCTTACATGATCTTGACCAAGTCACTTAACTTCCCTGGACTTCCATTTTCTCATCTATAAAATGATGGAATTGGACTTAATGTCTTATGAGTTCTTTTTTTTCTTTTTTCATCTCTAGTTCTACCATAATCTTATGAATATTTGACCATGGTAAATGTGCCACTGTCAGGGAATGTAACTCCAACAAAATTCTGGTTCCATGAATCATCATGGCATGGAGGTGACTCTGGGTCCTCAATAATTTAGCCAGAAGAGCTAATGCTTGAAAGTTTTTATGAGTATGCCAAAGGATGTTCTATCATGGAAGGCCCATCTTTTCTATACTTGGAAAGGCCCATCACTAGGCTGACATTTTGTGCTGTAGCTCTGAAAAACTACTTAGTAGGAGGGCTATGTTCTTTATCAGAGGAGAGTACTTATATGGACAGAATCCTGAGTACTTTGAGAATTTAAGTTACTGAGTGGGTAGCAGTAGGCTAAGATTTGGCAATTTAGAAAGAGACTGCTGTGACCATTATGATGACACTATTACAATGATGACTTTGCAAAAAAAAATGCTGCTTAACTGGGATTCCTTAAGAACTTAATTTAATATGGAACATAAAGGCCTAAGCTTATATAAAGTAAGTATGGAGAATGCTAGCACTGACCTGATTCCTTTAGTGGACTGAGACTCATGGAAAAAGGCTTAAAACCTTTTCTTTCTTTTTTTTAATCAATCCTTTTCTACATTCCCTAACCTACAAAGATTTTCATAAAGTCAAATTTGACTATCGGAAAATTGGAAGCAGGATTTAATAATAATTTAAAAAAAAACCTCACATTCAGTTCTAGTTCACATCTATAGGATTTGGTGAGAAATACAGGATTTAAGCTTATCATTAAAGAGCATTTTTCCCCAAAAAAACACTGGTGACCCAAATGGTCAAGGAAGGAGTCATCTTTCTCAGTCTTAAAAGTAAATATGCTTCCAAATATTATGGAACTTAATAATTTAAAAATGTACATCCTCCAGTACCTAGCATAAAATAGGTACATATACTTTTATCAAATTGAATTGCATACCTTTCCTCCTTCCATATCCCTAAATTCCTTCTATGCTGCCTCAGGTGCTCCCTCCTATACTAGGACAGACCTATCCAAAACCACTAGGTATTTGCTCTCTCCCTCCTAAAATTACTTTGTAAATAGACTGCAATATGTGTGTGTGTGTGTGTGTGTGTGTGTATACATACATATATACAGATGTGTGTGTGTTATTCAAGATGTATAATAGAGGCTCCTTGAAGGCAGGTACTAATTTATTTTCCTTTCATGTAACAGGTACTTAAATGTTTATTTGTTCAATCAATTCCCTGTGACTTGGAACCTTTTTTAATTTTCTGAGGCTTCATTTTGAATCCAGAGTTCTGAGGCAGAAAGCAGCAGAAAGATGTGAAGAGCAGCATAGGTCACATCAGTGTAAAACCTTTATTGAGTGCTATGGGGAGATACAAAGAGGTACAAAGAAAATAGGAAGGAGAGTGGGAACTTGAAAGTGACAATCTAACTGAGTCTAGCTAGCAACAGACTTTGCTACTTGCTATGTGATTTTGGACAAATGGTTTAGCCTCTTCAGGTCTTCTTGGTGTGGAGGAAGATACAAAAGAAACAAAAGTGATCATCCCATTCTCTGGGAATTTTTGACTAAGGAATCAAGGAAAGTGCTTCAGGGTTGTGATTCATAGCTTAGTCTCACTAGTTGGCCATGCTCAGTACATTTAGCAATGGAGTTCCTGACAATTTGGAAGATATTTCAGAGTAGTTTGACTCTTTAAAATTGTAGGTGGAGGGGCAGAGCCAAGATGGTGGAGGGAAAGCAGTGACTTGCTTGAGCTCTCCCTCAAACCCCTCCAAATACCTACAACAAATGGCTCTAAATAAATTCTAAAGCAGTAGAACCCACAAAAAAAACCCAGAGTAAAACAAATTTCCAGCCCAAGACAACCTGGTTGCCTGATCAGAAAGGTACAATGCCCTAGGCAGGGAGAGGAGCACATTTCAGTGTGGGCACGCAGGCTGCAGCAAACCTGGAGCAGGCCTCAGAGGATTGAATCATGGGCAGCTGTGGCAGTTTCCAGACTTTTCAACCCCTGAATGCCAGACAACTTAGAAGGTCAGTGGGAAAAGTCTGTGACTGCAGTGAGAGAAGAAGCTAGGTCTTAGCTGCCCCCAAGGCAGAGGCTGCCTCCTGAACTTCCAGCCCACAGACTGAGGGGGAATCCAGTGGCTGATCAGAGGGGGATTGCAAGGATCTCTTTGCCAGTGCTGAGGCAGGAATCTCTTGCTTTACCTGTACTTGGATCTGGGTCACAGTTCTGAGGGGCGGTCCTGGGAAGAGGAAGAGCGCTGGTGTGGTGGAGCTTGTTGTGGGAGTGGAGAGGAAACACCTCGCCCCTTATCATAGCACCTTGGAAGAACTGAAAATTTTCAGGTCACTAGAAGTATCTCTGAAAACAGCTGTACAAACCCCCAAAGCTTGGGACAGTACATTCTCCACATTGGAAGCAGACTCTTACCTTAACAAAGAGTTTAAAACTCAAGTAATTGGTCGGGATCATGAGCAAGCAGCGCAAAAAGAGTCAGACTATGTTATCTTACTTTGGTGACAAAGAAGATCAAAACATACAACCAGAAGAAGAAAACAAAGTCAAAGCTCTTACATCCAAAGCCTCCAAGAAAAATACAAATCAGTCCCAGGCCTTGGAAGAGCTCAAAAGGGATTTTGAGAAGCAAGTAAGAGAAGTAGAGGAAAAACTGGGAAGAAAAATGAGAGTGATACAAGAAAATCATGAAAGACAAGTCAATAGCTTGCTAAAGGAGACCCCAAAAAATACTGAAGAAAATAACACCTTAAAAAATAGCCTAATCCAAATGGCAAAAGAGGTCCAAAAAGCCAAAGAAGAGAAGAATGTCCTAAAAAGCAAAATTGGCCAAATGGAAAAGGAACTCCAAAAGATTACTGAAGAAAGTACTTCCTTAAAAATTATAATAGAGCAATTGGAAGCTAGTGACTTTATGAGAAATCAAAACACTGTAAAACAAATCCAAAAGAATGAAAAATTAGAAAACAATGTGAAATATCTCATTGGAAAAACAACTGTCCTGGAAAATAGATCTAGGAAAGAGAATTTAAAAATTATTGGACTATCTGGAAGCCATGATCAAAAAAAGAGCCTAGACGTCATCTTTCAAGAAATTATCAAGGAAAATTGTCCTGATATTTTAGAACCAGAGGGCAAAATAGAAATTGAAAGAATCCACCGATCTCCTCGTGAAAGAGATCCCCAGAGAAAAACTCCTAGGAATATTGTAGCTAAATTCCAGAGTTCCCAGGTCAAGGAGAAAATATTACAAGCAGCCAGAAAGAAACAATTCAAGTTTTGTGGAAACACAATCAGGATAACACAAGATTTAGCAGTTTCTACATTAAGGGACCAGAGGGCATGGAATATAATATTCTGGAGGGCTAAGGGGATAGGATTACAACCAAGAATCACCTACCCAGCAAAACTGAGCATAATCCTTTAGGGGAAAAAATGGCCATTCAGTGAAATAGAGAACTTTCAAGCATTCTTGATGAAAAGACCAGAGCTGAATAGAAAACTTGACTTTCCAATACAAGACTCAAGTGGAACATTGAAGAGGTAAACAGGAAAGAGAAATCGTAAGAGAATTATTAAGGTTGAACTGTTTACCTTCCTGTATGGACAAATGATATTTGTAACTCATGAGACCTTTGTCAGTATTAAGGTAGTTAGAGGGAAAAAATTATATGTGTGTATATAGATAGATAGATAGATAGATAGATAGATAGACGGCACAGGGTGAGTTGAAGATGAAGGGGTCATATCTGGAGAATAAAATTAAGGGGTGTGAGAGGATTATACTAGGAGAAGGAGAAAGGGAGAGGTAAAATGGGGTAAATTATCTCACAAAAAAAAACAGAAAAGAAAAGGCTCTTACAGTGGAGGGGAAATAGGGGAAGGTGAGAGGGAATGAGTGAATCTTATTCTCATAGGATTTGACTTAAGGAGGGAATAACATACACACTCAATTGGGTGTGGAAATCTGTCTTACCCTATAGGAAAATAGGAGGGGAAGGGGACAAGAGAGTAGGGGGATGATAGAGAGGAGGGCAGATTGGGAAAGGGGGTAATCAGAAGCAAATACTTCTGAGGAGGGACAGGGTCAAAAGAAAGAATAGAATAAATGGGGGTGGGTGGGATAGGAGTAAGGGAAATAGAGTTAGTTTTTCACAGCATGTTTACTATGGAGGTGTTTTGCATGAATGCACATGTATGGCCTGCATTGAGTTGCTTGTCTTTTCAATGAGGGTGTGTAGGGAGGGAGGGAGAGAATTTCGAACCCAAAGTTTTAAAAGCACATATTTAAAAAATATTTATTTCCACATGCAACTGAGAAATAAGAAATACAGGAAATGGGTTACAGAAATCTATCCTACCCTACAAGAAAATAGAAGAGGAAAGTGATAAGAGAAGGAGGAAAGAAATAGAAAGGAAAGCAGACTAAGGGAAGGGGTATTCAAAATGCATGCCATCTTGGGGTGGGGGGGCGAGATGGGGTGAAAATTTGGAACTCAAAATCTTGTAGAAGTAAATGTTGAAAACTAAAAATAAATAAATTTATTATATAAAAAATAAAAAAAGAAAAACCATATTAAAAAAAATAAAATTGCAGGTGGTAATTTTATTGAGAGAGATAGAAGAGGTTCAGTTCAGACAAATGAATTTTACTCCATATTTCTAAGACACAAAAAAAGTATGTGGATCTGTCCTAGCTGCAAAAACATTGTAAGATATTTAGGATTGGACTGTAGGAAAAGAAGATTCTGCCGGAAAAGTAGTTATTTGAACATTTTTAGTTCTTAAAATAATAATGAGCATCAGAGTTGGAAAAAAAATTGCCTTAGAGCTAGAAGATATGCAGACCATTATACGAGTCACTGGGCAATTGTTTTACTTGTACTGTGCAGGCTGAGTGCTTAGACTCTCGCATTCATGCAACCCTGTATATACAGAACATTCATTGAGCTGTTCAACACATTCTGATTTCTAAGAAAGACATAAATAAATGAAAGTGATCATCTCCACCCTCTTAGAACTTTTAACACAGGAAGCAAACAATGAGTAGTTTTCTGTTAGATTTATTAGAAGTATATTGAGACCTAAAGAGACTAATCAAGGTGTTGAAAGTCATACAACAATTAGAAGTTGCTCAGCAATTGAGTGATAATGCAAGTAATATATGATTTAAAATATTCAACCAAAGGGAAAGGTCAGCATATGTTAGATTATCCATGACTATTCTACTTATTAGAATCAAATCCTAGAATGGAAGGTTTGAAGAAAGGGGGCTAAAACACCACATGTCATAGATGAGGAAACCAAAGCTTAGGGCAGGGGTGGGGAACCTGTTGTTCTGTGAGGTTTAGATTCAGTCAAAGGGTTGCACTTGAAGACCTAGAGGGCCACATGTGGAAACCAAGGCAACAGGTTCCTCACCCTTGGCCTAGGGAGTTGAGATGACCTGTTCAAGGTCACATATCTATGTTTTTAATAGGCTTTTAAATTTTTTTTTATTTTTTTGCTTACCTGTAAAGACAATTTTAATATTCATTTTTCAAAAAGAAAAAGATGATTGCCAAATTATTTCCCTCCCTCCCTCACCATACCCTAAGTCTAATACTAATTCCATTAGACCTACATTTTAGAAGGACTAGGTTCAAGTTCACAGGACCTGAAGGGTCAGGTCAGCATTATGGCAAGTTCTGTCACAATTAACAGGGTGACCACTTCCTTCCTCTTTTGAGATGGAAGAAAAAAAGGAAATAAGCATTTATTAAATGCCTATTATGTGCCAGGCACTGTGCTGAGTGCTTTTAAAAATATTATGCCTTGAGGCAGATAGGTGGTGCAGTGGATAGAGCACCAGCGCTGGGACCTGAGTAGGACCTGAGTTTAAATCCAGCCTCAGACACTTGACACTTACTAGCTGTGTGACCTTGGGCAAGTCACTTAACCCATTGCTTACCAAAAAAAGTGTTATCCCTTTTGATCCTCATAACAACACTGAAAGGTAGGTGCTATTATTATCCCCATATTATAGTTGAGGAAACTGAGGCAGACAGAGGTTAAAGAACTACTTATCCAGGGTCACGCAGCCTAAATGTAGGCCTTCCTAACTCCAAATTCAGTGCTCTATCTACTGCATCAGCTAGCTGCCTCTTCAGTAGTAGAACATTATGCTCTGTTTAGCATGGGAATAACACCATATTCATCCTTAAGTGCCCTTTTTCTCACTTTTATACAGTGATATCCACAGAAGTACACACTTCATAGCTAGCTAGTCTAGGTGAAATGTGGCTCTCTCTGGCTCCCCAATATATGTCTCTTCAGTTTTCCAAGAATTGATGCTCATCATCCTTCTTCTTTGTCTCTTTAGTTTCACACTGATGTATGGCAGCATATATGTGAACAGGCTCAGTGTGGGGTTAGTCCATTTCTTCTGCTTACATTTCTCAACTTCACTTCTCTATCATCAAGTTGTAATTTACAGAATTTAAATTAGTGGAGACAGAGTGTTCTATCTTGTTATTCCTTTTGGATGTTTGCTTTGAGATCTCTTGATCTTCTATTGATCAAAGACATATTTATAGAATAGTCTCTTGACATACAATGCTCTATCATTCTCTCTCTCTCTCTCTCTCTCTCTCTCTCTCTCTCTCTCTCTCTCTTCCTGTCTCTCATTCTTCCCATTTCTTTCTGTCCCTCTTCCTTCTTCTCTCTCTATCCATTCTTTGATTTCTCTCTTTCTTTTTTTGGAGGGAGTGAGGAAGAGGGGAGAAGAGTGTGCATATCCCAAATGAGGATTTTGTAAATGCATCACATATAGCAGAATTGCCTTAAATTTCTGGACAGAAGGCAGTGTGTGTGTGTGTGTGTGTGTGTGTGTGTGTGAGTGAGTGTGTGTAGTTTTTTATAAAAATCCTAAAAAGATTTCTTACCTTTATGCATGAAAGAGACTTACTCAAACTTTCTGTGATTCACGCCAGTCAAACAGTTGCCTTTAGAGATTTATTAAGCCATGACAGTACAACTGACTCATAAATCAATCAATTAACAAAATAAGCATTTCTTAGGCACCTACTATGTGCCAAGTACTATGCTAGTTGTTGGTGATTCAAAAACAAAACTGATACAGTTTTTACGTTCAAAGAACTAATTACATTCCACATGCATGAATAAATTTTTCACGTCTTCTTCAATTTGTTTATAGTTGATAGGAATGATTAAAAGTGAGATTTACTTCCTATGTTGATGAGTAATTCTTTCAGAGTAGCCATGTTCTATTTACTGAAAAATAGCTTTGCCAAAATATATCTGTTTCATGTCTATGTAGCTGCAGAGTGCTTCATTTGATTTCACATTTTTTTCATAATCCCATGTAAGTATCTCTACGATTTAGTCAATTTTCATTTTCTGTTAATAATGATTAAAATGTATATACTTTTGTTTTGATTTTCCTTTGACATGTGTTTTTTGGTATATATATATATATATATATATTCTTCAACTTGTCCTATTTAATAAAGCACTTTAGTAAATTGTTATTACCTGAAACTTGGATTGAAAAGATCCAATATCTTTATGAGCATATGTGTGTATACACGGGCATGTATGAGTGTGCAGTATTTCCATTATGTTCAAATAGCCTTCTTTCATTTGAAAAGTGAATAGTATTCCTCTTAGACTATTTGGAGTCACTTCTAAAAAGCTGCTTAATTAAAATAAAACCACTGAAGAGTTTATTATAGATCTACTGTCATCTAATACTTATTCTTTCATCATCTGTTGTAAAGACCCTCAAAGTTGAACACAGGCCCAGGTGAAGCTCATTTTGCTATTTTGAGTCTTTATAAATTGGATGGATAATATGGCTTACACCTCTTTGATCTTGGTGGTCCTTGCTTCATTACACTCATACTGACATCATTATGTCACAAGCTAGATCTCATTCCAGACCTCAGCTGCTGTTTGTTATTTCAGAAGATGGTGGGTTGGATGTCCTAGAACAATGGACATCAACTAAAAAGTAATATATCAAGGTAGGAGTAATTGAAATAGTATTGAAAAACAAACTTTGAGATAAAATACTTTACCCTTATTGCATAGGGAGGCATGCAAGTGAGCAATTTTTCTGTGGGTTACAGTTATATAGAGTTGTCCAAGGATACTGAGAGGTGCAATTTGGGGTCTTAAAAAGTTGCCTGCTGACACAACCTCGATTATGTGAATTGACCTCAGTCACATCACCACTTGGTTAAATTGGCCTTCTCCCGGTTCTTCACATTTGTAACTCCATCACACATCTCCCTGCCTTAGCAGTGGTTACCACATATACTTGCAATGCATTTGCTTTTACTTCCTACTTCTAGGATCCCTCTCTTCCTTGAAGACAAATCAAACAACTTTAGAAACAAACCTTTTCTGACACCCATTTTCCCAACTGCTAGTGCCCTCCCTTCTAAACTACCTTGCATTTAACAACTTTGTGTATATTTGTATTTGTCCATTTTTATATTTATGCTATATTTATTTGTGTGTGTATATATATAATATATACATATATATTCCCATTAGAATCTAAGTTTCTTGCAATTTAGAAATTTTTTTTCATTCTTTATACTTGTATCTATAGCATGTAGTTCAGTGTTTGCCATACAGTAGGATATTAATCATTACGTTCATAGATTGATTAAACCCAGGTCATCCAAATTCAAGAGTTGATGTTTTATCCACCAGATCATGCTGCCACCCTAGTGCACATTTGGTTCTGTTTCTGAACATGGTTTTTATATGTATCTATATCCAATTTGATTGAATTTGAAAAGTACTTGTTAGGCAACTACTGTGTTTCAACTACTAGGCTCGGTGCTGAAGATACAAAGACCAGAATGAAAAGAGCTTCTGCTCTCAAGGAACTTACATTCTAGTGAAGGGAGGAGGAGGCAATGTGCACACTGAGAAGTAAATATAAAATGTATAAAATAAAAACAAAATTATGTCAGGCATGGGAGAATCTTTAAAAACTAGGGAATCAGGAAAGACTTTGTGTAACAGGTGGCCCTTGAGAGGAACCATGAATGTAGATAAGGCTTCCCAAAAATGCAAGTGGAAAGTGGGGTACTATAGTCATGGAGGAACAGTCTGTACAAAGGCACAAAGGACAGAAATGGGATTCTGTGTGAGGGACAGCAAAGAAATGTTTGGGGTGATGTTACCCTGGAAGTGGTTGATCCTTCCTCGCAATTCTTCATTCCACTCTAATTTTTGTCTGTATATACATCTCTCCTGCTGTACTTGGTTTGGGATCATAAAGAAAGGATTGTCAGCTTTCATCTCTGTATCTGCAAGGCCTCAAACATAGGAAGCACACTTATGAAAGTCGTTGGGAAGTGAATTTCGCTAGAGAGGAATTAAGAGTACCAAGTACAAGAGGAGTCACTCAGTAGCATCCCTAAGCAGTTTCAATAATGAGCAACACCTTGAAAAGAAAGAGGAGAGGAGAGAAGAGGGGTATTAAAACCAGATCATTCACTGCCCCTGATCATTTCAAGATGGGTTGTTATGTAATGTTATATAAGGCAGGAAAGAGAAGTTGGAGCCAGATTGTGAAGGATTGTAAATGTCAAACTAAAGATTTTATATTGTATTCTATAAGTAATAGGGAGCCATTGGCATTGTTTTCAGGTCTGAGGGAGATATTAATCTTTTTTTTTCCTCATTGATATTGAAATTTGTATCAAATGGCTTGTTTAATTAGATCCAGGCTGTACTAAGTCTGTTGCTAGAGATTTTTAAATGAAATACTTTTTTTATCCCTTTGACTTATTCTAAAAGTTTCCCAATCTCTTGACTTCTATCTAACAATTTTTTTGATCATTTCTCTTATCTTGTTCTTCCAAGTTATTATCTTTTTCCTGCTTCTCCTAGAAGTTTTACTGACTCTTAGTTTTTATCAATTTGTAAAAGAGCAAAACTACAAGGTGGGGGGTGCAGAATGGGATGCTAACTATATTTTAAAAGAAAACACTTCATGACACTTGGCTCCTTCACCCATTCCACACATCAAATCTACAGGGAGATTTGGGCTATTTTTTCTATGCCTCATATATTTAGTACATTAATTTTAAAATATATGTAAAATGTAAAATATTATCTGATATTTCATTTGGCATATGTTCATCCATACACATAAGTATTTTCTTTAAATATAACTCAGGTATACATTTTGCCACTGTTTTCCATTTTAATAATATATATTTTTATGGAAATCCTGTAATAAATTTAATGTAAAATTATTTAAACCAATTGTTAGAAATCTATACTACATGCACCCCAATTTTCTCATTAAATGGAAAATATAATCATAACCCAATCTAACTTTTATGGAAATATCCTTTTCTTAAATATTTTCTTATCTCCTTATGCATTAATCTAATCTCTAACCCTACCACTTGCTCATTCAACATATGGGTCTCCATCAAAGGTCAAGTACAACTGATTTAAGACTTTAAAAATTTTAAAGATTTTTTTTTCTTTTTTAAAGTTACTCTGACTCACTTGAAACTCACCAGATACCTTTGTAAAAAAGATTGCATCTTATTAAAGCATGATCTATATTATGCTTCATCTCTAAAGAGTTGTTTTTAGAAAAAAAAACTTGCACTTTATTCTTTTGACTAGTGTCTCTAATGTTCTTTTATCTTCCTGCCTCTGTACTATCTATATTCACTAAGAAGTAAAATGTCTAATTAAATATGGGATTCATCGAGGTAGCACCAAAGAGCACAACTTATGCTTAAATATTCTATCCCTATTGAACTTTCTTTCCTTTGGGCATTTAAAAATAGGTAGATATATTTGGTGAGTTGGTAATTACAAGTTATGTTACACAACATCCTTTCTAGCCTTCCAACTCTTCCTTCTTTTTTGTCATTCCATTGACCTCATTTTTTCCTGGGTTTTAGAGGTTGCAAGATATATATTAATTCTTTTAAAATGATTAGATACTAAAGAGAATTTCTTTCTGTTTTTCCTAAAAGACTTTAGTCTTTGAGACCTTTTCAGCTTTTCTTGAGCTACTCATTTACCAACTATTAGTTCCTGAAAACCTTCTAGCTATTTATGTACTTGCATTAACAATGATTTTATGAGAATATCAAATTCAAATTCAGTACTTTTAAAAACCCTATAACCTATAACAAAATATTCTTGCCAATATATTATGGATTTCATTTCCATACTTAAGTTTTCAACAGAAAATAATTGTATTTACAACCTTATCCACATTAGTACACTTCAATTTCACTCAGCATTTATTAAATACCTATCATAAAGGCCTATTCTAGGGCTGAGAATATAAATAAAAGAAAAAAATATGCATGCCCTCAAGGAGCTTACATGATGTTGCAGTGAGTGTGAAGGACACAATCTATATAGGGATAAGTAAATACAAAATATCCAACAAAATAATACTCTAATTTCAAGTGTAATTAATAAATAACGGGATCCAAGGAAGGTCTTGATAATGTAATTGAATCTTTCTTTGATGATTCTGTGTCTTGCTGGGCCTCAGATCACTATTCTATATAGTACTCTAGAGGTACAATAGACTTTAGAGAAAATTGGGTCGGTTTTGTTGGAACATCAGGATATAACTTTCAAATTCCTTCTTAAAAAAATTCAACAAGTTATATTTTAGTTGTTTTTTTTAATCCTTCTCATAGAAGGCAAATAGAGAATTCTCCCACCCCTTTCTCTTTCTCTCTCTCTCTCTCTCTTTCACACTCACACATACACATACACACACACACACACACAATCCAGTTGATCAAAAGACACAGTTAATCAAGGCTTTTATTGTAGAAGATTTTAAAATAATTCAGTCAACTGTTACTTAGATGTGGGTGAGGGCTGAAGAGGACTATAAAAGTTATTCTTTTCTTTATCACCAGGAGAAAGACCCTGGGATTGCAGCCCCCATGGGATTGAGTTCCCTATTGCCCAACTAGGTCAAAACCCAAGAAAGTTTTTTTTTCCTTTAGCATAAAGTAATTTTGCTGCATTGTCAAGATATTTGACACAACTCTTCATTTTATCTAAATTCATAAGCATAAGTATAGATCAACTCAGAAACTCTATCCCCTCCCCCACAAAAAAATAATGCTCGTGTAAAACTATTTGATTGTATGGTTAAATTAATTCACTTCAGATAGAAATTTGCTACTAAGGGCTTTTTTTAATCATGGAGTATGGGAAAAACAGTCAAATTCATCCTTGTCTCTAAAACCTATCATCTCCAATCACATAGAGTTTCCTTTCTTTAATTGCTTTTTCAACTCAAATTCACTTTATTATTTTTCATACAATCAGCAAGTGAATCAGATTCACATTTGCTCTTGCTACATGTATCCTCCAAATAATATATAGCACTTAACTAAATGCTGATTGATATGTATTTTTTCTTTTTTTTTCTATCAGTGATGCATATGAGGGGAATTGTGGGAGGATGTTGATATACTAGGACCTAGAGGAACCCATATCCCTCACAAACATCCCAGTTGAGCTTTAAAAATGCACCAGAGGAAAAATAATGAAGTAAACCAAAGCAAGCCAATATAAGCTCTTCCATCTAGTCCAGGACTACACAGAAATGACTCCTGTTATTCTATGCAAGAGTGTAGCAGAAACAAACTGTACCAGGTATAAGGTCAACTGTAAAACTTATAGCATGCAGAGCCAGAGAGCAATGTCCTTCACAGGGCAATGTGTGAGCTCCAAAGTCAGATGATAAGGCCAGGGAAGCATCTAAGCAGTCTGCACTGCACACATAATTTAGACAGTTGAAAACTGAACCCCAACAGGACACAAAATAAGAGAATTACTACAGAAGGAAGGTAGATGGGGGAAAAATCAAAACAAAACATAAGGTCTTTAGGGTACATTGGCAAAGAAGGTGAAAAGTCATCTTCTTTTGCATAATGTCCATTGATAAAATAATGCCAATTCTTGATATTGAACTATTTGATGGTACTAAGGACTTTGGTGACAAGGACTTCCTTTTCTGGGTTTTCCATAGCTGTAATTGCAGAGAAGGCAAGTGCTGTAGTGCTCATAGAAACAATTGACATCGTGTAGCTCTTCAAGGTTGGATTGTGATAAAAAGATAGTTGGGCAGAGATGTTTGGGGCAAATATCATAATCACTTAAACAGATTTGCTTCCACAGATTTGCTTCCTTAGTATCTGGTGAATATGCATTAGACAGAGAATATGATTTCTGACTAAAACATCTTTTTCAGGTAACTGTTCAACCACAGAAAAGAACAACTGCTATCAAGTCAATGTTTTAAAATGTGTTTATTACCCAAAAGCCAAAAAGTGATCAATTTTTAGAAGGCAAATGCTTTTTAAGATCATTTATAATTTAAAATACTTGATTAACTTTTAATAGGCAAATTGTAGATAGATTTAGAATCAAAAGGAGAAACTAATATCTAATGAAACACCACCTGTGTGTTGAAAAGTGGCATAATGGATTTTTTTTAAAGTTCAAAAGATAGGAAGGTTGGGGTTCTATTTTCTTATTGCTGTCTCTTGAAAAATTACACAGCATATATCATTTAATCTTTTATATATGCAGTTGGGATAATAATACTTGTTCTTTCTACATCCGACAGATCTTTTGAAATTTGGTGAGATTATTTTAGAATTATTAAGATAAAGGGGTTCATCAATTATTTTGAGCTTGTTGAAGCAAATATATATATATACACACACACACATATGTATGTATGTATATGACAGCAGTCCACAAAAAGATTTTTAGCATTATTTTGATGTAGAGAATTATAAAATTCATTGATAATTCAATATTCCCAATTCTTAAAATTCAAACTATGTGTTTCCTGTTTTCCTTACATGTAATTTTTTTTTATTAGAGTTTGCACAGTTCATCATTGTAGTAAAAGTGATGTTTTGCAGCTATCAATCTCACATAAGACCAAGGAAAGCATTTCTACCTAAGAGTGGAAAACAGTGAGAAGAACAGGTAGATATAAGGAAATGGAGAGAGTCCAAAGGCAACCAATCAAGAACAAATGATTCTCATTTATTTATGTTTTTACTCTAGCTTCCACAATAGTTATACACTGTAGAAGAAGATAAGATGTACACAGATAAATGTTATACAAAATAGAATATTAGTATCATTTGATGGAGAAATTACTTCCAGGTGGGTAGTTGAGGGAAGGTTTTGTGGAGAAGGCAGTCTTTCATCTGAATTATAAAGTAGGAGCAGGATGTTAACAGGCAGAAATGCAAATCTTAGCTTTTGAGTCATTAGAAACAATTGTGAGCAAATGTCAGAAAGAAATAGAAATGCAAAGGAATTCAATTCTAATTTCATTCAACAAATATTCAGCAAATACCTAAAGTGTATAAAACAGTTAGTTAATTGTTTTTAAAGCCAGAAAATGGCACAATCTCTAAATCTAAGGCACTTACAACTTAAAAAAGAATGAAGGCTGAACAGGACAAACTGTCATGAAAAGACAGAAGATTGCCAGTGAAGGAAACCACAGTATATTCATAACCAATTAGAATGAGGAACATGCTGATTTTAGTTTGGGAATCTTTCAGTGGAAAAGATAAAGCATAAGCACAAGAGATGGGATGAAAAAGGGAGAAAAGACATAAAGAAAAGCTTCAATGTAGGAGCAGACAAACCGTGTTTATGAGGTGACAAATAGATTTGATTTGCTATACTAAAGATAGCCAACCAAAATGTAACAGAAGAGCAATTCTTCAGGAAATGTTAGAAATAGAGTGAGAGGGACTCTGGAGCTTATGTTCAAGAATGATAATCTATTTTGAAGCAAATGAGATACTTAGAGTTTGAGTTGAAGATTTTCAGGTTGGATTCTGTACATGAAGTCTTTGAAACTGTCTCTACTGATGACCTCAGTTTCAAATAGATCCAATCTGACCCTTAAATTGTAATCAGTAAAATTTTCAAGGTGCCTACTTCTGTGAAATATATTAGACTACGCACTGGAGATGCAAAGAGGATTATCAAAAAAAAAAAAAATCCTGCACTCAATGAGCTCATAACCCTATTGGGGAAATACAGACATACACACATACACAGACACACAGACACACACACACACACACACAACACACACACACATCATTTGATCCAATTACATGCACATCCTTGTGCTTGGTGCTATAAATACAAAGTAAAAAATGAAGTGTTCCCTGCCCCTCCTATAGTTTATATTCTCTTGATAATAAAAACTGGCTTTGCAAAGTACTTTGGATAGAGGACCTCCCTCAATCCTCTCAATAGCCCTGTGAGGTAAATGTAGAGGTGTTCTCCATTTTAGAGACAAAGAAATAGAGGCTTAGAAAATTTGTGCAACTTTCCCTGAAAACTCATAGCTTGTATTTATCAAAGGCAGTCATTCTTGACTCCTTGGTCCAGTATTCTTTCTAAAGCACCACTATATTCTCTTGCTTTGTCTCCTTCGTGTTCAATGACATGCTTCAAAGGATGGCCAGGTGGAACTGTGAATACAATATGGTCAGTGGAGTGATAGAACCAACTCTAACTATCCTGAAAGAGCCCATTGATAAATTCTCAGTATGAACAATTATTCTTCAGAAATAGCAAAAAATACAAATCAGGGCTTGATTTGTTAATTGTATTGTCTAGATTTAAGAAAGTAGAGAAAATTTTAATGCAGATTAAACTTAAAATTGTGTTCATAAGTATTTCCTTCCCCCCTCCCCTGCCAGCCCCCAGAGAGTCAGGTTGTTAAACATTTACCACACCCCTGATATGGTTCTAGGAGACAGAATAAAACTAATTGATCCAAACAAAGATTAGCCAATGACCTAGTCTTCATTAATACTTTGCTGTAATTGATAAGCCAGAGATTGAAAGAGATTCTTCCTATTATGCATAAACGATATTTGAGATGAAAAGACCAGAGCTAATGTAGAGAAATGCTTTGTTGTTTCTCTGTCAAGATGATTGAACACTGTGGCCTGGCTCAGACTGTATTCATGAATTTCAAATGTCTGGGGAGGAAAAACAGTGGGAAGGGGGTGAAGGAAGTCATAGAAATACAGAGTTAAAACTGTAAAAGGCCTTAGAGATTGTTTGGCCCAGAGTATAAAACTGAAGGCTAGAAAATCTGAGTGACTTCTCCAAAGTTAGGCAGTTGATAAGTTGCACAACTGGTGTTCTTTGAACCCAATTCAAGTCATGTGACTGCAAATCCCATGCTTTGTCCCTTCTACAATGCCATTGTACTCTCACCTGATTAGATCATACTGCCTTTATTCCTGGGCAAAACATTTTAAGAAGGATTCAAGTCAGGAAGGAATACTAAATAGACTTGTGCTTTTATCAACATAAGAAACTTCTAAGGGAGGGAATTTCCTTTACCAATATTTACAAGCAAATTCTCTCAAATAAATATTTTTAAAGAGTTGACTACAGCATTGAAAGAATCATGGTCTTGTCCAAGGGCCATACAGTGAGTCTGTGTCTTGGATGGAACTTGAAGACAAGTCTTCCTAGCATTAAGACTGGCTCTCTATCCGCAATGCAATATTACCTCCTGATATAGTCAGTAGACCTCTTAAGATGTGTTAATAAGCAAAATATGATCTGTTCAAGCCAGACTACAGTGGCATGGCAGAGAACCAGAAGTCTGGATGATGAGTTCAAATCCAATCTTTAAATCACAGATTGTTTTTAATCTGCACTGATAGATTCAGTTCCCACATAGAAAACTCAGCATGGTGACAAAATCAAAGTTCCTTCACATAACAATATATTTACAAATAAGAGTACACTCAGAAATAAATGATCAAGATGATGAAAGACCTGGAATCTCTGCCAAAAGGAGATAATTCAGTTGAAAATGTGTACTCTAGAAAATACAAGGCTTAGAGGAATATGTTAGCTGTCTTCAAATATTTGAAGGGTTGTCATGTGCAATGTACTCTTAGAATACTACTACATGGACATATCTATTGAGGATGTCATCCATGAATTAAAAAATATTAAAAGGGAACAGACATTTTCACAAATGAATCTCTTCAACAGACCATATCTTGGCTACATGTGTCACTGAAAAGTACAGACAAAACAAGACCTAGCTGCATTTATTATTTCTTGAATTTATTAAAAAAAAAAACACAAGAAACACACAACACACTTGACTTGACAATATAAAATAGAACCTTAAAGGATCTATCTCTAGCAAGGAGACATCCATAAACTCACAGAAGATTCCCTCATAAACCTAACCACAGAGTTTTCAAGGTTCTACTAATTATGAACACCAATTACAGCATGAAAGAGGAAGCTGTTGGCTTGTCAAAAATATTTGCCACTATCATTGGGGATGTTCTGGGCTGAGTCCAAAGGGAAAAGACTTTGCCTATAGATAATGAGATCATCTACATCATTTTGTCTTTGGATGTTATTGCACTAATTTTGTGAAAGCCCACAGCTTTATAATAAAGGCTCAGAGAAACTCATATTCAATCCATAAATCAGTTAGCAAATGTCTATTAAGTTCCTGCTATGTACCAAGCACTGTGCTAGACCCTGGGAATATAAAGATAGAAATAAAAACATCCTTGTCCTCCAGGAGCTTGCATGCTCTTGGGGAAGGGGGTGGGTGACTTGTGCATTTGAAAGTGTATACAGAATCCATTCAAGATAAATGTAAGTCACTTTGGTGGGGTAGAAAACCAGTACCTGGGGAATCTAAAGGGACTAGAAGTAGAAGGTAATATTTGAGCTGAATCACGAAGTATGTAATGAATGCTATGAGGCAGAGATGAGGAAAGAGTGAATTCCAGGCCTCAGTTGCAGCCTGTGAAAAGTCACAGAGAAAGGAGGCATGTATGGAAGAGCATGAGTGCCAATTTGGATATACTTTTCAGTGTGGAAAGGGAAATAATGTGTGATCAGACTGGAAAGATAAGTTTGGGCCAAATTATGAAGGGTTTTAAATGCTAACCGGAGGAGTTTATTTTTTTTATCCTAAAATCAAAAGGGAGTCATTAGAATTTATGGATCATAGGTGTTGACAAAGTCAGATCTGCACTTAAGAAAAATCACATATTATTCAAAGAGAAAATTAATGCATGAGGAATTAAATAGATGAAAAAGTTTTATTCCCAGACTATGGCACTCAATTGCATGATGGGTATATTGAGTTTTGGGTGGGGAGTTACAAGAGCCTGGAGCCAATTGGTAAAATTTCAGTGTGAAAGCTTTACAATTCGGTAATCAACAATAGCTACAAACTAAGGCTTGATTTATTTATTTTTTTTGTTGTTGATTGTTTAGACTTGAGAAAGTGTTAATACTATTGATATTAATGTGTACAATGATCTCCTAGTTCTACTCACTTCACTATGAATCAATTAATATAAGTCTTGCTCTTTTTTTTTCTGAAAATATTCCCCTCATCATTTCTTCTAGAATGATAGATTTCATGACAGTCATAAGCATAGCATGTTCCCCAATTTATGGGAATCCCCTGAATTTCCAATTCTATGCCACCACAAAAAAAACTGCTATAAATATTTTTGGTACATATAGATCGTTTTCCTTTTTCTTTGATCTCTTTGGGAAACAGATCTAGTAGTGGTAATACTGGGTCAAAAGGTATGTACAGTTTTAGATCCCTTTGGGCATAATTCCAAGTTGGCCACTAGAATAATTTGAATAGTTCCCAACTACACCAATAGGACATTGGTGTTCTAATTTTTCTACATCCAGCATTCGTCATTTTCCATTTCTGTCATGATAGCCAATCTGAAAGGTGTGACATAGTATCTCAGAGTTGTTTTAATTTGCATTTCTCTAATAATAGTGATTGAGAGTAGTTTTTCATATGATTATAATTTTTATTTCTTTTTCTGAAAACTACCCATTCATATCCTTTTGATCATTGATCAATTTGGGACCATTTAGGAATGGTTTTTATTTTTATAATAAGATATGTAATATATAATAAATATACATTTTTTAATAAAATTTACTTAGTTCCCCATGTATTTAAGAAATAAGGCCTTTATCAGAGAAACTTGCTGTAAAATCCCCTCCCTCCCTCATTTCCTACTTTTGTTCTAATTTTGGCTGCATTGACTTTGTGCAAAAGCTTTTTAATTTCATGTAATCAAAATTATCCATTTTACTTTACTTCCAATAATCCTCCCTACATTTTGTTTTGTCACAAATTCTTTTCTTTTTTTCTTTTTTTTTTTTTTAGGCAATTGGGGTTAAGTGACTTGCCCAGGGTCACACAGCTAGTAAGCATCAAGTGTTTGGTCTGAAGCCGGATTTGAACTCAGGTCCTCCTGACTTCAGGGCTGGTGCTCTATCCACTGCGCCACCTAGCTGCCCCTATAAATTCTTCTCTTACACACACACACACACACACACACACACACACACACACACACACACA
>NW_020954550.1:28559247-28746407 GCF_900497805.2 Vombatus ursinus
ACACACACACACACACACACACACACACACACACACACACACACACACACATTTTTTATGCTCCCCTAATTTATTCATCATAGACCGATAGTTGATGCAGTAGATAGAGTGCAGGGCTTGGTATCAGGGAGACTCATCTTCATGAGTTCAAATATGACTTCAGACACTTAAGAGGTGGAGAAGGAAATGACAAACCACTCCATTATCTTTGCCAGGAAAACTACAAAAGGAGTCATGAAGAGTCAGACACAACTAAAGCAAATGATCAACAACAACACATTTACTTATCATATTTTATGTCTAAATCATGTATCCATTTTAACTTTATATTGGTATATAGTATATTAGTCAATGTCTAATCTCTACCAAACTGTTTTCCAGTTTTCCCAGAAAATTTTGTCAAATGTGAGTTCTTGCCTCACAAAATTTGGATCTTTGCATTTATCAAAGACATTTTTGTCATTTACTACTGTCTATGGTGTACCTAATCTAATCTGGTGATCCACTATTTTATTTCCTAGCCAGTTCCAGATAGTTTTGATGATTATGACTTTGTAATATGGTTTGAAATCTGGTACTACTAGGTTTTCTTCCTTCACATTGTTTTTTTTTTCATAGATTTCCTTGATATTCTTGACCTTCTGTTTTTATAGATGAATTTTGTTATCGATTTTTCTAGTTCTATAAAATAACTCTTTGGTAGTTTGGTGTGGGACTAAACAAATTAATTAATTAACTTAGGAAGAATTGTGATTTTTTAAAAATTTATTGGCTTGGCTTATTTGTGAGTAATTAATATTTTTCAAGTTGTTTAGATCTGTCATTATATATGTGAAAAGTGTTTTGTAATTGTGTTCGTATAGTCATTGGATTTATCTTCACAGGTAGACTCCCATGCATTTTATTTATATTGTCTGCAGTTAAACTAAATGCAATTTATCTATCTTTTCCTGCTGAACTTTGTTGGGAATATATAGAAATATTTATGATTTATGTAAGTTTATTTTATATCCTACAACTTTGCTAGTGTTGTTAATTGTTTCAACAAATTGTTTTTTTTTTGTTAATTCTTTAGGGTTCTCTAAGTATACTATCATGTGGTCTGTAAAGAATGATAGTTTTGTTTCTTCATCTATTCTTATTCCTTTGATTTCTTTTTCTTATCTTATTGCTGTAGTTAGCATTTCTTATACGATATTGAATAAAATTGGTGATAATGGTCATCCTTACTTCATCCCTGATTTTATTAGGAAGGCTTCTAGTTTATCCCTATTACAGATAATGCTCTCTTTTTGCTTTAGATAGATGCAACTTATTCCTATCTTTCTACTGTTTTTAAAAGGAATGGGTGTTGTACTTCATCAAAAACCTTTTCAGCATCTATTGTGATAATCCTATGATTTTTATTATATTGTCAATTATGATAAATACTTTAAATTAATTTTAATCTTTGTTTCTATAGCCCTTCATTACATATAATTTTATTGCATTGTGGTCTGGAAAGAATTCATATAATATTTCTGTTTTTCTGCATTTGTTTATGACCTAATACAGGGTCAATTTTTATGAAAGTTCCATGTATAACAAGGAAAAAATATATACTCTTTTCTGTTCCCATTAAGTTTTCTGGAGAGATCTATCATATCTAACTTTTTTTTAAGATCCTATTCATCTTCTTAGCTTTTTTCTTATTTTATGGTTAGGTAAATCTAGTTCTGAGAGGGGAAAGTTGAGGTCCCACAGTAGTATAGTTTTACTATTTACTACTTTAACTCATTTAACTTTTCCTTTAAGAATTTGGATGCTATGGCATTTAGTGCATATATGTTTAATATTGATATTATTTCTTTATAGTACTATTTAGAAAATTATAGTTTCTCTGATTATCTCTTTTAATTAGGTCTATTTTTGCTTTTCCTTTGTCTGAGATCATGATTGCTCCTTGTGCCTGACCTTTTTTTTGTACCTCAGCTAAAACATAATAGATTCTCCTGTAACTTCTTGAAATATGATATTTAGGCTCTTTTTTTAAAATCATGACTTCCATCCAGGTTCTCTAATAATTATTAAATTATCACTTCTTGATCTATTTTCCAGGTCAGAATTTTTTTCTGATGATACTTTTCACATTTTCTTCTTTTTTTTTCTTCTTTTAATTTTATTATTTCTTGATGTTCCATTGAGTTATTAGCTTCCACTTGTCCAATTCTAATTTTTAAGGAATTATTTTCTCCAATGAGATTTCGTACCTCTTTCTCCATTTGGCCAATTCTGCTTTTTAAGGAGCTCTTTTCTTCAGTGAACTTTTGTACCTCTTTTACCATTGGGCTAATTCTGTTTTGTTTTGTTTTTTTAAATGTTATTTTCTTCAGTATTTTTTGTTCCTCTTTTACTGAGCTGTTATTTCTCTTTTCATAATTTTCTTGCAGCACTTTCATTTCTTTTCCTAAATTATCCTCTACCACTCATCACTTTCTTTGTCTCTTCCAGGATTTTTTATTGGGCTTATGTCCAATTTGCATTTTTATTTTGAAGATTTGCTTTTGGCTTTTTTTTTTTCACATTGTTATCTTCTTGTGAGTTTGTGCCTTTATCTTCCTTGTCAACATAATAGCTTTTTATGGTAAGGTTATTTTCCCCCTAATTTTTCAATTTTATTTGTTGATTTTGAGTTTTGTGTTTAAGTTAGACTCTGTTCATTTGGATGTGGGGAGGCCCTGTTCTAGGCTTCAGGCTTTCTTTGGTCTGGTATTTTCAGAACTAGTTCTAGGGATTTGTAAGTTTTTAGTACTTCCAAAGTGGTATGATCCAGGGAGAGTGTGAACACTGCTTTCCTGTTCTGTGCACTGGTGTTTATCCAGGAAAGGCTCCTATTCCCCTTAAGCTACAAGTGTTAGAGCTCCTCTCTGTCCTTGAACTGTGACCAGATCCCCTGTTCCGTCATAACAACAAATACTAATGGTCCTATGCCCTGGAACTGTGACTCAGAACTGCAGTGGAATTGCCAAAATGCCCTGTACCCAGTGCCAGCATAGGACTTCTATATTCCCTTTGATCAGCTTTGCAATTCCTTTGCCTTCTCCAAGGTAAGAGCTCCAGAAGCTGTTGTTGTTCCTGCCACAATCTCCTCCAAAACCCACCACTAGTGCTGCCAGTGTGTGCACTCCAGGCAGTCCTCTACCCCAGTATCACAGATATCTTCCAATCTCCTAAATTCTCTTGGGCTAGAAAAAATGTCTCACCTGACATTTGTTGGCTATGCAGTTCCAGAATTCTATTTAATGGAATAATTTAAAGTTACTCAGAGGGGAATTTGGTAGAATTTGTATGGGTTGCTGTTTCTACTCCCATAATCTTTGCTATGCCCCCAGAATAAGCTTTTATTAAGCACCTATAATGTGTCAGACACTTTGACAAGCACTTTATTGATATTATCTTATTTAATCATCACAAAAACCCTATGAAGTAATTCTAGTTAAGGAAACTGAGGCAGACAGAGCTAAGTGATTTCCTCAGGGTTCCGCAACTAGTAAGTGTCTGAAGCCAAATTTGAACTTAGGTCTTCCTGATTTGAGGCCCTACACTCCATTTCCTGTTACCTAGCTTCCCCTATATTTTATTTGGACAGACACTGCAGAAAGACAGCTAGTTGGATCCAGAATTGAATAAAAGGAAGAAAATTGCTTGAATTGTATTTGGAAAAGTATGTGTTTGAATTAAGATTCCACCTTTGATGTTTGTTTCCCATATGACCATGTAAGTCATTTAACATCTTTGAGCCTAAGAACATATCTGCTACGTTAAGATGGATTTTGGAGTGCTTTAATGGAGGAATTTCTTATACTAACACTATCACAGATTCATCATATATAAACATATCTCATATGGTTCCAGAGGGCAGGAGTAGAAGTTACAGATGTCAGATTTTGGTTCAACATAGGGGAAATAATATTTCTAATAACTAACCCCATCTATTCCAAAATGTAATGATTTGCCTTATAGTGTTGAATTCTCTACCATTGAAAGTTTTCAACCAGAAGTGACATTAGGTTGGATATTGTATCTAAGCTCCTTGAGGTCAGGGACTGTTTTGCTTTTGATTTTGCATCCTTGTTACCCAGTAGACAGATGGATTCTTCAGTGCCAAGTACAGCATAGCAAGGGAATTCCTACAGATCCCCATTCACATGAAGGACCAGTCCTCATGACAGAGCTTTTGACCATGACAAGGAGATTTACTACCAGATGATATGAAACTATTACCAAACTAATTTCCCTTTGTTGTTTGATGGCTGTTGCTGCATAATTAGGAACGTGCCTCTAGAATCCTTATGCAATTTTCTTTTGGATATCATACTCTATTTTACATGAGTTATTCCTATATGTGCAATGTCTCCCTACTAAATTGTGAAGTTCTGTGACAGCAAGGATTAGGTCTTCTTTAAACTTTATCTCTTCCCTAGCCTCCAGCACAGTACTCTGGGACTCATAGTATATATTCATTTAATGAATATTTTTTTTAATTGAACTGAGTACACAAGCATAACATATGCAAGAATTTACCTTGCACATAGTTAGCCACCTAATAAATGCCTGTTGAATTGAGTAGTAGCTGCCCAAGGGAATCTAGGAAAACTACTTTTGGCCTATTCTAACCTAAAAAAAAATGCATGCAAATTTGCCTCTGTCTTTTTCTACTAAACAATCACTTGGAAATTCATTCCCTTCCCCACCTCCCTCCCAGACCACCAGAGCTTCCAGAAGCAATTTAATTATCCACTTGGGTAGTAAGGACATCATAGGGAACATTGCCAAATCCTCTAGATTTTTTTTTCTTTTACATTATGCACATGGCCAATAAAACTCACAGATGTGTTATGAGGCTTAATTAAAGAATGTTTATAAAGTACTTGGCAGGTTTTAGCACACTGGGGAAATACCCAGCAGGGTAACGGGGCATAATATTTTCTGTAAGGTTGAAAATAAGTCTCTAAGTAGGTTTTGGGATCTTTCCTAGAATCTATAGTCAGAACTATTGGAAATGGAAGAAGCTTAGGGATAATCTCCTCTAATTCCCTCAATTTTCAGATAAAGAAAGACCCAAGCAGATCAAGTGGCCTATCCAGTGTCACATATCTAGTAAATGGTAGAGATGGACCTAGGATCCAGTTTGGGGCACTCTCCCTCAAATCCTGGTGCCTCCCACTGAAATGTTATTAAGCTTTTAAAAGTACACAAAGCATTTATATAATAGGCACTAGGAAATACACGAGATAGAAGTTCAGCACTCAACCACGAGAAAGCACACAATTTTGATAGGGAGACAAGATAAACAAATAAAAAACAAAGAATACAGTAGAAAGAAAAAATATTTTAAAATATATAATATTAATTATATATCTATACATATATAGATATATAATGGTATATTAAAAAGTACATGGGGGGAAAGGGAATAATTGCATGGGTTATTTGATAATTGAATTTATCCTCAAAAATGTTGCAGCCAACAGGGCAGAAATGTGCCTTCTAGAACCACTCAATAAATGATCTTGTTGGTTATGGTTTTGAAGTGATACTAATAGCAACAATAACAATAGTAATTCACACACATATGGCATTTAATGTTTGCAGAGTCCTTTCCTCACAACAATCTTTTGAGGAGATAGTGCAAGTATTCCTTTTTCCATTTCGCAGATTGTCAGACTGAGACTTATAAAATTAAGTAAATTGCTCAAGGACACACATCTAGTAGGTAGTGGAATTGTAACTTGAATTCAGGTCATCTGAATCCAATTTCAGTGGGGATTTTTGGTGGTGATGTGGTAGTGGGTGATTGAATGTACTACTTCTCCTATCAAAGAATTTTTGTGCCATTTTCATCATATAGAATCCCCTAGAATCAAAAGCTAATGATGTCCATTTAAAGGCCAATGCTTCATTCAATTGGACTTGGAAATAACAAGAACAACAACAACTAACATCCATATATTTTTGGAAAGTTTTGGAAAGCAGTTTACATATAATACGTATTTTGATTGAAAATTTAATTCATGAAGTCCATTAGAATTTAAAAAATGAGAAAGTAGTTTTTCCCCATGTTAAATATAACTTTTCTTATGCCTAACATATGTGATATACAGACTTTCAATAAGGTATTTCTGAATATCAGATTGAATATTTTGAGTGTGTTTTTCACGTTGTCCAGTAATCTTTCTTACTTATTATTTCTACTTCTGAGTAGCTAATGAAGTGTAGCTGGAGGGTGTTGAATGTCAACTGACAAAAGAAAGTGAAGGGCTCCTTTTCAGTCTTTGAAAGTTTTATTTTAATTTTGGAGTAAATTAAATTTAACTGTGAATTTCAAGGTCTGTTGAAAAAGTATTCAATCTAAATTCACTAATATGTGAATTTATGAAAAATACCCTAACAGAGGAAGTCAGTCATTCTTATATGTATATGTGTATGTATGTATATGTATGTATGCATGTGGTATGAGAGAGACATTCAGAGACAGAAAGAAAATACTCAGATGACTAATCAAAAACAGTTTGTTCAGTAAGATAATTGCTTGACTTGTTAGATAATATTAAGGAAAACAAGGTCAATACTTTTCTACTACTATGCTGCAGTTAAAACCATAGCATGTTAAAGCAGGGGGAGCTTACTGTAGAGATTCATATAACCAGCACGTGTACTGATGAATAAAGTGTAGCCAAAGTGTTTAAGCAGAATTACAAAGGTCATAATGCTAATAAGTAATAGAGTAGAGACTCCCAAATCATTATTCAGTGCATATTCTCTGCAACACTAGAATTCTGTCTTTTATGGCCACAGATTGGACCCTTAATCTTAAAAAGACATCTTTCAAATGGGCATCTGAGGGACTAGTCTAATTAGAACATTGAAAAACCATAACCACCATCAGAAAATAGCTCAAAGCACATGTTCTACTCGGAGTGAATATGTCACCTTTGTAAAACAAGGACATTTTATTTCATATGATAACAGTTTTTTGAGGATTAAAAAAATTCAAATTTATATCTTCCATCCAAGAAACTGAATAAATTAAGTCATGAAAACATTTAAATTTTTGAAAGTGATCTGTGATTCCACTGGTATATAGAATGACTGTATGTCAAAAATCCTTCCATCAAAGCAACTTATCTGTAACAAGACAAGAATTAGAATTAATTTGAATTTCTTATATTTGCTTTTCTCAAATTGAGCTAAATTCTAAGTAATAAAATGGAGTTTTCTGAGGCCAAAGACTGAGAGAAAACTTTGTGGATAAGATCTTATATTTTAACAAAGCATAAGAAAATGTCTCAGCCAAGATACAGCCATTGTAATAATATTCCATCAAAGTTAATATTTTTAAGTAATCAATCAACAAATATTTATTAAGTACTTTTATGTGATGGTCTCTGTGAAAGATACAAGAGACACAAGTGAAAAAATGAAATTATTATAATTTGCAAAGGTCATAGATATAGATAGCTAGAAGGTACCTGAGTCTATCTAATCCAACCCTTTCACTTGACTTGTAAAAAAACAAAAACAAAAACAAGGCTCTGGAAGTAATATGTAAGTATTTATTATTATTATCATTATTATTATTATTATTATTTCTGACTTTCCTAGTAGTAACCAGTGGAGGCATGGTTAGAACCCATATTGTAAAATCATAGGATCATGAATTTAGAGGTGGTCCAGGGACCACCTTAACAGAAGAGTTAAACGACTTGCCCAAATCACATATATAGGTTTATTTATTTATTTAATTTATTTTTAGTTTTCAACATTCACTTTTATAAGGTTTTGAGTTTCAATTTTTTCTCCCTCCCTTCCCTCTCCCCTCCAGAAGATGTCATGCAATCTGATATAGGCTCTACATGTACAATTGTATTAAACATATTTCCACATTAGTCATGTTGTGAAAGAAGAATCAGAACAAAAGGGAAAAACCATGAGAAAGAAAAAAACAATAACAACAACAATTAAAAAGAAAAAGAAAAATAGTATGTTTCCATCTGCATTCAGACATCATAATCCTTCCTCTAAGAATTGTCTTAGATCATTGTTTTGCTGAGAAGAGCTAAGTCTATCAAAGGTGGTCATTGCACAATCTTGTTGTTACTGTGAACAATGTTCTCCTGGTTCTGCACTTCACTTCACTCAGCTTTAGTTCGTTTAAGTCTTTCCAAGTTTTTCTGAAATCTGCCAGCTCATCATTTCTTATAGTACACTAGCATTACAATATATTTAGGCATTCCCCAATTAATAGCCATTCTCTCAATTTCCAATTCTTTGCCACCACAAAAAGAGCTGCTATAAATATTTTTGTACATGTGGGTCTTTTTCTCCATTTTTATGATCCCTTTGGGATACAGACACAGTAATGGTACTGGTGGATCAAAAGGTATGCACAGTTTTATAGCCCTTTAGGTATAGTTCCAAATTGCTCTCCAAAATGATTTGATCAGTTCAGAGATCCACCAACAATATATTAGTGTTCCAAATATCTTCTCCAATATTTAACATTTTCCGTTTCTGTCATGTTAGCCAATCTGATAAGCATGAGGTGGCACTTCAGAGTTATTTTAATTTGCATTTCTCTAATCAGTAGTTATTTAGAGCATTTTTCATGTGACTATAGATAGTTTTAATTTCTTTAACTGAAATCTGACTGTTCATATCCTTTGACCATTTATCATTTGGGGAATGACTTGTATTCTTATTAATTTGATTAAGTTCTCTATATATTTTAGAAATGAGGCCTTTTTCAGAGATACTGGCTGTAAAAATTGTTGTTCAACTTTCTGCTTCTATTCTAATCATGGTTGCATTGGCTTGTGTAAAAACTTTTTAATATAATTTAATTAAAATTACCCATTTTGCATTTCATAATGTTCTCTTTCTTTTGTTTGGTCAAAAATTCTTCCCTTCTCCATAAATCTGATAAATAAACTATTCCTTGCTCTTCTAATTTACTTATAGTATCACCCATTATATTTAAATCATGTGCCCATTTTGACCTCAGATTGATATACACTGTGAGATGTTGGCTATGCCTAGTTTCTGCCATACTATTTACCTGTTTTCCCAACTACTTTTTTTAATCAAATAGTGAGTTCTTATCCCAGACACTGGAGTCTTTGGGCTTATTATACCTAAGCTTTAGTCTTTTGTACCTAAGATATTCCACTAATCCACCACTCTATTTCTTAACCAATACCAAATACCTTTGATGATTACTGCTTTATAATATGTTTTAGATCTGGTACAGTTAGGCCATCTTCCCTTGCATTTCTTTTCATTAATTTCTTTGATGCTCTTGAACTTTTGTTCTTCCAGATGAAATTTATTATTTTTTTCTACCTCTATAAAATATTTTGTGGTAGTTTGACACTGAATGCATCACTTAATTTAGAATTGATATTTTTAGTATATTAGTTACGACTACCCATAAGCAACTGATATTTTTTCTAATTATTTAGATCTAACTTTATTTGTACGAAAAATGTTTTGTAATTGTGTTCATATAGTTTCTTGGTTTGTCTTGGCAAATAGACTCTCAAAACTTTAAATGAAATTTCTATTTCTATCTCTTACTGTTGGGCTTTGTTAGTAATATATGGAAATGCCAAAGATTTATGTGGGTTTATTTTATAGCCTGTAACTTCGCTAAAGTTGTTTATTATTTCACGTAATTTTTACTTGATTCTCTAGGATTCTCTAAGTTATCTTTATTCTGTTCCTTATTCCTTATTCTCTACTTCCTTCCATTCCTTTTCATTTTCTTATTGCTAAAGATAACATTTCTAGTACAATATTGAATAACAGTGATGATAATGGACATCCTTATTTCAACCCTGATCTTATTGAGAATGCTTCTAGCTTGTCCCCATTACATATAATTCTTCTTGATTATTTTAGATAGATGCTACTTATCATTTTAAGGAAGATTCCATTGATTCCTATGCTCTCAAGTGTTTTTAATAGGAATAGGTGTTGTATTTTGTCAAAAGCTTTTTCAGTATCTATTGAGATAATCATATGATTTCTGTTAGTTTTGTTATTGATATGACCAATTGTGCTTATAATTTTCCTAATATTGAAGCAGCTCTGCATTCCTGGTGTAAATTCCACCTGGTCATAGGGTGCTATTGTCATGATAATTTGCTGTAATCTATTTGTTAATATTTCATTTAAAATGTTTGCATCAATATTCATTAGGGAAATTGGTCTATAATTTTCTTTGTTTTGGCTCTTCCCAGTTTAGGTATCAAAATCATATTTGTATCATAAAAATAATTTGGTAGGACTCCACCTATTTTTCCAAATAGTTTATATAGAATTAGAATTAACTTTTCTTTAAATGTTTGGTAGAATTCACTTGAAGATCCATCTGACCCTGGAGATTTTTTCTGAGGAGTGGAGCCAAGATGGCGGAGTGAAAGCAGTGGCTTGCTTGAACTCTCCCCCAAAACCCTCCGTGTAAAAAATGGCTCTAAACAAATTATAGAGCAGCAGAACCCACAAAAAGACAGAGTGAAACAAATTTCCAGCCCAAGACAACCTGGATGGGTGATTAAAAAGATCTATTGCACCTGGCTGGGAGAGGAATGCAGTTCAGCATAGGTGTGTGGGTAAAACAGGCCTCAGCGAACTTGGAGCAGGCCTCAGAGGACTGAATCACAGGCAGTTGTGGCAGTTTCGAGACTTCTCAACCCACAAACACCAAAGACAACTTAGAAGGTCAGTAGGAAAAGTCTGTGACTGTAGTGAGGGAAAAGCACGATCCCAGGCCCAGCCCCAGCTACAGCTCCAGGGCAGCAGCTGCTTCCAGAGCTTCTGGCCCACAGACTGAGGAAAAATTGAGTGGCTGATCAGAGGGTAATTGCAGGGATATTTTGCTAGTGCTGAGGTAGAATTCTCTTGCTTTGCCCTGCTTGGATATGAGTCACAGTTCTGGGTGGTGATCCTGGGGCAAAGAGGAGTACTGGTGTGTTGGAACTCGTAGTGGCTATGGAGAGGGAATCCTCCTCTCAATTCCAAGGCAGAAAAATGTGCTTGTGGTCACTCATAGACCAGAGCAATGGCCAGGAAAGGAGTAAACACCATGCCCTTGATCATACCACCTTGGGAGAACTGAAAACATACAGGTCCCTAGAAATATTTCTAAAAACAGCTGCACAAAACTGCCAAAGCTTGGGACAGTACCTTCTCCACATTGGAAGCAGACCCCTATCTTACAAAGAGTTTAAAATTCAAGTAATTGGTTGGGATCATGAGCAAACAAAGGTGCGAAAAAAAGTCAGACCATAGAATCTTTCTTTGGTAACAAAGAGAATCAAAACATACAACCAGAAGAAGACCACAAAGTCAAAGCTCCTACATCCAAAGCCTCCAAGAAAAATATGAATCAATCCCAGGCCATGGAAGAGCTCAAAAAGGATGTTGAGAAGTAGAGGAAAAAACTAGGAAGAGAAATATGAGTGATGGAAGAAATTCATGAAAAATTAGTAAACAGCTTGCTAAAGGAGACCCAAAAAAATACTGAAGAAAATAACACCTTAAAAAATAGCCTAACCCAAATGGCAAAAGAGGTCCAAAAAACCAATGGGGAGAAGAATGCCTTAAAAAGCAGAATTGGCTAAATGGAAAAGGGAATCCAAAAGTTCACTGAAGAAACTTCCTTAAAAATTAGAATGGAGCAAGTGGAAGCTAGTGACTTTATGAAATTTTTTCTTAGGGAGTTCATTGGTAGCTTGTTCAATTTCTTTTTCTGAAATGGGATTATTTAAATATTTTATATCCTCTTCTGTTAATCTGAACAATTTATGTTTTTTTTTGTAAATATTCATCCATTTCACTTAGATTGTCAGATTTACTGGCATAGTTGGGCAAAGTACCTCCTAATTTTTGTTTTGACTTCCTCTTCATTGGTGAATTTTCCCTTTACATTTTTGATACTGATAATTTGGTTTTCTTTTTTCTTCTTTTTAATCAAATTAACCAAAGGGTTTTTTTTGTATTTTATTGTTTTAAAAAAACAGATTTTAATTTTATTTATTAGTTGAATAGCTTTCTTAATTTCAATTTTATTAATTACTCCTTTGATTTTCAGAATTTCTAATTTGGTATTCAATTGGGGATTTTTAATTTGTTGTTTTTTTCTAGCTTTTTTAGTTGCATGCTCAATTCATTGATCTCCTATTTTTTCTCTTTTATTCATGTAAGCATTTAGAGATATAAAATTTCCTCAAAGAACTGCTTTGACTGTATCCCATAAATTTTAGTGTGTTGTCTCATTACTGTCTTTCTCTTGACTGAAGCTGTTGATTGTTCTATGATTTGTTGTTTGACCCACTCATTCTTTAGGATTAGATTATTTAGTTCCCAACTAATTTTAATTCTATCTTTCCATAGCTCTTTATTACATGTATTTTTATTGCATTATGATCTAAAAGGATGCATTTAATATTTCTGCCTTTCTGTATTGGATTATGAGGTTTTTATGCCTTAGTCCATGGTTGCTGTTTGTGTAAGTGCCATGTACTACTGAGGAAAGGTATATTCCTTTCTATTTATGTTCAGTTTTCTCCAGAGTTCTACCATATCCAACTTTTCTAACATTATATTCACCTCCTTAGCTTCTTTCTTGTTTATTTTGTGGTTAAATTTATCTAGTTCTGAGAGGCCATGGTTGAGGTACCACACTAGAGTAGTTGTGCTGTTTATTTCTTCCTATAACTCATTTAACTTCTTCTCTAAGAATTTGGATACTATACCACTTGATTCATATATGTTTATTATTGATATTACTTTATTGTCTATGGTGCCTTTTAGCAAAATGCAGTATGCTTCCTTATCTCTTTTAATTGGATCCATTTTTGCTTTTGTTTTGTCTGAGATGAGGATTGCTACCACTCCTTTTCTTTTTTGACTTCAACTGAAGCATATTATATTCCACTCTAGCCTTTTGCCTTTATTCTGTGTGTATCTCTCTGCTTCAAATGTGTTTCTTGTAAACAACGTATTGTAGGATTATGGTTTTTAATCCATTCTGTTATCTACTTCTGTTTTATGGGAGAGTTCATCCCATTCACATTCACAGTTCTAATTACTGTGTTTTTCTTTTCATCCTATCCCCCCCTTTTATAATTTTCTCTCCTTTCACCCTTTCCCTTCTCACTAGTGTTTTGCTTCTGACCACCACCTCCCTCAATTTACCCTCACTTCTATCATCCCCCTTCCCTTTTCTTTCCCCTTTTCCCTACTACTTCCTTCCTCCCTTCTGTCCTCCCTTCTATTCATCACCTTCCTTTTCTTTCCCCTTTATCCTTCCACTTCCCCATAGAGTAAGATAGATTTCTATAACCAACTGAGTGTATATTTTATTCTCTCTTTGAGCCAAATCTGATTAGAATTAGGTTCAAACAGTGCTCACCACCCCCATCCCTTATTTCCCTCTACTGTAATAAGTTTTTATACCTCTTCATGTGATGTAATTTACCCTATTCTGCCTCCCCCTTTACTCTTCTCCCAGAACAATCTTTTTTCAACCTTTAATTAAGTAATTAATTTTATCATCAAATCAAAGTCAACTTATACTCACACCCTCTGTCTATGTATAACCTTTCTACATGCTATTTTAAAGATATGATTCTCAAGAGTTACAAGTATCATCTTCCTGTGTAGGGATGTAAACAATTTAACCTTGTTGAATAACATTTTTTTCTTTCCTGTTTACCTTTTTATGTTTCTGTTGAGTCTTATGTCTTGTATTTGAAGATCATTTTGTTGTTGTTGTTGTTCAACTCTGATTTTTTTCATCAGGAATAATTGAAAGCCCCCTATTTCATTGAATGTCCATCCTTTTCCCTGAAAGATTGTATTCAATTTTGCTGAGTATTTGATTCTTGGTTGTAATCCAAGCTTCTTTGCCTTATGGAATATCATACTCCAAGCTCTCAGATCCTTCAATGTAGAAGCCATTGAGTCCTACATAATTCTGACTGTGGTTCCATTATATTTAAATTGTTTCTTTCTGGGTGCTTGTAGTATTTTCTTCTTGATCTGATAATTCTGGAATTTGGCTACAATATTGCTTGGAGTTTTCATTTTGGGATGCCTTTCAGGAGGTGATCAGTGGATTCTTTCAATGACTATTTTTCCCTTTTGTTGTAGGATCTTAGGGGAGTTTTCCTTGATAATTTCTTAAAATATACTGTCCAGGATCTTTTTTTGATCATGTCTTTCAGGTAGTCCAATAATTCTTAAATGATCTCTCCTGGATCTATTTTCCAGGTCAGTTGTTTTTCCAAGGAAGCACTTCACATTTTCTTCTATTTTTTTTCATTCCTTTGATATTATTTTATTGATTCTTGATTCTCATAGAGTCATTAGTTTCCACTTGCCCAATTCTAATTCTTAAAAAATTAGTTTTTTGGGGCAGCTAGGTGGCACAGTGGATAGAGCACCGGCCTTGAAGTCAGGAGGACCTGAGTTCAAATCCAGCCTCAGACCAAACACTTGACACTTACTAGCTGTGTGACCCTGGGCAAATCACTTAACCCCAATTGCCTGAAAAAAAATAAAGAAAAATAAATAATAATAAAAAAAAGAAACTAGTTTTTCAGTTAGATTTTGTACCTTCTTTTCCATTTGGTCAATTCTTTTTTAAGGACCTACTTTCTTCAGTGGATTTTTTTTTCCCACTTACCATTGTATCTTTTAAGGAATTGTTTTATTGAGTCAATTTTTATCCTTCTCTTCCAAATTGTTGACTCTCTCTTTCATACTTCTCATTTATTTTCCCATTTTTGTTTTATATCTCTTATTTAACTTTTAAAATCCTTCTTGAGCTCTTCCAAGAAGGCTTTTTGGGCTTGGGACCAATTCATATTCTCCTTTGAGCTTTCAGAAGTAGTTATATTGATGATATTGTTCTCTTCTGAGTTTGTGTTTTGATCTTCCCTGTCACTATGGTAACTTTCTATGGCCAATGTTCATTTTTGCTTCTTGATCATCTTGTTTGCTTATATCTTGGCTTTTAAAGTGGAGCTCTCCTGCTGGAGCACAGGGGGCACTGTCCTAAGCTTCTTGTGCTGGGAGCAGGGGCCTTGTCACTGGCTTTCTGTGCTGGGGCTTCAGGTGTTAGTAGTGTAAGGCTGTAGAGGTCTGGCAGCTCATCTGGTGCTGAGCTGGGGTTCTAGTGGTGGTGTCTGGTGTATGCTGAGGCCAGGTGGGGTTTGTCTGTATTTCCCTCTGGCTACACTTTGGATCATGGGAGTTTGGCCTCTGGAGATGTCTGATTGCCCTGGGCTGTGCTGAAGCATATTCAGGTCCAGCCTCTGGAGGATGCCTGCCCACCTGGGGATGTGCTGAAGCATATGGATGTCAGGAGATGTTGGGGGACTCCTGCCTGCCCAAGACTAGCCTGAAGCATGTGATGGTTCTCCAAGTTGGAGTCTGCTGGTTCCCCTGGATGTGCTAAGGCACATGGTGGGGGGGGGGGGGTTCCTGGTGCAGGCATTTGCCTGTTCCACCACAGTGGGACTGAGAATCTCCCCCTGGTTTGCTGAGGTGGGGTTTGCTATTAGCTTGCTGGAATGCTTATTTTCTTGGAATACACTCCTCTTTTACCTGATTGAGATGGACCTTTCTTGCCTATCCTCCAAGTTTCCCAGGCAACTTCTCCACCTTGTCTTTCTGCTGGCTGTACTTTTCCAGGATTTGTTCTGGGGTGTCATTTTATGATTGTTCTGAGGTGAATATAGGAGTGCAATACAAGTTTACTGCTTACTCCATCATCTTGGCTCCTGGAAGTTCACACGTATAGTTTTAGAGGAAGATCATGTGACACCAGAGCCAGCCCTCTTTCCACTGAACCATAAAATGTGTTATCAGTCATAGTTATAGGAATATACCATTATCACCATTATCATCATCACAGCTGACACTGTTATCATGCTTTACAGCTGAAAAAAAATTAAATATGGAATTGTGGATCTGATTCCAATTCCTGTCATTTTGCTGTGGGACATTTTGTTCTGGGTCCCAGTGTCCACATCTGCAAAAATTGTGAGCATAATGGCATCCTTCTGTCATGTTTACATTGTCTGGTTTCTCATCACAATTAGCTAAAGATTTAGAATTCAGATTCCAGGAATGAAAAGATCAATGTTTACATAATTTTGTTGCTACTCATCAGGTTTGAAAGTTTAGGACATTAAATGAATTTTTATGTACTTTGCAAGAGACTTTCAGGTCTCCTCATTTAGTAAATTAGACTCAGGTGTTTCCTTTTGAGTACACTCATATATGGAAATCTAGATTTACAAAAAAAAAAAAGTCAAATACCAGCTCATGATTCACTAAACCAAAAGATTTGTGATTTTACCAAAGAAATCATCATAGGGGCCTTGTCCATACCAGACCTTTCTGAGTATTTAGGATGAGAATGCCCTTTGGGAATACACTAGCCATATGATGTCAGCCACACCTGGAATGAGCTAATGAGAACTCTCTTCTAGTTGTGCCTGATCACAGAAAATATCAAGCTTGTTAGTTTTCACAGCCCTAGCATCTATTTAAAGGAAATGAATCTGATGCCTGTATTTTCAGAAACTCTAGAGAAATTATAGTATAAGCTGTATAATGAGTTCTTTCATGTTTTAAAAAATGTCCTTAATAACCACAAATGTATGAAATTCCTAAGCTGATTGTGAGACTATTGAAGCCAAATTAATAATTTTTATCTCCACAGCAATTTTATAAGCTCCTTGAGATCAGGGTCCATATTCTGTATGGTTTTGTAGCTACCACAATGCCAGACTTACAGAGTACCAGACATATCACAGATTGTTACTATATATTTGTTGAATTAAATTGATTTTATGAAGCCCAAGAAAAATAGAATGTTAGAACATTGCAGATCTTGCAGTAGAGAAGAAAAAGCAAATCTTTCTTTTTCTAATCATTTTGGGTTGGCAATCTGGATACATAAATTCATGTTTTGCTATGTGGTATAATATAGGAGGCATCTTGATGGCTCCATGGATAGAATGTGGGGCCTGGAGTCAGGAAGACCTGAGTTAAAATCCAGCCTGAGACACTTACTAGCTGTATGACCCTGGGCGAGTCATTTGACCTTTGTTTGACTTAATCCACCACGGAAGAAAATGACAAATCACTCCAATATCCCTGCCAAGAAAATTCCATGGATGGTATTGGTGTGATGATCCACAGGATTAGAAAAAGTTAGACACAACTGAACAGTTGAACAATAGACAATAATATTATAGGTGTTCATTTGAAAGACATTTTTTGAGTGCCTGCCATGGCTAAAAATTGGAAGGGGAATAGCAACACACTATCAGCCCTCCAAAACCTTATAGGATCCTAGACTGAGAGCAGGAAAGGAGCCTTGGAGATGCCATCTAGTCCACCATCTGATCAATGAGTAAAGAGGCCTTGGGAGGTTAAGCAACTTGTCCAAGATCATACCGAAGAGAGTAAATGTTGGAATTACATACTTTGCCTCCAAACCGAACCCTTTAGTTCACTGTCTCCCTGAACTAGTAAGAGACTAAGGGCACGGTTTACTACAATACAGGATGAAGAATAATGAATTCTCAAGAAACAAAGTACCTGGAGTATCTGGGAGTAGGGAGAGCTTACTTCTGGTTGTATAAATCAAGGGAAAAAAACACACACAGGATTCAGGAGGAGGTTCAACCTAAGCTGAGCCTTGAAAGAAGAACATTTACAATGTTTATACTTTTTCTCTTTCAAGCTTTTAAAGAGGTAGCATTTACTGCCTCTATTCAAAGCACAAGCAACTGTTATGAAAACAGTGGATATTTTGCCATTTAACACCCAGACTTTATCATCTCCCCATCACCTTAGAATGTAAGATTCTTGAGGGAAGTTTTTTTTTTTCCTTTCTTCAAATCTGTATTTAGCATAGTACTGGGCATATATGCTTAATAAATGTTTGTTCAAAGATGCTGAGAATCCTCAAGAGGAATCCCACAATGAAATAACAACTCTGCTGCAGGGCTGAGATTGCTTGACTGGTGGTTACTTTTAGTAAAAATATTTTTGGAATTTCTAAGGGCCTTAATGGACTTTTTGCTTATTAAATGTCTGTTTCTTTTACTTCAATAGAAATCTGCCTTTTGACAAAAGGCCGCCGCACAGCCAGTGTCCGAGCTGATACTTACTGCCGCCTCTACTCACTGTCTGTGGACAATTTCAATGAGGTGTTGGAGGAGTACCCTATGATGAGGAGAGCCTTCGAAACAGTAGCAATTGACCGACTAGATCGGATAGGTATTCTTTTTTTTTATTGCGTTCTTACTCAGAAAGGCAATTTTATTTTTGTTTAGTGGACTTGAAGTATCCATGGGCTAGGTCAAAGGTTAGAGTTGGTGTATTAACTAGTGTATGGAAAATAACAGTTTTCTGATGACTATCCAGCAAGTTCTCAAACCATGCTTGATATTCTGCTCTGCATGCTATAGGTTTAATTTTCTTTTATTTTTGCTAGCTATGCAATCTGCTTTCCACAGCGATACCAACACTATATGACTGTTCAGGTAATGAAAGTAATAAATGAATAAAATATTATGTAGTAGTTCAAATTGAACTAAAATGTTCAATAGACTTAAGCCTGAATCTACACTACAGACAAAACTATGTATTTGGGGGCTTAATTTAATGTGTTTTTCAGAGAAATTTTTCTCTACATTAAGATGTGCAAAAATGAGAAGACAACCTCTGTGGGAAATGTGGAAATGACTGTAGTGTAGACACAGGTGGGAATAGCCTATTTAGAGGTATCCAACATTGATACTTTTCCTCGTTAATTAATATCTCCTTTCTTAAAGCCTCCTCTGCTATTAGAACATTAGATGTTTTAGCGATAGTGGTGTCAATCACTTCAATACTCCAATGGGTCTGAGATCTCTTCAGTGTGAGTATTGCTTTCACTGGTGCTGATCGCAACCCATCTGTGCCTTCTCATCCTGCTCTATTCCTGTCCACGTCTCATGTCTTTGTCTTTCTATAGATTGTCTATGTGTGTAGGGATTGGGATCTGCTAGAGCACACTGGTTATTTTTATTCAATTTTTTAAAGAAATAAAGACTACACCTTTGATTTTATTGATATAGACAGTACCAAAGCAGATTAGCACTATCTCTGCAATTTGTAGTCTTGATGGGGTTGCCTAAATTAGAACATTGAGAAGTTAAATGACATACCTAGGGTCACAGCCAATTTGTCAGGAACAAATCTTTGAACCAAGTCTTGGGGGCTCTAAGCCTAGTTGCCCATTCACTATGCAAAAGTGGCTCTTAATTTCTTAAAAGAAGATTTAAATAATTGTCATTTTTAATTTTGTTTCAGGTCAAAACTCCCTATCTATCTAAGCTACTTTGAGAAGAGAATTTAGGGTAGTAGCATCCCTAGTAGCTGAGAGCATGAGGGTCACTAAGTGGAGAGTAAGAGGTTTTACCTCTAATTGCATTGGTGTCCATAACCTTATTTCCTCCTTTTCCTTGTGCTGACAGAATTCCAACTTGCACAATAGTCTGAAAGTTAGAAGGGAAGAAGTTAAGGGATTATATGAGCATGCTATTTTATTCAGATCCTCTGCCATACATTGGGGATTCTTGCTGTGTCTTTGATAACAGGGAAAATTATGCAGGAGGATAGAATGTCAGTAAATGTTGAAGTGAGTTATGCCTGGAAGCATGCTTGTTTATGAGCAAATATGCTTGGGGTGGAAGTCATCTCTTATCCCCAATTGTATTGGAATTAATCGAGGGAGACAGAATCTCACAATAACTGGGCTGTTCCTTGCTTATCCTGCTAAGCACCTCTGGAAGCAGCATTGGCATTTTTCAAGGAAAGAATATACTGAAGTTTAAGACTACTTTTCAAAGTGTTAAAGAGAACCAAGTTTGTGACTAACCAGTATCTACCTCTGGCTGATTAAACATGGTTTTTCAAGCAGAAATGTTCAACCATAGATTTGCATAAAACAAACCAAGCAATTTAATGATGCCTAAAGATCAGGCTCCTCAGCACCTTTCCTCTTTCAAAATTGTGAAACAGTATCAACAGAGAAGTGGTGAGACATAGAACATAGTAAGCCTACCTCAGCGTCAGATAAACTAGGTTCAAGTCTCACCTATGACACATACCTGCTATATGACTCTAGGCAAGTCATAAACCTCTCAGTGACCTAGGCAACTGTTTAGGGTGATAAATTACAGAACAGCTGCCCAACTTCATTGTTAAGGAGAATTTCCTCACTAGGAGCTCACTATACCAAAGAAACCAGGTAAAATAATAGACTTTGTCAGTTTCCAGAGGCTCATCAGCAGGAGCTACCTGGTGAGGATTTCTGCCCCAGCAACCAAGGAAGGTTTACTGAGTTGCTGAGGGGTTATGGACCAGAGAAGTCATTGATACTTAAAGTATTAGGATAAAGCAATGTAAGAGAGAGGGGAAGGTGAAAAGGGAAAGAAGCAAATAAGTATTTACATAGCATATCTACTATGTGCCAGATATTATACAAATATTCTTATTTGATGCAAATGAATGAATACTCCTTTCATTCTTATTTGACTGTCAGTGAGAAGCCATAAGTTCTCAGATGAGGAAATGATGAAACTAATGCTGAGCAACCAGATGTGACACAAATATAGAGCCCTTGTATAACATTCACAGAAGCATCACTCCTCCTGGTCTGGTGATATCGAATTAGGTTCAGGAAGTATGCTGGGCAAGCATATGTATTTACTACTTCTATAAGAATTTGGCACTTAAGAAATTAGGACAACTTGATAAGCAGACAGGTAGAATCTTTATTTGGACATTAAAAATATAATAGCTTTTGCCTATATAATTCAGTAAATTCTAACAAGATATCCTACCATTTGAATGAGATGTCCCATTTAACGTTTAGAACAACACTCTATTTAGAGTGGCGATTCTTAACCTAGGGTCATGAACACTGTGTATGTATGTATGTATGTGTGTATGTAAATATATATATATGTATATGTACATATATATATATATATATATATATACGATTTAGAGATACATTCTAGGAATCTCAGGCATATTCCAGATACTGGAATACTAAGGGTATTAGTAAATTAATTTTATTAATGATGCATTTGAAAATACCACTTTTTCCTGCCTCTAATCAAGGCACTGTTTCTGACATATCTGAAATTTCACAACGTGGTAAATACAATTTTTGGAGAAGTAGTAGTAGTAGTAGTGATGAGAATGAGGATGATGTAAAAAAAAAATAATATAATAATCAAACATTAAACATAAAAGAGCAATAGTAAAATAGTAATTTGTCTCAGCATCATTTTTATCTAAACTCTATTGAAAATGAGATAAAAGAAGGTCAGTAATAATTATATTGGTAACATAAGAGGCAGAAGTCCTGCCTCTGACACGTGCTAGCTATGTGACAATAGACATCTTCCCAATGTTCTAGGTAGCTCTCTAAGACTTATTTACAGATGAGTTGCCACTCTGCATTGGCAGATGGAGTTCCCACACCAAAAGTTTCCTACATTAAGGTAGACCACCACTTTCTCCTGTCCCCCCAAAAAAAAATTACAGATCATATCTATAATACTTTAAAGTACATGAAAAACTTTCCTCATAACAATTCTACAAAGAAGAAAGTACAAGAAATTTTATCTTCATTTCACAGAAGCAAATAAGAAAACTAAGTCTCAGGGAGCTTCAGTGAAGTTTAAAGGAGCAATCTTTATAACCATCCCAGGCTTAGGTCCAGGATCATACTCAGGCTGACTTTTTATGCTTTGTTTGGAGGTTTTCTAAACTTGTTCCTTCTTCTGCTGACAGGAAAGAAAAATTCGATTCTTCTGCAGAAGTTCCAGAAGGATCTGAATACTGGTGTTTTCAACAATCAGGAGAATGAGATCCTGAAACAGATTGTGAAGCATGACAGGGAAATGGTGCAGGCCATTGCTCCGATGAATTTCCCCCAAATGCCAACCCTGAATTCCAGCGCTTCAACCACTACTCCATCCTCCCGAATGAGGACACAATCTCCTCCCGTTTACACAGCAACCAGCCTGTCTCATAGCAACCTGCATTCCCCAAGTCCCAGCACCCAGACCCCACAACAAGCTGTCATCCTGTCACCTTGCCCCTACACCACAGCAGTCTGCAGTCCTCCAGTCCAGAGCCCTCTGGCTGCTCGAACTTTTCAATATGCCTCCCCAACTGCTTCCCAGCTGTCACTGATGCAGCAGCAGCCACCTCCACCACAGCCATCCCAGCAGCCACAGCCCCAGCAGCCACAGCCACCACCTCAGCCTCTGCAGCAGCAGCAGCAGCAGCAGCCACAGACACCCACGATCTCCTCCCAGAAAAATGAGGTGCACAGGAGTACCCAGGCTCTTCACAACACCAACCTGACCCGAGAGGTCAGACCCCTCTCAGCCTCTCAGCCTTCGCTGCCTCATGAGATCTCCACTCTGATTTCCAGACCTCACCCCACAGTAGGAGAGTCTCTAGCTTCCATCCCACAGCCTGTCTCTGCTGTCCATGGCGCAGGCATTCAGGCAGGAGCCAGGGGCAGTGTCCCTCAGAGAGTCACTCTCTTCCGACAGATGTCTTCGGGAGCAATCCCTCCCAACCGAGGAGCTGTCCCAGTCCCCCCACCACCAGCAGCTACACTCCAGAGAGATTCCTCCACAGTCTTAAGTACAGACCCAGAAGGAGACAAACCAAGATTTGCTTCAAATTTATGATCTCTGCTGATTATAAAAGGAGAAAGTACTGTTATAAACTAAAACGTTTCCCCAGAAACTATTTTAATCTATGTCCTGAATAGGTTCCTGTAGTCTACTCTGAAGAAATATTTTAGACAACCCTACCCTACATACAAAATGTAAATATATATACATATATACATAATATACATATATATATTTAAAGTTCCCCAAAGAAATTTAAAGACCTGTTTAGCATTCAGTGTTATGTCTTCATTTCTTTAAATCATTAAAGGAGTCTAAATTTTGTTGTAAGATTATTTATTTTTAACCTTCATTGACTCAAAAATTCTTTGATATATGTATTTCTCTACTTTATGAAGAATTCCTAGATTGAGTGAAAAATCAAATCACCATAACTTCCATATGTGAAAAGACATTGTTAACTCTGATAAGACCTTTACTTTTAAGAAGGTAATTCAAAAGAGCTAGTGAACAGCAACTAACGAAAATTTCTTTTTTAAAAGTTCCATTAACTGCATTTCCATCTCCAAATTATGAACAATTATTTAACAGTATATTCATTGGCAGGTCTCATTTTATAGATCATACTGTGTTTTGGTGCTTTCCATTCTGAATTAGGTTGAAGAACACCATCATCGGATCAAACCATCTCCAGTAGAAGGACTATCACAATCACTGCTCTGGATAGTTCCATCTGCAAACATGGTTATTGATCTTGTTTCTGAAAGCTGAGTGAACTACTGTCTCTGCACTGTGATGCCAGACATTTATGAAGAAAGACCTAATGCTCAATTAATGTCAGTTTTAAATAACTTTTTTGGCCCAAACAAAAAAATAGCTTCAGTGTGGTATGCCATGGCAAAGTCATTGTTTTGGATCTCTTCAAAACTTAGTTTAAAATTTTACCAAACATAACTGTGACAACCATTCAAATGTAATCCAACAGCTTGAAAATACACTGTTGCTTTTATTTACAATGTTTTTATGCAAAATTATATGCTTGATCCTGCAAATTACTTGTATTTCACTCAAATCATCACTTTTCTTCTTCCTTGCCATAAGCAAGTGTCTGAAAATATTCCCTGCATGTTTTTTTGAAAAAAAAAAAAAATAGGTTCAATCAGTCATTGTAGGGGGAAAAAAAGTTTACAGTATTTCTTGGCTTTATAAAACTAAACATTCATAAATTGTGTGTACCTTTAAATTCCTATAATGCTGGTTTGGATTCTCTAACTTAAGTCTAGAAGTGAGATTTTATTTTATTATTATTTGAAGGGTCATTTGTAAACACAGCTTGATTTAGAATCTCAAGTGCATTCTGTGACTTCACTGTAGTTGGTAGTTAACTGTGGTGTTAATTTAAAAGAAATAAATATAATATAGCATCAAGTTTGTTTGGGAATGCACGATTTGCTCTGTGTATAGTGTAACTAAGTGGATAGTCAATCTTAAGGCATGTAGCGTCCTACACAATCCATAGATAGAAGGTTTATTATTTTAACTGTCTACAATGGTCAGAAAAAGTGACAGAAAGCAGGGTGAAAGCTTTACTGTTATATGAATGTTTCTTTCCTTTGCTCAGATCTTCCCATGATCTTGTAAACTGGTCCTTGTTTAGTTTCTTCACAAAAGACTTTCCTAAGTAATCATTTGTGCCTACTTTCTCACAGTAAATAGTGGATGACTGGAACACAATATGAAGAGTCCTAGTAATCAACTATTGCAAATACCAAACACATGTCCCAAACAATCCACCTTAAGGAAATGTTCTAAAAGGAAGGTCTGAAGATTCTTTAATGCTGATATAAACTCTGAATGGAGGAGTTACACACAACCATATGCTACACATTGAGTTGTATTATTGAAAGCAGAAAAAAATGTCCTAGAGTGGACAAAGTTTAGACCTATGAGGGTTGTTATGCCTTATATTGAAATGGTATGCAAAAAAAATATTAAAAAAAGTTGCTATTTTTATTTTCTAAGAAATTCCCACTCATTTGGAAATAACTACCAATAGAAGTCAATGTAATTTTAACCTTAATGTGCTGCTGGTATCTGATGGCATAGGGATAGTACATAAGAAAGGAATTGTGTAGACTATAAATGTATATGTGTATATGCACACATATATATGGATACGCTGCAAGACCACTTACTTAACAGAACCAAATTTTTTATTTTATTATGAAATTGAAAAATATATTTGAACTATTAAGATATTTTGGTCCTTCAAACTATTTACAGTTTACATTTGATAGGAGTGATAGGTTTAGTAGTGAAATATTTTTATATATAATTTTTTAAAATTTTAATCACTATGGAGAAACAAGTAAAATTTATTTGCATGGTCTTTCAGTGAAATGATAAAGTTTTTAATGACTTTGTAATAGAATGGACAAAATTTAGGGTTTGTATGTTAAACCCATAAAAATGGTACAGGGTATAAATCATATACATATTATATATATATTTATATGTATGAATGTACATATACATACTTAGGTTAAGGGACAAATGGACCCACTTTCCTGTAATATAAAGGTTCATCCATTGCAAGTTGAAGAAGTGACCTATTTTCCCTGTACATAGATAAGCCCATAAGTATGGAATTTTCCATCTGTACAGAATTTAATGTATTAATAGAAAGTTTGAATCTACTGCTGCTGAGAAGACAATAGAATTATTGATTCTTACAATGACTGTATGATCAGGGACAAGTTAGATTTTTTTTTCTTTTGTCTTTGCTCAAAGCCATAAATATACATATATATATATATATATAAAGATTATTAATAAATTGAACCGAAAATAAGCTAAGATCACGAATTTTTTATTTGATAAATTCAATATACCCAAACATTGTACTTTACTAATAAGCTGGGCATTGTCTTTTGTCTTTATATCTGATGAATGCTAAGTGAGTTTTGGTTGGTATACAACATTAAATTTTAATTGTTTATATGCTGTAAGCAGCAGGAGGAAAAAGTTTTTTGCCATTCATTTGACTCAGCATTGAATTGAAAGGCTAATTTGATTCTTGAGTGTAATCTCTTTTCTGTGGCTTATGGTTGCTGTCCAATTTTAAAATTTAGGCTGCCCTAATTCCATTGCAATTCACTTATGTAGACTTACTCTGTTTCAGCTTAAGCCTTCCCAAAGGATTTGCATATTGATGGGACATCTCTACTACACAAATGGATTTTGAATCAGATACAAGAGTATAAAAGGTAGTAAAATCCAGGGAGATTTCATTACAGATAGAAAAGCACTTAGAGGAATGCAGAAGGGACAGTAGTCGGGCTTATTCACTAAATGCAAATCCTATTGACCAAGGCCTCAGTGGCCCACATGTAATTGAATAATTCTCTGAAGTGTAAGGCTCCACTGCAAACAAGTAGGTCCTTTTGCAGTTTATATATCTTTACATCAATCAGATCTTCATGTTAGTAATAAGCACACAACCAAATTATATTGAATATATATATACACACACACATATATATACACACACGTACATATTAAATCAGATAATTTAACTTGTATGATTTTGGCTTATGTTTTATTTTTGTTTACTATTGATAGATTTTTTTTTGGAGGGGTCTAGGTTGTTTATATATGGAATTACAACTATTTCCTATGTTTTTTTTTTTCAGATAATTACTAGGCAAAGCTTACTCCATCACCTTTAAACATGTTGGCTCCCTGATGTCCTTATGATGCCAGTAATTTCTCTAAGCCTTAATTTTTTCACTTGAAAAAATGGATAATTGAACTAAATGACTACAAAGGCCCTTTCTAAACCTAAAATGATTTTTACTATGAAATATGTACTATATGTGTATGTTCATCTTATATATTATTTGTAAAGCTAGAAAAGTTCCTAATTCTTTCTTTTTTTTTCAATTGCGTTACCCCACTTATGTACCTTGGTCTTTATTGGATGAATTGGTGCTGAACATCAGTTACTATTTTCAGTCCTTGAAAGAAGTGCACAAGAGCTGAAGGCCAAAATGAATGCTGGCAGATGCAGAGCAGCCAGCTTCAGTCTGTAGCCTTTTCCTCAGTGCACCCTTTCCCAAGGGAGACATAGTGGAACAAAAGGGAAAACACTGTCATAAGTAAGGAATAATTATACCTATTGCTATTAGGCTGAAGCACTTGACTTTGTAACGAAATGTTGCTACTTTTTTTTTTTGAAGAAGTTCTTCCATGAGGTCAGTCAGGAAGAGACTCCTTGCTTTTAAAGGTGAGAGAAACAGGGTGAAACAAGTTCAAATGCCTTGTCAAAAATCATAAGTCTTCATGGGAACAAATCTGGAAAGAAAACTTACATACTTCTGGTGACTGTTCTGGGTATTTAGACCTCAGAGCACAAAGCTTTCCAGTGGATAAAAAAAATGGAATTAAATTATCTTCATCATTATTAATCATTTGATTCACCCACAACAGCACAAGTGTCATTGGATGAGAGAATAAGATGAGAGAGCTGGGCATCTTGGATTTCCAAACATCTAACTAGTTTAAAAGTCTTCCTCATTTCAAGAACATTGACTAAAAATTTGCTAATGATTTTTGCCACAGGCAAATTCCATAGCAGCTTTGCCTTAGGGCCTATAAAGCACCATTCCTTTAGTAGAGAAAAATAAATCTTCCCTTTCTTTCCTTATTCTTCCCACCCTCAATCCAGAAAAAAAAAAAGTTTCTGATTTTCCCTCCCTACAAAATTATGTTACAATAAAGTTTCCTTGTAATCTCTAAAGCTGGCAAACAAGGATAAAGAGTAAGGAACCCACAGTACTAAGCACAAGCACTTGCAAACCTTTGACCCAAGCACTTTAAAAAGAACATAAAAAGGCTCAGGAGAGGTTGTCAAGTATTCAGCTATGGCTGACCTTTTTACATAGATTTAACACGTCAAACACTTCGGTGTGCTCCAGCCCAAGACCTTAGGCATCTCTCAGCATGAGTTGGCACACATGATTTCCCCAAGGATACCAAAAAGCAAGTCAAAGAAATATGGAGACCCATGGAAACATGGAGTCACAGGAAAAAAGCTAAGTGGGACAATCCCTCCTATAGCTGTGTTGTTCTTTCAAGACAAATAACTTGGCAAAAATATTTAAGTACTCTAGGCTGACAAACACTAACCCAGAAATTTTCTCCCTATTTTTAGTCTGCTGCCTATAGACAGTCTCAAAATGCATAGTCTCCAATGCTAATACCTTGAGTTTCTGCCTTACTTTTCTTATTGTAGTAACAGTAAATTAAGCATTAAAGTACAACTCAAAAGAAGAAAAAAAATTGTAAAGAATGCAAACAAATGAATAAATAAATACAATAATATTGTGCCACAACATTTCAACTCTCTACCCCCTACCTCTACGTTACCTAATAGTTTCTGAACTTTTCTTTCAGATTTCTTTAACAGAGAGATGACTATTTATATCAGGCACCGCTACACTTGTTGCCAGCACAGAGCTTCCAAAAGTGTTTTCTTTAGAATAGGATTATCATCAAGTTTTAAAAATCTGCAGGGCTAGGGGCAACTAGGTGGTGCAATGGATAGAGAACCAGCCCTGGATTCAGAAAGACCCGAGTTAAAATCCAGCCTCAGGCACTTACTAGCTGTGTGACCCTGAGTAAATCACTTAACCCCTATTGCCTCAAAAAAAAAAAAAAATCTGTAAGATCACAGTAGCTTTATATAGAGGAATTGTACAAAAATCCCAGTGTGATCCAAAAGTTGGGTAAAACAATTTTGCTTATAGAAAATAGTTTACTTTCAGTGTGGAAGATGAATTCTATAAAGTTTTTCTTTGGTAGAACCAGATTGTTCTGTATTGTCAAGAATTATTTAACTAGAAAATTTTTTTAAATATACAGAGTTATTTATGCTAGTGGATTCCCCAAAATGCATTACCTTGTATAAACCTTTCCACACCTAATCATAGCTTAAAATGTGAGAGGTATACAATCTTCATTAACAGCATCTGGCCAAAGTCCCATCAAACTGCCCTTTATCCTATAATCTTTCCTATATCTAAATTGACTTATTTTTTGTGTCTTCCCTTTAAGATGTTAAATGAATGAACTTTTTAAGCATTTCTGAGTATGTTGTTATATTGTGTATATAAGTATAGCTGTAAGAGTTTTGCCATTAGATAATTAACTGAAAAAATAAGTTACTATTTGGTGTCAAATAGCTTTGTTATATGTGGATTTCTGTCTTTTTGAGGGAAGAAACTGTTTTCAATGGCCACTTGGGCCATGTGTTATGTATACATTACACCAAAACATTTCTAATAAGTGCAGACCGAAGTTATAACTTGCCAGTGGATATACTACACTGTCTATCTCTACCTGATATTGAGCCAAAATCTATGGCTCTACTGCTTTTGTCCTTTGATACTAGTTCTACCTTCTAAAACTATAAAACCATCAATAAAATGTCTTTTCCAGATGACAGCCCTTCACATATTAAAAAAAAAATAGGTAGCATTTATATGAGCTTTAAAGTTCCCAAAGTGCTAATCATATATTATTCCATTTGATCCTTGCCTAAGTTCAAATCTGACCTCAGATACTTTCTAATTCTGTATCCTTGGGAAAGTCATTTAACCTCTGTCCCAGTTTTCTTAACTATAAAATGGGACAATAATAACCACTTACCTTCCATGATTGTCATGAGGATCAAATAGGATAATATTTATAAAGCATTTAGCACAGTGCCTGGCATATAGTAGGCATTATATAAATGCCAGCTACCATTAATATTATTAGTGATAGTAAAACCTAGAGAACTGAGGGCTCTTATTATGTTTTGCTCAGTCTATTGGACTTGAAGGTTTTTATATCCTGAAGTCTGGAAAAAAATTATTACTATGACAAATATTATGATAGTCCCCTCCCCCTGTCAAATATTAGTCCACACCAAGCTTCCAGTCAATTAAAACATGTAAGTCTCTTCCATGTCACCTGTACGTCTAATTTTTTTTTAACCTAAATGAAAAAAGAAGAAAAGCCTTATGGAAAGCATACTGGTCTGGCAGTAAGAAGTTAATCAAAAAACATTTATTAAATGGTTATCGAATACCAGACACTGTGCTTGTCTGACTTTTCCTACTGACTACCTGCATGACTGTTGGCAATTGATTTAATCTAAAGGAGATTAATTTTCTCTTATTTAAAATAGTATAGTAATATTTATGCTATATAACTTTCAGCATTATGAGGGAAACACTTGGTAAAGTCATTATTGTAAAATACAGTCCCCATCGCTGTAATCTTCCAAGATCCTTTGGGTATGTGGTATGAAAGAAAAACAAAATCAGGTGATCTGGGTTCAAAACCCATCTCCAGCATTGTTTAACTATGTGACTTATTTCAAGTTACATAAACTTTCTAAACCTCAACTTTTTCACGTGTGAAATAATGATTATAATATTCACAATACCAGCCTCACAGGATTGGCATGATAAAATCACTTTGTAAACTTTAAAATGTTATATACACACTCATTATTATTATGACTATTCCTTTACCCTTTTGGAGCTTAAATTCCTTCTTAATTATATTTATTTTACCCTTTATACTTTAAAAATTATTCTTCTTTCTTGAACTAACACAGAGGCTAATTGGACTCAGGTTCAAATCTTGCCTCAGATATTTACTATGAGATTGTTGACATTAAGTTCTCTGAGTCTCAGTTTCTTCATCTATAGAATAAAAATGAAAATAATAGCCCCTACCACACAGGGTTGTTATGAGGTCCAAATGAGATATTTGCAAAGTTTATGGTTTCTACAAAATACTAAAATAATTATTAGAACAGAGCTTCTTAACCTGGGGTCTATGAACATTTATAAATAGATAAATAGATAAACTGTATTTTAACATAATTGATTTCCTTTGTAATTCTGTGTATCTTATTTTATGCTTTTAAAAACATTATTCTGAGAAGGGTGGCCGTAAACTTCACTAGACTATCAAAGGCTTCCATGACATTAAAAGTTTTAAGGCTTCCTAAACTAGAAGAAGGTCTCTAATGTCTAGAGAAGGTATAGAAAGGCATAGAAAGGATTCACATAGAATAAGTTTAGGATATAGGTTGTGATACATGCCAGTGGGGGATAGAGGAATTCATACATACACACATACACACATATTTTATACATACACATATACATACATGTATACATATAAATACATGCATAATCACAGATCAATTGAAATATTGAAGAAAGTTATTGCCAATACTCTCTCCATTTGTCTACTAACATATGAGACCATTAGATTTCTAATTCTTCCTTCTCATGAATTCTTGGTCATGTTCTCAACTGTTATTCTTCCTCCTGTATCACATTTGTTATTTTCCATCCCATCTAGTTTAACAGTTTTCTATAGGCACTTCAGAAGATCATAGCTTTAGAAGTGGAAGGGACTTTGTCAGCCATCTAGTCCAACTCTCTCATTTTACAGATAAGACAACTGAGGCCCCCAAATTTTTAAGTGCCTTGCTCAACATCACACAGGTTGCAAAAGACAGAGTCAGAGTTCAAAGCCAGTTACTCTAATGACAAATCCAAGGCTTTTTTTTTTTCTAATGGCATCATTTATCCTTACTTGCCTCAACAGAGTTGAGTGGAATTTAGTGCTTTTATTAAGTTAGAGTGTACTCAATTCCATCTCAAATACACAGTCTAGGAAGACAATATTCCTTTTAATTGATTGTGTCAAAGGGCTGATCTAGATCCTTCATCTGGGAGTCAGTGACCATCGTGATGTGTCCATTCTTACTGAAGCAATGAATTTTCTTGCACTTGGGGATCTTTGTGTGTCCTTCTTGTTGTTCCATGAACACTAGGATTCTATTTCTTCCAAAGATACAGACGCACGTTCTGTTAGTCTAAACTTCAAAATTGTTGTATACCTCCTGGGTTCTAAGCTTCCACTTCTTTTTTGCTTCTCCATGGCCTAATTTGACTCTGCTTCTGCCTCTTGCCTCTTTCCTACATTCCTTTATGGATTTCCCCCCAATTCTAAAATTTATTTTCCCCCATTTTTTAAAAAACCTTCCTCAAGGCAATTCTTCCCATCTAATTTTTAATACCTCAGGATCCACACAGTTGTAATATGAATGACTGACAGGAAGTAAAGAACTACATGAATACTCAGCAAAAGCTACTGGTAGAGCGAGTTTTCATGATCAGTGAAATCATGGATCCATCAAAACATTAAAATAGTCTACTTCCAAAGGTCTACACACTGCTATTAAAATACATGAAACCATTAGTATTCCCAGCCTTCTACTTAGATCTTGCCTTTTGTACATGACTGCATTAAATCACTGAACTGAATCCACTATAAAATCACAAACAGGAAGTTGACTGTCAAATGAAGAGGAAAGTGAACATGAGGGTGCAGGTGTGGGAATAATCCCTTAGATTGTGTCACTGCCTCCATTGCAGGTAATTAGCTTTAACCTAGAAAAGCCAACATAGGAGATAGCACTGATACTGATCACTTGTCTCAGACTGGCTGAGGTTATTACAGAGGAAAATTCTGTTTGTTTTTGCAGATGAGATTTATTGTAGGATTGTGGGAACTAGGGAATTCCCTCCTTTTGGTGTTTAGAGATTTCCCTGCCTATTCACGTGCTGTGTGAGTTTGTTTATCACCCTCCAGAGAATGGCATTGGTATTGACCCTTGGGTGGATTTTCAAAAGAGCTAGGACTGCTGCATTGGGGCTTTGTTGTTTTACATCTATGAGTTGTGTAAATAAACCAGAAAAACTGTGCTGAGCTGGGCCCATTGCTAGAGGTAGCATATGTGAATGAAACCTGGTTCCAAACTAGGCGAGCTAGCTCTTTTTTGAGAATGTCTCTGCATGTACTTTCCAACTGGGGTTGGGGGTAGGTAGGGGTGGGTGGGAGGTCTTGCCTTCATACTCCTCAGAAATAGCTCATAATGTCTAATAAGAGGAGACAGAGACATATAGGGACAGAGACAAAGGGCTATTTCTAGGAGGCTTTTATTTTTTCAAGAAGAGAACTTTACTTTTTTGATGCATAGACATCTATACCTATGTGTGTGCATATACATGCATGAATATGTATATGCATGCATGTATATGTATAATGCATATATGTATATATAAATACATGTGTGTATGCATACATATATACATCTGTATATATATGTATATACTCACACACATATATCACAATCTCTAATCCTCAGTGGAACTATTTCCTAAGTTTCCATATGCTGCTGATCTTAAGTGATGCCATTGTCCTAATATGACAATGTCCCTTAACCACAGGTGCTTGAAAAGCTTCTGGGCTTTTACTTCCAAGGTGTCCCTTAGGAGGCCTGCTTCAAGGAGACCAATCCCATACCTTTTCTGCACTCTGTCAAACACTGATAATCTGCTAAGGCAGAAGCAAGTCATATTACTTTCTTAATTTTCTCAATTAGCCTTCTACCAAGGCCCTTTAAAGAATAATTAGATATAATCAGGAAAAAAGTGGTTCCTAAAGAGAATATTTTATTCGTATTTCTTATTCATCAGTTCTTACCATATAGTAGTTTTAGCTTTGAGAATCAAGAGGCAGTAGCTACTAAGAAAAATCTTCAATAAAAACACCAACCTCTCTCACAGTTAGAGGCTATCTATTGTTAGCCTACACAAACAAAGAGAACACAAATCTGTAGTCTGGAAGGAAATAAACAATTGTTTTATATTCACCTATTATGGGCCCAAAACTGTGATAAGCACCTTGCAAATATTATTTCATTTAATTCTGGCAAGTCTGAGAGCTAGATCCTATTATTATCCCCATTTTACAGTTGAGGAAACTGAGGCAGACAGTAGTTAAGTGACTTACCAAGCTTCCTATAGCTAGTAAGTATTTGAAGTAAGATTTGAACTCATGTCTTTCTGATTTCGGGCCTTATCCACTCTGCAACCAAGCTTTTCCAAGAAGCCTTATTAATACATACAATACAGATACAAATACGTAGAAATAACTCATCTTTCCAGTGAAGTTATTTATCTCCTTTAAAAAGATCCTTGTTTCACTGTTTAGGAGAATAATTTCTGTAATGCAGAATTTCCTATTTATATTGAAAAAGAAAAAAAAATCTCAAAATATTTTAAATGTTCCCGTTATTTTGTGTGATGTCAATTTATTATTTATTTATCCCTTTTAAGGTGGTGGCACTAGTTCTTGTTTTCCTTTTATGTAACATACAACAAGTAGAACTAGATTATCTTGAATGCCTTTTCCATTTATAAAATGCTATGATTCTTTTAGAAACATATATGAAATACTTAGATTGCAATATCCTGAATACTGAGCCTTAATGAAGCATGCCTTAGGCCTAAGTATTAATAGTTTTTAATAAGTTAAAAACAATAGAGGCTAAAATAAAAAGGTCAAGATATTTCTATTGTACAGTTAAATAATCACATCATACACTCTGTACCAGAGGGAATTTCTCTATGAAGATGATTTTTATACTAAATCTCAGATACAGACATAAAGTAATAATAAATCATGGTTATAATTTTTAAAACTAAGCATTTCAGTCATTATATGCAAGAAGTCTTGTTCTTATTCAAAGCAATCTTCTTACAAGACAATCCTTCATTTACACTAATTATATCATAGCTCAAAACATTTTTGGATCTAGTGCTTTGTAATTATCTTCAGGACTTCTGACATATTCTTTTGAAAATCCTCACTAATTTGACAACTACACATTTTTGCCCTTTGAAAGCAGTTCTGGTATACTTTTTGTTTGTTTGTTTTGGTAGACAATTAAAGAACTGCATATGGTGAATGAGATGAGAGATAGATTGGGAAATGCAGCTTCTGTCCATTTATTCAACAAATACATATTTATCAACAAGGTAATCTTTATGTATCTAAAAGACAGACAGAGTTTCTCATGTGGCTGATAAAATGGTGTTGAAAGAAGTTCCAAAAGTATTTTGAACAATGTCAGTATCGAGACTATATGGCCTTCCTGAGTGACAGCTTTGGCAGGACTGCATTCATTTGCTGTGCAATTTTTGGTATATTGATTTAAATATCTGTTTCAGTACTTTTTAGTGACATTCTTTGAATCTAAAAACCAAATAATGGATAAAGTTCATAACAGAAAGAACAGTTAGCAAATTCATCAGTTGCTGAATTTGTATAATCAGGGCATATTTTAAAGGTTAATAATTTTTTTTGAAACAAAATATTTTGTCTTCATTGAAACCTATTAGTGTCTGTCTTCATCTTGCTCCTTGGATTCTGCCTCTGGGATACTGAGCTCTGATAATTTCTGGAGTCAGTTTTCCATATCACTTCTTGGCCATTTCCAAACTATGTCTCCTGAACTTGGCTATTCTCCTCATCTTCTTCATCATCCCCTCCCCATATACACCTACACACATACTTTATAGCTCCCTTTATGTTGTCTCTACCACATTAGAATATGTTTCTTAAAAGGCAGAAACTGTCTTGCTTATCTATATTTTTCTCTATAGTGCTACAGAATCTGGTACAGAGTAAGCATTTAATAAACTCTTTAAATTTCACTCATTCACAATGATTTTGACTTTCCATAAATTTTTCTCTTCAAAGAATTTTGACTCTGAGTAAAAGTTTCTGAGCAATGGTAACAATATGATTGAATGACATTCTAAACAGATTGCTTTGAAGGATACTAATTTGGCTGTATACGTTCCAGTATATTGTACTTGTTAAAGCATAAGGCTCACAATTTTATAGTCACAATATGCCTAATTAGTTGTCATATAAAAGCAGAGTAAGACACTAAAAGTTCTACTGTTTTACACTCACCAACCATATTTGTGTTATATGTAATTTACTTTATCTGCATAGGGGAGGAAAAGACATTTATGAATATATCTCTGTGTTCCAGCTTATTAGAAGCCTTGTACTATTTCCTAGAATTTAGTATAAGGTATTTTATTAAGTTATTAAATAATCATCTACAACACTTCCTCTGATAAACTGGCTACTAATTCATGCATTTGTTAATTGTTCTTCTCTGCTGTGGACATTAAATGGGGTTCAACTTTAGCCATAACATATAAATGTATGTACATATGTTAACTTATAGTTGAATTTTATCTTAATGTCTACCACCCAAAAAGGAAGAAAAAAGATATGATTTTTCTGTGATAATTTATCCAAATTGATATTTGGCAACATCATCCCCAGATCTCCTTAAATATGGGCCTCTATAAGCTAAAACCAAATTGATGGTGCACTTTGGTGTCAATAGCTACACAAACACCTAGCTCAGGAATACCCAACAATGTTTTGATTTTACCAAGACAAACCAGAAGCACATCAGCTCAAAACATGGACACATAAATAAGCACAATATCCAAGTTAATAGCAAACTCAAATAATACATATACATAGGGAATACCATTCCTTATATTTCCACACCATCAGTAGGAAAGAGACCATATGTAGGCCAAGGAAGTCCTACTCTTAGGCCTTTGTTCAAGCTAGAACACTTCTCTACCTCCCAAATGACTGCTTTATGTAATGTTGCAGATTTTCTGATACAATAAAGCACCAATGTGGCATAGTAAATAGAACTCTGGAACCTGGAGTCAAGAAGACTTGGGTTTAAATCCAGTCTCAGGCATTAGTTTGCCGTGTGATCCTGAGCAAGTTAATTAACATCTGTCCGCCTCAGGTTTCTCATCTTTAAAATGATGATAATAACAGCACCTGCCTTCCTGGTTCTTGTGAGGATCAAATGAGATAGTATTTGTAAAGTGCTTCACAAAACTTAAAACATTTTATGAGTTGTCAGTATTCTTATGATTATCTGTTGTTCTGTTTACTCCACTGAGCAGAGAGCTGCTGATGTCATTGACTGTTAGATTCGTCTCCATTTGCTGATTTCTTCCCAGAGCTTTTATGGACATATTCTGGTGCTTCCCTGAATGTAATTCAAGGAATGGAGATTCAAGGGAGGAGATGGCTTATCTCCACAAGGGAAACTCTAACTTTTTTGGTAACTCTTAAGGTGGACAGTCTATTGCTTAAGAACTATTTTAGTTCTTTTGTTGATCATCCCTCAGGTATCTGAGCAAAAGTCTTCAAAGATTATAGATTCAGAGGTCATCCAGTCCAATCCTCTCCTTGAGAAGAAGGAAAACAAATTCCAGATAGGCCAAATTCAAGTTAAATATATCTTTTTGCCTATCTTTTATTGTGCTAGTAGATTAGATTAGTGTAATATGTGGTTTTGTGGTTGTTGTTCAATTGTGTCTGATTCTTTGTGACCCCATTTGAGGATTTCTTGACAAAGATACTGGAGTGGTTTGCCTTTTCCTTCTCCAACTAATTTTACAGATGAAGAAATTGGGGCAAACATAGTTAAGATAGTTGCCCAGGATCACACAGCTACTAAATGTCTGAGGCTGGATTTGAACTCAGATCTTCCTGACTCTATCCACTGAGCCACCTAACTGTCATATTTAGTTGGGGTGAATCAATTTTTCCCCTGCCTCCAGCTTCAGTTTCCTGCAGATTAGACTAGAGGTCACTTAGCAAGATTGCAAAGAGTAGTGGAATGGAGTTGACCATATGTCTAAAATTCCTGTATCTGTAATCAAATCACTATTCTCCCTACCTCCTTACCCCTGTGAATATGGTAAAGGATTTAAAGCATAAGTAACCTTTTGTAACAAAACAATAAATATGTATGACTGCACAAAACTGCTTTTAAACTGATTACTGATCTGAAATATCTCATAACCCCCTAAGTTTCTTTCCATGCCCCCTGTTTTTTTTTCACTTCCCTTGCAATCAGTTACCCATAGTCTAATAGATTCCTTTGACCAGTTACAAAGATTATCCTTAAGGTAAGCCCCCGCACTGTTCTCAGTAAGTTCTCTTTGTGTGCTCTTCTAAGCTCCCCAGGAAGTGTTATAAGCTTTGCTTTTACTAGAGAATAGAATAATAGTTTCTGGCAAAGATTTGCACTTAATTAGATTTTAAGTTCCTTCAGCACAGGGACTGTCTTTTCACTGTTTTGTAGCAGTTAGCACAGTACCTGGTACATAGAGGGCACCTAATAAATGTTGATTGAGTGATTCAAATAAGCAATATCCCAAATACAAAATATACAAGTACATTACTCATAAATCATAGAATTCTAGATGCAGAGATACAAGAGGCCAGCTAGGCCAACTAATGCTATAGATGAAGGAACTAAGACCCAGAGAAATGAAGTCAATTTCCCCAAATTACAAGTGAATAAGATACAGAGTCAGAATTTGGATCCAGCTACTCTCATACAAATCCAGTACTCTTACCCATGTGTCCATTATAGAGCTAATTAGTAAACAATTGGGTAGGGATTGGGAACAAATAGGATATAATAGCTTATATATAGCATGTCTTCCTTTTCACTGTTTTCTCCACTATCATCCTTGGTCACTTTGCCTTTCCTAATTTTAGTCCCTCTAACAACCTGAATATGGGAAATTCCTCAACATCCTCAGCTCCAAAGATCTCACCTTGATTCAGTCACATACTAATACGATTATACACCATCTCCTAGCATTATGGTGCATCCAGACTCTGAACTTCTGAAATTTTATGCTCTGAGATGAGCCAAGATAGTGCAATAGGAGGAAGGAATACAGTCTAACTATTCAAACAAAGATTAAAGAAGTCTACAAGACTGAGTAGTGGTCTAGAAATCTAAAAATAAATCATAATGGGACATCTTGCCAGTCCAAGATCACAAATTCAATCCATAGGCAAGTAATCAGGGCAGGAAATATGGAATAAGGGTGGGCTGGGTCAGGGGCTTATTCCCAGGTCTAGGCTAGCAACATAATATTTTCCAGAGGGTTCTGAATCACAATGCAGGCCCTAGGACTCAGAACTGTCAGAAAAGCAGGTCATCTTGAGTAGATTGTAGTCTCAGTTTCAGACTAAGGATAGAGCTAAACCAACAGTGTGGGTTGCCCATAGGAGATCACAGACTCAGACCTGGGACCAAGCCAGCTATCCAGGGTCTCTCAGAGAGATCAGATCTAGGACTCAATCCCCAGGGCTCTGAACAGATCTGAATCAGCGATCTGCATTTCCCAAAGATCAGGGACTGAGCTCCAAGCCCAGAAAAAAGCTAGACCCATAGTACCCACCAGGTACTTTGGGAACAACTCCAATCCCATAATAAGAATAAGCCAGCCTCATAGTCACTCTCAACCAGGTGAGCCTTTTAGCTAGCTAATAGGGGTTAGAGCCAATTACTATCTCTTGGAGGGCCACTCAGAAGCAAGTCTGTAGTTATGTTACCTAGTCACAAACTGGGGTCTAGAGACTGTGATCATATGGTGCCCTTGATTTACTGCTCTAGGTCTCTAGAAAGTATAACTCCCTGACCCACACTTACCTCTGTGACCTTTGACACACAGGATATAGTACTCAAAGGATATAGAGCATCAGTGACCCAGATAAGATAAGCCATGATCATACAAAGTTAGGGCAATCCTAGCAGAAATGCACAGAGCCTGATCTTAACAGAAAGTACTAAGTCAGAAGGGAGGCTAGAAGAAGAATGTAACAAATAAAATGAAAAGCTATTATAATTACAGGGATGTCTAAGATATGACCCCAAAAATGAGAGTAACTTGAAAACACACGCGAAATCTCAAAATACAAACCAAAACAAAACAAAACCTCAAAAAACCGCCACTTGCCCATAAGATCAATTAGAATTCCCAGAAAAAAATTAAATATGATATTAAAAATGACAATATAAATGAGATGAGATCAATAGAGGAAAGAATTGGTAAATATAGAAAGACTTGGAAAGCCTTACGTAAGCAAAGACTGTCTAAAAATTAGAATGGATGAAGTATAAATTAATGACCTTTTGAAACAATAAGGAAAGTCAAAAGACCGAAAAAAATGGAAGAAAATGTTATCTCATATCAAAAACTGTTTTTTGTTTTTGTTTTTGTTTTTGTTTTTGTTTTTTTGGAAAACTGGTCTAGGACATATAATTCAGGAATCATTGTATTACATGAAAGCCATAACCCAAAAAAGAGCATGAATATCATACAAAAAAGAAAGGAGGGGAGAGCGAGAAAGAGAGAGAGACAGAGAGAGAGACAGAGAGAGAGAGAGAGAGAGAGTTTAAAGGTGAATAATGTGTTTGAAATATTCAAGTACTTCCTCTGATGCCTACTGGCTGTGTGATTCTGAGCAAGCTACTAAACTCTCAGTGCTCCAGGCAATTATCAGGACTATGCCCTGATGAAGAGGTGGCAATCTGCTTTGGTAGAAATAGTTTTTGTTTTTTCTTTTTTTTTATTGTCGTTGTTGTTGTTGTTTTTCAGTAAGGATTACCTAAAATGATGAAAACTCAGGTCATGGGGGTGTTAAGAAGGGGTAGGGGTAAGAAGTGTCAGCTGGGAAAACTGGAAAATAGCATGGCAGAAACTAGGCATAGACATCTCACACTCCATAGCAAGACATGGTAAAAATGGGTACGTGATTTAGACATAAAGGGTGAAATTAGGAGTGCAAGGAATAGTTTGCCTGTCAGATCTATGGAGAAGAGAAGAATTTATGAACAAACAAGATAGAGAGCATTATGAAATGCAAAATGGATAATTTGATTATGTTAAATTAAAAAGGTGAACAAACAAAACCAATGCAACCAAGATTAGAAGGAAGGCAGAAAACTGGGAAACAATTTTTCCATCCAATGCCTCTGATAAAGCCTCATTTCTAAAATATAGAGAAAAGTGATTCAAATTTATAAGAATACAAGTCATTCCTCAAATGATAAATGGACAAAGAATATTAACAGTCAGTTTCAAGGTGAAGAAATTAAAGCTATCTATAGTCATATGAAAAACTGCTCTAAATCACTATTGATTAGAGAAATGCAAATTAAAACAACTCTATGGTACCACATTACACCTATCAGATTGGCTAATATGACAGAAAAGGAAAATGTTAAATGTTGGAGAAGATGTGGAACAATTGGAACACTAATGCATTGTTGGTGGAGTTGTGAACTAATCAAACCATTCTGGAGAGCAATTTGGAACTATGCCCAAAGGGCTATAAAACTATCCATACACTCTGATCCATCAATACCACTACTAGTTCTGTATCCCAAAGAGATCATAAAAAAGGGGAAAGGACTCACATATACGAAAATATTTATAGCAGTTCTTTTTTGTGGTAGCAAAGAATTGGAAATTGAGGGAATGTCCATCAATTGGGGGATGGCTGAACAAGTTGTGGCATATGAATGTAATGGAATAATATTGTTCCATAATAAATGATGAGCAGGTGGACTTCAGAAAAAGAAGAAACTGGAAAGATTTACCCGAACCGATGCTGAGTGAAGTAAGCAGAACCAGGCGAACATTATACATTGTAACAGCAACATTGTGCAATGACCAACTTTGACAGACTTAACTCTTCTCAGCAATGAAAAGATCTAAGACAATTCCAAGACTCACGAGAGAAAACGTTATCCACATACAGAGAAAGAACTATGGAGTCCGAATGCAGATTGAAGCATATGATTTTCTCTTTCTTTTTTTTTCTTTCTCGTAGTTTTTCCTTTTTGTTCTGATTCTTCTTTCACAGCATAAAAATAAATAAAAAACGAACTGTCCGTTAATATTATAATTTTCATGACTTGATCTTCATTTTTAAATTTTAAATAATAGTAACTGACATTTATTGAGCATACCAAGATTTACCAAATGTTTTATATACATTATTTATTATCTCATTTGTTCCACACAATTGGTAGATACTGTGTGTATTTTATAGATGAGGCAAATAGGGCTCTGGGAGGTTAAATAACTTGTCCAAGGTAACATAGCTAGTAAGTGTCAGCGGTAAAGTTAGCTATGTATGTTTTCTTCCTTTCCTCTTATCCCTTTCCCATCATTGAGCTGCATCAACCTCAATGTGTTCAAAATAAATGTACTATCTTCTACTTAATCAGCTCCTGTTCCAAATTCTGCCATTTCTATTATGTACCATTATTCTGTCACTTCCAGGCTGGAAACCTCAGAATAATTTTTGATTCTCCCCTTCTTCTTCTATCCTACCTTTTGCCTCTTACTCTGTCCTTTTCATTCCTACTTATTGTAGATCTTCATTTATCTCCTAAATAACTACAGCGGATTCTGACTAGTCTCTCTACTTCCAGTCTATCTCATTTCCTTCAACACATCCTGAATACCATTATCAGTCTAAAATACTGATCTCATATCATTGCTGTTACCAAGAGCTTATCTATCAATGGATCATATAAACTACTCTACTTGTCTTTTAATTTCATCCATAATCTGCCCCCATTCCATGAGCTTCAATACTCACAGGATCTGTTACTTCATTAAAGTGGACACTCTCAACACTGTCTGTGTCTTGATCACTGGTGGGGCACTATTCACGCCATGGTAGATGGTGTCAAGATTTTCTACAACCAAAAAATCACTATTTGGTGGCTACACTTTTGGTAATGAGCCTTATCTCCCCAAATATATTTCTTTGGATTAGAATAACTGTACAAATCTTTATTGGCAAAGTTCTTCTGTGAGACCAACTCACAGTAATTTTCCTCCTGTTGTATTGGCTCTCCAATCAACTCGCATTGCCTTAGCTAAAAGTGGCATGTGCATATTCCCTCTTTCTAGTCCTTCAACTTCAATCTAATCAGTCTTATAATTCCTTAGCCCCACTCCAAACTGCTGCATGTAGCTAATTCTACTTGGCACTTTAGAATTAACTGTATTGTCAACAAACTTTTCAGTCAACATTATTTTTACCTAGGGGCAGCTAGGTTGCACAATGGATAGAACACTGGCCCTGGATTCAGGAGGACCTGAGTTCAAATTCACACTCAGACGCTTGACACTTAACTAGCTGTGTGACCCTGGGCAAGTCACTTAACCCTGATTGCCTCAAAAAAAAAACAACAACAACAAAAAAAAAAACAACTTTATTTCCACCTCCTCGGGTCACAATAAACTTGATTCACATCCTATACAAACTTTCATTTCAACTTGCTGAGTCTGGAAGAAGGTTGAATAAATTCTTTCATTTTGACTGCTGTTTCTAGACCATTTCTCTTCTTCCATCCCTCAGCAATCCTTCCTCTTTTGAGGTCCAATCAATCTATTTAGCTCTCCCTCTCCCTATTCTTGTTACTGTACTCTACTATCCTTGAAGTCATTCTCTCAACTTTTTCAATGACTTTAGTACCTGGCTCAGGATCTTCCTTTCCCCTGTATCAACCACAACTGTCCTCAGGGACTTCAATATTCAAGTTCACCCCCCTAAGCCATATGGCCTCTAAATTTTGTAATCTCATGAACTTTGGTGATGTCCTTTTTCACCTCATTAAAACCATACACAAACATAACATATTAGATGTCACCATCTTTTGTTACTAACCACTTCCAAGTTCCTGAACTTTGAAACTTCTGATTATAACTTCCCATCCTTCCACCCTTTTGTCTCTTACTTTCATTAAATTTATTCTCTAACTTTATTATATTAGTTCCAGGAACCATTCTCATTTTTTCATTCTCCCCTACTGGAGCTTCACTTGCCTCCATTCCCAATCTTGAACTCATGCATGCTTTGAAATTACAACATTCAGAAGACTGCAAAATTCAATCTCCCTTCCATCTAGTCACAATAGAAAATGTATCCACATTTCTTGCTGTGTGATATAAGCAGGAAAAAAAAGTTTTCAATGAAATATATATTAATCTAGATTAATATGCTGAGCATAAGGTGATTCTGTACCATGGAGGGAAATAAGAGACATTTTGATAATGGAGAAACCCTAAAAAAAGAAATGGTTACTCAAGGGGGAAAACATAAGAAACATAAATCCTTGAAAGAGTCCTAATCTGAGTGCTGCTGCTGTTGTTGTTATTGTTATTGATGTTTTCTGTTTTCTGCTGTATCCTGAAATCCAGAGGTTGCAACTTCTTTACTGCCTGGTACTCTTTCCTTGTTACAGATAATGTAAGCGGGAAGTAGTGCGGAGGAGTAAGTTTATGTATTGGATGATGAGCTGAGCTTCTAGTCAAGAAAACACATCACTAGGTGCAGGTAGGTGGCACAGTCGATAGAGCACTGGCCCTGGAATCAGAAGGACTTGAGTTCAAATCTGGCCTCAGACGTTTGACACTACTAGCTGTGTGACCCTGGGCAAGTCACTTAATCCTGATTGCCTTGTGGGGAAAAATAATTTTCACCAACCTAGGCTCAAGAATTAAAGCCCACATGCTAAACATGGAAGTACTGTTTATTCACTATGCATTTTGCTGGATTGTTAACCTAACCCAACTGTTGTTACTCCCTGATCTTGCTCATCAAATCAAGTAAAGATTGTTTACATACTCTACTCTGTAGTTATCCTAGGTCTTGCTTGTTGTTCTTTGGGAAGACTTGCTGGTATGGGGAGGATGGTATTCTTTCAATTTGCCTTTTGGATGGGTGTTGTCTTTTCTTTTAGTTCTCAGGGACGTAGAAGAGTAGAGGAGAAATGGAGGTCACAGTACTAGGCTGAAGTTATAGCCAGGTTTTGTTTTGTTTTGTTTTGTTTTCAAGGAATTCCTTTTAAATATTCTTCCTGAAATCAGAGACAATTGGAACTGAAGGGACCTTAGAAGTCATTTAGTCCAAATCATTGTTTTGCAAATGAGGAGACTGAAGTCACCAAATTTAAGTGACATTCCTAACATAACACAGAGAGTCATTGGCAGGGCCAAGATAAAAACTCAGTGCTCCTTAAGCTCTGTAGAAATGTGAGTTTTTCTTATTTCAAAAAAGTCTGAGATTTTATTACTTTGTTTCTGAAGCTAAGAGGATGAATTAAATTTACTGGAAAGCTGAATCTGAAATACCAGAGAGCTAATAAAACAAACAAACTAGTTAAATAGACAGTTTATTCAAATCCATGACTATTTAAGATGATTAATTTTATATACTTTTAATATTTTCTACCTTTCTGCTTTCTCCACTCTATACATGTCAAACCTCCATCCTTTCAGATTTATGGCCATTTAGAATAGTAGAACAGAATAATGCATTCCTAGGCTCACCACTCTGGAATTAATGAAGGAAAATTAGGGGAAATACTTTCAGGAAAACCAAAGATGTGAATTAATCTATGTAAATTTAAAATCTCATATAACAAAGAATTTGAAATTAGAATTAAATTGAAGGTATCGAGATAGATTCATAAATCAGATATATGTTTATATACTTTACATACATGTAATACTTCTCTCCTGAGCTACTCCTCTGTGATGCTGACATTTTATTACATTGTGAAAGAATTGACTTTTTATACCATTATTGCCCATATAGTTTCCTTGAACATATTTTTTTATGATATTCATTTATGGATTTGACCTGTGAGAGGTAAATTATGACAACTCCACTAGTGTAGAGAAAAAAATATATTCACTATACCAATCACTTATCCTACCTCTTGTTTCCTCAAAAAAGAAAAGAAATAGTATTCTTCTCTCCATAATTTTGAAATCTATTCTTTAAGCCATTCTTGTCTTCCCTCTTCTAGACCATACAAGCTACAGGGCAAATACAAACTGATCTCATTAGTGCCTGTAATGTACTTTTCTTAGATATTTTCTATGGACCTTTGTTATGATTCCTTCTTTTGTTAATGCATTAATAAACTCATCAATTAGAAAGCATTGGCAATCTAGAATTCGTAAGATTTCTTTCCTTGTTTTTGCTTTATTTCTCTTTTATTTATAATTATTTAATTAGTAATGATTTATTTACAGGTTTAATATTTATGTTTTCATGTTTTTATTATATTTCGTGGGTTTTTTCCCAGCCTAATGTCAATGATTTTTAACAACCAGTAGTTTTCATGTTGACTTATTCACTATCAACCTACCTTCAGATGTGTTTTTTTACTTCATTTTTGTTATTAAAAAAAACCAAACCCTTAGGATTGCAGATTTAGAGTTACAAGGGTCATTAGAGGTCAAACAGTACAAATCTCTGATTTTATAGATCATAAATCTGAGGCTTAGGGCAGTTAAATAACTTGTCTAAGGTCACACTGGTTATGGATACCACCAGAATGTGAACCTAGATGATCTGCCTTCTAATTCAGAGTGGTTTTCTGCTGTACAATAAAGATGACACTAGATATTTCAAAGTTTTCCAGAGTTCTCTAAACCAACCAACATGATTGAAGGTAGAACAATAAGACAACTATATTATTTCAAATTCAATTATATAACATAGGGTATAAATGGAGACACAATGTTCTTGAAAGTAAGAACTTTATTTTTTTTATATATTTAAAAAGCATCTACAAAGACAGGTGAGCCTCTTTAGCCCCCTTTAATAGTACCAGGGAGGTTAACTTTTTTAAAAGCTAAATGAAACCCCCATCCAGATGATACCTTGGCACATTAGTTATCATTACCAATAATCCTGTTGGAAACAGAGAGGGACAATCCTAGCCCTGTCCATGATTGCATCTTTACCCAGAGGACCATGGTGGGGTCAGCAAAGACACAGAAGTTAAGGCGTAATAATCTTACCAAGCTTCTACTCTCTGAAGAAGAAATAAAATCTAAATGCCCTATTTTTGTTCTGCACTTACTACATGAAGAGATTGTGTACAGTTTTGACTCTTTGTCTTAGCCAAACCACTGAATCCCTCAAAAGATATGCAGACACACCACCAGCAGTGGATTAGCTTTTTTTAAATCCACGATGTTAAAAAAAAAACAGAAAAGAAACTTCTGTTGCTCTCTGAATATAATCTTTACACACACACACACACACACACACACACACACACACACACACACACATGCAAATTTACTTTGATGTTATGGATTGTTTTTCTACCCTGTGTACATGGGAGGAAGAGAAGACAGGCACAGTAAAGAACAATTCTGAAATATTTAAGTAAGGTTTCAATTCATGGTATGACTCTACATTTCAAGTTACTTGTTTCTTTGTCTCCTGCTGATTTGAAAGTATTTTTGTACTTTTGAGATTGTTTTGAATTTGAAAGTTTCCTTTTTAATACCAAAAGGACCAATGAAAATGTAATTCTTTAAAAACTTTAACCAAAACATTTAGTGAAATAATCTATATGATTTTCTTGGAAGTATTTTCCATAATAACATTTATTCTTTCAGTATATTCATTTAATTATGATACAGGAAAAAAAAAACAGCCATCAATTGGTCAATCAAAAATATTTATTGATGATCTATTTTTCCCCCTCAGGTCACATATAAGTCTCTGGATGGATGAGGAATTGTGGGTCTATAAACATATATTGATAATGATGATGGTGGTGGTGGTAGTGATGATGATGACAATAACAATAAAACCTAGCCTCTATTATCAAAAAGCTAAAGTTTCATTGGAAGACATTTGCAGCTAAGTCATATAGTAGATAGTTCTCTGGGCTTGGAGTCAGGAAGATATGAACTCAAATACAGTCTCAGACCCTTACTGTGTGACTCTAGCAAGTCACTTCACCTCTATTTGTCTCAGTTTCTTCAACTATAAAATGGGAATAATAATAATACTTACCTCACAGAGTCGTTGTGAGTATCAAATGAAATATTTTTAAAAAATACTACTAAAATAAAATAAAATAAAAAATACTATAGTAGGTGCTATATAAATGTTTATTCCCTTCCATCCTTCCCCAATATATCAACAAGTACAAATCATTATATAACCATACATTAATTGTGAAGTTACAATATTTCTCTGAAATATGCATAGGTATATGGATGTTTCCTAAATATTTAGAGTTTTTTTGATAGTGCTAAGGACATATTTATATAAAAGATATCTAGGTGTTTTATTTTGTTTTATTTTTAAATTTTGGATTTGGTCAACAGAAGTTGATCTGTTCAATCAATTGCTATTTACTAAACATTTCTTATGAACAAGGAATTGAGGGATCCAAAGAAGCACAAATTAGGCCTTCTAATATGAGTTGATCCCATATGAGTCTAGCACCCTAATTGCAGTGTTTGATGCTACCTTAAGAAACATAGGCAGCTAAAAAAATTAATTAATTAATTACAAAAAAAAGGAAACACAGGAAGCTAAACAGAGCCCTCCTCTCAAACAACTAAGGACTCCTAGCTGAAAGAGGAATCATTATCTCCCACCTCCCACATTCACTCTCTTTTGAGACACCCAGTCTTCGTTAACTGACTTTTAGATTTGTGGTCTACCAGGTATCTCTAACCTGTCTGTGATAGTAGCTTTCAGTGTGTAGTTCCTTCTCAAGACAGCTGCTCTTTCAAGAGCTCTCCCTGTGAAATGATCACTCTGTTGACTTCTTTGCAGAGCGATTTTTATTTTCTTTTGGATACTAGACAAAGAGTTCTTCCTAACCTTTTCAATTACCTTGACTATTTGCCCAGAGTTGAACCCAGTTTTCTTGATGTGTGTGCCTAGACCCTCTAGGGAACAGAAGCTTGGGTTTTCTCATACTTAGTTCCCACCAAAGCTCATTCCTCACTCCAGATAAGGGAAGCAGGGAGTAATAGCTGATTTTTGAGTAGGGGAATGACATAAAAGAGAGTTTAGCACACTATATTTGTAGGGCTAAACCTGGCCCATGAAGTTACAATGTTTTTTTTTAATTTTTTTAATACAATAAAACTGTATTTGAAAATATAAAATCTTTGCTAAATCCTAGATCTACAAAAACAGTGGTTGAATTTGATCTGTGGGGTAATGCTTGACTTAGAAGCATGGAACTTTAAAGCTGGAAAGGACTTAAAAGATTGTCAGCATGGTATTATGGATAAAATGGTGGACTTGGAGTCAAGTGAGTAATATCCAGGTTCCAATTCTGTGTCTGATATCTACTATCTATCTGCCCATGGGGAAGTTACTAAATGTCTCTTAATCTTAGTTTTCTTAGAAAATGTAAAATGGAGATAATACCCACAGCATCCACTTCAATGACTTATTGTGTCTCAAATGAGATAATTAATATTTGTAAAATGCTTTGCAAATTTTATAGCACTACTTAAATATCAGTTATCATCATCATAATCATCATCACTTTTTTATTATCTTGTCCAACCTCCTTATTTTAGAAATAAGGAAACTAAGATACCAGAATAAATAAGGGGTTTGTTTAAGATCTGGCAGAAAGTCACAGAGGTATGTCTAGAAGTCAGGAATCCTGAATCTCAGTTCAGAGCTCTTTCCTCAAGGCTTCACAATTTCCAATGCATACAAATAAATTATTTAGGAAGATTAATCCAGTAAGCAGTTTATATTATTTACAGTATTACTTAAGGGAAAAGCTAGAAGTTTGGAGGGGAGACTGATTTGGACAATATTTCAAGAGTATGGGAGTGAAATGCTTAAAGTAGAGTGGTTATGGTTGGAATAGAAATGAAAGCACAGGTTCAAGACACATAAAAGAATTGATAGGGTTTGGTGACTCATTATATTTAGGGTCCAAAGGAAAGGGAAGAGCCAAAAATGATTTTAAGATCCTTTAGCCTTGGATTAAGTAATAACAAATAATAAAATAAATAAAAATATAAATAAATAAAAATTAATAAAATTTGGGAAATGATAAAAAAGGAGTAGGGCAGTGGCTAAGAGAAAATAAATCATGAATTTAAATTTAGATTTTGTTGTTCAGTTGTTTCAGACTCTTTGTGACCCCATTTGTGCTTTTTTTTTTAAACAAAGGTACTAGAGTGGCTTGTCATTTTCTTCTCTAGCTCATTTTATAGATGAGAACACTGAGGCAAACAGGATTTCATTTTTGTTTCATTTGTATGATTTGCCCAGTCCAGAAGACCTGAGTTCAAATCCAGCCTCAGATGTTTAGTACCTATGTGATCCTGGGCAAGTCACTTAATCCTGTTTATCTTAGTTTCCTCATTTGTAAAATGAGTTGGAAAAATAAATGGCAAACCACTCCAGTATCTTTGCTAAGTAAACCCCACATGGGGTCAGGAAGAGTCAGACACAACTGAAAAACAAAAGAATAAGTAACAGAGAAAGGCATAATCAGCCACATCTGAAGGCCCACCCACTTTCCCCTATTATAAACTAATACTATCACTTGAGGATTATTCCAATTTCCCAAAAATGAAGTAATAAGGAAGAGCTGAGGTAACTCAGCACACTTCCTCATTAAAATGTCTACCACTCATGATTGTCTTACCTTTGACAGGGGAGGTCCAAATGATTAGTACTGTTTGACCAAAGAGAAGGAAGAAAACACCTAGGTTTAAAAGAACAAGTCAGCCCTCACTCAGGGTGTTTGGTTGTCTAGAGAATGAATTGACTCAGTTTATTGGTTACTCCTAGCTTAACTAATAAAGGGATCATGCTCAGGACCCTGGCTTTTTGCTGAGGTGCCAATGACACCCATTTTACTAACAATAAATGTTATTGTTAATAAAATGCAATCATGCCCTGGAGAAAACTGTGCCCCAGTGTTTTACTTGCTACAATGTATTCTATCCATGGGAAGAGTAGGCTCAAACTTAGAATATATTTGTAGTGAAATATATGAGACATACCTATAAGCTAAAAATACGGTCAAGATAATTCACAGTCTAGTACTACATAGTCAAGAAGTACTTTGTTTCTTCACAGATCCTTCATATACCTCCCCCTTAGCACAGCATCTCTGCTTGGCTGATTTTCCAGAATATGTTGCTTTCTATAACTATCTTTTTTCTCTACTGCCAACGGTTCCATTACTCACTGCTACTTCTTCCATCAATTTACTGACGTTCTCTTATCTTTGATTATCTAGAGCATGTCTCAGTTGCTGCAAATTTTCCTTGAACTCTCTGAAACTAACAAATTCTTGAACTAGCAAGATTGTTCTACTGTTAGTTGTCATGGGCAATGGGGGTGTCCCCTGCCTTGGCAAGGTTCTTTTCAGCAAAATGGTACTGAAAATTTTGTTCATCCAATGAAGTCATTCCCTTAATCTATCAGAAATTTTAGAGATCAGGGCATAGATTCATAATTACAGTTAGTTTAAAACCTTGTTAATAGCTTTGCGATTATATTTTGGACCTTCTGGGATAAGGGAGTAAGTCACTTCCCTACATCAAGAAGAGATTTAGATAGGAGGAAGGACGAACCAATATCAGAAATTCTTTCCTGCATCACACTTTTAAGTAGAAATAATTTGATAATGTAAGGTTCTTCTTAAAGGTGTCTTATAAACCAAACTAGCTAAATCTAATATATAAAGTTAAAAAAAAATGGCTAATATAAAAATGAAAAGCTGCAGTCTTTGAAATCCTTGTATAATGAAAGTATATGTATATATATATATATATATATATACACATATATACATATGTAATTTTAAGTGGAAATTGGTAATAGAGCCAGGAGCATATCTTAAAGGTCTTAATCACTTAATCCACCATTGTCCTAATATTTCAACACCATCTTAAAGAATGCCCTAGATTATAGTAGTTCTACATTATTCAAATTTTATGTAAATTGGCACATGATCTCAATTCTCCAGAGGTTTTAAAATAATGATATTTTGACAGTGGCTATTGCACATCCTGGCAGGTTAGAGATGTAGCCTTGGTGTCAAAGATATTGTGGAAGATAGAACAGACTGAGGATCTTGACTAGGGGTTCTGAAGATTTGGGTTCAAATCTTACTTCTGAGACATTGACAACTCACTAATTCATCCTCAGTCTCTAATTCTTTATCTGGAAAATGGTAATTACACACACACTCAAACACACAAGCAGAGTACCCACTATGTGTGTTCATCCCTGTTTACTTCATTTTGCTTAAGTCCATGTGGATTTTCCTGTGCTTCTCTGTATTCATCACATCCTTCATTCTTACAGCACAGCAATATTACATTAGATTCACATATTACAATTTGTTTAACCATTACTCAATCAATGGCATCTACTTGCCTTCTAATTTTTTGTTATCAAGAAAAGCACTGTTATAAAGATTTTTCTGTATATGAAGACTTCATTCTTATCAATGGCCTCCAGATATAAGGAATTTCTAGGCCAAAAAGTATGGACATTTAATCACTTTGTTTGAATAATTCTAAATTGCTTTCCAAAATAGTTGAACTGATCCATAGCTCTACCAAAAATACATTAATGAGTCTATCTTCCCACAATTCCTCCAACATTGACTCTTATCATCTTTTGTCATCTTTTTAAATTTAAAAGGCATGAGGTGAAACCAGAAAGTTTTTTTAATTTGCATTTAGCTTATTATTAATAATTTGGAGCATTCTTCCATGTGACCATTAATAGTTTGTAATCTTTTTTGAGAACTTATTGGTCATATCTTTGACCACTTTTCTATTAGGGCTCGGATTTTGGTAAATACATACAGTTTGATGGATAGAAAAAAAGAAAGACAAATAGAAATATAGACATATTATATATATAATGTATATACAAAGTTAGGTGTGTATATATCACTCGTATCATATTGTTTATGTGTGTTTTATATGTATATGCATTATGATATACAGAAAAGCATATATATACACATACATATGTGTTATACACACACACACACACACATATATATATATATATATACACATACATATACACAGAAATATGTGTGTGTGTGTGTGTGTGTGTGTGTGAATGCAACTCCAATGTCAAAGCCCATTGGTGTGGTCCTCTCTTCTCACTGGTGGAAATGTCTGCCCTGCCCTGCATTAGGGGCAGGGAAGACTTGGTGAGAGTGAGAGAGCTTCACTATCTTTAGTTCTCTACTCCTCTTCAAGCTCTGTTCAAGTTTCAAGTCATTTTGGTCCCGGCAGTCACTCTGAGTGCTTCTGGCTCCCATATTTGAGAGGGAAAATGGAAGAGATCAATTTCATTTTAGATTACTTAAGGAAAGAAAGGAGAGAATCTGCCACTTCCTGTCACATTCCTATACCCAGCCTGCTATAGTAGAAATGTGGGGGAACTTGCCCTTGAGTAAAATCTGGGACTCTTTCTTGATTGACCTTAGTTACCTCACTTCCAATGGAATAGCTACTTCATTCTGTATTGTTTGGTATTTATTATCTTATGCATACTTTCTTTGATTTCTACTTTGCAGCTGATTTGATAAATGAGTTTCTTAGCTAATTGTTATACGTATATTCATTGTAAAATTGACATTTGGTGAGAAAGGGCTCGAGCCTTGGGTATAGAGCTTGGGATCCAGTTCCCCCTCCAATAACAAAACAGTGATCAGAATTTAGCTTGAATTTGATCACTACTCCAAGACTAACAATATTTAAGGGAGTAGATAGATATAATTCCAGCTTGCTGCCCTCTCTCTCTGAAGTTGACAGAGGAGTCTCTGTCCCCTGTTCTTGCTTCCCCTCCTAGCATCCTCATGCTACATGTGGGGAAAACAGGCCTTGTTACACATGGGTCATTCCTACATGTGTATGTATATATTATATAATGTATAACATAATTATATAATATTAAAATATAATATAAACATAATAATTACTCTTTCCACTATGCTTTTGGTCTGAAATAATTCTCACATGAACACACACACATACACACACACACACACACACACACACATGTTAATAGTTTATATATCTTAGATATATCACCAAAAACTTTTTTAGAGAAATTTGGTTTAAAGATTTTTTTTCCTTATTTATCCATTTCTCTTCTTATTTTGGTTACACTGATTTTGTTTCTGCAGAAGCTTTTTAGTTTCATGTAATTAAAGTTATCTATTTAATTATTTGTAGTTTCTTCTGTCCCTTGTTTGGTTAAAAATATTGCTACCCATAGCTTTAAGTGGTATGTGATCTTCTCTCCAAATTTATTTTTTTATAATATGATTGCTAATATTCGGGTCACATATCAATTTAGAATGTATTATGGAAATAAGGTGTTGATCTAAGCTTAATTTCTGCCATAATGCTTTCTAGTTTTCCCAGCAGTTTATAATCAAATAGGGAGTTCTTTGATAAGAAATTTCTTAAATGTGTTTTCAGCTTTATTGAAGCCTGTTTTTGATTTCCATTTTTTCTGATTCTCCCTTGTCTAATCTGTTCCATTCACCTACCTCTCCATTTAAAAAAAAAAATCTAATACATGATGGTTGTGTTGACTCTTTATAGTACAGTTTGAGGTTTAGAATTGCTAATCATCTTTCATCCTTGCCTCTTTTCAGAATTCCCCTTGATATTCTAGATTATTATTTAAAATGAATTTTATTATTACTTATCAAGGTATATAAAATATTCCTTTTATAATTTGATTGGTATAATATTAAAAATATAAATTCAATTTGATAATATATTATTTTTATTACATTGGTAAAGTCCAGTCATAAACATTGAATATTTCTCCAAATGTATAAGTTCTTCTGTTTCTTTAAGGAGTACTATGTCATTTAATACATACAAGGCTTTTGTTTGCTTTGCTAGATTGATCCTAAGTATTATATGCCTTTTTTGAGTTATTTGGATTGGAATTTCCCTTTCTACTGTTGCTTTTTGAATTTTGTTCTTATTTTATAGAAATGCACTTGATTTTTAAGGCTTTATTTTGTAGTTTTCAACTTTGCTGAAGCTATTGATTGCCTCAATTAATATTTTTGCTTATTCCCTAGAACTTTCCAAGCAAACCATATAATCAGCAAAATAAGGATAGTTTTATCTCCTCCTTCCCCATTTTTATGAATTTTTCCTCACTTTTCTTATTATATTGCTAGCATTTCCAGAATTATTAAATAATAGTGAGAAGAGTAAGCATCTTTGCTTTACACATATATTTTAGGAAAGGTTCTATTATATCCCCATGGCATATGATACTTGTATTTAAATTTAGGGTCTTTTTATGATATTAAAAAAGTCCTTCTTGTGCCTGTACTTTGCAAAATTTTAGCATGAATGAGTGTTGTACTTTATCAAAAAGTTTTTTCTGCATCTAAAATGATAATCACTTGTTTGGGGATTTTTAATGTGATTATAATAATTGTTTTCCTAATGTTGAACCATGCATATCTGATATAAATCCAATTTTGTTAAAATGAATGATTTCTTGGATGAATCACTGTAGTCCAACAGTATTTTATTTAATATTTTTGACTCACTATCCCTTAAAGATATTGGTCTACAGTTTTCCTTCTATACTTTATCCTTCACTGATGTAGGTATTTAGACCATATTTGTCTTATAAAAAAATCTTCTAGGGGCAGCTAGGTGGCGCAGTGGATAAAGCACCAGAGCTGAAGTCAGGAGGACCTTGAGTTCAAACCCTGCCTCAGACCAAACACTTGACCCGTACTAGCTGTGTGACCTTGGGCAAATCACTTAACTCTGATTGCCTTACTAAAAAAAAAACAAAAAAACAAAAAAAAAACAATCTACTGGAATGCTTTACTTCTCAATGATTGAGAATAATTTGTTTAATATGCATAATAATTCTTTAAAAGTTTCATAGAATCCTTCCCTAAATCCATGAGGACCAGGAAACTTTTATGTGTATTTGTTTTTATTTTCCTCCTCTTTGCTAGTTCTTTTACAGCAACCTCTATTTCTTTTTCTGAGATTGGGTTATTTACTATCTCCATTTTTTTTTTTAGTTTGGATAGTTTATGTTTTCGAAGGTGTTCCTCTTTTTCTTTTGTGTTCTAAGGCTTGTTGACATATAATTGTGTATAAGAGGTTCTGATTATTTTTATTTGTGCTGGTATTGTGACTTCACCTTGTTCATTTTCAATTTTGTTGATTTGATTTTCTGCTTTCTTCTTTTTAATCATATTGGTTAAAGTTTATTAATTTTATTAGTCTTTTCAAAGAACAAGCTTTTAGTTTGATTCGTCCTTTCTCCAGGTTTTTTATCTTTTTTTTTGAGGTTATCATATTTAACCCTCATATTTCACAAATGAGGATATGTACACCCAGAGAGGTTGAATGACTTGTCAAAGGAGACATGGGGAATAGTTGTTAGAGCTGGGATTTGAACCTGGAACTTCTGATTCCATTAAACTCTGTTTTTGGACTGAAATATAATAAAGGAAGGTGTTACAAATTGATTTCAATCATAAAAAAAAGATTTCTAAATGGTCCTAGTGGAATATTTAATATGAAATGGAATTGTTTCCTGATGGGTCTTCTAGGTAAAATTAATTGGAAAATGGACTTCCAACTGGCTACACAAGTTGATCTCATAGAGGGACTTAGAAAAAGGAATGTATGTGAAATTATTTTACACAGGAGGAAATTGAGACCCAGTGACAGGGAAAGTGACTTACAACTCAAGTTAGTCACAGGAATTTGAACCCATTCTAAAAGAAGTATACTTATTGAGTTAATTAGGTCAATTAACTCATCAGGAATTCAGACCTATTACTCAGATAAGGATAAAAATAACTATGATAGAAATTTTGTACTTGGTGAGGGACCAACTTTAGGTTATTTATCAGGTGTATACAGTTATTTTGAGTAACTAGATATCAGCTTTGAAGAGCATAAGAATAGATAAAATATAGAAAAAAAAAAAAACACAAATCTACCAGAATGAAAACTTGTCTAATCATCTGTGGAGATTAGGACTTCTACTATTCAACTTATAGAAGTCATTTCATGGCTAATAATGGCCCCTTCATTAGATCATCACACACTTCCAGAAGCACCTCCCACATGTGTTATTAGCAGGTAGTCTGTTAAACATGCTCATAGGACTAAGTGGAGCTCACTGTCCAGTCCCCTGTTACAATTAAACATACACATGCACAAAAAGGTATATGTGTATCATTTATGTATATGTACACATATATAAATGAATGTGCATGAATGCACGTTTATAAATGGATGTACATATACATACAGACGCACATGTGTATTGATTTGTATATACAAGCATGTGCATATATGTATAAGTATGTGCATGTATACACATAGCATGACTAAATGGGTAGAGAGCTGACCTTGAAATCAAAAAGACTTTGGATTAACACCTGCCTCTGATGTTTACTAACTGTGTGACCCTGGACAAATCAATTAATCTCTTGATACTCAGGCAACTATCTAAGACTATAAATTCCAGAGCAAGTAACGAACTACATTAGTAGATAATTTCTTTACCAGAAGTTACATACATACATACAGAGATGGAAGGGGTGTTCAGGGAGGATTAGAACCTCTGGTGTGAAGATTTGACAAGCCCTTTTCAGAGATCCTTTTCCATCTTTGGTGTCCACCTGGCTCTCAACTCTCACCTGTGACTCGAAGAAGTTATAGCATGTGCAATGGCCACACCCTGTTAAAATTGTTTCAGCAGATGGGCTAAACCAGGTTGAGGGTAACTGACAGGCCTCAGACCTGTCAATGAGTTAGGGGGGTGTCTACACCAAACATGTGAAGACTTCCCCCAGTGGAATGAGAGGATGAGAACAATTTGTTTCAAAGGCCATGAAGGTGGCTGAAGCAGCTACTGTGAAATGCTTAGAGCTTTGTTGGACATCGAAGAGGCAAAGGTCATCCACTGCAACCTGGGATATCACCAGTCTTGACTTTTGTTTTGTCCCGGGACTTCAATGATTGGAAGAGAGAGTAAGGTTGATGACTTTGTACAGCTCTGCCTTACTTAAATCCAATTCACTTGCAAGTCAAGACAGCACCCTTTTGATGTCATTGATCCTCTTTGAAAACAAAGGACAAACAAACATGTGTGTATGTGTGTACCCATATCTGAATATATCCATAGGTACTGTTTTTCAGTCATTTTTAGTCCTGACTCTTGTGACCCCATTTGGGGTTTTCTTGGCAAAGATACTGGAGTAGTTTGCTATTTCCTTCACTAGCTCATTTCATAGATGAGTAAATTGAGGCAAACAGAATTAAGTGACTTGCCCAGGGTCACACAATAAGTGTCTGAGGCCAGATTTGAGCTCAAGAAAAAGAGTCTTCCTGACTCCAAGTCAGGCTGTCTATGCACTGTGCCAGCTAGTTAACCCACCTATATGTATAGGTGTATTTATATACCTATGCATAACTGTATATGGATTATGTATATGTATGTGTGTATTTACATACATGTAAGGGAATAGATCTGTGATTCATTATATACACACACCTACATGTGTGTATATATACATATTTGTATGTATACATGCCTCTATATCTGTGTGTGTTTGTGTGTGTGATCCTTAACAATGGTGTTAGTATGCTTCTGGAAGTATGGGGGGGGATTAAGTGAGATTTGGCTGAAGAGAAGAACTGGTTACTCTGCCTCTCTTTGGCTCTCTGTCACTGTCTCTTTGTTTCTATCTCTGTTTCTGTCTCTGTAGTTTCTGTCTCTCTTATTTCCCCTCACATCTAGCCAAACATACTTCCCCTAGCTGCTTTTAAACAATTAAATACATATAAAACAGTAATGAACTGGTTAACCATGGTTTTATCTTAATAAAACAGGTTGTTAGAGAGGAGGTAGACAGAAAAGCAAAACAAATTTTAAAGAAATAGGGATAAAACTTGAATCTGATACATTCTTTCCCAGAGAGAGAAAAGAGAAAGGGAAAAGGGGGAACATGGTCTTGGATCATCCTTTCTGGCAAATTCAGCAACCAGGACTTGCCCAGACATTCCTCTTGGCCCTAGAATTTGGTTCTGATCTCACTGTTTCAGCTCTGCTTCTGACTCCATGGCAACTGCTCTCCCTAACTCCTCTGGTCTCAGTCTCCCTCTCATCTGCTTGGTCTCCAGCACCTTTTGTGTCCTCATCTTTGTTCCCAGTGGTGGTAGGCTGGGGTGTGGAGGGCAATGATAATAGCCCAGTCATGTGGCTCTGTGCCAGCACAGAGCAGACTGGAATCTTTGCTTCTTCCCCAGTCTTTTGCTTCCTTTTTTTCTCATACTTTTGTCATGGCCTCTAGAAAGTGAGCTCTTACTCCTGTCCCTTCCTTAGGAAGAGGAAGTTTCCCTGCCTCACAGATTTACTGCTCTCCAGAGGCTTAGGCAGATAAGCTTTAATGAACTCCAAGGGTATGTGAATTGATCTGATAGAGAGACCTTAAGAAGGGATCTTGTATTATATGTGAAAATTATATGTGAAAGAGTAATTCTCTAGAAACCACAGTCTGAATGCCAGATGTATTATAGTTTAGCCCTCCCCAAGGGTTCTATTGTACCTTTAGTAGTTGTGGGAGGTCCCTCTTCTCTGCCACTGGTCTAAGCCCTCATCAATTTTGTTTCCCCAATTTTAGTTGTTCCTAGGTACTGTAGTTCCATTGAACCACTTCACAGTCAGATTAGCTTTTAAAAAGGAGATATCTGGGGCAGCTAGGGGTGCAGTGGATAGAGCGCCGGTCCTGACGTCAGGAGGACCTGAGTTCAAATCTGACCTCAGACCAATCACTTGACACTTACTAGCTGTGTGACCCTGGGTAAGTCACTTAACCCTGATTGCCTAAAAAAGAGAGAGACAGAGAGACAGAGCGAAAGACAGAGAGAGAGAGAGAGAGAGAGAGAGAGAGAGAGAGAGAGAGACAGAGACAGAGACAGAGACAGAGAGAGACAGAGAGATTTGTGTAACCTTGACTAGCCTTGAGGGGCCTTTTGAGCATGCCTAGTCTGGCTAACATGGAGCCTACTGTGTTCTCTATGATGTCTTGAAGGATAGCCTCCTTTGATTGGCTGCTAAGCAACTTTAAATCTGGCAAAACTGAACAATTCATACCTTTTGTGAGTGCACTGTTTCTGGCATCTTTTAGTGGGTGTCATAAACTGAACCCGTGAGATGGAAAAGAAAATCCTTTTCCTGCTTTTTCCCTTTTACCCCAGTTCTGAGAAACAGGTCTAGTGGTATTTGTTTTCAGTCTATATTTTTTCATCCTCCATTTCAGGAGACAGGAGTGATTCTCATAAGACAAGACAAGATCCTGTTCGAGCAATGAAGACTTTCGAGTCAGCATTGCAGGCAGGGTGGTCCAGCCTGCCAGGCCAGCATGGAAGCCCAGAGAAGCCCGGCCTCCTGAGACTCAATCCCAAGGGAGGGTTTTAGACTTAGAACTGAAACTGTACTCTATGAGAACTGAACTAAAGCATAAATCTAATCCCTTCCCCTCCCCATAGTCTGAGGTCATGCAAGGAGGGAGGAGGATTATGCCTCCCATATGTTGCAGGAATAAGTTTGTATATTTGTGATTATCTTTTGAAGTAAACATTCTTTATGATAGTGTTATCTTTACTTCAAATGTATAGTCCAAGCAAACATACAAACATTTCCCCCCATCAATTTAGAATCTATAATCCCCTTGAGACTACCTCCACCTCTGGGTCTGGGAGGAGAATTAGATTGACAAATTCTATATAAAATTAGTGCCATCAAGTTGCAAATCTAAAAGGAGAAAGGAGTTTGACTTGGGACCCTAGCTTCTCAGGGCATCCCAACTGTGCTAGCAATAAGATCTGGCCTGGAATCCTAGCTCCAACGTCTCCATGATTCCTGGGTCCAGGACTCTATTCCTTGAACCTAGAACTAAAAGGAATGAATAAAATGGGACCAAAAGCACAAGGCCCAAGTAAAAGAAGACCTTGAGCCCTTTCCCACTAAGAATGAACTAATCTGTCACCCTTGGACTCCCCAGTAAAGAGAGCAACTACTCCTCACTCAGGTAAATTTAAGGCACTACCAGTTCTGGCTATGCAGCCAATAGAAAGAGTTTGCTCCCAATCATTTGATGAAGATAACTCAGAAGATTGCATTCCAGAAGTCAGACCTTGAAACCCATTCAAGTACCTCTACCTTCGAGTGCTAGATTTTAGAGTCACAATGTAGAATCCTCTCAGATACTTAATAGGTGTATAAGCCTGCAAAATCACTTGATTAATGTCTGTCTCAGTGTTACCACCTATTAAATAGGGGAAATAACAGCACCTACCTGTATCCCAGAGTTGTAGATGGGATAAAATGAGATAAGATTTGTTGAGTGTCTGCAAATCTTAAAGTGCTGTACATGCTAGCATTTATTATTAGATCTTCTTCTCCTTCTTCTCCTTCTCCTTCTCCTTCTTCTTCTTCTTCTTCTTCTTCTTCTTCTTCTTCTTCTTCTTCTTCTTCTTCTTCTTCTTCTTCTTCTTCTTCTTCTTCTTCTTCCTCTTATTACATTAAATTATCTGCGTATCCACCAAGACCCTATCAAATTTGTAAAATAAAGGAGTATGCACCCAAATTTATATATATATATATTATATATATATATATGTATTATGTGTTTTATATATACATGTTATGCTACATGCACATGTGTATAGGTATATGTATATTCATAGCCACACAGATTTAGAGCTGAAATAGAAACTCAAAGTTTATTTAGTCCAACTCCTTCATTTTATAGATGAGGAAACAGCCACAGGAATGACAAGTGATGATTTGGTCAAAGAATAAGTAGCAGATTCAAAATTTGAGCTCTTCCCCTCTTCCACTCTGTCACCTCCTTGCCTTTCTAATGCTCCTCCAAGGGACATTATGCCCAAGCATACTATGCATTATGGTGGCTTGTGTTGACATGGCATTTTATATGCCTGAGATGCCAAGCAAAAGGGGATTTCCAAAGGCAGTAGTATATCTCTTCCCCTCTAACATATGATCTCAGAAATGGTTTTTGAGACCTGCTGGGCTAAAATTTTGTGACCCAGAGGCAACACGGTCTAAATTTCTCCATATTTAGATTAGCTGATCTTCAGATGAGTCCATATTCTGGTTTTATACTATAAGAGCTTATGCTTATGAATCATATTTGCCAAAGTTTATGGTCTATTGATATAGTCTTTGAGAACTCAGAGCCACCTTCATACCACACTAAGACATCAGAGTGAAAAAGAAGGAGAAGAAGGAGGAGGAGATGATGATGATGATGATGATGATGATGATAATGATGAAGATGATGTTTATATAGGCTTTAAGGTTTGTAAAGAGCTTTACATATGCTACAATTTGAACCTAAGAATAACTCTAAAGTAGATGCCACTTTATCCTCATGATTTTTTGTTTGTTTTTGTTTTGTTTTCACAGATAAGGGAACAGAGGCTAAAACAGGTTAAATGACTTGCTCACAGTCACATAAATTGTATGTGTCTGAGGCAAGATTAGAATTCGGTTCTACCTGACTCCAAATTCAACACTCTATCAATTGAAAAAAAAAAAAGTTGGTGCCTAGAAAGACTTCCTGTTGGAGGTGGCATCTAAACTGAGTCTTGAAGAAAGTTAAGAATTCAAAGAAGAGGAATGAAGAGGGAATGGATTCTAGGCAAGGGGGAAAGCCAGTGAAAAAGACACGGATTAGAATAGGGCACATGAGAGGTGAGAGAACAGTTAATAGGTCAGTTTGACTAGAATATAGAGTACATGAAAAGATCTAACATAAAATAAGGCTAGAAAAGAAGGAAGGAGCAAGATTGTAGAGGATTTTAAATGCAAGGCCAGAGAGTTTGCATTTTATCTAAGAGAAAAGGTAAAATCATTGATTTTTTAGCAGGGGAATGTCATGGTTAGACTTATATTTTAGGAATATTAATTTGGCAGCTGTGAGAAAGACAACCCTATAATCCTCTGTCTGGTAGAGTTAGAAAGCACCTTTTTATTCTAGTCATTTCCTGATTATGAGATTGTATTCCCTCTTAAAACACATCAGGATGCTGAATTACAGCAAAGAGCACAAGAGGTTTATAGGAAGTTAAATTTGCCAGAAAAGTACAGGAACTTGGAGGGTACAAGGGAGGTTTTGAGTTGCTGGTGCAAGTCTCATATCCACTTTAACTGGTCCTTTTTTGCCTTTCCCTCCTTAATTATTTGGAAGAGCAGGTCCAAAGTATTTTGGAAGTTATTGTGCCTTAGATTCACACAACCCTTTCTGGATTGTTTTTTCTAAGTCTAAGTCAGAGTAAGGATCACAGAATCATAGCTCTAGAGTAGGAAAGCTTGCTCAAGATGTAATCTAAGCCAATCTCCTCGGGAACTGAGGCTGAGAATGACCTGCCCAAGGTTGCACAGGGATAACCTGGAATAACCAGAAATTTTACTCAAGTTGGGTTACTTCAAGTTGAATGCTCTTTCAGTGTACATAACACTCCATTTCTGAGCCTTTTGACAGACTGTTCCTCAGGCCTAGAATGCTGTTCCTACTCACCTCTGCCTTTTAGCTTCCACGTGAGAGAAATAATTCTTTCTCTCTTATATTAATAATGAATTATTGAATTAGGACCAGGATTTTTTTCAGAAATCTATAGATTGTTCAGTCTCTGAAGTACATTGTTGATGGATGTGATTGCCTATATCCCTGATGGCACATGGCTTTCATTCCTGAGTGGAAGATCCCATCCAACTAGAGCACCTTGCAAGGAATTTAATCTAAGGTGAATTTTGGCCCACTGTGTTACACTCAGCCAGGTCTGAGTAGAGGTGGACCCATTTTTGTCCGGATTGCCCTAGACAGGTGTGGTCTGGGTAAGAGATTAGTATATTTGTCCAAGAATGAGTAATCAGTCATGTCCCCCACCCTTTCGTTAGAAGCGGTTCACCTCTATTATAATATTCATTCCCTCCTTACTTGCTAATCAATCAGAGTCAATTGCCACCCTCAGGAACACCCACTCTTCCAAGGGCATGTAAGGGTTGAGTGAGTTCCATGAGGGGTCTTTGACATTTGAGAGTGCTGCTGACCCTTTTTATTAATTATCCACTAGCATGATTAATAAAATTATTAATTACCCAGAAACTATGTCTCTCAAACGTTTTTATACATCTCACATGCCATCCTGCTAGTCTCAGCTCGAATCTCACCTTCTGCAGGAGACATTTCCTGGTTCCAGGAGCTCCTAGTCCCTTCATTTTCAGATTACCATCTATCCACTCTGTATACATTTTGCATATAACTGGCTATTTACCTGTTGCTTCCTCCATTAGAATGTGAGTTTCAAAAAGAAAGGGACTATGTTTTTTTTTCTTTAAATTTTCCTTGTATTCCCAGTATTTAGGCAGTGTCTAGTAAGTGTTTAATTAATGCTTCTTGACTGACATTACACCCCAGAGACTTTGATCCTGTTTGCAGAATGAAATGAGCTCAAAAAGACATATTAAATGCCTATGAGTTCCAGTTAGTTGGCTGGCTTGTCTGTCTTTAAAAAGAGCTTTGCCCTTTGAGTTTGAGACTGAGTTTTGATCTGTCATTCTCTCCTTATAAGGAGGATGTTATTTGTTTTACTTAGTCTGAAAACTAGTATGTGAAGCCAGGACTCTCCTACTAAAAGAGACAGAAAGAGACAGAGAGACAGAGAGAGACAGAGAGAGACAGAGACATAGAAAGACAGAGAAAGAGACAGAGAGACAGATATAGACAAAGAGACAGAGACAGACAGAGAGATAGAGACAGAGACACAGACAGGCAGAAAGACAGAGAAACAGGGACAGACAATAAGATTATGGATGAGTTTACCTTCCATGTTATTGGAAAGATAGCATCTCAGCTGTAGCCCAGCAATGAGAATCATGCAAGAGAAAGAAAGAGTATAAGAGAAATAGAGATTTCCTTTTTTGCTAATATCTATTGAACAGAAATAGCAGTTGAGCTACCAGATGGAATCAGGTCCAGGAAGTTTATCATCAGAAGATATTATCTGTCCTGGAGCACTGAAGTTGTACGTTATTCTTCCATGCATGTGCTTTAGATATATATATTCACTATGTGTGACCTATGCATGTACATCTTTTCCACTGATGGTGTGTGAATTTATGAGAGGGTATCCCAGGTAAGTGGTAGAGGAGAAGATTTTATTGTTACTTTTTTTACTGTACTATTTCAATTTAATATCTTTTGTTTACAATAGTTATACCTTTTGGATGAAAAGTAAACATAAACTCATTGGTCTGGCTTTCTGAGGTATGGTTTTGCATGGATGTGAATGAACAAAATACTTAAAACCTAGGATAGCTTTTCTGGAAATCTCACGTGTGAAAGGGAATGTCACTGGTGCTACACAGAGGTGTTAATACAGATATTGGATGATGAAATCAGGGACTGCCAAAGTTAGGGTCAATGAAACCCATAATCAGAATTGTTAGTGAGCCAGAATCAGGTCATAAAGAATTGAACAGAGCAAAAAGTTATAGGAAATTCCATTAAGGAGTCTGAGCTGATCCCACTTCGTTGTGAAGAGATAGTTTCTGTCCAGTGGTCATGTGTGTCTGGGATTTAATAGGACTTCACAAGGGGCTCTTGGAACTATATGGATTAGAGAAGAAAAATAAACAAAAATACAATTTAAATAGGAAATAAAAAATTTAAAACATTTTTCTTAGTGTCCAAGCAAAGCTCTTAGTCTAAACTAAAAGAGGTTAATACATAACTGGTAATTTTCCTGTGGCAAATGAGAAAATTAAATTATATTTCCTTAACCTTTCTGGTCAGACATTTCAAAGGAATCTTAAAAGTATGGACCCTTTAGCAAAGAACTCATTTGCAGTACCCTTAGGTTCTATCTTTTGACTATAACCTTTTTTTTTATTCCTTAGATTCCTATGTATGTTTATAGATATATAGACACACAGATAATGAATGAACATTGCATATATGTATTTGGGTACATATACATATGTATACATATGTTTATGTCTATATCTATAAACTTATATGTATTTATATATGTATATAGTAGGAGTGTGTTGGAACTAGATAAGAGGAGCTTGTGAGAATCAGTTGTTAAATTTTCAATGTGAACATTATACCACAGAAATCAGTAAATGCTATAAATTAGAGCTTTATCATTTTGTTAATGGCCTAAACTTAAGAAAGCAATGGAGAAAATGTTAATATACTGATTAAAATCCAGCCTCATACAATTATTAACTGTGTGACCCTGAGCAAGTCACTTAACCTCTGTCTGCCTCAGTTTCCTCATCTTTAAAATGGTGATAATAATAGCAACTACTTCTCAGCATTGTTGTGAAGAACAAGAGAGATAGTAATTGTAAAGTGTACAGCAGCTGGAATATAGTAAGCATTATATAAATATTGGCTATTATTATTAACATAGTATATAATGTAACAATGCTAACTTATTGTTAAACATTTACCAGCATGCTCCTGTATATATGTAACCCCAATTTGAATAGCTCCTCTCATAAAGACTTAGATTTGGATATCATGACTATATCTTTACGAGGGAAGGAATAGAATATTTGGGGAGTGAAAGTTAATTGCCATCCAGAGGATATTAACTATCATGGCTGATGGAGTCTCTGTGAGGATTGAGAGAGGAGTAAGACAACTTCTTTCTTGAGTAAACTCAGAGAGTTAACTGCCGTAGAGAGTCTGTGAGACACTCTGAGAGTTATCTGTCATTTTTGAGAATCTAGAGAGACAAAATGAGAGAAATGAGTTCAATTCTTATTCTGTGAAGAAGACAAAATATGGAAAAGACATCCTGAGGAGAATTCTTGAGAAACTTTAACTGCCGTCCTGGAAGAACTATGCTTTCAGGGTTTTGGAGGAGTCAGCAGTTGCAGTGGATCTTTGGAAGTATGATAGGTTGTGATCTTTCTCAAGGCCCATACACCATTGAAATGTGTATTTAGTATGATATGGTATGGTCTGCTCTGGTCTGGTATGGTATAGGGTGGCATGGTTTGGTGTTGTATACTATGGTAGAGTATGATATAGGGTAGTGTGTATGATATGATATGATATGATATGGCATGGTATGGTATGGTATGGTATAGGCTGATATGTATAGTATGGTGTGGTACAGTATGGTATGTATGGAATGGCATGGCTACTCTGATTTTGCCTTAATCAGTCTTTTTTTTCTTTCTGTTTGAAGAAGGCTAAGATGGTTGTTCAATGAGGCTGATTTTCTGGTGCACACCTGCTATCATCATTAGAGCTGGACTTCAACTCCTTACTCATTTTCTAGACTAAAAATAGTCTATACCAATTACAGCATCAATAACTCAGCAGCCAGTCAGGAGTTTCATCTGTATTAGAAAAATCATATTCTTACTCAAACATGTCCAACTAACTCGACTAAGAAAATTCTTTCTTAGTGTTTTGAGGCTGATACAGATAAAGAAAAATTAAACTGATTTCTAGGCATTTGATTACGTTCACTAGCATGGGAAAAAAAACCTCATTCAAGTTGAAAGCTTATAGGATTTATTTTGCCCTACGTAACGCTAGTTAGGAGTTAAATGTGTATTTTAAGGTTAATCCCTTAATGCTCTCACAAACAGAAATTATTTGAACAAGAGAAGAATCAACTCTCAGCTACAAATACTTTCATATCATTTAAATCATTTTTTTCTTCAAGGATACAAATGGTTTTGACCTCTTACAACAACTGATAGTCTAAGGAAAATATCAGTTACTTCTTTGTACAGAAAAACACCTGCTTTGTGAATTTTCTGGGTTGTCTGAGTATTAGGTTGGATTCTGAGCATTGTGAAGTGATGGGTACACTATATTTATTCTTGATTTCCATAGATTTCCCTTGTTAGGGAAAAAGTACTAGTTTGCTGGCTGATTATTCCAATGTACCTTGGTTTAATTCAAACATTTAGTTTGAGTCTATTATTTGCCAGACACTGTGCTAAATACTTGGGACACAAATTTAACCGGGAGGAGGTGTTAGTCACTAAACTTATCCCATTCACGAAAAGGAACAGGATTTGCCCAAGAAAAGTAATTTGAGGAAATCCACCTTCCCCTTCCCAAATCCTGCACTAATTAATGGCAAATTCCCTCGTCTTCAAATGAGGGTGCTCTTGGGCAATTTTACTCTTATTTTGCCTTGATCATCTTTTCCCTCTGTTTCCTCTGGTGTTCAGTCAACATGGAGGGTGGTACCATTCCCTTATCTTCTCTAATAGCTAGTATCTGTCCTATATCTGACCCCTTATACTTTGTACATTGAGTACCTTTCTGGAAGGGTTACTATTAATTCCTTTTGGGGAGACCCTAGACATGAACCAAATCTAAACTTCAAGAGAGATTCTCCAGAATTTCCGGGCTAGAGACATAAGGAGTCAAGACTTTGAGAAAGAACCTAACACCCTATTTTGGAGATCATACTCCCCCAGGATTAAACCTAGTCAGCATGAGTCCAGGATAGGAACACTATGGAGGGAAGAGGTATTCCTTCATATTGTCTCTTGTGATAGAAGGTGATAATAGCCTTGTACAATGTCCTTGTCAGATTTCATCTTGTGCCTGGACACCACCATTTAAGAAGGATAGTGATGAGCTCAACAGTGTCTAGAAGAAGGTAGCCAGGATGGTAAAGGAACTTGAGTTCATGACATATCAAGATTGAGTGTGTATATTTAGCCTGCAAGAAAGAAGACTCAGGAGTGACATGATAACAGTATTCAAGTATCTGAAGGGATGTCACACAGAGGGGATTAGATTTTTTCTGTTCAGCCCCAGAGGAGAGAACCAGAAGCAATAAGTGGAAATTGAAATTAAGTCAATCTAGGCTTGTTGTCTGGGAAAAAAACAAAAACAAAAAGAAAAACAAAACTTTGAAATAATTAGAGCTGTCTAATAGTGGAATGGCTTCCTTAAGAGGTGAAAATGAGGACAAATAAAACAGATTGGAGATCCCAAGATCATTTCTTGGAGACCTGGAGTAAAAAGAAAAATGGAGTCAGGGAAAGATATCTTCTTTTCCTGGTTTAGTTCATCGCACCCACACTGTGAGTCAACTCTATGTGACCGCCACACTTTGGATGCAATAGGAAAAGAGAGCACAGGAAAATGTGAGCTGCTGTCACAGTCGAGCAGTTGTTAATGATGAATCCTGTTCTAGCTACACAAACAACTGAAAGAGGATTCTCCCACCCTCATAATAGGGGAATGTAGGGAAGCAGGATGCCTCCATGTTAGGTGATGTAGGCATGCCCTAAGAACCTATTACACTAAGAACTAGTGTGTACTGATTAACTAGTAATGGCAAGCACACTAGTGGTAGATCACATAGTATCAGGAGTGAGTAATTACAGAGTACTTAGAAAATCTGCAAAATAGCAACCTTTCTTGGGGGATTCAATCTTTGAATTTTGGTGACAAGTGGGTAGAGCACTCTGGAAGGAGTTATATAAAAAAGAAGAGACACAGAGAAGAGTGGAGAAGAGAGGGAAGCGATAAGAAATGAATGCTTGCTCAAACTTGTAGAAATGGCTCCAGTGTCCCGCCTCTTATACCATGATCAGTTTTCTTTGACTTTGTGATTAGTGGGCCAGATGTTGATTGACAAGCTGGCCTCCCATATATTAAGGAATTGTAAACAGGGGACATTGTAATAGAATGTGCTGATACCAAAACAGTATATGAAAGCAGCAGAGGGGGCACTGGCAAAAAAAAAAAAAAAAATAGAACAGCAACATACCGGAAGGGTAGTAGTTACAGAGAGAAGAGATATTACCCATGAGATCCCCAGTGTCAGACTCCAATACTAAGACTGTGCAGGCAGATTTTACGCTAGGTATGTTGAGATGGATGATAATATGTTGCTGAAAACTCCCTGGATTACAAATCCTAGGTGATGATTTTTTCTTTTTCGTTCTCTCCTTTGCTGCTCTCTACTTCACTGCCTTGTACCTCCTCTCCAAAGATGATGCATGCCTATTTCTTGATCTTTACTCTCATTTCTTACAAAGTTTATTTACCTTCAGGTTACTTAGTCATTTAGCTATCTATTCTGATAAACACAGTTAGCCATTCCATTGATTAACTTTGTCATTACTTAAATGAATCACAAAAGTACCATAAGGGAAGAGAGAGAGAGTGAGAGAGAGACAGAGACAGAGACAAAAAGAGACTAATAACTTCAGTATTTTACCAGAGTTGTTCTCTGGCTAGGGCTTCAGAACAGAAAGATAATTAATCATTTTTCACAACTTCCCAAAGGATTTGTAGTGAGATTCCTATAGGTAACGAATGAGTCATCAATCTGGATAAGTCAGAAGGGACATGTTACTGATTGGACTTATAGTGGAGGCAGGGCCTTTGTTATTTTCCTCCCCATTGTTTCTGACATCCAAATTGGATGGAAAACAATTCTTCAAGACAAGACAGGTGCCAAGGATATGGATAAGACTAAAAGTCAAGTTATGTAAATATGTATGTACCCACAATTTATAACTTTTTTCTAAACACACATACACATATTCACACACCTCTTTGCCACTCTGATTTTTAGTAAAATCACTTTTACTTCCTTCAAGCAGCAGATTAGAACCAATGTTTATTTTTACATCTTCTTTAGAATAAGTCTAAGGTAAAGGTATAGCTTAAAATCTGAATTCCATGCTTTTCCATCTTATAAATTTGGCAAATCTCAAGAAGTAAGTGATTGGATCCCAAAGAAGAGATACAAGAAGATAACTCCACCCTACTCCTTCATAAAAGTGGAAAGTAGACCAGTGTAACACATTTTATATATGCTCAGACTTTTAAAACATATAGATTGGATTTGTTTTTTTTTCCTCTTCTTTTAAAAGAGATGTTTGGTTTTGTTTCAATTTGGGATGACTGGGAGGAAGGAAGAGAAATTTTGGGGGAAATTTTGATGTAAAAGCGCAAAAGATATCAATTAAACTTTATTAAAAAAAAAGTAAGGGGATGTCAATCTGCTAGTCAAATAAGCTCAATAGGAAGATAAGCTCCTTTTTAATAAGACTGGCTATGACCTTTGCTATGTCTCTTAACCTTTTTACATTTGTTTACTCAAGTGTAGAGATAGTAATAATGAGCCTACCTTAAAATGGATATTGATTAGTTAATGTGATAGCATAAAACCATTTAGACAAGCCTCTAAAGGGCTAAATACAGCTGTGGCTCAAAGGGGTGTGTGCTTGTGCTGTGAGAGCCAAATGGGGCCTAAATATTTTTCCTTCTTTCTCAAATATTGATCCTTTGATGTAGTATATGTTAGCTTTTCCCATATTTGAGGGCCATGACCCTTAAATACACTTAAATATTATTGCAAGGACCTAGGAGGGAATAATTCCTCCCCTTTATATTTCTCCTTCCAACTCTTCCAGGAAGACTTGGCAGGGATCTCTGTCTTCCAATAGTACTGATAGTCACATGCCATGAAGAACTGATAAAGAGGTCATTTGGAGGGCTATTTGAGTACAAAACAAACCCTGTTACAGTACAGCTAAGGTAAAAATGTGTCTATATAATGACATATAAGATAGGTATTACTCCTAACCCCAATGCCATAATTTGTATTTTCCATTTTTATTAAGGGTTATTATTTAGGAAAAGATGGACCCAACCAGTTTCTTAGGATACTCTGCTAGATCTCAAAGCTATGTCTAATAACTTTCTTGGTCCATTCTCTTTGCCAATCCTTCCTTCCTACTCCCACCCTCCATCCTCCACCCCCATAGTTTTGAAAGAGTACTAGAGGAGAAAGGAATACTTCTGACAACAGTGCTATTTTTACCTTCCATTGTTAGCTTCTCTCCTCCCTCACTCCCCATTGTTTTTCTCACTTCCACCCCCACTATTGCACACTCCCAGGGTATATCAAGGCTTCAGGTAAGATTCTCCTGATAGCAGCCCTAGTTTCAGCAGATGGTGAATTGGCTGCTCCATTTTCACTAAGGAGAGAACAGGAAGGGAAAGACCTAGATTGCAGCAGGATTTAGGAGGGATTTTCTCATTCTAAGGTTATGACACTACGATGATTTGCCAAAGAAGGTTTTGAAACCTCATGATTTAGAGATTTTTAAAGAAATCAATCTCCTGCCATCTGTCAGGGGGTAATTTTATGAAAGTCTTGCAATATTCAATTCAACTTCCTCCTTTGCTATGAAACTGAATCCTTTCTAATCCCATGTTTCAAGTACAATTCTTCTCCCCTATAATACCACTATACATTGTTAAGGGAATGTTTCCTTACCCTTAACCCTTGTTTCTATTGAACCCAGTGTATGATATATTAAAAGAAAAAAATCAGTTCAGTAACTACTCATTATGTACCTACTATGTCCTCATTATTCAAAACATCATAAATTTTTTAAGTGAGACTATTGGGGGGCAGCTAGGTGCCACAGTGGATAGAGGACTGGCCCTGGAGTTAGGAGGACCTGAGTTCAAATCCAACCTCAGACCAGACACTTGACACTTACTAGCTGTGTGCCCCTGGGCAAGTCATTTAACCCCAATTGCCTAAAACAATGAGACTATTTCTACCCTCAAGATTCTTACATACTCTTGGAGAGCTCATGCAGCCCCCTACTCATTTTCCTCCTGATGACAAGGAGCAACGTACATCATAACTCAGTGCATTTCATTTTTAATCACTTTTTTTTTGCTGCTCAGAGAATAGTATGAAGTTTTTTCTCCAACCATTCTATCTTTCCAGTTTCTTAGTTTTCTTGACCCTCCCATATCCATAGGCTTGGTCTCCTCTAAGAATTTAGGATTATAGAAAGCTGTTTTAACAGCAATATCCTGAACTCTGTTTTCCTTGTCTCTGTTTCCTTTCACTTCTACATTTTCCATGTACTCATTATTCTGGAAACTTATTATTATCACTGCTCCTTCAGTACTTTCATATTGTTCAAGTCTACTACTCCTGTTCTTTTTTAATTTCCCTCCCTTCGTATGTGTGATCCTCCATTCAACCATTCCAAAAAATATCAGTATTCTTCACATTTGAATCCCTTGTCTTTCCATTGTTTTGTCATTGCTAATTCCCAAAACTGAGTCACTACCAATAGCCACTCTGTTAGTTCTTACTGGTGAGTTTCCAAGGACCATAGAATCGTTTTATTTTTCCTCTGGAAAGGACATCAGAGTTCAGTATATTCTGCCATGAGAAGGCAGAGGTTATGCTACTTTACAAACATCACACAGACAGTAAGTAGCAGAAGTGAGATTCAAACCTAAGTCCTGTGAGTATAAGTCCAGTGCTCAGAGGACTATTAGAATAAGTTAATATTCTGTCTGGAATTGGGTCCCTACCAATGTTGTGCTACCTTTTCTCAGCTTGTTTCTTACAGCTGTGAAATGATTCTTATATTTATCTTTGATTGACTGCTGTCAAACTCTGCACATCAGCCCTTTCCAATATTTTACTCTCTCCTCAGGATTCCCAACGTCTGTAAGAGCTCATATTTCAGATGATGAACTTGCCTACTATTTTATTTATAATGTCTGATGTGAGCTTTCTAATTCACTCTTCTTCAAATCTCAGTATTTTTCTAGGTATTTACCCATCAACTTTTCCTTCATTCATGTTTCAAATATGAAGTGATTGATTTTTGCCAACATAAATTCTTTCAATTGTCCCTGTGATCTATTTTTATTTCCTACAGATCTGTATTTCATCAATTTTTCCCTTTCTTATCTTTAGTCTCTCTCATAATACTGTTTTCTTCCCTCTTGCCTCCAAAAATGCTCATAGATACTGTCCTAAAATAAAAACCTTCCCTTTAACCTGCTGCTCTGCCAAATTATCATCCTATCAATCTCTTCACCTTCACCTAAACTATTAGAAAGATGCTATAGTTGGCATGTATGTGCTTTTTAAGTACTGAAAGTACAATACCAAAATAATCTATATTATCTAATAATCTAATGATCTAATAATGATCTTTAAATCAACTTTGTTGACCTAGATAGTGTAAGTATTATTATTTTACATTATCATTTTACAAATGAGAAAACTGAGCTTCAGAGGTACTATGTAATTTTCTGCAGTCACACAGTTTAAAATAAGTTGTAGTTTTCTCTCTACCACCCCAAAAAATAAATTCTCAAATTCTACTTCCTCACTATTCACTTTCTTTTCAACCCTGGAACTTACTCTTCTGCCAAGATAAACAGTATGATTAGTATTCCCAATATTCTACTGAAACTGCTCTTTCCAAGACCACCAATGATATCTGAATTGCTAAATCATAGATTCACAGATTGCCAGAGCCGGAAGAAACTTCAGAAGCCATTGAATACAATCTACACCTGAACAAGAATTGTCCCTGTGACATCTCCAAAAAGAAGGCATCTTAGGTACTGACCTTCACTTGAAGATCTATAGTGAGAAGGGAAAGACCCACATCCACTTAATATTTGGATAAATCTAATATTTCAGTTGTGTTTTGTTTTTCCTAGCCCAAATCTGTCTTTCTGCAACATCTACCCATTGTTTTTGGTTCTAGTCCCCGGATCCAAGCAAAATAAGTATCTTCTACATGACAACGCTTCGGATCTTTGGAGATAATTTTATATATATATATATATATATATATATTTTCCTTCTAAGTTTTCTTTTTTCTCTTCTAGGCCAAACATCATCAAGTCCTTCAGTTGATTCTCTTACAACATGGTCTTGAGAACTCTGACCATCTGACAACTCTCCTCTGAGCATTCTCCATTCTCCATTCTCCAACAAATGTCAATGTTGTTCTAAAATGTGATATGCAAAACTGCTGGTGTTCTGACCATGGCAGAGTACAGAAAAATGATAATTTCCCTTGTAGATACTTTCTCTTTCAATAAAGCTTGAGGAAGAGGGGAGATTTCTTATAATAGTTATGAAGCAAACTGATGTTTAGTCATACCTTCCATCTATCATGAACTTGTTATATGTACACATGCATATATATGTATGTATGCATGCATGCTTGCATACATATATGCATAAGTATATATAATATATGTACATATATATATATACAAACATACACACATATATTGTTGTTGTTATTATAGTTGTCTGACCTTCATTTTCAAAAAGGACTAATGACATCACAGGGTGATGTCTTAACTCACGGGTGACTTGGATTTACGTGACGCAGAATTTCACAAAGTCATCAGCCTTACTCTCTTTGAGAGTCATTGAAATCCAGTGGCAAGATGAAAGTCAGGATAACTGGCAATAGCCTGGGATGCAATGGATGATGGCAACTGGAGTGTCTGACCAAGTTCTGGAGTACTGACCAAGTGCCTATTTCAGTCACTTCATGGCTTTGAAACAAATTCTCATCTGCCTATTCCACTAGCAGAAGTCTTCACATGTTTGGATTAGACATCCCCCTAATTCCCCAATAGGTTTAGAACCTATTGGTTACCCTCAGCCTGCTTTACCCTGTCTGCTGAGACAGTTTGCTGATGTGTGGCTACTGGACATGCTACAGATTCTTGGAGCCACAGGTGAGTGTTGAGTGCCAGGAGGACTCCAAACTTGGATGAGCATCCCTGAAAAAGGCTGGGCAAGTCCTCACCCCACAAGTGCTGGTACTCCTTGACCGCCCATGTACCCCATATACATATATATATATATATATATATACATAAACACACAGAGACTATGTATGCATGTATATATGTGTGTATGTATGTATGTGTGTGTGTGTATATACACACATATATCAACATCATATGTATCAACATCATATGTATATATACACACATATCAATATCATATGTATATATATATATATACACACACACACATATATCAACAAAACAAGTACAAGATAAAAGAGGGTAAAGGAGGGAGGGTAGACATGAGTTTGTCTCAAAAGTAATGAATGCAAAGTTATATGTATACATTCATCATATATTATATATAGCTTTAAATTCATTTTATTAAATTTCATCTTATTCTATTTGACAGGTCATTCCAGAGATCAGTACTGGTTGTTAGTTGGCATCTTAGTTATTATTTTCAGCTTTGTATCATCTGAAAAATTGATAAGTATGCCATGTGTGACTTCACTTGAATCATTACTGATGACCTCCACAGAAGTCCTATTATGATGTGTGATTGGAGTGAGAAGGTGACCATTTGTTCTCTCAGTCTATGTACTGAAAATAGTTTCTACTATTCTAGAAGCTTGTGAGTATAGACCTAGGATCAGTTTCTGTCTGCTATCTGAGGACTATCCTAGTTAAGTACAGGGTAGCTCATCATTGGTAGGATGGCCACAGGATAATGATTTGTTTTTAATCCATGGCAACCAAATAAAAGAAAAATGTAAATGTTCTCAATCATGAGCAGGTTTCTTTTGCTTCTCTAGTATTGGCAGAATGCTGGGAAAAGTATCATAAGGTACTAAGAATCTGTTTTTAGATTTTCAGTGTGTTGGTACTGAATAGATGATACTTATCTAATAATTACAATCTGGATATTTCTTTAATCTAAACCAAATATTGAGGGAGATTGCCATTAAAAAAAGGATGTCTCATAAGTTCTCCTGGAATAGACAAACAAAAGGACTGATTGATTCATTTATATCATTCATCCATGGGCAACAAGAAATAGCATTTCCTGGAACATTTGATCATCTCTTATTGGAGGGTTCATCATAAGCCCTTGCAACAAAAGTGCTGCTAAAATAATTAACCACTATCTATTGAAGAGGATGAATAGACAGACAACCCCAATGAAAAATTGGATAAGATAAATCAGCATATATTTTAATATTTGTTGATTTCAATGATTAATGATGAATGTGGGGGAGGATAATGAATAATATTCTGGAAAATATGATTCTGGAGTGAGAAATTAGAGGCCAAATGCATATACACCGTATGAAATCTCCACATCCATATATCATGAACCCTTTTAAAGAAGAGCCATAAATGGATCAAGATGAAGAATATCTAATGTCATCACAAAAATGAACTTGATTATGTCTTAACAATTAATAAATCCCATTTACTGATGTAGGGGTCATTTTGAAAACATATATCTTTGTAAATCAGGTGAATTTCATTAAATTAAAATATGTTATTAATGCTACAAACTGGGATATGGATAAAAGAATAGGCATCATAACAGTTTCTCATTATTTCCCATTTTTTGTACAATCAAACACCAGGAGAAGTCAAAAGAGCCTAGAAAACTTACAAAATAGTAAACATTTTATCTCCTTGCAAATCAGAGAGATATGGAATCCAAGTAGAAAATGATGTTTAAAAATATTTTTAAAATGATATTTATGGATATAATTGGGAAAAGGATGATAAATGGGTAAAATGTAAAATATAAAAAATATTTCCTTTAATATTATATTTCACCAATTATAATGGAACAACCACAACCATATTTGAATTCTGACATAATAGTCTCTGATGTGTTTCAGAAGGAATTAGAAATGATACTTTAAAAAAAATGAGAACAGTGGCTAGACTAGAAAACAGAAGAGGTCTGTCCTAAATGTGACAGTTTTTTTAAGGGTGTTGAGGGACTGAGTCTCAAGACATCTGAAAGGTAGAGGAAAAAAATGGAAAAATATAAATGAAATTATTACCCTAGAAATTATTAATCTAGATAAGAAGTTATCTAGAAAATATCAAGAATTACTAACCCATAATCCTACTTTCCCATCTCTAAATAAATACTGTCAAATGCCTGACATTGATCTTTATGAATTACTATTTTGATGAGAAGTAAATTTGTGTTACGTAATAATACTTTTCAACTCTGTGATTCTTACTGTTCTTCTTTCCCCTACCCATACTGAAGTATTATAGGCCTCTCTGTTCAAGTATATTTTGACACTACATGTAGTTAGGGCAATTGTCAATCTCCCATCATCTATATAACGCCAGTAACTTAGGAGGAAAAAAAAGACAGGGATTTTCAGCAATGTTTCAGCAATATCCCTACCAGGTATATACCCCAAAGAAGTGAAAAACAGAGTCGAAAGTTCCAAGCTAGACTAAATAATATTTATGACAGCGATCACTGTGGTCACAAAGAACTGGAAATAAAGTGGATACCCATTCTTCAGAGAAAGGATAAACAACTTATAATATATGTTAATGTAATGAAATAATATTACTTCCCTAGAAATTATAGTAACAAAAATTCTTTTTAAAAGTTGAAAATGTACCTGATTATGATAGATCAAAGTGAGCAGAACTGTTTTTAATGACGACTTTAATAAGTTCAGAGGTTCCTCAGTTTACCCTTATCTTTAAATCATTTGTTTCTGATTTTTTAATTACCACCTGCAATACAAACTATAAGACTGAATGCAGTAAAGCACATAAACCAAAAGACACTAGGGACACTATCAGCCAACTCCATGTATCATATTGTATGGGGATCTTAAATAGCAAGATGTGCAAAATTAGAAACAGAAATAACCTGGGATCTCCAGAGAACTAAATGAATTAAAATAGATCCTTGGGCAATGAAAATTACTTTTTTGCCAACCAAGCACTTATTTTAGAGTTTATTACTTGAGTAAGGATGAGTCATTAAGCCTACAGTTGGATTTCTGGGGCAGATTTAGCATTTTACCACTAAGAGGTAGGGAGTGCTTAGGAAGAGACTATTAATCAAAGTGTACTTAATTTTTCTGTGCTATAAATCAAAATCATATGGCTTTACTTTCTACCTGTTTTTGTGTATCTTAAGTACAGTCCAAAGATTGTTAAAATCCCAGTTTTACTTGCCAGTGCAAAAAAAAAAAAGAAAAAGAAAAAGAAAAAGAAAAAACTAAAATGGTTGAAAGGATGTGAATAGATGCTTTTCAAAAGAAGAAAAATATTGTTAGGAACAACTTGATAAATGCTCAAGCATATTAACAATTAAAATGTGTGAATTAAATTAAAACAACATTTAGGCCCCATCTCCCACTAATCAAAGTGATAAAATGTTTAAAAGCAATTTTACTCAAAGCTGTCAATGCTGGTATGCTCATTCATTGTTGGTGGAACTGCAAACGTAGAATCTTTCTTGGGAGCAATCAGGGATTATAAATTAAAGGTTTAAAAAAATGACACATTTTTACTATTTCAAAAGCAAAATATATTGACAATGTTAACACCTCCCCCACCCCCCAAAAAAAGCTTTTCAAAGATTTTCATAGGATCCATTATATGTAATTTGAAAAACAAAATTGAAGCAACTTACATGTTCCCTAGAAGGGAAATGTTGAATAAATTGTGGTATGTTAATGTAATGGTATATTATAAAATAAGATGGACAAACATGAGGAATTAAAAAAAATGTGTAAAGACTTTTAAAACTAATGCAAAACAAAAAAAGGCAGAACCATAAAAATGGTATAAATGTTATGATCATACGAGAACTGATTGAGAATGAGTGGACACAGACTCCTGATGGGAACTTAGAAGGATAATCTGAAAAAAAAGTGTTATAATTCTTTAGCTTCTGAAATTAATTAATTTAAATATAAATAAACATAAAGATATTGTTGTTTATATTGGTATTTAACATTAAGTTTGTAATAAATGCTCATAGAAAGATAGGTCACAGATATATCCAAATACTTAAAACATTTTTATTTTGTACTAGGAAAGCACTGGAAACAAAGTATATGTGAATCAGTTGGGATGTGGCTAAAGAAAGTATAGCACCTTATTATAATGGAATATAATCTTACCATTAAAAAATTAAATCTGAAGAGAGAAAAGCATAAGAAGACTCTATATGAATTGATGTAAAGTGAAAGAAAACCAGGAGAACAGTGTGCACAATATCTACAACAACACAAAAGAAGAAAACAACAACAACAACCTGAAAACTGTGTAATGATAGAGTTCAGAATTGTTCCCAAAGAAGAAAGCAGCAAATTCAATTCTTTCTTTACAGAGGTGGGGGACTATAGGTACGGTGCTTGGCCTATATCGTCAGCCTCAGTTGATGTGTTGGTTAGTTTTGCTGAACTGCACTTTGCCCTCCCTCTTTTTATTTTTTATTACAAGGGATGTTCTCCAGGTAGGAAGTTCACTATCTGGAAATAGTGAAGTAAAAACCAGAAGATATCAATGTAAAAATTAAAGAAAAAGAGAAAGTCAAGCAACATTCTAAGCTATACAGTTCTATTATTATTCCATACAACTTTGTAAGAGGTCAGTTAACATGTTTGTAATTGTGCTACTACCTCCAGAGTTCTAATGGCAAAAATATTTTTTTTCTTTATAAAAGTTAAGGCCTGTCAACATTCCTATAATCACATTGGGTTTAATTATAGATTTAATTTATATGTGTGGTTTGGCATTATTAAACATACATTAAATATATGGTTGTGAAATGAATACATTCTGTATATCAACCAATTATAATGACTCTGAGTTACAGAATGCAACTATTAATATCCCCTGTTTATAGATGGGGAAACTAAGCCTTTGAGCACTTAAGGGACATCCTCAAGATCATATTATTCCAGTGTTTGTTGTACGATTCCATAGTGTGATCTCACTAAATGATGGATCAAGTTACCTCTCCAGAGTGAACGTGAAATTTGAATGAGAATTTGGTCTCCTGTCCTAAACTTCTATTCTCCTTACCTAGAATGTAAGATTTCTATTTACAATGAGGCCTTCGTTAATTAACCTGACACCAATCTAATTACTTCTTTGCTCTGCATACATTAGCACAGTTTAGCCACTCAACAGCCAGTTAACAAGTATTTTTAAATGTCTATGTTCTCAATGATGGAGGATGTGAATAAATATAAGAAAACAGTTTTTTTTCCCCAAAGGTGTACATACTTGATAAGAAAAGTGCAAGCAAGCATTCACGCACACACATACACACACACACACACATGCATGCACATGCATATGCACACACATACATATACACACACTAATTAAAAAAGAGTGTATGATCAGTAATGGTATGCCTCAAAGCCTCTTTCAAGCTTTTCCTAGTCACATCTATACATGAAAGCAATAGGAAAAGGCTAAACAAGAAGAAGGAACAATGATGTTTTCTCTGGGCTTAGCTTTGTTGCTATGCCTTTTCTTCTGCCTATTAATCTATATGGCAGAATAGAAGAGACTTAGGGTTTTTAAACTGGGAATCCTGAACTGAAAAGCTGTTTTGAAGTTATTAGATGAATATCTATCATCTGACTTGTAGTCTTCAGAGATTGAAATGGAAAGATACATTGAATGTTCACTGTGTACTAGAATGGGGCTACCTATGCATATGCTAGAGACAATATCCAGCCTGAAGTCAGACTGAGAGAATCCTATTCTTTGCTCTAAAGAGCTTGTTAAATAATTTACCATCAGTGAGGTAGTTGACCTTGAGGCTGTTTTCGTCCTCATTGAAGGCATCTGACAATATCACTAAAAAACATCATGTTGAAAAGCATGGGAGCAAGCACACAGTCCTACTTCATGCCATTGGAGATTGGGAAAGCATGAAAGCATTGTCCGTTATCCAGAACCTGGACAAGCATGCTGTCATGAAACTGACATATGATACCGATGAACTTCTCTGGGCAACCAAATTTTGTCATAATCCATGTGCCCTGATGGCATCAAAGACTTTGGGCAGATCAATGAATGTTATGTGCAAACTTCTGTTCTGCTTCTGGTATTTCTCCTGGAGTTGTTGAGCAGCAAACACCACCATATCAATTATTCCTCAGCCCTTTCTGAAATCACACTGGTTCTCAGGTAGATGACCATCTTCCAGGTGAAGGATCAGCCTGTTAAGGACTCTGGAAAGAATCTTGCTGGCAATGACTAAGAGATAGCCCCAACCCAACCCTGTGATTGTCACAGGACAGCCTATTTCTTTTTCCTTTATAGAAATGGATGGACAATGGAGGTATCCTTGCCTCCTGGAGTATAACCTCCTCTTGCCATATAACCTGGAAAATTTCAGTCAGCTTTTGTATGGATAGTGGACCTCACTGCCTTGAAAATCTCAACGGGAATGGAATCAGCACCAGGCACTTTGCCACAAGAGAGAAGCCTAGTGTCTTTCAAAACAACTTTTTTCAGTTGGAATTTCAGCTAAAGATTGACTATCTATACCTCAGGTATATGGTCAGTGGCTTTAGCATTGATTGATGACAGTCTGTTGAGAATGTTATGGAAGTGTTCAGCCCATCTCTCCAGGATAATCTCCTTATGACTAATCAATGTTGCTCCATCAGCACTAAGTAGTCAAAATGCACCATAGGTCTTTGGCCCATAAATAGACTTCAGGGCATCATAAAAGCACTTTGGATTGTTAATGTCAGTGTAAAACTGAATTTTTCTGGCCTTCTTACTGAGCCAATAATTTCACATGTCTCTAAGCTTGATGTGCACTTTACTTGTGATGGAGTTAAATGATGCCTTCTTAGAGACAGACAAACTATCCTGCTGGTAAAACCTGCGGGTGTCATCATTTATCGTTTAGCAGATTCTGAATTTCCCCATTATTTCATCAAACCAATTTTTATGTTTGTGAGGGTTCTAGCCCAGATAAGTAAATTTAGTGTTGTACACCAAATCTCTGAAAGCTACCCACTCCTTTTCTACTCCACTGTTGTCAAGGAAGTGTTGGCTCAACTTTCCCTCCAAGTTAGCAACAAACTCTTCATACTCAGAGAAGCATTCTAATCTGTTGACATTAAGTCTTCTGGTGGTTTTCTTGCCTTGAGGCCACTACTTTTTTGAATGTGAATGTTTAACTTCAATAGGGTCAGTCTATGATTAGTCCAGCACTCTGGCTATACATGGCCTTTGTCACTCTAACATTCCATCTATCTCTTCTCCTTACAATAACAAAATCTAGTAAATGCAAGAGTGCATCCACAAAGTTTTACTATATTTAGGTCAATGGAAGACAGCATTGGTAATGAGAAGGTCATGGGATGCACAAATCCTCAGCAGTAAGTGACAGTTATTATTGGTTTCCAATTCCATTCTTCCTGAGGACTTCCTGCCATGTCTGATAGACTGTACCTACTCTGGCATTAAAGGTCATTAAATACTCTGAAAATTGCAAGCTTGTCTTCTTTCAGCACGCTGATGATGAAGGTCTCCAGGTCTTCATAAAAGTTTTCTTTGACCTCATCAAAGCTTGTCATAGTAGGAGCATACACACTGATGATGGTGGCATAGTGCTTTTCTACAAGGGTCAATGGCATTGTCATGAGTCCTTCTAGGAGGCATGTAATCCTGTTGACTAGATTAGTTTTGATTGCAAAACCTATGCTAACTTCATGGTACTTCCCTTCACCATGGCCACTCAAGAAAAAAAGTGTGTATCAAGCTCTGACTTTAGTAAACTGCCCTTCATTTGCCAGTCTTCTTTCATCCAGGGCTGCTATTTGGATGCAATACCTGCCAAGTTCTCTCACAACAAGAGGTGTTCATATTTCAGATCTACTGGATTTGTTGTTGTCCATAAACTTGGACACATTTCATGCACTGATAGTTAATGGAATCATCTTTACAAAAGTTTTTGTACATTTTTTGTGTGTTTCAACCACAGGGTAGGATTCCCTACCTGTGGCAGCAAGCAGGCCAGGGTTGGCTGAAGCAGAACATTTTTAGGGCACCTTTTCTAGGTCCTTTCTCTTGCGAGTAGGTAAGTAGTACAGTCCTTGAAAAAGACTGCTCAGACACCCAGGTGGCTGCTGAATCTTGCTGCTGCCTCAGTCCACTGAGAAAATGACCCTATGGCCTGGGTCGCCTGTGTTCAGGATGACTACAGCTTCCAGTGTACCTGCACCTTCTGCTTCATCACTTGCCTGTCACCACAGGACTTTGAGGTAGGTTAAAACAGTAAAATGGTTTTCATGATTTCTTTTGACTCTAGCATAAGTTGGATTTAAATGAGGCAGAGTTTTGTGAAGTCATCGACCTCACTGTCTTTCAAAGTCATTGGAGTCCAGTGGAAAGATAAAAGTCAAAATGACTGGCAATGGCTCAAGATGGAATGGATTACCTTGGAATCTTCAATGCCTAACCAAGCTCTAAACACTTCACAGAGCCTGCTTCCATCACCTTCATTGTTATTGGAAGAAATTGCTCTCATCCATCAATTCTACTGGGGTAAGTCTTTACATGCTTGGGATATCTATCCCCCTAGCTCACCAACAGGTTTAACACCCCTTCGTTACCCTCAACCTGGTTTATCCACTGCACATACTATAGCTTCTTGGAGTCACTGGTGAGAGTTTGGTGAATCAGATGGATACCAAATGTGGAAAGCAGCCCTGAACAGAGCTAGGCAGCCCTCACATCAGAGCTACCAGTCTTCCCTGAACATCCTATACCCCCAAAAAAGAAAGCGTACGCATTTAGGGAAGGATGAACCTAGCAGAGAAGCATCAAGCAAAGACTGTGGACCAACAGGAAGCAGGCCCAATGGGTGCAGAGTGGTGATACTTCTGAAAAATATCAGTAACTCTACAGGCTGTAAGGCATACATTGTCCCTCCATGAATTGTCCTGGACAATTTTCCCATTATTTATTTGTGTATACCCCTCCTCATTATTGCCAAAGTTGCATGCGTTTCACATATTTGTCTTTCCATATATGTTCTCCATGTGAATCCACTATTACCCAGTGATATTATGTGTCTTTGTGGGAGAATTTTCACAGGTTTATTGGTAAATTTTGTTACTAATTGTCTTACTGGCTCATTTTTATTAAATTTTTGTGGTTCTGTTGTTTTTTAAACATGTCTGACTTTGTGACCCCATTTGGGGTTCTCTTGGAAAAAATACGAGAGTGACTTGCCTTTTCCTTCTCTAGCTCATTTTACAGATGAGGAAACTGAGGCAAATAAAAACTTGCCCAGAGTCACACAGCTAGTAAGTATCTGAGGCCAGATTTGAACTCATGGAGAAGAGTCTTCCTGATTCCAGGCCCAGCATTCTATCTGTTGTGCCACCATTTTATTAAATATCTTTGCTTTCAACTAATCGTATCCTCTGTCTGATCATTAAATGTCAAAACACAAATGGGAGAATGAGTTTTGATTTTAGGGGATATTGAATCATCAAGTACCTTGAACCAGGGTTAACCATTCTCTAAGGACAAGGTTTCTTTACTTTTTTTGTGTGTCCTGGACCCTTTGGTGTGTGAAGCACATAGACTCCTCAGGATGTTTTTAAATATCTAAAATAAAATGCTTAGAATTACAAAGGAAACCAATCATACTAAAATGTGGTTTCCAAAATAATTTAGAAAACAAATTTATAGACCTCAGGATAAGAACCTGTGCTCTAGAGAATCAGCCCTCTGAGCTGAAGCATGCTTCTAGGTACTGCAGTAACTAGATAAATATCAAATAATTGAAAAGAAAATGTCTTAAAGAAATTCATAGGAAGGAAAGATTTCTATGGAATGGAATGAACTGGGAAGGATCCCAGAGGAGGCGGAACCATAGTTGGGGCTTAAAAATTGGAATGAGATAAATGGGATGATAGAAGCAGGCATCTGGAGGTAAAGAGACTTGAATGAGTGAAGTTAAGAATTAATAGTAAAAATTCACATTTATATAGTATTTTGAAGTCTGCAAAAAACTTTCTTCCCAAAATCCCTGTTAGATAGATAGGTGGGGCCAGAAGTATTGTCTAAGAGAGATTCAGAGAGGAGAATGGCCTATTCTAGGTCCTACAGCTAGTGATATGATGGCTGGGATTCAAACCCAGGTCCCTGTCTATAGGCCTAGTGTTTGAACTATATTGTGTTTGCCATCAAGCTGAGAAGGATTCATCAAGGTGTTTTCAAGAGTAATGTACAGATTGGTTTGACTGGATCTAAGAGTTAAATAGAAGGAAGAAGAGGATGGGCGTTAAACAGTGCAAGATCAACTTAGGGAATCATACATTGGATAAGTCCATCCATTGAATAAGACCCTGGAAGCTTCTTTGAAATTAGACTTTGTGGACTTCTCTTGCATTTTATGTGTGTATGTGTATACACATATACATATATACACATATGTGTACATATGTGTGTATATATATTTTTTCCTTCTTGATAAAGTAGGGACTTTCTGGGGATTATTGAGTAGGTCAGTGATATGATCAGAACTATTCTCAATTAAAAATATTGCGATAGTATCCACGACTACACTAATGTAAATGGAGACGGAAAAAATAAACTGATCATAGTGGAATTGAAATAACCAATCTGGGCTCTGAAGAAGGGACAGGAAAATTTACTTCCCTTTCTTCTTTACAGAATGGTATGGAACACCTACTAAAAGACTCAATTGATACATTAGTTTTGCTACCCATTTTTTTTTCTAAAGTCTTTTATAAAAGCTTGGTTTGCTGAGTGGGTGAGGGAAGAATATATTTAGAAATTGAAGTGATGTAAAAACAATAGATTCCTTTAAAATTACTTTTTTTTTAAAAAGATAAAAGATAAAACAGTTCTGAGTTACCACCTCACACCTATCAGTTTGGCTAATATTTCTGAAAAGGAAAATTATAAATGTTGAAGAAGATATGGGGAAAATTGGGACAGTAATGCAGTGTTGGTGGAGTCATGAACTGATCCAACCATTCTGGAGAGCAATTTGGAACTATGCCCAAAGAACAACCAAACTGTGCATACCCTTTTATCCAGCAATACCTCTGTTAGGTCTGTATCCCAAAGAGATCATAAAAAAGGAAAGTGCCTACATGTATAAAAAATATTTACAACACCTCTTTTTGTGGTGGCAAAAAATTGGAAATTGTGGGGATGCCCATCAATTGGAGAATGGCTGAACAGGTTGCTGTATATGATTCTAATGGAATGGTATTGTTCTCTAAGAACTAAGGAGTGAAAGTATTTCAGAAAAAACTTATATGAACTGATTCTGAGTGAAGTGAGCAGAACCAGAAAAGCATTGCACATAATAACAACAACATTGTGCAATGATCAACTTTGATCTTAGCTCTTCTCAACAATACAATGATACGAAACAATTCCAAAAGACTCATGATGAAAAATGCTATCCACTTCCATAGAAAGAACTATGGAGTCTGAAAACAGATCGAAGCATACTATTTTCACTTAGTGTTTGTTTTTGTTTCTTCTTTCTCATGTTTTTTCCCCTTTGTTTCTGATTCTTCTTTCATAAGGTGATGAATGTGGAAATATGTTTAATGTTATTGTACATGTATAACCTATATCAGATTGCTTGCTTTCTTGGGGAGAGGGGAGAGAAGAGAAGGAGGAAGGAAAATTGGAACTCAAAATCTTACAAAAATGAATGTTGAAAACTATCTTTACATGTAATTGGAAAAAAATAAAATACTATTAAGTGCAAAAAAGGAAAAAGATAAGATAATAATACTTAATTATACTTAATAATACTTAATATAAATTAAGATAAAATAATGATTCTTTGGCTGTGGATTTCACTCTCCATTTTCTCTATCAAACATGTAACATAAAGGCAACTCAGGAGATTGCAATTATATAATAAGGATGCTCTTTTGCCATATGTCAAATGAGGAATTTTTTCCCTGGGTGTTTATAACTAGGAAAGGACCAGTTGGAAGCTGCTCATAGGACTCATTTCAAAGAGAAACCAAGACCCAGGTCTCTAATCCTGAATTGAGTCAGGAAATCTAGAGAAGTTGTTGAGTGGACTGAAACAAATAATATGTGTGCCTGGAACATAGTAGGTATTATATAAATGCTATTATGATGATGACCATTATTAGCATCAGTATCATTATTGTTTATTGGTATTATAATTATTAAACTAGACCCCAGACACAAAACAAAACTAGCAAAGCAGGGGAGAGAAATTCCTCTTCCAAAAACTATATACTACAACTCCATTTCACAAACACTTGCTTTTATCATATATACACATATACATATATACATATACACATACACACATACACATATATATGTGTGTGTATATATTTATGTACATATATATATATACATATGTGTGTGTGTGTGTGTGTGTGTGAAAGAGAACAAAATTGAGGCTGGTAGATGGAACCTAAGCTCCAGTTTAGGCTAGAGTGAGGAGGGAGGCTAGTTTCCATCCATGCTCACTTCACAATAGGCTCAAGTACATCCAAGTCCTTCCTTGGAGCGGGAGAACTTGGAGTCAGAGGTTGCTGAAGAAGAAATAAAGGGCTTCTTGACTATTCATCTGCTACTCTTGATGCCTGAGACTGATGCTTAGGAAGGGCTAGTGCTTTGGCCATATTCCAAATTTAAGAAAACTGCCTGAAAAAAAGTCTGGGAAAAAAAAAAGACTAGGAGTTAGGAGAGTTGGATCCTGATCTCTGTTCTGATACTACATGTGAATTTGTTTCTTCCTCTGCAAATTGAAGAAGTTGGATGAAGTGATCTCCACAAATGGTTCAGCTCTAACTATCTGAAAGTCTTTATAAATTGAACTTCAGTTGATGCCAACTCAGCCAAAGTTCAATTTTAGTAAGAACTAAATGAGCCTTCCCAGATTATACTGGGGCTTCAGTTTCCTACTCTGTAAAATGGTGATGGACCAAATCTATGTTTGCTGATAGATCTCACATTTTTCTTGATACTTTGAAGATTTTGTTTTTGTTTGCTTTAAAAAAAAAATTGGTTGGCTTCCAACCCCCTCTCAGTCCCACTCAAACGTATTTGTTTGCTGTATAGTAAACATTCCCTTTATTCCTGATATGTTTCTAGGATGCCAAGTAGAAAGAAACAATGCCAAGTATAAAGAAAAAGATAATAGACCTTATAAAAGGATATGAACAGGTGGTTCTCCGATGAAGAAATTAAAGCCATCTCTAGTCATATGAAAAAATGCTCCAAATCACTGTTGATGAGAGAAATGCAAGTCAAAACAATACCGCATCACACCTATCAGTTTGGCCAACATAATAAAACAAGTAAATGATAAATGTTGGAGAAGACATGGGAAAATTGAAACACAAATGCATTGTTGGTGGAGTAGTGAAATGATCCAACCATTTGGGAGAGCAATTTGGAACTGTGCCCAAAGGGCTACAAAAATGTGCATGTCCTTTGACTCAGCAATAGCACTTCTAGGGCTGTATCCCAAAGAGATCATAAAATGGGAAAAAGACCCACATGAACAAAAATATTTATAGCAGCTCTTTTTGTGGTGGCCAAGAACTGGAAATTGAGGGGATGCCCATCAATTGGTGAATGGCTGAACAAGTTGTGGTATATGAATGTAATGGAATACTATTGTGCTATAAGAAACGACGAGCAGGCAGACTTCAGAAAAAACCTGGAAAGACTTGTATGAAGTGATGCTGAGTGAAGTGAGCAGAACTAGGAGAACATTGTACACAGTAACAGCCACGTTGTGTGATGACTAACTTTGATAGGCTTAGACCTTCTCAGCAATGCAAGGATTTAAGACATCTCCAAAGGCCTCATGATGTAAAATGTTATCCACATCCGAAGAAAGAACTATGGAGTTTAAATGCAGATTGAAGCATACTATTTGCCATTTTTTTCTTCTGTTTTTATTTTCCTCTTTCTTGTGGTTCCTCCCATTGGTTCTAATTCTTCCTTATAGCATAACTAATGTGAAAATAGGTTTAAAAAAAAGATAGTAGACCTTAGTATTGAGTTGTCAAGACGGATTAGTCAAGATAGGAAGTTATCAGATAGCCTACTTCTTTTCCAGGTTTAGGTAACCTTAGGGTGGGTGCCCCAGAATCTCTACCTATGTTGCCTTGGTATCCTGATGTCTCTGACTTATCCTACAGGGCAACATCCCCTTTACTGCCCTCTTCCATTGCCACTAAGGGTCTTTTCCTTGTTGGTTGTTCTAGGTGCAGTTTATGATGCTGATTCCAAAAGTAAATATTCCTAGTTATTGCTAAGATTACTGGTATTTCATTCAGACTAGTGGTAGTTATGGCTTCCACATGTTCCCACTGTCTTCTTTTACCAAGTATGGAGCATCATTTTTGCAATAATAGTGAAAGCAGAGAGTATCTTCAAAATGGACTTCTGTTGGGGAAAAATGATTAAGAGGCTTCTAGTGGCTTTTTTTTTACTTTATTCCTGACTAAAAACAGTACTGATTGGCATGAAACCATAGGCTTCTAGCTGTGTGAAAATCCTAATGCCACCAAGTTAACTGGTACAAAAGCAAGCATGAGTATGCAAAAGAGAATCCAGATCTCAAAAATAATGATCATTTTGTATTATTTGTAAAATGCTAATGGTAACTTGATAGGTTATAAATTAGCTGATGATGTAGTTTATTTTGACCTATATCAGGAGTGGGGAACTTGCAGCCTAGAGGCCACATGTGGCCCTCTAGGTCCTCAAGTGTGGACCTTTGACTGAATTCAAACTCCACAGAACAAATCTCCTTAATAAAAGGATTTTCTCTGTAAAATTAAGATTCAGTCAAAAGGCCACACCCAAGGACCTAGATAGCCACATGTGGTCTTGAGGCCACAGGTTCTCTACCCCTGGATACTGTTCCAGACAAATTGAATTCTTCAATTGAAATCCACAAACTTACCTTTATATGATTCATTTCACTAGGAAGTAGTTTAAAAGAGGCAGCATAATATAATGGGAAGAGTTCTGTATTAGTAATCTTAAGACTCGAATGTTAATATCAGCTGTACAACAAGTATAAACACCTTGGACTAGTAACACACCCAGACCACTGGTACTGTTTCAATCCCACTACTTTAGTGGATCTGTCCATTGCCAACCAATCCCCATCCATAGGGCAGGAAAGTCAACCTAGCAAAAGCAGCAAAGCACACTGAGGGAGAGGCAGGTAGTATGTGACGAGTAGATCAAACTATGGCCATCACTTTGACCACAATCTCTCCTTGGACCCTGATGAAAACAGCCCAGAAACCTAAGCCCAAAAGCCTTGCAAATCAAACTGTTGCTCAAACCACCAAACCTGTTTCTAGCCCAGGCCCCATAGCCATCATTAAAGGGGGAAAAAAATCTCCTCACAGACCAACATTCCTTTTTCTAGCCTAGTTCTCACAGCATTTATCTGGGAAAACAATGTCTATGGAGAAGAATTCATCTATCCCTATCAACTGACAACCATTTTCCATTCACAAGGCAAGCATGTTAGCCTAGCTGAAGGCTGAAGTAGCAAGTTACTCTGAGAGAAAAGAGACAGCTTGCATCATCTAAGTCAAACCACTAGCACCACCATGGCCATCATCTTTCCTCAGACCCTGATAGAGATAGCTCAGGCCCTTAATCCAAAATCCTGAGAATAGCAATGATTCCTACAGCCATTAAACTAGGATACAACTCCTACAGAGATAAAATGTGTTAACTCTTTCTGTAGATACTACAGCCACATCTACTGAACATGCAGAAAAAGAAAGTTCTTTTATCACCAAAGTCAAATTTGTCAATTAGTTCAGTATCAGAAAGTGATATGATTTTTATCAGTGGAAATAACATGAAAGAAGGGGCATTACCATCTGCTTTGCCACCACACCCTAAGGACCATGAAACCTTTCTATCTGACTTCCATCTTAAACCTCCTGTGTTTGTTGTCTCCTTCATCAGAATGTGAGCTATTTGAGAACAGAGATTGTCTTATTTTTTCTATTTGAATTCTGAGTAGTTAGCACACTTATTTGCACATAGTAAGTGCTTAATAAAAGATTCATTCATTCATTCATTCATTCAACCAACTTACTAGCTATATTAATTTAGGAAAATATTTAACATCACTGAGTCTCAGGATCCTCACCTATAAAACAAAGAAAAAAGAGCTATGCTTGCCTCACAGAGATGTTGTGAGGTTCAAATTAGTTAATTATGTAAGAGTACCTTGTTTTAATTTATTAATCAAACAACTAGATTTTTAGTTTTTTAATTAATTAATTTATTTTTAGTTTTCAACATTCACTTCTACAAGATTTTGAGTTCCAAATTTTCTCCCCATCTCTCCCCTCTCCCCACCCCAAGATGGTGTGCATTCTGAATACCCCTTACCCCTTTCTGCCTTCCCTTCTATTACCTCTCCCCCAACTTAGATCAACTTCCCCTTCTATTTTTCCTGTAAGGCAGGGTAGATTTCTATAACTCATTGCTTGTATCTTATTTCCCAGGCAAAAATAATTTTAAACATTTGTTTTTAAAACTTTGGGTTCCAAGTTCTCTCCCTGCCTCCCTCCCCACTCACCCTTATTGAGAAGGCAAGCAACTCGATGTAAGTTCTACATGTGTAATCATGCAAAACACTTCCATAATAGTCATGTTGTGAAAAACTAACTATATTTCCCTTCATCCTGTCCCACCCCCTGTTTATTCTAGTCTCTCCTGTGACCCTGTCCCCCCTCAAAAGTGTTTGCTTCTGATTACCCCCTCCCCCAATCTGCCCTCCCTTCTATCATCCCCCATCTCTTATCCCCTTCCCCCTATTATCCTATAGGATAAGATAGATTTCCATATCCAATTGAGTGTGTATATTATTCTCTCCTTAAGCCAAATCCAATGAGTAAGATTCACTCACTCCCTTTCACCTCCCCCCCACATCCCCTCCACTGTAAAAGCTTTTTCTTGCCTCTATTATGTGAGATAATTTACACCATTCTACTTCTCCCTTTCTCCTTTTCCCAGTACATTCCTCTCTCACCTCTTAATTTTCTTTTTTAGATATCATCCCTTCATATTCAACTCACCCTGTGCCCTCTCTCTGTGTGTATCTATCTATCTATCTATCTATCTATCTATCTATTCCTTCTTACTACCCTAATAATGAGACAGGACTCATGAGTTACAAATATCATCTTTTCATGTAGGAATGTAAACAATTCAACTTTAATACATCCCTTATGATTTCTCTTTATTGTTGACCTTTTCATGCTTCTCTTGAGCCTTGTCTTTGAAAGTCAAATTTTCTGTTTAGCTCTGATTTCTCAAGAATGCATTAAATTCCTCTACGTCATTGAATGTCAATTTTTTCCCCTCATTGATTATTACACTCAGTTTTGTTGGGTAGGTGATTCTTGGTTTTAATCCTAGATCCTTTGACCTCCAAAATATCATATTCCAAGCCCTATGATCCCTTAATGTAGAAGCTGCTAAATCTTGTGTTATCCTGATTGATTCCACAGTACTTGAATTTTTTTTTCTGATTGCTTGCAATATTTTCTCCTTGACCTGGGAGTCTGGAATTTGGCTGTAATATTCCTGGGAGTTCTTCTTTGGGGATCTCTTCCAGGAGGTGATCAATGGATTCTTTCAATTTCTATTTTACCCTTTGGTTCAAGAATACCAGGGCAGTTTTCCTTAATTTCTTGAAAGATGATGTCTAGGTTCTTTTCTTTGATCATGGCTTTCAGTTAGTCCAATAATTTTTTTTTAAATTCTGTCTCCTGGGTCTATTTTCCAGGTCAGTTATTTTTTCTAATGAGATATTTCACATTCTTTTCTATTTTTCATTCTTTTGCTTTTGTTTTACAATTTCTTGATTTCTCATAGATTCATTAGCTTCCATTTGCTCCATTCTAATTTTTAAGGAATTACTTTTCCTCACTGAAGAAAGTGAGCTTTTGGACATCCTTTTCCATTTGGCCAATTTTGCTTTTTAAGGCATTCTTCTGTTCACTGGCTTTTTGGACCTCTTTTGCCATTTAGTCTAGTTTATTTTTTAAGGTGTTATTTTCTTCAGTTTTTTGGGGGGTTCTCCTTTAGCAAGCTGTTGACTTGTTTTTCATGATTTTCTTGCATCACTCTCATTTCTCTTCCTATTTTTCTTCTACTTCTTTTACTTGCTTCTCAAAATTCTTTTTGAGCTCTGTTATGACCTGGGACTGATTCATATTTTTCTTGGAGGCTTTGGATGGAGGAGCTTTGACTTGGTTGCCTTCTTCTGATTGTATGTTTGGATCTACTTTGTCACCAAATCAAGATTCTATAGTCTGAGTTTTTTTACACTATTTGCTCATGTTCCCAGCTAATTACTTAACTTTTAAACTCTTTGTTAAGGTAGGGGTCTGCTTCCAGTGTGGATGGTGTACTATCCCAAGTTTCAGGAGTTTTGTGTAGCTGTTTTCAAAGATACTTATATGGACCTGTAAATTTTCAGTTCTTCCAAGGTGGTATGATCAAAGCTGAGGTGTTTACTTCTTTCCTAACCTGTTCTCTAGTCTATGAGTGACCTCAAGCACTCTTTTCTGTCTTTGAACTGTGAGGAGAATTCCTTCTCCACCCACCACCAGAAGCTCCGCCAACACTCCTCCTCACCTCAGGATGCCACCCAGTACTGTGATCCATCTCCAAGCATAGGCAAAGCAAGAGAATTCTGCCTCAGCACCAGCAAATAGATCCCTGCAATCTCCCCTTTAATCAGCCGCTTGGTGCCCCCACTGTCTGTGGACCAAGAGGTCCAGAAGCAGTACCACCCTGGGTCTGTGCCAGGACTGGGGCCAGACTGTGCTCCTCTATCATGAGATCTGACCAACTTCTCCTAATGAACTTCTAAGTTGTCTTTGGTGTTTGTAGGTTGAGAAATCTGGAAACCACCACAGCTGCCAGTGATTCAGTCCCCTGAGGCTTGCTCTGCATTCGCTGAGGCCCAGTCTTTGCCAGTGCCACCCATGCTGAACTGTGCTTCTCTCCCAGCCCATAGCAACAGACCTTGCCCATCAACCATCCAGGTTGTCTTGCGCTGGAAATTTGTTTTATTCTGTCTTTTTCTGGGTTCTGCTGCTTTAGAATTTGTTTAGAGCCATTTTTTTGCAGGTATTTGGAAGGGCTTGAGGGAGAGTTCAAGCAAGTCACTGCTTTTATTCCTTCATCTTGGTTCTGGCCCCCTAGATTTTTTTTAAGTTCCTACTCTATGCCACACACTGTCAGGTATTTTATGAGCTACAAAGACTGATAATAAAACAAATGAAACAATCCTTATTTTCAAGGAAAGTATATTCTGATGAGAAACACAAGAACAGAATAAATAGGTACATACAGGATTAATGTAAACAAAATAATTATGAATAAATACAAAGTAGTTAAATACACATTAGAAAAGTTCAGCACTAGCAAAGCACCGAAGGCTTTACTCAAAAGATGAAGCCCAAGATGTATCTGGAAGGAAGTAAAGGGTTCCATGAGACAGAGGTAAAGAGGCAAAGCATTCCAAGTATGGAGGACAGCTAGTGTAAGAGCAAAGAGATGGGTAATGGGGTTTAGTTTAGCTCACATTTAAATAGTATTTTAATGGTGTCTAAATATTGAGAAACATATTATTTTACTTTGTCTTTACAATAACCTCTTGAAGTAGGTATTATCTTTATTTTATCTTACAGATGTGTATACTGAGATTGAGAATTCAGTGATTCCTGAAGGATCACACAACCTGAGGTAATATTTGAATTCACATCATCCTGACTGCAAGCCCAACATTTTTATCTATTGTACCAAATATTTGCCTCTGTAAACACTGAAGTATAATAAATATGTTATTGCCATACAAAAACATGGCTGTAGAAATAAAAGATATTACCTGGGGCAGGCAATAGGAAGAGGGGAGAAAACTCCTCCAAACACCATTAAATAATTCCATAAAGGGGCAGCTAGATGGTGCAGTGGATAGAGCACCATCCCTAGAGTCAAGAGGACCTGAGTTCAAATCCAGCCTCTGACACATAACACTCACCAGCTGTATAACTTTGGGAAAGTCACTTAACTCCAATTGCCTCACCAAAAAAAAATAATAATAATAAAATAACTAATGTCATAAAACAATTCCTGGAGCAGCAGAACCCACAAAAGGACAGGCTGAAATAATTTTCCAACCAAAGACTTAGAAGATCATCAGGCAAGGTCTGTCACACCTGGGTAAGAGTGGAGGACAGTGCCCAACAGGCTGCACCAGCACAGACCCAGAATCAGAAAAGCAAGAGCAGGCCTTGGGAGCCACTGAATCAACAGTGGTAGTGGCTGCTTCTGGAGCTCTCTGCCTACAGAGTGCCAGGGAATCAAATAACTGATCAGAAGGAGATTATAGGCATCTTTTTTTGCTGGCACTGAGGCAGGACTCTGTTGCTTTGCCCATACTCAGATCTGGGTCACAGTCCTGGGTGGCAATCCCAGGGTGAAGAGGAGCCCTAGCATACCAGAGCTTGCAGCCACAGTAGAACAGAGATCCTTGTCACAGTTACAGGGCAGAAAAGAATTCTTGTGATTGCTCACATACCAGAACACAGACAAGGAGTGTAGTAAATACACCTCTCCTTAGGTCCTCCCACCTTGGAAGAACTTACAGGTACCTAGAAATATTTCTGAAAATAGCTCCCCAAAACCCCTGAATCTTGGGACAGTGAGCCCCTACTTTGAAAGCAGAGTACTACTCTAACAAAGAGTTAAAAAGTCAAGAAAATGAGCAAACAACAGGAAAAATATTCTGACCATAGAAAGATACTATGGTGACGAGAAAGATCAAAACATATACTTAGAAGAAGATAGCAAAGTCAAATTTCCTACATCCAATGCCTCTAAAAAATATAAATTGCCATGGAAGAACTTAAAAAGTATTTTGAAAATCAAGTAAGAGAGGTAGAGGAAAAATTGGAAAGAGAAATGAGAATAAAGCAAGAAAATCATGAAAAAGGAGTCAATAGTTTGGTAAAGGAGATACAAAAACACATACTGAAGAAAATAACACCTTAAAAAATAGACGAGGACAAATGTTAAAAGAGGTACAAAAAGTCAATAAGGAGAAGAATGCCTTAAAAAACAGAATTGGCCCAAAGGGAAAAAAGAGTCATTAAAGGAAAACATGACTTAAAAGTAGAATTGGCCAAATGGAAAAGGAGGTACAAAAGGTCATCAAAGAAAATAATTCCTTAAAAATTAGAATTGAGCAAAATAAAAGCTAATGACTTAATGATAAATCAAGAAACAATGAAATAAAAACCAAAAGAATAAAAAAAATAGAAGAAAATGTGAACTATCTCTTTGGAAAAACAACTGACCTGGAAAATAGATCCAGGAGAAATAATTCAAAAATTATCAGACCACCTGGAAGCCATGAACAAAAAAAAAAAAAAAAAAGAGCTTCAGCATCATCTTTCAAGAAATTATCAAGGAAAACTGACCAGATATTCTAGAATGAGAGGGTAAAATAGAAAGTGAAAGAGTCCACCAATCAGTTCCTGAAAGAGATTCCAAAATGAAAACTCCCAGGAACATTATAGCTGAAATCCAGAGCTCCCGGACCAAAGAGAAAGTATTGCAAGCAACCAGAAAGAATCAATTCAAGTATCATGGAGCCACAGTCATGATAATACAAGACTTAGCAACTTTTACATTAAAATATCATAAGGCTTGAAATATTATATTCTAGAGGGCAAAGGAGCTAGAATTACAACCAAGAATCACCTACCCAACAAAATTGAATATAATCCTTCAGGGACAAAATGGATATTTAATGAAATGGAATACTTTCAAGGGTTCTTGATAGGAAGAGCAGAGCTGAACTGAAAATTTGGCTTTACAATACAGGACTCACAAGAAGCATAAAAAGGTAAATAGGAAAAAGAAATCATAAGGGATTTAATAATGTTAAACTATTTACATTCTTACACGGGACAATTATATTTATAACATACGAACTTTTTTCATCTTTAGACAGAGGGCACATATTCCAGTTAAATATGAAGGGACGATATCTAAAAAAATAAAATTAAGAAGTGAGAGGTGAATGTAAGAAATGATGAACAGGATGCTGTCAGAAAAAACTAGCAAGACTTTCTTGAGCTGATGCAAAGTGAAATATACTGTGTAGTAAGTAACAATGTTATAGGATGATCAGCTGTGAATAACTTAACTATACTCAGTAACACAATGATCCAAAACAATTCTGAAGGACTAATGATGAAAAATGCTATCCGTCCCCAGAAAAAGAACTAATGTTGTCTGAATACAGATTGAAGCATACTTTTTTTTAAAACTTCATTTTTCTTGAGTTTTTATTGTTGTGGTTATTTTTCGGGGAAAGTCTATGTTTTCTTTTGTAACATGACTAACATGGAAATGTTTGCTTGACTACACATGGGTAATCTATATTGAATTGCTTGCCTTCTTAATGAGTGGGGTGGTGTGAGATGGGAGAAAGGGGGAGAATTTGGAACTCAAAGTTTTAAAAACAAATATTAAATTTTTTTTTTACATTTTCACATTGGCACAGGGCTGCTAACTAGCTGCAGCTCACAATTTGGGTAATATACACATTTCATTCATTTAGTTTTTTCCTTGTGGATGAATAAGTAATTTTTTTCTGAATGATAAATTTATTAAGGAAACTACCTAGGGTTCTAAGTGTAAGATTCAACCAGTACTATGTTATCTGTGAATAAGAACATCTGGAGGGCCTCACTTTCCATAGGGAAGCTCTCACATATCTGGACTTTGTGTAACTCATTCTTCATGACAGTAGAAAGCATCATTGGTTATCTTGGATTTCCCTAATAATATTATATTATTAATAACATCATATAGTTTAATGATCAGATATTTTTAGGGCTAGAAACTATCACTAGGAATCACTTAGGTCAAACTCTCTATAGGTGAGGAAATGGAGGTGACAGAAGTAAAGCTTGTCAGGGTCAGGTAGGATGTTAATAATAGTCAGAATTAAACTCAACTCTTCTCATTCCAAATCCAGTCCTCTCTTCTTTTTACTATGCTGTCCTTTGGCATCAAAAACAGTGAACTTCATGCAGCCTGATATGCAATATCTGATTACCAAGAATCTAGGTATGACCCTAGATAAACAAAGAATAGTTTGAAACCTACAGTAGAAGTAGATGAAGCACAAATCTTTTTTTTTTGTAATTTTAAAATTTGTTTTAAAATTGTGTGCAAAATGAGAAAAGAAAAAAAAGTATTGCCATGTACATAGTAGAATATGAGAGGATTCAATATAAAACAAAGAATTTCCATTTCAAGAAAATCTATTTAATAAATGCTACACATTATTTTCAAAGGTATCCAGTTTTTGTCTGCTTCCTTTTAGGCTTCTTTTGTTCTTTGCTGTGCACTTTTTACTTTCTTCCCCCTCCCTTGGGCAAGAAGGCTACAATTAAATCTGGATAGACACACATACACATATATATATATTTATATATAAGACTAAGACTATATACTATATATATATGTATAGTCTTATATATGACTGTACATAAGCATATATGTAAGACTGCACTATGCTTATTTCCACTTATCATCTCTTTCTCTGAAGGTGGATAGAATTTTCATTCACAAGTCCAAGTTTTTCCATGTTTTTCTAAATCAACCAGCTCATAATTTCCTATACCATGGCAATATTCCAACCCAATCAAATCCTATCTGAGAGATTATCTATAAAAGTTATTTCCCCTTCCCAATTTTCCGCATTCCTTCTATTGTTGGCTACGTTGGTTTTATTTATACAAGATAGTTTTAATTTAAAGTCATCAAAAATTATCCATTTTATACTTCAAAAATGCTCTCACTTTATAATATAGTTTAAGATCTAATACTGCTGAATCTGTTTCCTTTACATCTTTTTAAATTCTCAGGTGTCTTTGAAGTTCCTGACCTTTTGTTCTTCTAAATGAACTTTGTTATTATTTTTTTTCTAACTTGGTAAGATAATTTTTAGTAATTTAATTTGTATGGCATTGAATAAATAGGTTGGTTAGATAAAATAGTCATTTTTATTGTGTTGGCTTTACCTACCCAAGAACAACAAATATCACTTTAATTATTTAGATCTGACTTTATTTGTTTTATGTTTATGTTCATATAGTTCTTGTGTCTATTTTGGCAGGTATGCTCTCAAGTATTTTATACTGTCTAGTTATTTTAAGTGGTCTAAAACAATATTGAATAATATTGCTGACACATGGTGCAGTTTCCCTGTTTTTCTCTTTTGATTAAACCTATTTTAGCTTTAACTTTGTCTGAGATCATGATTACTATCCCTGCTTTTATTACATAATAAATTCCACTCCTGCTCTTTATTTTATCTTCGTATATATCTATCATTTTTATAGTGTTTCCTGAAAGCAACATATTGTTGAATCCAACTTTGTAATCTGCCATCCATTTCCATTTTATGGGTAAATTAATCCTATTCACATTCTAAACTATAATTACTTGTTATATGTTTTCCTCCTTCCTATTTTTCCTCACTATCCTTCTCACTTTATTTACCCTATCCCTCCTTACTCCTCTGCTTTTCTTCTACCTGCTAGCTTGCCCTTCTATTCCTTAATACGCTCACCCTTCCAAGAGTTCCTCTCTTATTCTCTACCCCAACTTATTCCCTTGTTTCCTTGTTTCTTTTTAAATTTAGAGGGCTTTTGTACCCTTCAAGATATATAATGTTGTTCCCTCTTTAACCCATTCCTGAAGAGAGTAAGGATCCAGCTCTACTTGCCCTCCCCTCTACTATCTTCTTCTGCATCACTTTTTTCCATTTATGTCTCATTTGTATGAGACATAGTTTTATGGTTTTTTTTTAGAAACACCCCATCATACTCAGCTCACCCAAAGTCTTTCTTTCAAACTACCCAAATAATGAGGACAGTCATAAGAGTACAACATTTTCACATATAAAAAGTGCATAATTTAACCTTATTGAGTCCGTTATAATTGCACTTTAATGTTTACTGTATAGTTCTCCTGGATGGTATATGTCAAATTTTCCCTTAAGTTCTGCTGTTTTTGTCAGAAGTACCTGAACATCTTTCAGTTAGTTAAATGTCTGTTTTCTTTTCCCTTCAAGATTGTACTTAACTTTGCTGGGTAATTTATCCTTTTAACCCCAGCTCTTTTGCTCCATTAAATATGGTATTTCAAGACCTATAGTTCTTCAACATAGAAGCTGCTAGGTCTTATGTAATCCTTATTGTGGTTCCATGATGTTTTTTTTCTTGTTACCAATATTTTCTCTTTAACCTGGGAGCTTTGAAATTTGGCTATGATATTCTTATAAGTTTTCCTCCAGGAATTTCTTTCAGGTGGTAATTGGTGGATTAAAAAACATTTTTAAAAATAATTTTATTTATTTTGTTTAAAATTTCCTAATTACATTATAAAATATTTAAACTTTCATTTTTTTAAAATTTTCAGTTCCAAATTATCATTTTCCCTCCTGCCCTCCCCACTCCTTGAGAAGTCTGCAATAAGATAGCTATTATATATACATTAGAAGACATGTAAAACATATTTCCATATTATCCAAGTAGCAAAAGAAAACACATACAAAATAAGAGAGAAACAAAGAAAGTAAAAAAAGGGGGGGGTACATTTCAATCTGCACTCAGACTTCATCAGTTCTCTCTCTCTTGAAACCAACAGCATTTTTCATCCTGAATACTTTGGAATTGTATTATATCATTGTCTTAACCAAAGTTACTAAATTTTTCACAATTGGCCATCATTACAATATTGCCATTATTTTGTAAAATATTCTCCTGGTTCTTCTCATTTCACTTTGCATCAGTTCATATAAGTCTTTCCAGGTTTTTCTGAAGCCATTCTGTTTATTTCTTGCAACAGTACATTACAGTTTATTTCATCACAACAGTACATTACAACTTTTTCAATTTGTTTAAAAAATGTTTAAAATTGTTTTTACGTGTAATTGAGAAAAAATATTTTTAAAATGTTTAAAAAGAAGAAAGTGGATGGGTTAAATCTCTTATGTCTTTTTTGGGGCCATCTTGTTCTTTATAATTTCACTATATTTAGTTTTGTTTCATTATTGCTCTTTCTATTTACTTTGTTATAGTAATAGTGTATGTTATGTTGGATTTGCTTGTACCACTTCATGTAAATCTTTCCATGTTTCTATGTATTTATCATGTTTGTCACTCCTTCCAGCATAGTATTATTCCATTGTATTCCTATATCACATTTTGTTTAGACATACCCCAATGAGTGGCATATATTTTATTTCTAATTTGTTGCTAACACGAATGTATTGCTATTAATATTTTGGTCTATGAGGGGATTTTCTTCTCATCAATAACGTCATTTGGGTATATGCTTAGTAGTAGAATCTCAAGGTCAGCAGGCATGAATATTTTTGTCACATTATTTGAATAATTCCAAATTAATTTCAAAAATGGTGGAACTAATTAATAACTCAACCAATGAAGATCGACTATTCTAACATTCCTACAATCTCTCCAACATTGATTACTCCTAGGATTTGTCATCATTTCCAATTTACTGGATATGAGATGAAACAGAGTTATTTTGGTTTGCAATTTCTTATTAATATTGAGTTGGAGAATTATTGCATATGGTTGATAGAGTCAATATCAATTGGTTGATAATAGTTTGTAAGTCTACTTTTGAGAACTTTTTGTTTGTCATATTCTTTTTCTCCTTACCTATTGGAGAATGTTTTTTGGTTATACACATACAAACATTCACAAAAAATCTATTAGTTGTTTATATGTCATGGATACTAAATCTGTATAAAAACATTTGATAAAAAAGAACACCCCCCATTCTTATCCTAGATGGATTAATTTAATTTATGTAGTGCTTTTAATTTCATGTCATCAAAATAATCAATTGTATCTTTTGTTATTGTCTCTATCCTTTGTTTTAGTATTATTATATCTCCTAATAATTAATATGAGAGGTATATAATCTGTTTCTCTTCTTTTTTATTCTGTGATCTTTGGCATTAATGTTATTTATTCATTTCAAATTTATTGTCACATATGGTGTATGATGTCACCCTAATTCTAAATTCTGTCAGACTGCTTTCTAGCAGTTTTTTTTTTAATAGAACAGAGTTCTCTCATATGAAATTTGAGTCTTCTGGTTTATCAAACAGTGGTGTATCAAGTTCCATTATTTCTAATTCTCCCCTGTCCAGTCTAATCTATCTCTAATTTTTAAATTAATATGTGATGATTTTAATGACTACTGCATTAAAATAGTATAGTTTGAGGTTTGGAGGTTCTAGACTCCATTCATTCCTACTTTTTCAATTTTTCTCTTGATAGACAAACTTTTGTTTCTCTAAATGAACGTTATTATTTTTATTTAGTTTTGTAAAGTTTCCCTTTGATACTTTAGGATAGCATTAAAACTATGGATTTTGAAAGTATTATTATTTTTATTATATTAGTATGGTATTTATTATATTAGTATGATATTTATTGTATTAGTATAATATTATTTATTTTGTTAGTTATTTAAGTTATTTATTTGTTAAGTAGCAGTGTGTAGTTGAGTCTATACAAGTCTTTTGATTGCTTTGACAGATTTATCTCCATCTAGATATTTTATACATTTTGTAGCTTTTGGAATGGGATTCGCTTTTTTTGCTATTGCCTCTTTGATTATGCTATTATAATGTGGAAGTGTTATTGGTTTTTGTGGATTTATTTTGTAATCTACAACATTGCTGAAGTTATTAACTCAATTAATATCATTGCTGATTGCCTTGATTTTCTCAATAAAACATCATGTCTTTAGCAAATAGGGATAGTTCTATCTCCTCTTTGCCTATCTTTATGTTTTTAATGTTTTATCTTTATCTTGCTATTTCTAGAATTATATGAAATAAGATTAGGGAGAGTGGGCATCCTTGGTCTACTCCTATATTTATTGGAAAATATTCTAATGTATTCATATTGATTAAGATGTTTGATTTTGATTTTAGATAGTGAAATAGTATATCTCTGGCCCACAGTGTTTGAAAGGTCACTGTACCCCCAGAGTTGCCTGTATTCTTGAGGTGGTTGAGGAATCTCTGGTCTCAGCCTTTGTCTCTCTAGCCATCCAAGTTCTTGTGATCTCTATCCTGGATTAATGCAATAGCCTTCTAACTGAACTCCCTAACTCCAATCTCTCTCCCTTCCAATCCATCCTGCACTCAGTTGTCAAAGTGATTTGTCCGAAGGGTAGATATAACCATGTCATTATTCTATTTAATAAACTCCGATTTATTAACATATAGGATAAAAATAACTAACTTTTATTACTTCTAGCAATAAATATAAACTTATCTTGTTAAATATTAATAGTCTTCACAACATGATACCTTCCAATATACTTCTTTTTTATGCATTACTACTTCTCATAAACACTGCAATCTAGACTTACTGGCCTGTTTGCTATTCCTCCAGATTAATGCACCATCTTCCATGTCCATTCTTTGTATTAGCTTTCCTCTATGCCCAAAATACTCTAATTCATCACCTCCTTCTCTTAGGATTCTTGGCTACATGTAAAGCCCAACTCAAATGACATCTTCTACAGGAGTCACTAGTCACTAGTATATTTTCCTCTAAAATTAAGTTCTATATGCTCTATATGTAGATTATAGGTATCCATGTATGTACATGTTGTCTCCAATATTAAAATGTAAGTTCCTTGTGAGTGGTTTCTTCTTCTTCTTCTTCTTCTTCTTCTTCTTCTTCTTCTTCTTCTTTCTTCTTACTTGTATACTTAGAACCTGGGGCATTGCTTGACATATAGGAAATACTTCAAAAATGGTCATAGGTTGCTTAGTTGATATGCATATATAATTGGATATTCTGAAAGATCTATGTGGATATTCCCTCTGCAAATGAAGATGGCAACCTTTCTGCATTTCATAAACTATCATAGTCAAAATAAGTATCTCCTAGTTGTCAAATTTCTAGTTACTAACTACTCTATTTATCATGTATAGCTGACTTGCTTGGATCCTTTCAAACTTTGTGAAATCTTCCAGAATGAGTACTCTTCCAACATAACCTTCAAGAACAAGATTTTTGCAGAGGATTTGTCTATATGCATACATATGTATATAATCTACACATTTAATAGTTATTTTTGTTTTTTATACAGACCCAAAGAAAAGTTACTGTTTTCTGACAATCTCTCTCTCCTCTTACTATAGCTCTCTTTCCCTCTCACACATACACTCACATTCATGCACACACGCACACACACACACACACATATACATATATACATGCATATATCTATGTAATTGCATATAATATAAGATGAGATGAACTCATAACAGAATGTAATTATTTAATAGTGGCAATACCAATGACCCTATAGAGAGCTTATTCTTTTGCAGGTTCAATATAAAGATTGAGTCTGTTTAGGTTTTAGTCATAGGTTGTCTGGAAGATTTAAACTCTACAAAAGACCAGGAAGTTTGTGCTTGTCCAGAAGTCACCATGATCACAGAAATTTAATAGAAGTGTAAATTAGGAGAAACCAGCTATAACTAAGCAAAATGGTATGGATGGGCATTGTCATTTTTTTCATCAGCTGTCATATATAGTTCACATTTATGAATACAGCTTGGAACTAAGCCAAGTCCCAGAGAAATTCAAACTAGGGTCACACAGCTTGTTAAGTATCTGAGGCCAGATTTGAACTAAGGTCCTCCTGACTCCATTGCCAGTACTGTATCCATTGAACCACCTAACTGCCCTTTAACAATCATTAGATACCCTGAAAATCATGACCAAACAAAAAACTGAAAGACCATATTTCAAGAAATCATAAAAAAGATTTCTCAGTTTAATTAGTACCAGAATACAAAGTACAAACAAAAAGAACTCATTGATCACCTCATGAAAGAAATTGCCCCCCCAAAATAGTTAAAAGAGACAAACAAGGAAACCATACAATGTTTATAGATACCATAGAAAGATAATATCAATATGCACTTAATGATACAACATTTAATGATTTAAAGGAAAAGTTAAAAGGACTATAGGGAGAAATAGACATCAAAACTATAATAGTTTAGGATACAATATTACCACCTTTTAGATATACGACATTTAAAAACAACAACAGCAAAAATGAATTAAGAACTGGAATAATTTTTTAAAAAGTTAGATATAATAGATATATGTTTTTGTTGTTGTAGTAGTTGTTCAGTTATGTATTATTTTCCATGACTCCACAGGCCATAGCATGCCGGGTCCTTCTATCCGCCACTATCTCCTGAAGTCTGTCCAAACTCATGTTCCTTGCTTCCGTCAGCTTATCTATCCATCTCATCTGCTATCCATTTCTCCTTTTGCCTTCAATCTTTTCCAACACAAAGATCTTTTCCAATGAGTCCTGTCTTCTCATTATGTGACAACTATTTAAGCTACAGCTTTAGTATTTGTCCTTTCAATGAATAGTCTAAATTATTTTTCTTAATATCAACTGATTTGATCTCCTTGCTGTCCAAAAGACTCTCAAAAGTCTTCTCCATCATCACAATGAGAAAGTATCAGTTCTACAGGAACTTTCCATATAGCCCAACTCTCACAGTCATACCTTACTATTGGAAAAAAACATAATTTTGACTATACGGACTTTGTCAGCAATGTCGTGTCTCTGCATTTTAGCACACTGTCCAGATTCGCCATAGCTTTCCTTCCAAGGAAAAAAACATAGTTTAATTTCATAGCTGTAGTTGCCATCTGTAGTGATCTTTGAGCCCAAGAATACCCACTATGACCTGTCTACCTAGGGCAGAAATGGGGAATCTGCAGCCTCGAGGCTACAAGTGGCTCTCTAGGTCCTCAAGTGAGGCTCTTGAAGTTTGATTCAAACTTGAAGTTTGGATTCAGTCAAAGGGCTGCACTTGAGGACCTAGAGGACCACATGTGGCCTTGAGGTTGCAGGTTCCCCACTACAAGGCAGTGATCCCAGATTCCACCTAAATGGGAATATATTTTTCTAAACTATGACACCTTTATAAGAAAGATTTTGTTCAATTCACAAAAATGACATAAATCAAAGCAGAAAAGCCAAAATGTTAAACACATCCTTTTATCGACCACAATGCTATAAAACATAATTAATAGAGGATATTTTCAGAAAAATGCTCTGATTTATATAAAAAACATATAATTTAAACCTAAAAAATTGGTGGGAGAAATGTGTCCCTTAAGTGCTACTGTCTTTAAAGGTTACAGAAAGGTAAAGAAAGACAAAGATGGGACTGGATGACTGGATGAGTGGTTTTGTTCTATTCTTTTGCTTTTAAGAGAGGAACAAAAAAGAGAGAAAAAAATAATATACTAGGAGAGAACTAAGGAAAAAAGGACTTCTTATATCACATAAATGAGGTATGTAAGAAGACTATAAAAATGGAGACTGGGTATCTAATTATCTAATTAATCTCTTTCTCTCACATACACACACACATGCATATGCACATGGACACACATATACACATATACACATACATATACACACATATGTAAACACAGACTCCAGATGCACTTCTTGAACTAGACTCCACCATATGCCCCTGTGAGATTGTAGTAGCCTTGCTACTCACACCTCATCAGTACCCTCTGATTTGGAGAGTATACTATTTTGTCTGAATTTGACTGAATTTCCAAATGTTTATATGCTGCATTCAAAAAGCTGTGCTGTCAATTACATAAAATCAAGTTAGAAAATTAGTGCATCACACTGCACTTGTTGTCTTATTTACTGCTTATTGCTACAGTCACTGAATTCAGGAAATGATAGAGAGGGTTCTAAATTACATTGAATCATACCTCAAAAGAACACATTTGGGTTAATGAGAGCTCCATCATTTATAGGTCAAGCACTCTTCCAAGTGTTCTTCTCATTAATCTTATAAACTTTCCAATTAACTAGAATTATTTTGGAAGAGAGTAGTTAATGTTGCAATCATTAGTGTATCTGGCAGCAGAAATGGTTATTTGAGAAGAAGTGGGTAAATTAAGGTCAGTGTTTGGAACTTTTTGATCAAGTTTACATACTTTTCTTGAATATATTTAAAGCTTCAAATTTATGCTACACCATCAGGGGAAATCAGGCCTTGGACACACTTTCTAAACTCAATTTTGTCCTACACAAACTAAAATGTCACTACGGTATACTGACAAATTGGGGATAGGAAAGGGTAGGGAAGGTAAGAAGATTATGAAAGTGCTGAAGCTCAAGCAGATGCTTATTGATAACATTAATTTTGACCCAATGTAACTCTTTGTTTAAAAAATAAGGCAAATATCCTGTAGGTACCATACTTGGAAGAATGGGAAATAGGACAAAAGGAACAGGGACATTACTTTGATCATAAATAATCACTTTAAGAGATGGATAATAAAGAATAACTTCTTTTAAATGAACAGTATTTAGTAAGGGACATCTTTTCTTTCCTCTCCCCCAACTGTCTAGCAAAAGAGATTTGAGTATATGTAAGTACAAAGCAAGGAAAGCTATGTGGGCCATAAATGCTGGAATTACTTTTTTCTGTTTCTTGTTTTAGGATTTGAGTCATAGGAAAATCAGAGACTCAAACAGTTGAGTCAGAATATAAAGATAAGAAAATGGTTCAACTACCACAGATATAATTTAGTCTAGCCTGTACGTTTAAGGTTTTGAAGCTCAGTGAAAAAGAGGTGCTGGGCAGGTGTTACTAAGTAGGAGGCAAACATCTCAGAAGGGACTAAATCAAACTTTGCCCTAGATCAGATCACTCAGGCTACACTGAAAACTCTGAAATCCTTGAAAAGCATAGCACTCAATATCCAGATTGAATAGAATCAGAACCCCAGATAATATAAAACAGAAACAATAAAGGGCCAGTTATTTCCTCCAAAAATACACAAAGCCTGGCCCTAAGCAAAATCCCAGTTCAGGAAGCAAGACTGAAAGGAAAAATAAACTAATAAAGAGCTATTTTGGTGCCAGGGATCCCCAAGACCGAAAACTCAGAAGAAGAGAAGGACTACAAAATATCTACAAGCAAAACTTCAAAGAAAATCAAAATATAAGGTCAACTAGCAGTCTTGGAAGAAATAAAGGTCTCATGAAAAGGCAGGTGTTTCCAGGCTTTTGGATACAGGGATTTCACAGTTTTTAATAACTCTTTCCCCATCCATGAATGAAGGTGAGCATTTATGTCATGGAAGAAAATTGTAGTCTACCAAACCAAAAGATCCCAGAAGAATGAACTCCCATTTAATCCACAAAAAATCTATTCGCCATCCCTATATGACCTTCCTCAAATCCCCAAGTTGAGCTCTCAATATACCCCATATAAATAATTTTGTCCTAAACATTTCAGAGGATTCTTAGGTAGATGAAGATACATTTATGACCTTATTGTTTATGTTCTTCCTTAGAAGGCCTAAATGAATGCCCTTAAGGTCCTGAGCTGCCACTAGATTAAAAAAAAAAAGATGGCAAAGAAGATTTCATCTTCTGTAAGCTTTTAGAACTGCCTCATCATCCACTGGGAGTTACCTCTGATACCGCCTCAGACCTTGGTCCCTAAATCTGTCCCATTGAGCTTCCATGTTTCCTGGTCAAACAGTTAGAAACAAGTTTCAATTCTGCATCAATGAAAGGAATTTTCCCATTGGGAGTTCCCCACATTGATGAAACTGAAGTTCTTGTGCAAATAAATAAACAAACAGAAGAAATGATTTATAAATCTTATGTTAATATGTAAATGTGAATTTATAATTATTATTATTATTAGAGAAATAGGTTAGCCACCGATTGATTAGAAAATAAAGCATGACAGTATGTATTATGTCTCCCATATCTAGTAATGGAAAAGACTCCATTGATCATTTAATCCAACCTCATCATTTCACATAGCCTCTACTTCTCACTCTCCCTCCCCCAACTAATAGACTAAGTTGCCAAATCGTGGCGTTTCTACCCCTATCATATCTCTCCTGTGTCTCCTTTCTCTTCCCTCACACAGCTACCATCTAAGTTCAAGCTCTCATCACTTCTCATCTAGATTGTTTTAATGGCCCCCTAATTGTTCATCCTTCCTTAAGTCTTTGACTACTCCTGTCTATTCTACACAGTGCTGCCAAAGTGATTTTCTTCAGGTGTGCATTTGATGGTGTGACTTCCCTATTCAATAAATTCCAGTGTCTCCCTACTACCTCTAGGGCAAACAGTCATTTTTTTTTTCAGTTAGCTTGGAAAGCCCTTCACAAATTGGCTCCAACCTATATCTCCAGTTTTATCAGACATCTCCCACACTCATCATTCAAACCAAATTGGCCTCTTTGTACCTCTCACATGACACTCCTATCTCCATATCTGTGCCTTTGTACTGGTCTGGAATGCACTCCCACCTCACACCTTGGAGTCACAGTCCATGTGTTCCTTCAAGTTACAATTCAAGCCATACCTTCTACATAAAGCTTTTCTTGATTTTCCCCTAAAAGCTTTCTCCCAAACTACCTTGTATTTAACAACTTCGTTATCTTTACACTTATGAAACATATAAGCTTAGTGTGTCTCCTATTCAGATATAACCTCCTGATAAATAATGATTTTCTTCTTTGTACCTGTATCCCCAATATCTAGAATAGTATCTGGCACATAGTAGGAATTAGATAAACGCTTATTGATTGACTGATGAGGAAATAGAGTCCCAAAGAGGTTCCTTGACTCCTCCAAGTTTGTATAGGTAATGAGCATCAGAGGAGAGATTTGAACCCAAGTTCTGTGACTCCAGTGACAGTGATTTTTTGCTCTTTCCACAGCTTCTCAGTGATGAGTGGTGGTGGATATATATATATATATGACAATGCAAACCAAAACAGCTAAAAAGACAACTAAAGAAAATATAAAATGCTTGCCAACCCCATTAAATGCTAACCATTCATCACCCCTTCCAGGTTTCTGTCTCTGACCTCTGCTCTTCTTACAGATTCTAGTCTTTTACACTGACCAAACTTTTCTCATTTCCGGTCTGGGATGATGACTCAATTTGTCATACAATTATCCTGTCATGAGTCACCCAAGTCTGTCACTGATCTTGCCAAGCTTTGACTTTTGTCTGTCCTACCTCCCCATCACTTAGTCCTGGATGATATCAAGTCCTATCTTGATTGAACAAAAGTCTTATTCAGATCTCTGCAAAACTGAATACTTGCTGCTCTGGCTGAGACTGGACAAAGACTCTACAAGACCCTATTGTATATACATTTTTCAGACTCTTCAACACCTAATACAGTTCTAAGTATGTACCAGAACCTTAATACATAATTTTTGAATGAATTTGGCCCTACGTATTTACCCTCACCCAGCACATTTTAGAGTCACTGCATTATTATTCTGGTCTTGTCTTATACTATTCCCCACAACCTCCTCTATGCTGCAGTCAAGCTGAACCATTCATCCACCACCACCCCAAAAAATACCTTTCACTTTCCAGTCTTCATTTTTCTTAACTCTCAAAGTTCACTTATCCTTGAAAAGCCTCTGCACTTCTCTCTTCCTGTTGAAATTGGTTTAGATCCAACATTAGTGATGCTATTTTCTTTTCCTTCAAGAAAGAAGGACAACCAACCAATCAAGTCATTTCTATTTTGACCAAAATCCGAAATTATTTTTTTTCACCATTGGTTCTCTACAATCAATCAAACTGATCATTTTGTGGAACTCCTGTCATTCAAAGTTCTACATCTTTCATGCCCACTCTTAAGAACAGAACAAAGATAAGATGCTGCATAGCATATGGAGGAAGAGAATAACAAGGGAATGACTACTCTCTTGTCTTAGGCATAAAATACTGAATGGTAAGCTAAACAAAGAACGCAAATCTCCCAATGCATTCAGAAGCCCTACTCCTGCTTCATGAAATTAGTTCTAGGAGATCTGGAGGTCATGGTGGCATACTGTTCTCTCCCATTATATTGGACTTATTATTTCAGCAATAACTCTGTTTCTGTATAGAAGATTCATTAAACATTGAAACTCTAAAATGATGTATTAGTGCCAGTGACACTGACCATCTCTTAGCTCCAGGCATTTTCATTGGCTGCCCTTCCTCCCTTTTCCTGAAATGTTCTCCCTTCTCTCCACCTCCTGGCTTTTCTAGCTTCCTTCAAGTTTCAGCCAAAATGCCACTTTATAAAGGAAGCCTTCCCCATTCCCTTTTAAGTCTAGTTATTTTCCTTTGATGATTACTTCCTATTTACCTTATAGATAGTTTGTAAAAAGTCTATTTGCATGTTGTCACCTGAATTAAATTGTGAGCTTCTTGAGGGCCATTTGCCTTTATTTGTACTCTCAGCTCTTAACATTTGTTTTTAAAACTTTGGGTTCCAAATTTTCTCCCTCCCTCCCTCTTCACCCACCCTCATTGAAAAGGAAAGCAACTCAATACTAGTTATACATGTGTAGTCATGCAAAATACTTCCATAGTAGTCATGTTGTGAAAAACTAAGTATATTTCCCTTAATCCTATCCTAGCCCCCATTTATTCTACTCTCTTTTGACCCTGTCCCTCCTTAGAAGTGTTTGCTTCTGATTACCCCCTCCCCCAATCTGCCCACCCCTCTATCATCCTCCTGCTCTCTTGTCCTCTTCGCCCCTATTTTCCTGTAGGGTAAGATAGATTTCCATACCTAATTGAGTGTGTATGTTATTCCCTCCTCAAGCCAAATATGATGAGAATAAGATTCATTCATTCCCTCTCACCTTCCCCCTTTCCCCTCCACTGTAAAAGCCTTTTCTTATCTGTTTTATGTGAGACAATTTTTCCCATTATACCTCTCCCTTTCTCCTTCTCCCAGTATAATCCTCTCTCACCCCTTAATTTTATTCTCCAGACATCACCCCTTCATCTTCAACCACCCTGAGCCTTCTATCTATCTATCTATCTATCTAACTATATATACATATACATATATATATATATATATATATATATACATACATATATTTTTTTCCCTCTGACTACCCTAATACTGACAAGAGTCTCATGAGTTACAAATATCGTCTTTCCATGCAGGAATATAAACAGTTCAACCTTACTACGTCCCTTATTATTTCTCTTTCCTGATTACCTCTTCATGTTTCTCTTGAGTCTTGTATTTGAAAGTCAAATTTTCTATTCAGCTCTGGTCTTTTCATTAAGAATGCTTGAAAGTCCTCTGTTTCACTGAATGTCTATTTCTCCCCTGAAGGATTATACTCAGTTTTGCTTGGTAAGTGATTCTTGTGTACTCTCAGCTCTTAGCACAGTACCTATTCTATAGTAAGCACTTCATAAATGTTTATTGATATACTGACTAAATTGGAAATGAAATTTTACATGTTGTCTTAGCATCTTGCCAGTGATACATGTATAAACCCAAGAAACTAAGGGAAATGGCTCATAGCTGTGCTGAGAGTTACCCAGAGTTGGATTGTAATTGATGACAAAACATTCCTTTCACTTATTTAAGTTGAGGGGCAATCATCAGAGAGGTGGTGATCTGCATCATTTTATTTATTTATTTTTTTGCTTGATGATTTTTAAAGAGTTAAAATGGAGGAGAAGGAGGTATGATGTTCCCCATTTTCTGCCACTCACTTCCATCAGAAGGTATAAAAGGAAATTATTATTCTCAGTCATCGCTTGAATGTTTTTCCATAACTGAAATTTCCCTAATCCAGACTTAATCATCACACAGTAAGGTTTGGCTGGCTGTGATCTTAAGCTGCTCTTCCTTTTGGATAGTAAAGCAGGAATTTAAGTCCCTCCAGTTTTTACCAGACGATATTTAGTATAGAAGCCCCTGCCTGACAGGGATTCAACTTTGTTGCCATTTCAGACAGAGAGATCTGGAAGGTGGAGTTGTAAGGTTTTATATTGTCAAACATCTGAATTGGGAAGTCTAGATATATTTTCCTGTTTGCAATACATTTAACAATTTCCACTAACTTCTTGAGCTGCAAAAGATAGTTAAAAAAAATAATAAAAAGTTTGGGTCCTTCTACAGAACATGTCATAAAAAGCCCCTTGACTATTTCTGAAATAAAAAAATAAACTGATCTCCACTCCACCTCCCTCTCTTTGAAACTCAGGGTTAGCATGATTGAGTTTTAGAGAAAGAACAAACAGACAAGTGGCCAAGGCTTCCTGTCTGGTTTTGATTCTAATTGCTGACTGCTGCCTTTTCCATTTTTTCCCTGCAGTCCATAGACAATTGAGTAATTAACTTACGACAAAGAAACATCTGATCTTCAGCAAGTGGGTCTTTCTTGCTGCTGAATGCACAAGAGCATATAAACAGGAAAATTCATTATTGTGTCTCCTTTGATGACTCTTGAAATTCCTTCAGTCTGTACTGCCTACTCCACCTAAGCTTCCAATTGTCTTTTGGGTGGTAATTCTGCTTGGAAAGAGTATACCCAGAAAAGTGAATATAGTATATTTAAAGTGACTGGGGATAAATGCAAACATCTCTTCAATCCAGACACTTCACCCATTAATTAATTTGTTTGCAGATAAAAAAAATCTCTTGGGTTTCTAAACTAAGGGTTCTCTGTTTATTCCAGCTGCCATATTGATTAAAAGCTTCACACCTATATCTTCTTCTGGAAACAGAATGTACTCAGCTCCCAGAGGTTTAAAAGGTTTTTTGTGATTAAGAAGGAGGCTTCTTCTTTTGTTCAATTTCTAAGGCAACTTTTCTTGGTCATCTCTAAAACTTAGAAATCCATTCAATGCTCAAGCAATAAGATTATCTCAGGGTTGGAAGGGCCACCAGAGGCCATCTTGCACCTCCTACCCCTATGGATAAATCACTTCTACACAATCTTTAATAAGAGCTCTTGAAGCCTGAACTTGAAGACCTCTAGCAAAGGTTAAACCACTGTTTCCTGAGGTAGCCTATTGCATTTTGGGAGTAGCTAGCTCTAAATGCTAGAAAGATTTTTTTCCCCTTATATTGAACCAAAATCTGCCTCTCTACAGCTTCCTCCCATTACTCCTAGTTCTGCCTTCTGGGATCAAGCAGAAAAATCCATTTGTTCTTCATCATGATAAACCTTAAAATATCTGCAAATAGCCATCATTCTCCTCTTCAATGTAATTCAGTTCAACAATCATTTAATAAGGACTTACTATGAGCTGTGCACTATGCTAGTTGCTATCTACTTCTGTTTTATGGGTGAGTTCATCCCATTCACATTAAATGGTATGATTGCTGTGTATTTCTCTCCATTTTATTTTTTTTCCTTGTTCTCTCTCTTCTTTCACTTGGTATCTCATTAAAAGTGTTTTGTTTCTCACCATTGTCTCTTCAAATATGCCCTCCTAGCAACTCTATCCCCTTCTCTTTTCTTGCTCCCCTCCTACTTCTCTGTGGGATAAAATAGATTTCTATACACAAATGAGTGTGGATTTTCTTTAAGCCAATTCCAATGACATTAGGATTAAAAAAATGCCCACTCCACATTTTCCCTTGCATTGTAAAATCTCTTTCATACTTCTTTCGCGTGAGATTTTTACCACATTTTACCTTTCTCTTCCCCTTCTTTCAGTACAGCCTTCTTTTTCACCCCTTAATGATAAAGTTCTTAGGGGTTACAAGTATCAGCTTCCCATGTAGGAATGTAAATAATTTAACCTTATTGAAGCCCTTATGGTGTCCCTTTCATATTTATCTTTTTGTATTTCTCTTCAGTCTTGTATCTGAAAGTCAATTTTTCTATTCAGCTCTGGTCTTTTCATCAGGAATACTTGAAAGTCCTCTATTTCACTGAATGTCCATTTTCCCCCTGAAGGATTATATTCCCTTTAGTTGAGTAGGTGATTCTTGGCTGTAATCCTAGTGCTTTTGCCCTCCAGGACATCGTATTACAAGTCCTCTTATCCTTTAACATAGAAGTTGCTAAATTTTGTGTTATCCTGATTTTGGTTCCATGATATTTGAATTGTTTCTTTCTGGCTGTTTGCCATATTTCCTCCTTGACCTGGGAGCTCTGCAATTTGGCTATGGTATTCCTGGGAGTTGTCATTTTGAAATCTTTTTCAAGAGGTGATCGATGGATTCTTTCAATTTTTATTTTACCTTCTGGTTCTGGGATATCAGGGCAGTTTTCCTTGATAATTTCTTGAAAGAATGTCTTGGATCTTTTTTTTTCTTTTTGGTGAGTCAATTGGGGTCACACAGCTAGTAAGTGTCATGTGTCTGAGACTGGATTTGAACTCATATCCTCCTGACTCCAAGGTCAGAGCTCTATCCACTGCACCACCTAGCTGCCCTTTGGATCTTTTTTTTTTCTTTTTTATCATGACTTTCAGGTAGCCCAATAATTCTTAAATGACCTCTCCTGGATCTATTTTCCAGGCCAGTTGTTTTTCCAATGAGATATTTCACATTTTCTTCTATTTTTTTCATTCTTTTGATTTGATTTGATTTTTCTTTGATGTCTTGTGGAATCATTAGTTTTCATTTGCCCAGAATTATTTTTAAGGAATTATTTTCTTTCAGTAATCTTTTGTACCTTATTTTCCATTTGGCAAATTCTACTTTATTAAAGAGTTCTTCTCTTCAGTAGATTCTGCTTTTTTAAGGTATTATTTTCCTCAATATTTTGTGCCTCCTTTACCAAGCAGTTGACTTTTTTCATGATTTTCTTGTATCATTCTCACTTCTTTCACAAATTTTTCCTCTGCCTCTCTTACTTGATTTTTCAAGTCCTTTGTGTACTCTTCCAGGCTTAAGACCAATTCACATTTTTCTTTAAGACTTTAAGTATGCAGTTGTTTTGAATTTGTTATCAGCTGAATTTGTGTTTTGATCTTCCCTGTCGCCATAATAATGTTCTAGGGTCAGATTTTTGGTTATTCTTGTTGTTGTTTGCTCATTTAACAGCATATTTCTTAACTTTTAACTTTATGTTAAAGTTGGACTCTGCTCCAGAGGGGAAGGGGGCACTATCCCAAACTTCGGGTTTTTTGTGCAATTATTTTTATAACTAGTTCTGGGGGTCTATAAGCTTTCAGTTCTTCCAAGGTGGTATGATTTAAGGGGAGGCATGGTCACTGCTCTGGTCTGGGAGTGATCACAAACACTCTTTTCTACCCTGATACAGTAACCAAGGTCTCTGCTTCTGCTAGTGCTTCTCCTCACACTAGGACTAAGACCAAGATCCACATATGGATAATGCAACAATCTTGCTCCCAGTGCCAGCAAAAGGTCCCCAGTAATATGTTTCTGACCAGTTGTCTGCCCCCTTACTTTCTGTGCGCTGGGAGCTCCAGAAGCTTCTGCTGCTGATTAAGTTGTTCTGAAGGATGGCTTGCAGAGCATGGCCTGCACTGGACTGCCCTCCACTCTCACCCCAGGGGAATAGACTTTTCTTTCCAATCTTCTAAGTTGTCTTCGCCTGGAAAATTATTTCATCCCATAATTTTGTTGGTTCTGCCACTTCAGAATTCATGTTGAGGAGTTATTTTAATGTTGTTTGGGGGAGGGGTAATTTTGGAGAACTTAGGTGAGTTTCTGCCTTTATTCTTCCATCTTGACTCAGCCCCCTGCTTGGATCTCAAGGGGAAAACTAGGAACTCTGCATGGAAATTAAAGAAAATTAGATTTGAAGTTTCAGCATAGCAATCAGTATCCTAATAGAAACCCCTAGTTGCCACACACTTAGGATATTTCTGCTATAACATTCTTTTTAACCCTGAGATCTCACGATTCTTGGAAACATTTTAAGTTTGAGCCAATGTCAACCTGCTCAATCAACACTAATTGTTTGTAGATGATTTCATAAAATAATTTTTTTCTTAATTCAGTACAAACTGATCTATTACCACCTTGAGATTAAAAAAAATGGAAAATATGAAGTTTTCAGGGGAGACAAACTTTTTCTATCAGTTATCAGTTTCTTGGAAAACTTTTCTCCCACTTTTATGAGGAGGAAAACATGAAGGAAGAAATGAAAACTCATGAAAAGCCTACCCTTGTTATGGCTAGAACTATTTGGAGATTGTGCATCCAATGCCACAGTAGTCTCAACTTTTCCATTTTATATTAAGCACAATGTGTGTGACTTTGTATTACAGGTAAATTGTTTGCCCAAATGACAGCATTTAATTTAACACTTTTTAAAAAAAAAATTTTTAGCTATCCATATCTTCCTACTAAATCATGTTCTCATGACTCTGAAAAATAGTAAGGAGAAGAGCAGAATGTGATGCTTATCTGCCAAACACAAGAAAAACTTCATTCTTGGGGAAACAGATAATTGCATTATGGTAGTCTGAGAAAATAGGAATTAATTATTTGGAGACCTTAAGCAGAATCATTATTTTAAAAAAGAAAGTCTGGCCAAATGCATTCTCAACAGAAACTAGAAACTTTTTCCAGTTAATATAACTAATTTATGCAGGATTTTGAATAAATGTAATAATCATAGCATATTTGGTGTTTTGTTTTGTTTTTTATTCCATTGTCTAAGGGGACATCCCACAAGAATAATTGTTTTCAGGAAATCAGAATGGGGGACATTTTTCATGAATTTTAAAATGACTTATAGAAATTATTTATTCTTCTGAACACAAATTAACAATGAAGTTAAAAACTTCACAGTAATTTTTTTCTTCAATTAATGGACTTAAATGGATGTGAGCTATCAAAACAAAGAGGGGTTACATTGAGGCAAAAATGGGATCCAAAAATGCAGCACTTGTGGGTAATCTGTGAATTTGAATGTTGGATTTTCAGAATTAAAATATTCCCTATCAAAGAAAGTGAGTTATCTGTTTACATATGACAACATTGGCTTGCCTTATCATGATGTCATTCATTTTAAAATAGCATTCTCACAGTAGCCTACTTGTTTGCCACTTGATTACTTTACTTAAACAATCAATATTTCTGTTGAAAATGTCAAAAACAAATTTAAATCCAAATCTAAAATTCCTTTGTGATCAAAGGAAATTCAAGGAAACTGAACTGACATTAAATAATGGATTTAGAGCTAGAAGGGGCTTCAGAAGTCATCCAATTTAGTTTTCTTATTTTACAAATGAAAAAACTGAGTCAAAAAGGATAAATGGCTTTCTTAAGGTCACAAAAATAGAAATAGCAGAGCAGCGATCCAAAATCAGGTTCTCTAACTCCAGATTCAGCCTTCTTTGCATTTTAACACTCCAGTCCCAAATTCCAAGGCTATAAATTATTACTTGATCTGTTTTTCTTTTTTTCTTTCTTTCTTTTTTTTTTTTTCTGCCATGTTCTGCCTTATCACTTGGACTTAGAACTACAGCTCCTACCCTGGAGTCCTGACCATTGCTTGGCAAGAATTCTCCATATCTATGCACACCAAGACCCAACATGCTGCAATCTATCTTCCTGCTATGTTACCATATACATATTCTGCCTCACCCAGTTTCCACTTCTCATTCTAGAAAAAATTCTAGGTTTCCCAGAATTATGGGATTATGGAATATTCTAGGAATGTCTCCTAAATGTTTTTGATTTCCCACAGTAAACTATAAACTTATTGAAATAAAGGATTATCTTCACTTTTGTATCTGTATCTCAAATACTTAGCAAATCTTTTTCATTCATTTTCCCACTATTTGTATGTGACAGGTAAATTCACAGGGAAAAAAAGAAACAAAAGAAAAAGAAGAGGAAGGTGTAGTTTATTTTCTACCTGCCCAGAAAGAACATTGAAAATTACTGTGATTTTGGCCATGAAAGAAACATTAAAGGCAGGAATATAAGTCAGGTGGGTGGAGGACAGTGACCTTGTCTTGTTTGTTCAGGCTGAAATTCATTTGCCTGCTAAGACCCAATGGTCTTGGATATTTATAATTTTAAATCAAATCTGTCAGAGAAAAGGACTGAGATCCAACCCCAAATCCAGTGAATTCAAGTTAGACTTAATATTAGCCTGAAGGACTGTAATCATTACTTGAGTATGGGGACTTATAGCCTTGGCTGTGTAAAATACCTGTCAGCTACCTTTTCAAGGAGAGGTTTTCTACTCACTATAACCAAATGGATTGGAAAAGAGACTCCCAGTTGGTGTTCCAAAGAGTTTTTTCTTTTTTGTTTTTTTGTTTTTTTGTTTTCTTATTTTTTTTTTGTTTTCAACATTTATTTCCACAAGATTTTGAGTTCCAAATTTTCACCCCATCTTGCCCCTCCCCCCCAAGATAGCATGCATTCTAAATACCCCTTCCCCTAGTCAGCCTTCCCTTCTATCTCTCCCCCACTTCTCTTATCCCCTTCCCCTTCAGTTTTCCTGTAGGGCAGGATGGATTTCTGTACCCCATTTCTTGTATTTCTTATTTCCCAGTTGCATGTGAAAACATCTTTTTAAACATGTGTTTTTAAAACTTTGGGTTCCCTTCCTCCCTCCCCACACACCCTCATTGATAAGGCAAGCAACTAAATACAGGTTATATATGTACAGTTATGCAAAACACTTCCACAGTAGACATGCTGTGAAAAACTAACTCTATTTCCCTTAATCCTATCCCACCCACCCATTTATTCTATTCTTTCTTTTGAAAGACGCTGTCCCTCCTCAGTAGTATTTGCTTCTGATTACTCCCTTTCCCAATCTGCCCTCCTCTCTATCATTCCCCTATTCTCTTGTCCCCTTCCACCCCTATTTTCCTGTAGGGTAAGACAGATTTCCACACCCAATTGAGTGTGTATGTTATTCCCTCCTTAGGTCAAATCCTATGAGAATAAGATTCATTCATTCCATCTCACCTTCCCCCATTTCCCCTCCACTGTAAAAGCCTTTTCTTTTCTGTTTTTTTTTTGTTGTTTTTTTTGTGAGATAATTTACCCCATTCTACCTCTCCATTTCTCCTTCTCCTGGTATAATCCTCTCTCACCCATTAATTTTATTCTCCAGATATGACCCCTTCATCTTCAACTCACCCTGTGCCCTCTGTCTATCTATCTATATCTATATATACATATGTATAATTTTTTTTTCCCTCCAACTACCCTAATACTGACAAAAGTCTCATGAGTTACAAATGCCATCTTTCCATGCAGGAATGTAAACAGTTCAACCTTAGTAAGTCTCCTATGATTTTCTCTTTCCTGTTTACCTCTTCATGTTTCACTTGAGTCTTATATTTGAAAATCAAATTTTCTATTCAGCTTTGGTCTTTTCATCAAGAAGGCTTGAAAGTCCTCTATTTCACTGAATGATCACTTTTTCCCCTGAAGGATTATACTCAACTTTGCTGGGTAGGTGATTCTCGGTTGTAATCCCATCTCCTTTGCCCTCCAGAATATTATATTCCATGCCCTGCAGTCCCTTAATGTAGGAGATGCTAAATCTTGTGTTATCCTGATTGTGTTTCCACAACACTTGAATTGTTTCTTTCTGGCTACTTGTAATATTTTCTGCTTGACCTGGGAACTCTGGAATTTGGCTACAATATTCCTAGGAGTTTTCCTTTGGGGATCTCTTTCAGGCAGTGATTGGTGGATTATTTCAATTTCTATTTTGCCCTCTGGTTCTAAAATATCAGGGCAGTTTTCCTTGATAATTTCTTGAAAGATGATGTCTAGGCTCTTTTTTGGATCATGGCTTTCAGATAGTTCAATAATTTTTAAATTCTCTCTCCTGGATCTGTTTTCCAGGTCAGTTGTTTTTCCAATGAGATATTTCACATTGTTTTCTAATTTTTCATTCTTTTGGATTTGTTTTACAGTGTCTTGATTTCTCATAAGGTCACTAGCTTCCAATTGCTCTATTCTAATTTTTAAGGAAGTATTTTCTTCAGTAATCTTTTGGACTTCCTTTTCCATTTGGCTAATTTTGCTTTTTTAGGGCATTCTTCTCATCTTTGGCTTTTGGATCTCTTTTGCCATTTGGGTTAGGCTATTTTTTAAGGTGTTATTCTCTTCAGTATTTTTTAGGGTCTCCTTTAGCAAGCTGTTGACTTGCTTTTCATGATTTTCTTGCATCACTGTCATTTCTCTTCCCAGTTTTTCCTCTACTTCTCTTACTTGCTTCTCAAAATCCCTTTGGAGCTCTTCCAAGACCTGGGACTGATTCATATTTTTCTTGGAGGCTTTGGATGTAGGAGCTTTGGTTTTGTTGTCTTCTTCTGGTTGTATGTTTTGATCTTCTTTGTCACCAAAGTAAGATAATATAGTCTGACTCTTTTTGCGCTGCTTACTCATGATCACAGCCAATTACTTGAGTTTTAAACTCTTTGTTAAGGTAAGAGTCTTCTTCCAATGTGGAAAATGTACTGTCCCAAACTTCAGGGTTTGTACAGCTGTTTTCAGAGATACTTCTAGGGACCTGTAAATTTTCACTTCCTCCAAGATGGTATGATAAGGGGCGAGGTGTTTCCTTTCCACCACCACAACAAGCTCCACCACACCAGAGCTCCTCCTTGCCCCAGGACCGCCCCTCAGAACTGTGACCCAGATCCAAGCATGGGCAAACAAGAGATTCCTGCCTCAGCACTGGCAAAGAGATCCTTGCAATCCCCCTCTGATTCCCCCTCACTCTGTGGGCCAGAAGCTCAGGAAACAACCGTGACCCCGGACCGTGCTCGAGACTTGTGGCTGAGACGTAGCTTCTAACTCTCACCACAGTCACAGACTTTTCCCACTAACCTTCCAACCTTTGGCATTCATGGGTTGAGAAGTCTGGAAATCACCACAGCTGCCAGTGATTCAGTCCTTTGAGGCCTGCTTCAGGGTCTCTGTGGCCTGTGCGCCCAAGCCATATTGTGCTCCTCTCCCCGCCCGGCGCAATATACCTTTCTGATCAACCATCCAGGCTGTCTTTGGCTGGAAATTTGTTTCACTCTGTCTTTTTGTGGGTTCTGCTGCTTTAGAATTTATTTAGAGACATTTTTATAGGTATTTGGAGGAGTTTGGAGGGAGAGCTCAAGCAAGTCATTGCTTTCCCCAATGAGTTGAAGTCCAGAAAGTGGATGGAAAAAGAAACTTGATAGTTTTAAGACAAACAGAACATCACCCAGAAGTTACAATGACCCAAGACAATATTGGGAAACAATGTCTGACAGAGATCATGTATAAAAAATATGATAACGGCAGCAGAAGATATCAATATTCTTTATTGTCAGAAGTATGAGTTGTCCTTTCATACACGTTCCTTAGGTCTCTGTTTGTCTGAATCTATTTCCTCAGAAGGTCAATACTCTTTGGACTGTTGGTTTGTACATGTTCAGAAGAATGTGCTCCATTTTTTAAAAACTGCTATTTCACTAATTACTTTTACTTTAAACTAAATGTGTTCCTGACTGAGTAGTGCCAATAAGAATATTTGCTCATAAGCATGGTTTTATATTAGATGTGGAGCTAATAAGTATCTTGAACCAGGGATAGGTTTGGTTTTGTTTTTTTTGGTGGCACCCTCAAATGTGATAAAGGGGTTACAAGGCTACTATACACATTTTTTTTAATGAAAAAAAGTGCTTATGGAGATAGGGAGACTCTGAAAACATTATTTATAGAGTACTGTAAGTAAGCTGTCACTGTTTATATATGCTATGAATTATTTCCACATTTGGCTATTTTGTAGTTTATCTATTGTTGGTGGCCATCAGTGCCCTTGCTTACCCATCAGAACCTGAATAATTGAGAAGTATCTGCATTGTATACTTGTATCAGCTCTCCCGTCCCAGTCAATGAAACCTCTGACATTTGGAGAGCACCAGGAACAGAAAAGCATTTCATAACTCTCACTATATATATGTTTTTTCCCAAGGTTCTTTTTGTGTTTTGAAAAAGGCACATCTGATTATTATACAGTTCCTGGGCATGTTGCCAAGCTGCTAAGGGCACTTTTGGAATCTGCATATGGGACTAACTCAAGATGAATCTTTGCAAAGAGTTAGAAGGTGACCCTGGGAGTCATCTTTAGTTCTTTTGGATGTTGGCATGTACTCCAGAGACTTCTGCTTGAGGGGGCCTCTTCAGAGTCCTAGATTATGAGTGGTGAACTTGTAGCTGTGTTACAGAGAAAGCTGTTTTTCCTACCATTAAAAGGCAGTTCAAGTAAATGTTTATTAATGGACTGAAAGACTTGATAACTGCTGGAGCACAGTCAGGATTGTCACAGTAACCATATCTTTGCAACAGACTAAAAACTATTTTTAAAATGAACCCTGAAAGGGATGACACTGTTATGGGACCTTTAAATCTGCCTTTTTTAATGTGCAAATTGTTATCACCTCTGACCAAAAAGTTAAAGCTCAGTTTCTAGTAACATGAGGAGCAAAAAGTACTATCTTTCTATCTCAATATCCTCTTAAAAAGTTTTGTTTATTCATAACAATGAATAATCTCTTCTGCTTAGTGGACTACATTAGAACCTTGCTCTTTTTTTTTCCTTCAAATTTGCCATCAGACATTAAAGATAATTGCTTAGCATCTCATTCTGACTCAGGCAGACAAACTGAACTCAAAAACAACTCTCCTCAGTAGATCCTATAGTGGCACAAGAATACATATCAGGATCTTTGCATTCATATTTACTTTCCATGAGCATTCATATTAGCTTTCTCTTATTTTTTTTATAAAAAAGTTGATTTTTAATCTATAGATCATTTTATTCATCCACTAATTCTTTCAACAAGAATTTACTGTGTATTTTAGATATACTACCAATTTTAGGAATAATTGCCCAGAAGGCTGATTCTTTAAAACTTTCAAGAGTGGAAATATTTATCTTACCCATAAACAACTCCCTAGACAACAGCCCTGTTCCTACAGTTCACAACTCTATGAGGCATGCACCTATCCAAAGAGAATTCTGCTAAAGAACAAAGGTATGGTATCTGATTTTCAGCTCTCTTCTCTTCTTCCAATCCAATCCAACAAGATTTTATTGGACCTGGTCTGTGTTCAAAGCACTGTGATAGGCACTGTGGGGAGTGGGGGAGGTGGGAAGGGAGGAGATACAAAAACAGAAATGAAAAGTAGTCCCTGTCCTCAAGAAACTTACATTCTGTTTATTTTTTTTAAGAGGGTGAAGCTTCATGTTGACCAACCACCATCTGGATAAATAGCTTTATTTAAGGTAAGTGATTCTTCTCTAGAGCTAAATGTAACTTCCACCATGGGATAGAATCAGGATTGGAGGTAAGAGTAAGTTAAGCTGCCTGGCCCACAGGGTAGAGTGCCAGTAAATTGAAGCAAACAACTCGACCTTTTCAAATGGTAGCTGTTTTTGAGTATTTCTAGTCCTTTCCAAACACAGCCTAGACTCATTATCTCAGCCTCCTGTCTCAGAGCTGTGAGAAGGGAACTTGTCAAGATAAGTAGGGAACAAGATAATGGGTGTAAAATGACAAAAAACAGGAAACCTCTTTGGAGAAGGCTCCAAGTCTGGCAGCTAAGAGAGGAGAGTGGGGAATAAAAAGAATACAGATGTTAGGACAGTATTCACTATCATTTATTTATCTAGGGATTAGCAATGAAAGTCATAGTAAGATATTGTGCCCATTTCACAAATAGTAAAATTGAGATATCAGGAGTTGTAAGTCAGTCATTCAATAAGCATTTATTTTAAGTGGCTTGCTCTTGTTTAAGGGGCTTCACAGAGTTATTTCTTACTTAAATATAACCTTTAAAACAGTCTGGGGAAAAAAAGAATAGGACTCTAACATATGAATTTTACTGTTTTAAAAAGTTTTACACTATGTTGATCTTTTATTGACTACACTTTAGAAATTGATTTAAAACCACTTCAGGGTACATAGTGCTTATGTAATGTTTTGTTTCTTCAAGGTTGACAGTTGTCTAAAGAGCGTGCACATCCACAAAACAAAGCCACTATTGGGAACACAGAATGTTAGATCTGAAAGGGACCTTTGAGGTCATGCAAGTCAGGGGTTCTTCTGGTATCCAAGGATCTCCAAGGCATATATGGATAGTTTTCAGAGTGCCTGTGCACTTGCATGAGAGGTTTATTATTTTTACTAATCTTGAAATTAAAATTAGCATTTCCTTCAGTTATAGATTCAAAAAGTAAATGTGAGGAGCCTATGTGTTTCACCAGGCTGCCAGAGGGCTCCATGACATATGCAAAAAAAGGTTAAGAACTCCTGATCAATGTCAATGTCCTCATTAATCAGATAAAGGAAACTCAGGCAGAGAGGGGAAATGATTTGTCTAAGGGATTTTATTCAAATTTATCCAAATTCCTCTATCTATTTTGTAAGTCTGTCCTTTATTCCCTCTGCCTAAATCACATTCCTTCTTCCATGCAAGGCTCAAGTAAAATGCCTATCAATGTACTGGTTTCTGAAGAGGTCACATGATGAAGCCCTGGATATGGAGTCCTGGGACCTGGGTTCAATTTCTGCTTCTGATACTTATCAGAGACTCACTTCTCTGTGCTTCAGTTTTGTCTTCTGGAAAATTGGAGTGTTAAAGTAGACTCAGTGACCTCTAAGTTCCCTTCTGGTTCTAAATCTGCAATCTTCCTTCAACTCACACTAATTTGTATGTTTTCTGAACTCCTATTTAACACCTACTTGGTACCACATCAATCAGCCCTTAATTCTTTTCTAATGCTTTATATGTTTGCTATGTCTTCCTAATTAAACAATAAGTTTCTTCAATTAAATTAAAGATAAATATTAAAAATATTTTTATTGATGCATTGTTTTTATGTGAATGGATAAATGAATAAATAACAAAGCCTTTATTAAGTACTTGTTATACGCTGAGTATTGTGCTAAGATCTGGAGGCACAAATAGAAAAGCAATACATTTCCCACTCTCAGGGAGCCCCCATTCTCATACAGGAAGACAATATTTAGGAAGGTTCAGATGCAGGTTAGAGGACAAGGTCCAGTGGCCAGAGGGCATAGTGACAGCACAGATGGCAATGCTCAGGGACCTAGAAAGTATTTCAACAAGATGATGGTCTATGAACTTATCCCTTTGCAGATCTGAATGTATATGTCTTTTAGAACCTGGTATTGAAGAAGGCAAATAAGGGCTTAATCATAAGTTTCACCACCTGCCAGTTACAGATGGACTCACATTGTAGTCATGCCACCATTGCACTACTCACTCATGCCCCCCAAGCCCTGTGGTGCTCAGATAAGGGTTATCCTACAATAGTCGATGCCCCTGAGAAACCTCCCCTGTGGCCACCTGCAGCCTGGGCAACAGTGGAGGACAAAGAGGAAGCCGCACTGACTCAAGTAGAGGCTGAGGCAACAGTAGACTTGGTCCCAGAGACTGAAGTCACAGACTTCAGTGCCATTGAGCAGTTGTAAATCACTCAGCATGGATCACTGACACCATTGCTACAATTTTTCCCCACCCTCAGAAGGCAGGAAAAGAGGCTGCTGCTGCTACCATCGTTGGCTGTTTTCAAAATGATATTTTTTTTTTCCTCCTTGGATGTATCTCCCCCTCCCTCTTCTAGTCATAAAGTCTTTCTGTGTAACAGATTAAAGAAAGAAAATTTTACAAAAAATGTTCCAAAGTCATCAAGATTTCAATTATGTCTGACAGCTTATGCACTAATCCATACTGATAGCCTTCTGCTTTTCTAAAGAGATCATACCTCAGACTTCTCATAACTCTTTGGATCCAGACTAGGTTATTATAATACCATATTCAATGAGGATATCACACCAGATGATCTCAAAACTTCCAGTTCTTAATAGTCCTATGAAACAGCATTTTGTATAGACATTGTAGGGGGAAGAAGAGTGCAGCTAGGCTTATTCTCATCAGATTTGGCTCAAGAAGTGAATAACATGAACTCACTTCCACTTCCGGAAGCCAAGGTGGCAGAGTAAGAGGTGAGTCTGTCTTACCCTCCCCTATTAACCCCTGAAAGCCCAGAAATTATCACCCCAGGAAAAACCTTGGAACAGCTGAACCAGAAGAAAGATGGGGTGCAGCAGTCCAGTAGCCCAGGTAGCTTGAGGAATTAACTGGAAAGGCCCCTCTTACTTTGGGGGAAGGGGAGCAGTACAGAACGGGAGGTGTCCCAGCAAGCTAGTGGAAAGCCACACCTCAACATACCAGGAAGAGATCCTGAAGCCCAGGTGGTGTAGCAGGCAAACACCAACACCTGGACCCCTGAGTGCCTCATTGAGGGTGGGGGAACTGGTGGAAACCAGCTCAGAAAACCACCAGGCACCTCATCATTCTACAGCAACTGGCTCTTCCAGTACATCAGCAAAACTAAGGGAAGCAGTGCTCCAAGGGGCCCCAGGTGGATAAACACCCTACAACATCCATCTGAAAGAAGCTGAAGAAAGCAAAAGGAAGGAAAGGCCTGGGTGAGCAGGAAGTCTCCAGGAGCCACACTACTTAATCCTACCCCTAGAGTTCCAGTGTTGCTGATTCCAGCCCAACACCAGGTAAGCTGCCAGAATCCTACAGCCTCCAACTGCCAACATTGGAGGCTCCAGCACACAAAGCCATTGACCAGGCCCTAGCCTCCCAACACAAGAAGCTTGGTCAGTGCACTCTGCTCCCTGTTAGGAGAGCCCAATCTCTTTAAAGGCCAGGGAATAAGCAAACACCACGAGTATGATAGATTCTTATTATGTGAGGAGTGAAGATCAAGGCAGAAGTTCTGAAGAGGACAACATTGTCAACAAACCCACATCTGGAACCTCAAAAGGGAATATGAACTGGTCAGAAGCCCAAAAAGCCTTCTTAGAAGAGCTCAAGAAGTATTTTAAAAGTCAAATGAGAGAGGTAGAAGAAAAAATGGGAAAAGAAATGAGAGGTATGCAAGAGAGAGTCAATAGCTTGGAAAAGGAAGGAAAAAACAAGTCCTTAGAAAATATAATTGGCCAACTGGAAAAAAAGTACACTGAGAAAAACAAGTCCCTAAAAAATACAATTGGCCTAATGGGGAAGGAGGTACAAAATCTAATAGAAGAAAACAATTTGTTAAAAATTAGAATTGAGCAAATGGAAGCTAATGACTCTATGAGAGAGCAAGAATCAGTCAAACAAAAACAAAAGAATGAAAAAATAGATGAAAATGTAAAATACCTCACTGGTAAAACAACTGACCTGGAAAATAGATCAAGGAGAGACAATTTAAAAATTATTGGTCTACCTGAAAATCATGATGAAAAAAAGAGCCTGGACAGTATCTTTCAGGAAATTATACAGGAAAACTGCCCTGAGGTCCTAGAACAAGAGGGTAAAATAGCCATAGAAAAAATCCACCGATCACCTCCTGAAAGAGATCCCAAATTGAAAACACCAGGGAATATAGTAGCCAAATTCTAAAATTGCCAGGTCAAAGAGAAAATACTGCAAATAGCTAGAAAGAAACAATTTAAATATCATGGAACCACAGTCAGGATTACACAGGACCTTGCAACTTCTATATTAAAAGACTGTAGAGCATAGAACATGATATTCCATAAAGTAAAGTATCTTGGATTACAACCAAGGATCAACTACCCAGGGAAAATGAGAATGATCTTTGAGGGGAGGAGATGGATATTCAGTGAAACAGGGGACTTCCATACCTCCCTGATAAAAAGACCAGAGCTCAACAGAAAATTTGATCTTCAAATACAAGACTCAAGAGAGACATAAAAAGGTAAACAGAACAGAAAGAAACAACATGTTATTAATAAGGGCAAAATGTTTACATCCCTATAAGGGAAGATGGCACTTGTAACTCTTGAGAACTGTATTGTTATTACACCGTGTTAAAGATGTATACATAAGGGGGGGGATAAAAATTGACTTTGATGTAATGATGAAAAAAATCTAATCAAGTGGGTTAAATGGATCCAAGTAAGTGAATTAATCTGATCTAGGAAAATGTACTGAGAGAAAAAGAAAGGAGGAGGCAGACAAGTGTAAATTATGTCACAGGAAAAGGCACAAAAACCTATTGCAGCAGAGGAAAAGAAGGGAGGGAGATGAGCATTGTTTGAACCTTACTCTCATCAGATTTGGCTCAAGAAGGGAATAACATAATCAGTTAGAGATAGAAATCTAACATGCCCTATAGGCAGTAGGAGGGAAAAAGGGGAAAGAAAAGGGAGGGGACTAATAGAAGGGAGATGGGACTGAGGGAGGTGGTGGTCAAAAGCAAAACATTAGAGAGGAGAGAAAAGGAGAAAGGAGGGAAAAAAAGCATAAACAGAGGGGGGAAAGGATGGAGGAAAAGACAGTAATCATAATTATGAATGTGAATGTAATGGAATGCTATTGTGCTGTAAGAAATGATGAACAGGCAGATTTCAGATAAACCTGGAAAGACTTGTATGGTTTGATGCTGAATGAAGCAAGCAGAACCTGGAGAATGTTGTACACAGTAACAGCCACATTGAGTGGCGACTGACTTTGATAGACTTAACCCCTCTCAGCAAAACAAGGATCTAAGACATCTCCAAAAGTCTCATGATGGAAAATGCTATCCACATCCAAAGAAAGATCTGTGGAGTTTGAATGCAGATCAAAGCATACTATTTGCTATTTTTTTCTTCTGTTGTGTTTTGTTTCCTCTTTCTGGTGGTTCCTCCTATTAGTTCTGATTCTTACTTACAACATCACTAATGTGAAAATATGTTTAACAGGAATGTATATATATATAGCCTATATTAGACTGTGCGCTGTCTTGGGGAGGAAGATAAGGAGGGAGGCAGAGAAAAATTTAAAACTCAAAAGTTTATGGAAGTGATTGTTGATAAATTAAAATAAATTAATAAAAAAATAAAAAGGTAAAAAAAAGAGTGCAGCTAGGTGGCTCAGTGAATGGAATGCTGAGCTTGGAGTCAGAAAGACTCATCTTCATGAGTTCAAATCCAGTTTCAGACACCTACTAGTTGTGTGATTCTGGACAAGTTACTTAACTCTATTTGCCTCAGTTTCCTCATCTGTAAAATTAGCTGGAGAAGGAAATTGCAAACCACTCCAGTATCTTTTATCAAGAAAACCCCAAATGACATTATGAAGAAGAAGACATGACTGAAACAACCAAAAAAACAAACAAACATTGGGTAGCAACCAGTTATAAGAATAAGGTCTAAGTAATAGTAGGTAGGCAAGGCTAGACACAAGTCAAAGTCAAGCTAGTTGTGTTTTTCCCAGACAAGGTAGGTCCAGTATGCTCAGGGCACCACTATCTTTTCATTAGTCTTAGTTCCCAACCTTGGTGTTATCCTCAATTAATTTTCATCTATCCCATATAGCCAATCAGTTGACAAATCTTGTTGTCTCTGCCTCAACAACATCTTATACATCTATTCTCTTTTCTCCATTCATATAACCACCATTCTAGTTCAGGTCCTCATCATTGGTCTCTCTGCCTCAATTCTCTCCCTGCTCTAATCCATACTCCATACAGTGGCTAAAGTGATTTTCCTAAAATGCAGGTATAACAATGTCATTCGTCCCCTATTTAATAAATTATCTTTGCATTTGGCATTTAAGGCCCTTCATCACCTGGTCCCAAATTATCTTTATAGCCTTATTACATTATTACATTACTCCCATTTACATGCTGTATAGCACTGACAAACTGAACTGTTTCTCCATGATATTCCATCTCCCATCTCCATGTCTCTTCCCTAGAATACACTCTATCTTTACATCTGCCCCTTAGAATATCTACTGTTCCTCAAAACTCAATTCAGGCATCTCCTATATGAGGCCTTTTCAGACTTCCCCCAACTGCTAAGTTATATCTTCATCCAAATTACCTTGTATTTATTTTATACATCTATATATGTACTTATTTTTCCCCTGACAGAACATAAGCTACTTGAAGAATATTCTTGTTTTCATTTTTGTATTTCTTTGAATTCCTAGTACCTAAATCAATGTGTGTTATATAATAGGCAGTTAATAAATGTTTGTTGATTGATTTCTGATGGATAGAGCTTGTAAAGTATACTATTCTCAGCAAGCAGCTATGCAGGCAGGCAGGCAGGCATGCAAACAGGAAAGTTAAACTTCTGTAGGTCCGGTTACAAGTGCAGGAAGGGCTCTGAGAAAACATCTGCTTCAGTGATAAACTTCTACAAAATAAGGCTATATAGAGCTACCTCTCTTTTTCTCTGAGAACTATCAATTTGCCCTTTTCTCAGATAAGAGGCTTCTGGGTCTTGAGGAGTTAAGACAGATCCAGTTGTGTGCTCTAAAGAAAATGTGTATTTTCTTCAACCATAAAGGGGTCAGGAATAATATATAATGTAATTCCAAAGTGAATAAGAATTTTCAGATCATTTGGTTATCCCATCTCATTTTACAGATGAAGACATTGAGACCCAGTCTATTTTGTCTTATATCACTTCAAAGCTTAGTGATTGCATTTTCTTTTTACATTAATATATCATTAGCATTGATTTTGTGCTCATCAGTTATGACTAGGGTCATTGAAGTGAGGGGGACTGGAAAATGGTATAGAGAGGAAAGATTTAGAGAGAGTAGAGGCAATTAAACAAGATTCAGAAATGAGAGGGAAATAGAGAAAAAAAAAATTCCTGTAATATGTGATTGCCTGTGTTAAAATTCAGTGAGGTATGAATAGGAAAGGACAGAACAAAAGTGAATAACATATTATATCTATAATCTCATAGAAAAGGAGGAAAGAAAACAGTGAGACATTTCCTTGGAAAGCTCCCAGAAACAGACATAGGCTGTCATCTGGTCCAACCTTAGGAAAAACTGTGGAATAGGACATATTTATCCTAACCAACTCCATTGTTTCTATATTTCCCTCCTAGAAGACACGGTCTCTTCATTTCATACTTCTACCTGGTCTTCTTACTAAGAAACACCCTTACATGTATCAGAAATTTTCAGGTGTCATTCCTTTTAAGAATTTTCTGAATCTGTGGCACTCAGTATTTTTCTCTGATGATGATCTATTGGTCAGTCTGATAAACTAATTCAAATTGTATTTTCTTCTAATATAGTTTAATGTATTTCATTTATGTATAGCTTTTACAACCTAAAATGTTAAAGTTTAAAACTGTATTAAGAATTTTTGGTATACCTTGTATATGAATTTCAGGCATCAAATCAAGGTCAATAGAATAGTTACTTGGGATCAAAAAGGCTTTTCTCATCACCACTCAAATCATACGTATTCCAGTATGTTCTTCTACAAATTAGGTCACCCTTGCATTAAAGTATGGTGGCCTATCTCTGATATATCTTTGCTGATAATTTTGGATATATGGCCAATACTGCTTAATTCTTGATAACTTCTTGTAACAAAATGTAAAAATATAAATTTTTTTTAAAAATCACAAAAAATACTTGAAGGAAGACAAGTTAATTTAATAAAGATCAAAGTTAGTAACTGTATTGATTCAAAGAGATTATTGTTTATATGTTGTCACCCAAATTAGACTTTGAGTTTTGTGAGAGTAGGTATGCTTTTTGTGAATAGTATTCTATTTTTTCCCAATTGTATGTCAAGACAATTTTAAGCATTCATTTTTACAAGATTTTGAGTTCCAGATTTTTCTTTCTCCCTTCCTCCCCTTCCCTCTTCCTAAAATGGTAGGCAATTTGATATAGATTATAAATGTGCAATTATGTAAAACATGTTTCCATATTAGTCACAGTTGTGAAAGAAGAAACAGATCAAAAGGGAAAAAAAAACAAGAAAAGAATAAAGTAAGTGAAAAAGGTTTGCTTCAATCTGCATTCAGAGTCCATCAATTCTCTATCTGGATATGGATAGCATTTTCCATTATGGGTCCTTTGTACTTGTCTTGGATCATTCTGTTGCAGAAAATACCTAAGTCATTCATAGTTGATCATCCTACAATGTTGCTAACACTGTGTACAATGATTTCCTGGTTCTGCTCATTTCATTTTGTATCAGTTTGGAGAAATCATTCCAGATTTTTCCACAATCTGTCTGCTCATCTTCTCTTATTATACAACAGAATTCCATATTATTCATATACTACAACTTGTTCAGCCATTCCCCAATTAATGGGCATCCCCTCAATTTCCAATATTTTGCCACCACAAAAAGGACTGCTTTAAATATTTTTGTACATGTAGGTCCTTTTCTCTTTTTTTGTGATCTCTTTGGGATACCGACCTGACAGTGGTATTGCTGGGTCAAAGGGTATGCACAGTTTGGTTGCTCTTTAAGCATAGTTTCAAATTGCTCTCTGGAATGGTTGGATCAATTCACAACTCTACCAACAATGCATTAGTGTCCCAATTTTCCCACACCCTCTCCAACATTTATCATTTTCAATTTTTTTCATATTAGACAATCTTATAGGTGTGAAGTGGTACCACAGAATTGTTTTAATTTGCATTTCTCTAATCAAAAGTGATTTAGAGCATTTTTTCATATGACTATAGATAGCTCTAATTTCTTCATCTGAACACTGCCTGTTCATGTCCTTTGACCATTTATCAATTGGAGAATGACTTATATTCTTATAAATTTTGACTCAGTTCTCTACATATTTGAGAAATGAGGCCTTTATGAGAGATATTTGCTGTAAAGATTGTTTCCCAGCTTTCTACTTTCCTTCTAATCTCAGTTACATTGGTTTTGTTTATGCAAAAGTTTTTTAATTTAATACAATCAAAAGTATATATTTCATATTTCATAATGTTTGATCTTGTTTGCACATGAATTTTTCACTTCTCCACAGATCTAACGGGTAGACTATTCTTTGCTCTTCTAATTTCTTATGGTGTCGTCCTTTATATCTAAATGATGTATCCATTTTGACCATATCTTGGTACACAGTGTGAGATGTTAGTCTACACCTAGTTTATGCCTGAGTGGGTATGTTTTTTAACTTGCTTTGTATCCCTAGAGCTTAGCATAGTTCCTGATGCATAGTAGGTATTTAATAAATGCTTTTTTAAGTGGGTAGTAAATAATGATAATTTTCATTTATGGCTTAGCAAGCACTTTTCTTACAACAGCCTCTGAGGTAGATTGCACAACCAATTGTCTTCATTTTTCACATGAGGCATCTTAGGTTCAGAGTGGTTAAAGTCACACAGCTAGTAAGAAACAGGTCTCTAAATTAAGTGTTTTTTATTCCAAATCTATTCAAAAACTTAGTATATCAAATAAAGCTTGTAATAAAGTTATAAGCTAAAGGAAGGCCTTCATTCATTCATTCATTCATTCATTCGACTTAGATTTATTAAGAGTCTATTGTGTCTAGAGCACTAAGTAACTTGCTGGAGGAGATATTAAGTTTTGATGAGGTATAGTTCCTTGTCTTCATGGAGTTCATGTTTAAATTTAAAATGAGTAAACAGATGCAGGTGTTTCTATATGAGAAGTGTCTTTGCTCTCTGTCGTACACACACAAAGAGAGAGGAAGAGAGAAAGAGAGACAGACAGAGAGACAGAGAGAGACAGACAGAGACAGAGAGAGAAAGAGAGAGAGAGAAAGAGAGAGAAACACAGGCAGAGACATAAACAGAGTGGGGCATCCCTACTATCTCTGCTTATGAAGTCAAGGAGGAAGGAAACCAAAGAATATAAAGTTTAGGGCAAGCTCCTCTGGACCTAGTTCAACTATTCAATAGGGAAATGGGTAGTCCCTCCCTTTAGGACAGGGGCTTCCCACACCCTGACTTTTCTTTATTCCCTAAGAGGAATCTTGTAGGTACATGTGGCTGCAGACCCTTTATCCAACATTTATAACTTAAGATAGAGGTCAGGTATGTCAAGGGGAATTTTGTGCAATACTTAGAAACAGCATGGACTGTGGAGAAGGGAAATTGGGTAATTCAGTACCTACTCATGACCAGAAACAACTCAGGCAGGGGAGAGGACACCACTGGAATAGATTGCTCTCAAGTGGAGAATGGTGTGATAGATTTGGTTCTAAAAAGGGACTTTTATGGAGCTTAAAATGCAGTCCATTCCCCCCGCCCTTTTTTTTTCCTAAACTCAGTCAGGGGATAGTCATAGCCAAAGCTTGATACCAAATCAGCACCCCCTGAGGAAAGGGTGGTTTTTGGTTAAATGAATTACTAATTGATAAAAAGGCAAGGGGCTCAGGTCCTAATATACTAATTAGGAAACCTTAAGGTGGCAGGGAAGGATCTCAATAGTGAAGGGGCTGGGCTGTTATAATTACCATGAAGGGTTCTTCAGAGCCAATGGGCCAGTACACACACACACACATATGAACTAGTCAAACTTCCTATGTATTCACACTCCTTAAAAACAAACAAATGAGTCTGAATGCAGATTGAAGCATACTATTTCCCCTTTTTTGTTTTGTTTTGTTTCTTTTTTTCTCACGGTTCCTCCCATTGCTTCTAATTCTTCTTTACAACATAACTAATGCGAAAATATGTTTCATATGAATGTATATGTAGAGCCTATATCAGATTGCATGTTGTCTTAGGGAGGAAGGAGGAGAAAATTAAGAAATCAAAATCAAGTGAATGTTGAAAACTAAAAATAAATGAATAAATTAAAAACAAACAAAAAAAAGCCCTCCATAGCCTACTGCAAGATGGCTTATTAAGTGAAGAAGTGAAGTAGACAGAGCTTTGGGCCTGGAGTCAGGAAGATCTGAGTCCAAATTCGCTTCAGACACTTACTAGCTGGGTGGCCCTGAGCAAGCCACTTGATCTCTTCCTGCTTAAGTTTCCTCAACTGTAAAATAAAGGTAATAATAGGATCTACTTTATAGGGTTGTTTTGAGGATCAAACAAAATAATATTTGTAAGACACCTAGTACAGTGCCTGGCACACTATATAAATGCTTATTCTCTTTTCCTTCTTTTCCTTCCACCACGTGTGTAATACACTGTCTACAGCATTCCTATTTGGTAAAGAAAAGAACAGACCCTTAAATACGTATTAATGCCAAGTATCTTAAAATCAGACTACTGAGTTCAGAAGGAGTCTGAGTTAAGCATCTGTGCTCCTTTCTGAGCCCATGCAGCAAGAATCAACTAGGTCAAAGTCAAACCAAACTTGCCGCAGGGCTATAGGAGAATTGTATTTTGGGAGCAGACTAGCTTTTCTCTCAAAACCCAAATGCACAGGGACTTTTCCACTCCAGCCTAATCTTAGGCAATGGCCACTTCACTTTTAGTACATTCTTCCTGCTCCTCCCCTCTTTTCCCCTCTGCCTTATGGTGGAACACCAGGCTGGACTGGCTGCTGTTGTCACTTTCTTGCAACCAAATGTCTTTAGGCTGTGCTTCAGAACTCCCTTGTAGTAATTCCTCTGTCCATATGGCTTGTGGTTGCCCCACTTAACTCCACACCCTCCTGTTGCTTTGCTAAACACCTGCAGGTTCCAGCTCCAAGCTGTGCACCGATTTGAGAATGATATTTAGCATGCCCTGGCTAACAGCAAACAGATTCTGACAGAAATGCCTCTTCAAAGTCCTCAAGGTAATCCTCAGAGACAAACAACCAGCAGGTCCTGTTAAAGGGTGAAGGTCATTCGGCCCTTCAGGATCTGAAGCAAGCAGACAGCCTAGGATTTCCAACCCCAGGGGAGCAGATGAAACACCTAACTCCCGATGAAAGCATGGAACTCTAGCCCTCCCTGGGGAAAGCAAGGTCGGGTTGATTTGCCCTAGTGAATACTGCCTGGGAAGGGTGGAGGCTCTGGATTCACACAATGATGGATGCCTGCTGGATTGCTCAGGAAAGTTGCTGAGCACTACAGAACGTCACTGGTTCCTTTATTTTAATCACCATCACGGAGGCCTTGGAGTTTCTTTTGCGGTTGGGTATTTTCAGAGATAGTTGCCTCATTCAGGGTCCCCTCGGGTGACAGCATAAGGCTAAGAGCTACAAAGGGATGGATGACTAAGCTCGTACTTTATGCAGGGCAGAACTTCATTACGGGGGACACAGCCAAGTGCGTCAGTATGGAAGGGGCTTTTTTACCTATGGAACAAAATAAAACAGCCTCCAGGAGGTATTTTAGGAACTGCTACCACCCTGCTGGTTAAGTGTAATGGGATGATGCATGAAACAGTACATGTCTGCCAAAGGAAAGGAGCCTTTCCTTTGCCCAGGGACTGAGACTTGTTTGCTCACAGAGCACCTTCACTAGGTGCCCTGAAATTGTTATCCTTCAGGACAGCAGCTAGCTGCCCCCCAGAGAGAATTAAATTTATCTGGAGGGGTACCATCTCAGTGAGAAGTCTGGTCACGGAGGTGTAATGTGTTTACATCTCTTTCCTGCTGCCACCCTCTGTCATTGTTAGGAGCATAGGCTTGGGGCTTCAGGGACTCTGTTAGCCTTCACTTCTTTGCCCCTAGACACTTGCTTTCAGGCTGCTTTTCAGGATAGATTCTGGAGGAAAGGGGAGTTGGGGAGCTCCAGAGTATACCTGACAAAAAAGAGGCGCATTACTCTCCTCATTCCCTCTGTTCTTTCCCCCAAAACTAACAAACAGAACAACAACAAACAAAACAAAACAAAATGACATTCATCAAAGTCAGAGAAGTGACAGGTATAAGTCTCTGGGACCTTCAAAGGAAAGTAAGGGTGTGCTACTTTGAGTGTAACATTTGCACACAAAAGAGCAAAGACTGATGGGACAAAATATGCTCCAGGTGTGAGTTGCTCTGGAAGAATTAAAAACAAAAACAAATAAACAGAATGACCTTGACCTGTGGCTCTAGTGGTGGCTTTAAGCAGCTCCAGAGGCTTCATGTGAGTAGATTGGGAAGGTTTCCTGATGATCCTAGGGGAAGGATTCTGGTTCTCTCTTAATGAGCCTGGAATTGTCCTGGCAGAGAAATCCAGTTGAATCAGTCAGTCAGCCAGTCAATAAGTTTTTTTTTTTTTGTTTGTTTTTTTTTTTAGGCAATTGAGGTAAAGTGACTTGCCCAGGGACACACAGCTAGAAGGTATCTAGTGTTTGGTCTGAGGTCAGATCTGAACTTAGGTCCTCCCGACTTCAGGGCTAAAAATAAAATTGATAACTATAGTTCAGTATAATTAGTTTTCTTTGTAATTTAATGTATGGTATTGTATTCATTTAATAACATAATTCTGAGAAGTGGTCCATAATCTTCATCAGACTGACAGTGGGGTTCATGACAAAAATGGTTGAGAACCCCTAATCTAAATCTACTAACTAGGCTACTCTGGAAAATCTTTTTGCTCTAAGTTAATTATGCTTTCTGGCTATCTATTGAAAGATAAACATATTGGTGGGGCTCCTGAGCCAAAGCTTTAGGGTAGAAGCAGCTAGTTAGCTAAATAACTGGGCCTGGAGACAGGAAGGCCAGAGTTCAAATCCAATTTTAGACACCTAGCATCTGCAGGACCCTGGTTAAGTCCCTTAAACTCTATCTTCATCAATTTCGTCAACTGTAAAATAGGGATGACAATAGCACCTACCTTAAAGGGTTATTATGTGGTTCAATAAAATAACATTTGTGAAAAGGTTAGCACAGTGTCTGGAACACAGAAGGTGCTTAATTATTTTCTTTTTCCTTCCTCTTAGAGCTGAGGACTAAAAGAACATCTTGCATCTGGGAGGGGGTGGGGAAATCATCCTCTAAGAGATCCAACTTATTAGTGTAAGTTTCATGTAACTCGAGGGTGTTTACTTGGGGGTGTTGTCCTTCTTGGGTGCAGTCATACCCTAGGGTCCCAGACATTAGACCTTAGAACACAGACTAACTGGTAGGAACCCAAAATCTAGAGTGATCCACCCAGCCATGTTTCCTTTCCCCTTTTACAATCTAGTTCCTGCCTAACTTTCTAGGCTGATTACACATTACTAACTTAAATGCATGCTACAAATCAATCTGAGCTACTAACTGTCCCCCATCAATGACATTTAATTTTCCATCTCCTTTCCTTTGCTGCCTCTCATGCCTGGAATGCTGTCTCTTCTCACCTCTGTCTTTCAAACTCCTAATTCCAGTTAAGTGTTATCTCTTTAAGATGCCCTTGTCTTTCAGACAAAGAAATTAAAGCTATCTATAGTCATATGAAAAAGATGCTCTAAACCACTATTGATTAGAGAAACGCAAATTAAAACAACTCTAGGTACTACCTCACAATTACCAGATTGGCAAATATAACAAAAAGGAAAAAAGAAAATGATAAATGTTGAAGAGAATGTGGGAAAACTGGGACACTGATGCATTGTTGGTGGAGTTGTGAACTGATCCAACAATTCTGGAGAGAAATTAGAACTGTGCCAGAAGGCCTATAAAACTGTGCATACCCTTTGATACAGCAAATATCACTGCTATGTCTGTATCTCAAATAGGAAAAAAAAAACCTATTTGTAGAAAAATATTTATAGCAGGAACCCTATTAACGTATAAGTGGGAAATCTTTAACAAAATAAATTTTAAAAATTTAGTACAATATATATTGCTAATTTGTGGTTTTCTAAGTCAATATGTGACAGACAGGGATCTGTTTTTATTTGAGTTTGATACTGCTGATCTAGTTCAATCCTCTCATTTTATGGATGAGGAAATCAAGAAAATCAAAGGCCAAAGAATTTAAGTGAATTGCTCAAGATCATGTAAGTGGCAAGGGGTAAAGTCAAGATGTTAACTAGGGTTGTGATATGAAATGGTCACTCCAAATCCAGTAATAGCAGGTACTAAGTAAATGCTTATTAATTTATTTTAAAAGAGCTCTTCTATAAGATAACAGTCAGGATAATGCATTTCAAAGCAAGTGGTCACATTGTAGTACTTGTCACAGATATGGATCATTTCAGAACAAATAGAGGCAGAAGAGTATAGTAGTTAAAGTTTTGGACTAGAATCAGGAAGCACTGAGTTCCAAAGTCATCTCAGAAACTCACTATCTGGATGACCCTGGACAAGTCACTTCATTCTATGACTCAGATTCCTCATCTGTAAAATTAGGAAATTGGACCTGATGCCTTCTAAGGATGCCTATAGCTCTAAATCTGTAAATCTTGTTGCAATAGTACATAGAGGTATCAATAAGGGCTTGTACTTGTAGGGTAATGACAATAAGATTAGAGAAATGGGTAAATGTGAGTAGAACTGACTAAAGAAAACAAGTTCATTTAATATCTCTGAGTGTAATTATTTTATTTAAAATACACTTTCATCAATTCCTTCATCCTTCTCCCCTTTCTACTTCCTATGCATAATAAAAATAGTGAACTCATCTCCTATCTTCCTCCCTTTCTTCCTTCCTCTTATCATTATGGATAGAATTGCACTAAAGTATGAACAGTATGGTATAATTATTACCCCTCCTATACTGCACCTGAATTGAGACAAAGATGTAAACCTAAGAAATGAACCTCAAATCATATTTTAGAGATTTAAAATGGGCATGGGAGACACATATGGAAGCAAGTGCTGTATAGCTATGCACAGCTTCTTAGTGGATACTGGATTATTTCTCAGCTTGCTAGGTTTGGGGCTTATGTCTATCCATTTTACACTTGTCCAAACATGAGAAGGATGAGGGTTTCAGCAAAAGTCAAATCTGAACAGGATAGGCTCCCTCAGGATGAGAAAAAGAAGATTTTGACATGTGAACTGGTTCTTTTGCTTTCAAAGAATGGAGGTATTTATTGGATCCTTTCAGGACTGTTGAGTTTGTCTAAGAGAGACAAGGAAAAGACTATAATAGGTGATCATCAGAGATTCAGAACCAGCTCATAGCTAGAAGGCAAACTTACCTCTGTCAGTTTCAGGTTTGGCCTCATTAGTCAGTTGAGGAGCAAGGAAAGGCCCAATGAATCCAAAAATGTCACCCCTGTTGATCATGCCATAATCCCTGAAATCTCTACATTAAGTCATGGCTTTAGTTTAAGGCACTGAAGCCTTGTTACAAATATAAATTATCTGTGAGAGGTAGGCATTAAACTACTATCTGCTATTAGTACCTTTTATCCAATTAACACCTTTTTAAGCCAAGCAAGGTCTCAAAGGAAACAGGTTTTGAGGAGGCTATAGGAGGCAAAAAGGACTCAGACTCCTGCTGAGAAGCACTATGTCATTCTGGACAAATAGGAACTATCAGAATGGCTATGGGCATTCTGGGCTGACAAGGTGGGCTGACAAGGCAGAGATTGCATAGAGATGAGGAATAAGAGGCCTAGCTCTATTCCTGGTCACTGGTAATCCTCTAAGAATTAATAGATGTGAGCAAGGGAGAGAATGAAGAGGTGACATATCTTCCAAGATGAAAAATGAAGTCTGGAATCTTTAAGAAAAAGTGAAAATTTTAGAGAGAGTTGAAGGCTCTAAAGTAAACAACATGAATCAGACTTGTGTCTAGCCTTCCTCACTACATTCTATTTAGTTCCCACCTATGAAATGAAACAAATGCACTGCCATTATCTTTCATCTTCCTGCCATTGATGTGGTCTAGAGGTTAGGGGTCCTGGTACCCCAAAATCACAATACCCTGGTCCTGCCCGAAAGAATTCAACCCAAGCCTTCCTGTAGCCAAAAATAAAGTTTATTGAAGATTTGCCATATTAGCTAGACTCTTAAGGAGTCTGAGCATCTATGAGCTATTGGTTAGATTGTAAAAATCTGAGCATCTTAATGGAGACAAGATGGACCTTACATACAGAAAGACTGTGGAAGAGTGGCCAAGTAGTCCATGAGGCAATAGAATTCCCAAGGGTGGGAAATGGAGCCCAGGTGGGACCAAGGGTGGGAAGTGGCCTGGGGCCATAGGGAGGCAAGACAATAGAGGGGAGATTGGATGTAGCCACAATGAGTTGATGGGACCATAGCCCCAGAGATTTGGTCACGTGGGAAAGTACAGAGTCCATGAGGTAATAAAATTATCAAGGGTAGGAAATGGAGCCTAGGTGGGACCAAGGGTGGGAAGTGGTCTGGGGCCATAGGGAGGCTCCAGTTGATGGGACTATAGCCTCAGGGGAACCAGAGATTTGGCCATGTGGGAAAGTCCAGAGTTTTTCCTTTCTGGGGCTCAGATTCCAACCCCCTCACCACCAACCCCACTCTCCTGTTCATTCCTTTTCCCACTCCAGATAGTCCTTCTGTTGATTTCTGTTGGAATTCTTGCTATAGGGATCAAAAACCCGCAAATTACACATTTTCTTTCATCCCATATTTTCTATTTACCATATTGACCATGAAAACAACTCAAATAAAGAACAGGGTGATATGACTCATCCAATTCATTGTACTGAGGCATTAAAAAAGAGACTGAATAGAGAAGAAAAACAAAACTTTTATGGTATCCATAATTAATATCTGTGAACTGTATTATTGAGAGAGCAAAGCTAAACTACAGAGGAGGATGGAGAATATGAATGTTTACAAGATATCATAGTAGATGATGTAGGCTACAGAGATGAGCCACCTTTTGTTAAGGCATTACCCAGGATCTTCTTGTTACTGTATCTTCAACTGGCATCACTTCAAAGTGATGATTCCCTTGCAATTTCTGTGGGTATCAATGATTAACCAGTAATAAGTAACCCTTATTACTGTCATCATCTGTTCATCCAGCCAGGGGCTATTTTGTCCTATAGCCCAATATTTTTTTTCCTTCCCCTCATGTCCCTAAGTAGTTACACATTTTCAAAATTTCCCACAGATTTAGTTTGGGAAAGTATAGGGTGATAGTCAATGTCACGTAATCAAGAGGTAGACAGCCCCAGAGTCAGGAAAGACTGGACTTCAAGTCTCAGCTCTGAGATCATTAAGTTGTTGAGCAGGCATCAACTCATATAGAAATTACAAGTCTAGATAGATAGATAGAGAAATAGGTAGATGTAGATCTATAGATCTAGCTATAGACATAATTATATCCATCTGTTGTATGTGGTTTGTCCTTTTTTGTAAAGGACAATGACATCAGGGAGATGATGACAAGACTTGCAATTGAGTTTGATTTGAGTGAAGGAGGGTTGTGCAAAGTCACCAGCCTCACTTTCTCCTCAGGAGTCATCTGGGTTCAGCAGCCATATATTGATCAGAATGACTGGAGATGGCCCAGAATGCAGTGGAAGACCTTGGCCCTTTTAAGCTAAGTTCTTTCTAGGTTCTCACTTTGAGTGAAGCAATGACCATTCTGGGAATAGGCCTCTTTAAGAAGTGAGTCAAGGGTTAGCCCCTTTAATAAAAACAAAACAAAACAAAACAAAACAACAACATAAATGACAGAGGAGGACAACGAAAAACAACCAAAACTGAGAGAGGAGGACCCTCAGGGTTGCTGGCCAAAAGAGAAACAGTTACTATTTACATTCACTTGGAGCTAGAGGGGCCCAAAAAAAAACCATTATGTGGTGCTTGGGCAGAGACCTATTGTCCAATCTATGAGATACAGAGTGAATTGGGTTTAAGGTTTGGTCTTTGAGAAAGAAATCTAGCCAGTAAACCCGAAATTAACAAGATAGCATTCAGTCATGAAAATTTACCTTCCTTTGGGCAGAACACAGAGGAGATGAGAGGAAAGGAGGAGAGTTTTCAATGAGAGAGCCTAGAAAGACCTTAGCTTAAAAGGGCCAAGATCTCCCACTGCATCCTGGATGGTCACCAATCATCCTAATTGATATCTGGCTACTGGACCCAGATGGCTATGGAGGAGAAAGTGAGGCTGGTGACCTTGCACAGCCCTTCCTCACTCAAATCAAAGTCAATTGCAAGTTCTGTCATCATCTCTCTGATTTCATTGTCCTCTTCAAGAACTAAGGACAAACCACAACCTATGAGTAGTCCAAGCTGCCTGAATAAGGACCCAGCTAGCTGGTTTCAGTTGGACAACTCAGCTCATCCTGTCCTGTCCTGTCCTGTCTTGTCCTGTCCTATTCTCTCCCTTCCCCTCCTTTATCTCCTCTTATCTGAGAGTGTTCTGCCCAAAGGAAGGTAAATTTTCTTGACTGAAAGCTACTTAGTTAACTTGAGGTTTACTGGCTAGATTTCCTTCTCAAAGACCAAGCTTTTAAACCTAATTCACTCTGTATCTCATAGATTGGACAATAGGTCTCTGCCCAAGCACATAATGGTTCTTTTTTGGGCCCTCCAGGCTCAAAGTGAATGTAAATAGTTAATTGTTTTTCTTTTGGCCCTGAGGGTCTTCCTCTCCCAGGTTTTTGTTTGTTTGTTTGTTTTTTGTTTGTTTGTTTTTGTTAAAGAGGCCATCCCTTGACTCATTTTTTTTTAAAGAGGCCTATTCACTGAATGGGTGCTGCCTCACTCAAAGTGAGGACCTTAGCTTAAAAGGGCCAAGGTCTCCCACTGCATCCTGGACCTTCACCAATCATCCTGATTGATATCTGGCTACTGGACCCAGATGGCTCTGGAGGAGAAAGTGAGGCTGGTGACTTTGCACAGACCTCCCTTACTCAAATCAAAGTCAATTGCAAGTCATGTCATCATCTCTCTGATGTCATTGTCCTCTTCAAGAACTAAGGACAAACCACAGCCTGTGAGTAGTCCGAGCTGCCTGAATGGGGACCCAGCTGGCTAGTTTCAGTTGAACAACTCAGCTCATCCTCTCTCCATCTGTATCTATAGATGCGTTTATCTATAACTAGATCTATAGACATATATGTGGATACATCTGTCTATATCTGTCTAGAAACTGAAAGATATTAACAAAATAAATATTGCTTGATTGAGTATGGAGGGATGGGGGACTATGCCTTTACAAAAAAAGCCTTTTAGTTTTTTATGATTTTCCTTGAAATTAAGGTAAACACAATCTTTTTTTTTTTCCTCACTTCACTGACCCATCCTTTTGTCCTTCCTATATAAATCATCTCTTTTAACTATTCTATCTTACTTTCAGGATGCTCAGAACCAGCCTATTACCTGGATAGATCCAGCTGTCTGGACTGTATTTACATGTGTGACTTTATTTCTCTCTAACTAGGCCAAAGAAGGTTATACAAAATGGGAGTAAAGAACATGTCTTGTACCCTAGTTGTTCTAATGAATATGTTCATTAGAATCAGTTCCTAAACTTTCAGTTCATCCCATAGTTAACTAAATGTGAAACTTTTTCTCTCTTCCTTGAAATCCTAGACTTAACACTGTAAAGAAAATTCAATAGAAGCACAGAGAAGAGTCAGCATGTACCAGACAAGTCAAACCATGATCATCACCTTAACCATCATCTCCTCTCACTATGCTGAACCCAAATGGGGATAGCAGTTCTCTCAAATCACCAGATATATATATATGCAGCCCAGCCCCAATAACTATCATTGAAGGGAAAAATCATCATAGAAAGGACAGTCATCTTCCTCATCACCACCATCAACAAATGTGGAGACTAACGGTTAGATAAATATATAATTCATGCAATGATGTATTTGATTCTCAGTCCATTTATACTTTCTGTCTCTCTGCCTCTCGCTGTCTCTCATTGATATAAAGATTAACATTGGCTAATAGCGAATAATCAGCCATGGAAAGATTGTGGGACTTAGAGTAAAGAGAGACCTGAATTCAAATCCTTCTTCTAACACCATGTGACCAAGGTGAAAACCAAGGTTAGTTCTATCTAGATGGAACAAGTTTATGTTTTTGGTTATATTATATCTGTGGGGTTTTTGCCAACTAAAAGAACAAATTAATACAAGTAGAGTGTTACCCAGTCTTATAACCCTACTCTATATCCCAATCCAATCATTATATCTTTTTTCTCTCTCTTGTCTGACTAGTGTAATGCCATTTGTTGGTTTCTCAGAAAATCTGCCTTTGGAAACATAGAGAGCATAGCTTATCAAATGACTTGTAGGCCTAGAAGTCTATGAATGACATACTTAAACTCGTTTTAAAGGTGGCTTTAACCCAAATTTTTTAGTAAATCATTTATCAGACATATTAGTTAGACTCCCACTATGTGTAAGACCATAGTACACATAGAAGAGAGGAATGAACCACACCCTCCAAAAAGAAAGGCAAGCAAACAGCACCCCTCCATGAATGAAGCTTTATTACAAAATAACTAAATAAAAAAAAAAGTCACGTGGAGGAGAAAGTGTGACTCTCTAACCTTCTCTATACCATTTAAAATTTGCTCAGAAGTCCCTTAGAAAGCCTTATTCAAAGAGGAAGTCTTAAGTGGAGACACCATGATTTTTAGTGCAATAAGGGATTGATCATTAAAATATCTGCAGGAGGTGAAGATAGCAAAGTCATGGAAAATGTCCTGAAGTACTAATTTCCTTCTACAATATTTTGATAAAACTAGTTGATGTATATATTGAGGCTATTTTTGTTGATGGTATTAGAAGGAAATAGGACAGCTTTCATACATGGTGTTCTACAGTAGATCACAGGTCTGATATTTTAGGCTTAGCTTAAAAATATAGGGAGCAAAGACCTCATTGTCTACAGAATACAGAAAAAATATTCAATATTGTATATAGGAAAACAAAAACAAAAACAAATATCTTACAGGCTCTGCTTTAACGTGGCATCTCTCATGCACATGTCAATATTATGCAAGAGTCCTTGAAAGATTTTACAATGGAGATAACCTTGTTGACATTAATATCAAGTGAAGCTTGACAAAGAAAAATGTATTCACTTGAAGGGTGCTTGCTACAGTTCTGAAGGACATCCGGTGTGGAGCTCGAGTTGAAGCAGAATTCCTTATCACTAATGAGGTCTTGCACGTTCTCCTTTTTTGAGGTGGCATTGTACTGATTACAGAGGTTCCTAAATGAGATTCATGCTCATTCTAAAGTCAAGACAAATAATACCAAAAGCATTTATTAAGCACATACTATGTGCAAAGTCTGGAGAAGGAAATAGCAAACCACTTCATTATCTTTGTTAAGAAACCCCCAAACGGGGTCATGAAGAGTTGGACGTGATTGAAACAATGGAACAACAACAACAAAAATATGCAAAGCATTTTATTAAATGCTAGGAATAGAATTGTAAACAAAAAGAGACTCCCTGCCCACAAGAACCTTACCTTCTACTGAGGGAAGAAAACATTTGAAAAGGTGCATAGTGACAAAGACCACGAAGTCTGATCTATTTACAGAGAAAAAAATTGGATGAAAATAGTCCAGATGGGCTAGTCTCTTAGATAGATACCACTAATAAACAATTAGTTGGGCCTAGGATTGACTAGAAAGAAGTCAGTATAATAAACTGCCTTTGGGAAATTGGAAAGTTCCTTTACTGACCTCAAGTTAGTCCCTGAAACAAAAAGTCATTTTTAAAAATTGTTATCAATATTCTTATGGTGGTAATATATAGCTGAAGTCACAAAACTCTACAGTATCTGAAGAATTAAAATTGAGTATAATATTAATGGAAATGGGAAAGCTCATGGTGAGCATAAGTAATTTGCAATGTATTGTGAACAAGAAAAGTTTGAACAAAAATGAAAAGCAGGTCATGTGAATAGAGAATAACATATTGATGGGTAACCCATGTACTCTATTCATAACCTAATGATATCAAGAGAAAAAAAATGTGGATTTAAGGGTTGCTCAGGATGGTCAGATCTGGCTATGGTACAAGCTGCTTAATGTAGAAAATATGGAACTGACATCACAGATTCATTTGAGTATTTACAGTGAAACAACTGTTAGAGAACATGTTTTGTTAAGAGATGGAGCAGTGAAGAAAAGAGGGTAAGAGATGGTTGTGTAAGATTATTTAGCTAGTTAGTAGGAAAATTGAGCCTACAGCCATTCTCGTAACTCTCATGTCCTTTCTTTCTTAAACAAAAGTCCATTTTCCCATTTTCCTACACCCACAGACCAATGACAAAGAAATAAAAACAAGTGATACACACACACATACACACACAAACACACACACACATATACACACATATATGCATATATATTATATATTTAAGTAAAACAAATGTTTGCATTGATTGTGTGTGCAGATAGATAGATATGAGGTAGGTAGTAGTATGTCTCATCATTAGTCCTCTGGAACTGTGTCTTTATGATGTTGTTATTGTATAAATGGTTCTCCTGGTTCTGCTCACTACACTGCATAAATGCATACAAGTCTTTTCAGGTTTCTCTAAAACCATCTTCTTCTTCATTTCATATAACACAATACTATTCCATCACATTTATATAACATAAATTGCTTAACCATTTACTAATTAATGGGCACTCCCTCAGTTTCCAATTCTTTCTCACCACAAATGGAGCTATAAATATTTTTGTCTGTCTTTAGGGTATTTTGTTTTTGTTTTTGTTCTTTTGTTTTGCTTAGAACTAATTCCTCCCTTAATTTACCATTCCTCTAATTCTTCCTCTCCCTTCTTTCCTTTTTTTGCTGTTGGTCTGCTGAGTTAGATATAATTCTACTTTGGTATGCTTTCCAAAATATCAAGCTTTTCCTTAGTTCTCATTTATTACTGAAATCAGGCCTTCAAAAACTATAAAGACATATGCTTACAAGGCATTCCATGATGTCATGTGATCCATTTTCTTGTATTTGGAGAATACAGTCTCTAAACCATGCCTAAACAGATAGTTTTACATTTCATCCTTTAAACTGATCTACAAATTGAAATGGTAATTTTTTTCTAAAACCATTCCAGATAGCATGAATATTTTCTTAATGTCTGTTCTGGATTTTTAACATACTTTTTCTAGGTCTAACTGCAATAATAATGGAGAACTCCTTACAAAAAAAGATTCCTTTAAAAACAATTTCCCATGATAAACAATGCATTTTCTGTCATATAAGTTCTCTCTTTCTTAATTTCTTCCATTCACATTGCCTTTTTCTAGCTTTCTATAATTTTTTCTATATCTCTTATCTCAAAAGAAAATTATTTGCTTGAGTCAATAACAGTCTCTATGAAATCATTTGTATCCTCTCCCTTTTTTGTCTTTTTATATTTTATTCAATTTTTTTCTTTTTTATTAATTTATTTTTAAACTTAAATACACAATAAGAAAAGCAAGACATATTATAAACAAATATAAAATAAGAAAAGAAAAAAAGCATTGCCATGTGCACAGCAGAACTTAAGAGAGGACTCAAAATATATAGCAATAATTTCCATTACAAGAAAGCTTATATAATAAATGCTACACATTGTGTTCAGAGCTGTCCATCTTTGCTTCCTGGTAAATTTTATTTTGTTCTCAGCTTTGCACTTTTTATTTTGTTATTTTTTTCCCCTTCCTCCCCCAAGAAGGCTACAATTAAGCATGGAGATATATATATATATATATAGATATATATATATATCTCCATGCTTAATTGTATATGTATATGTGTGTGTGTGTACACATACATATGTATATGTATGTATGTATATATGTGTGTATATACATGCACACATATACTCATATACAGATACATATACACACATATTCACAGAAACATATACATATACACTTATATTCATATACATATACTTAGATATCTATAATCATACTCGTATATAGATATATACATTCATATGCATCTAGGTGATACTGTACTATACTTGTTTGTCCTCTGTTTCTCTGAAGATGGATGACATCTTTCTTCATAGGTCCAAGTCTTTCTGTATTTTTCTAAGTCCACCAACTCATCATTTCCTTATACTTTCTAGTTATTTTAAATAGTCTAAAACAATATTCATTAATATGGCTGACATATAGTGTAGTTTCCCTGTTTTCTCTTTTGACTAAATCTATTTTAGCTTTAACTTTATCTGATATATCCTCACCCTTTTTTAACCTAACCTTACCTTAGCAGTTGGAGATTTTCAAGGTATTATAAAATGGACTCAGGGCCATCTAGAGGCAAAATGGAGAATGAGGCAACATTTCTCTGTAGCAGCCTTCTAAAAGCCCCAAAAGGCTCCAAGTCTTTCCAATTAGTGTCTTTCCTGCCTCTAGGCATTTATTTTAAGTCCCATAACTGCAGGATCTCACCTGTTAATTGATATAGATGTGGTGCTATTTGGAGGGTGGGGGCAATTAATGACTTAGAACTCTTAACACTTCTTTTAGGTGATTGTATTTTAAAAGGTAACTCAAGAAGATCAGAAGACTTCAGAAAATTAAATGATGTGTTAATGATGGAAAAGAGTAACAGCAAATAGAACTGTCTGTGGCCCCACAACTATCTGTAGTCAGGTTGCTATAACTGTTTAAAGGGTGAAAATCATACCTGGCTCATAGCAGCACACATGTATTTCCCTATGGCAGCTCTCCCTGACTGGCTACAGAGAGAGCCTTCCCTTTCAAATAATGACCCTGTGTACCCTCTCTCTAAAGACCCAGTAATAAGCTTAGCTCTTTAGTTGGATTTAATTTCATACTGCTTTGTAAAGATTTTCCTGACTTCAGGGCCGGTGCTCTATCCACTGTGCCACCTAGCTGCCCCTTGACCACTTCTTGTTGATGCTATAGAATATGAATTCTTGACTTTTATTGTGTCAGGGACCCTATAGCCTTCTGATTAAGCCTATGTACCCCTTATCAGAATCAGGTTTTTAAATGTGTGAATGAATGTGCGTGCACAGATGTATATATACACATATATGTGAATATATACATAAATACCCACACATGTATATATGTATTGTATGCACATATATACATGCACATATACACCCATACATATACCTACATGCACATAGCATGCATATACATACTTATATGTGTGTTTTTATGTTCATGTATACATACACACACATTTATACAAATAGGTAGGTAGGTAGTTCGAGGACACTCCAAAGTTAAGAACTTCTGTTTTATATATATATATATATATGTATGTATATATGTGTTTTATATATATATTTATATATATATGTATATATTTGAGAGAGAGAGAGAGAGGAAATTCTTGGTTTAGTTGCATTGACTGCCCTCCAAGAGCCCTTCCAAATCTGAGATTCTATAACTGCGACCCAACCTACTTCATGCATTCTTTTCAATATCCTTTTTCTTAAATGCACAATGATACATATACACACATATAGGTGGATTTGTGCATACACATGGTTGTATGTATTTTCCCCCAGAACTGCAAATCATCAATGTTACAGGATGTACTTTAGTTAGTTCCTCTTTTCTTCTTAATTATTCTTGAAGCACAGAATGTGGCTCTTGTTACAATGCATTATGAATGCTTGAGTTGAGTTGGGCATGTCAAATCGTATCACTATCATCTTTTGTTACTTCATATTCAAGTAAAGGTGAAAATAACCATTTTTCCAGAGAGCACTGGCCTATCTCATTACTTAGAACATTATTTGTAGCTCAGATATATTCCTCAGCTGAAGCGTTGGATCTATTTCCTTCTGGTCAATGACTTCCATTTCCTGCATTTATTCCATTCACTCTTTTCATCATTATTTGTTTTGAACAAGCAGTAGAGTAACAAGATTTTAAGGAATGGAAATACGATTCAAGTTTCCACCACTCCCCCAATGAAAAGTTGGGGAGAGAGCCCAATGATCCTCAGAAAGCAGAAAATTAGGGTAGAGTAGTGATTTCTGACAATTATTGATGCTTAAGGAAAATAAGGACATTTAAAAAATTGTTTATTTACTTTAAATTACTTATAGAGGTGGCTATGTTTTGAGGATAAATAATTTTCATAATACAGAGACTGGGCTAGTTTTTTTTTTCTTTTTTTAGAAAAATAGATATTATTTAAATTTAGATTGTCATAAAGAATAGTTCTACACCAACTTTAGCCAGAGGGCTATGCTCAAAATATTAATCCTTCCAAAAAAAACCTAGCTTCATTTTCAATGCACATGGCACATATATGCATGTATACATGCACAGAAGATTTGAAGTAAAGCTATAGAACTGAAAATGTTAGGGAGGGTAAAATATCTTATTTTCTTTTAAACATGCTTTTGAAAAGTTATATTATTTATTGGGGTCTGAAATTCTGCTTGTCCTATGAGCATTTTGGGTGTTCATTTGTTGACTTGTTCAGTTATCTGAAAAATATTTATTGTTCTCCTCTTAGGTGATTAGCACTATGCTAAGTGCATTTGGGACAAAGTTAAGTCTTGGTTTTGTTTATTAAGACTGGCTCTCACTATCTGGCCCAGGCTGGAAGTACAGGGTACTCAGGAGCCCAATCCCACTATTGATCAGCATGGGAATTTTGACTTTATTTGTTCCTGATCTGGGCTGGTTCATCCCTTCTTAGGTAACCTGATAGCTTTTGCTCCTGCTGGAAGCCTCACCATATTGATGATAGACATAGTATGACAATTGGTTCCTTACTCTACTGCATCTCATAACTTCCAGTTTCCAAAGATGTGCCAGCCTTATCCTTCCAGGTAACCAGGATTACATGCATACACCACCATACCCAGCTACAAAGTATGACATTTCTTGACTCTTTCTTCAAAGAACTTAACATCTAGTTTGGGAGAGAAGACATAAAGTTGAACAGCCATTATATGATTATGGGGCCTAATTAATGCACAATAGTCTGTGATATCCCCTCCAACTCTGAGATTCTGAGATTCATGTATCTTTCTAATCTTCACAACTAAGTTATTCAAACCTCAGGCTTAATTTCTGCCACATTCTTTGAGATACATGTGTCTACTAGCCAGAAATAAAAAAATATATATGTATGGATAATTATCATGGACTCAATATCAAGTCAGTCTTATTGCTTATTACTCTCTGGTCTTGAACCCTGATTCTCTTAGCTAGACTCTATTTTTGTTCCTCATGACTAAAATCTTAACTTGAAACCCAGTTTCAATAAATGGGTCCTGGTATTTTTCCCCATTATCTGAATCCTAGATCACACCCCATATCCGTGTACACATGCACACACACAATCCCTTAGGAAATTCAAGAATACTTAGTTTTAAACCCCACCTCAGGGCTTCATTTGTAAAATCAAAGAGATAATTCCTATAGCCCTACCAGTCAGTCAACAAATGTTTATGAAATAGATTGCATTAGTGAAGCAATGTTTTATGCAAGGGATATATGCTCACCCAGTGAAATATAGTTGCATATTTTGGGGATCATACATCAACATTCCTCTTAAGATGTTTGTTGGGACATTTCTGGTGGACTGCTTTTGCAAGACTCAGGACATGCATACTGAGGACAAATTGTAGTCAGAGTTTGCCTAGATTTTAGCAAGAATTGAAAATTTATTTAGTACTTTCCTATAGAAAAATTGGAAGGATGTATACTTCATAAAGCGAGGTGCAATTGGAACTGGTCAAATGACCAAATCCAGAAATTAATAATTAATAGCTCACTGACAACTTAAATAAGGAGAGGTCTGTAGTGAGGTGCAGTTTAACTTAATCTTTCAACATGTTAGCTATAAGTTCTGGTTTTGTATCATCCAAATTTAATAAGCTTTGCATCCAGGTCTCTATCCAAGTCAATGAATATTAAGTCAAGATGTAAAAAAGGCACCTAGCTGGGTCAGTATGTAGAGCAGGGCCTGGAATCAAGAAAACCTGAGTTGAAATCCTGCCTCAGACACTAGCCATGCTATCCTAAGCAAGTCAGTTATTCTCTGTTTGCCTCTCTTTCCTCAATTGTAAAATGGGAATAATTATAGGTCCTACCTCCCAGGGTAGTTATGAGGATCAAATGTAGTCATATTTGTTAAGTGCTTAGCACAGTGCTTGATATTTAGTAGGTGCTTAATATATTATTGTTTCCTTCCATCCCCCAAAATAGGAACAGGCTAGAATGATGGACTAAATTTAATAGGAATGAATACAAAGTGCTATTCATGAGTTTAAACATCAAATTCATAAGCTCGAGTTGAGAGAGATATTAGACAACAGGTGCTGTGAAAAAATATGTGGGGGTTTCATTAAACTACAATGTTAATTCAAATCAATAATGAAAAAGACAACCCCCCCCCTCCAATAGCTTATCTGACTTTAGGCAGTATAGAGATGTATGGTGTTCATAAAGAGGAAGATGATAATCCAGGCTGTACTCTTTCCTAGTCAGACCACATCTGGAGTATTACATTCAGTTATGGGTGCCATATTTTAGGAAAGACATTTGTGAGCTGCAGAGCATCTGGAGGAGAACAGCCAGGTTGGTGAAAGGCCTTAAAGTCATACTATATGATGGTCATTAGAAGCAATTGGAAATATTTAACCTGGGGAAAGGAAGAGTTAGTGATGGGAGGGAGATAATGCTGTCATAAATATTTGAAGGTCTGTTATGTGTAAGATGGGTAAGATGAAGTCCCAACAGCCCACCCATCTTCCAAATTTCCTTTTTCTTTGGAGGGCACCACCATCTTTTTGGGCATCTGTGTTCATAAACTCAAGTGTCATACTTAACTCTTCCCTCTCTCGCACGAACCCACCCCCATATCCGATCATTTGAACCAGATGAACCTATCGTGGGCAGAGTCTTCTCTGACACTAGTAGTTCAGAGCTTTGAAGCATTTGTGTTAGTTGTCTGCCATGGCACCAGCTGTCTGTCATGGACCCCAAAATGTTTTAGCTCCTGAAGGGCTGCCAACATGCTCGTTGTCTGTCAGGGCCTGAACAGAATTCTGCAGCCTAGAGCTTGGGTAAACAGGGCACTGGAAAAAGGTGGGAGAGGGGGTGGGGTGTGACAGGCTGTAAAGCAGTGTATTGTTGTAAGCTAATGTCTCAAGTCCTAGGTTTGCTAGTGTAAACTCACTGTCAGTAATATGGGAGGTGAAGCTCAGGGTCAGCGAGCATCAGTTCATGATTTGTTTTGTTCATGCTTTGGATTCTGGGTGTTCTAGACTGGATATAGTTAAATTACTTTATCTTTGGTGTATAAGTTCTGTTTTGGTGAGATTTGAGAGGTAATGGGAATCAGAGAAAATATCTGGTCCTCCACCTTGTTACTCACATGATTGTAAACATACCTTTGACAAACAGTCCATTTTTCTAAAGCTGCCTATAGTTCAAAGAGTTCAAATGGGGTTTAAATTAGGTGAGTTCCAAAGTTATCGAGCATGCTTATCTCCATCTCTTGGATAAATATCTTAACCTTTCACAATACATAGCATTGGTACAAGGTTGTGTTGTAGTGTTACATTTTCATTTGGGAAGTTCTGTAATTCTGGAACTATTTTGCTTTACAGCATATCAATATATTTATCAGAGCTCAGCATTTCCTCAGTGAGGATAAGATATCCAAGCACACTTAAAGTAAAAGAAAATCTCTTAAACATTTTTAGTTGAATATTTTACAGTCTGATAAAGGTAGCTAGCTCATCTATAAATTGAGCTAGAGAAGGAAATGGCAAACCACTGTAGTATCTTTGTCAAGAAAATCTAAAATGGAGTCACAGAGTCAGACACAACTGAAGTGACTGAACAACAAAAAGAATTATATAGGCTCATCTGTACTTTTTGTATAGCCTAGATGAAAAAGTTAATTTAAATAATAAAAAAAATCACCTCTTTCCAATCTCCATTATTCCTGCCCTTTTAATGTCTTAAACATATGGATAGGGACTAGACCCATGATTTAATTAGTATTGACAACTGGTATATGTGGAAACTGCTTCTACCAATTACAGGTCAGCATTTTCTTTGCAATTTATAATATCAGCAAGATTTCTAGAGCATTGACAGATTAAATGACTTTCCAGGTGTCACATAGCTTGTCTGAGGCAAGATTTGAACACAGGTCTTTGTGGTTTAATTACCAGTTATCTATCCACTACAAGATACTGACTCTCTGTCTTGCCCAGAACAAGTGTTTCTTTGTTTTCAAATTCACTTTAATGGTTACTTATGAATAATTTGATTCATAGTGCTGTTTTATACTGGTCTTCTCACAGTTCTTCCAATTTCAAGAAGCTAATGCCAGACTGTAGAGTAATCAATAATGCTCCCTCTTTCTGAGTGATCTCTCTGCAGGTCTCTGATTATTTTTCTGAGCATCAGTTATTAAATTTTGAAGGCATGAATTATCAATTCTTGGCATTGTATATTTTTGTTTTATTTTGTAATTGTTTATTATTTTATTATTTATTTTATTTTTTAAAACACATTTGCTTTAGTACTTCAGTGATACTTGTCCTATTTCACCAAGAAATCCAGGAAGACTTGAGTTCAAATTCTGTCTCAGGATTTACTAACTGTGTGACCCTAGAAAAGTCACTTTGACTGTTTCAGACTTGGTTGTTATAAAAAGCAAAAATATATTATTGTGTGTATGTGTTGTGTATGCATACTTATATATATATACACACACACATCTATATGTATGCATACATAGATTACCAAATATATTAGGTGGCATAGAGTGCCCAGACCTGGCGTCAGATACTTACTAGCTAGGTGAACCTTGGTAAGTTGCTCAAGCCTGTTTGCCTTAGTTTCCTCATCTGTAAAATGAGCTGGAGAGGGCAGCTAGGTGGCTCAGTGGATAGAGCTCTGGCCTTGGAGTCAGGAGAACCTGTGTTCAAATCGGGCCTCAGACACTTGACACTTACTAGCTGTGTGACCCTGGGCAAGTCATTTAACCTTGATTGCCTAAGCAAAAAAAAAAAAAAATGAGCTGGAGAAGGAAATGGCAAACCTCTACAGTATCTTTGCCAAGAAAACCACAAATAGGGTCAATGAAAAGTCAGGCATGACTAATTCAACAACAGCAGTTAGATAGATAGATAGATAGATAGAGCTTTGTAAGTTTTGAAGCCCTGTATATATGCCATATTATTGTTAATTGACACACCTCTGTAAATGATAACAGATCAGTGATGAAGTCTGAAGTTATAGAAACAGCAATGAAAACTGTCCATAAAAGATACCAAAAATTTGTAATCTTTCCCATGCTTCCCTTGGCCCAGAGCAATATTACACCAGATCAAAATTCCCAGTTAACATTGTGCTATGTGCACAGCCAAAAGAAATCTAGGTTCACCACATGCAGGGCTTCTGACAGTACCATGTGGTCAGTTGCTGAAAACTCATGTTATGGATAGAGTACTGTCCATTGCATATCCCCTAAGGGAACTTAAAGTCTGGGAACAAAGATCTATGAGTCATATAATACCCTATACTGTTTGCTCTAGGAAAATTTATTCACTTGTACAGACAACTTGTCCCTAAGGTGGCTAGTTACTAGCTACTTCATATCTGATTAAGTCTCAAACACTCTGGTATAAGGGGAAGGGAAATTGACTTGAAGTCAGAAGAGCTGGGTCTACTATTTATTTATTAACTCTGTGACATTATACAAATGACTTTATTTCTCTTAGTCTGAAATTATTCCCCTGCCATCAAGAATTTTGAAAGAGTTAAACATTCATTTCTTTTTTTTCTAGCTTAAAGATTCTGAGATTCTGAGAGGGAACTTGTCTTAGTGGAGAGAGGACCAGACTTGGAGTTAAGAGCACCTGGGTTCAAATCCTGCCTTTGATGCCTGTCAGGTTTGTTATCATGCGGAAGGCACTTGCAACTGAGCTAAAGTTTTTTGTCCCTCCACCACCATCAGCAAAATGAGGATAATAAATCCTATAGTACTTACCACACATGGTTGTTTTGTTAAGCCAAAACGATCATGTGTGTTAAGTGCTTTGCAAACTTTAAAGTGATATAAATAAGCATCAGCTGTTGTTACTATTATTTGTAGTGAGCTGACCATCGAAATAAGCTAAGCCAAAGCTGAAGACTGGAGGAGAAAATCAGCTCTCACTGAGTTATATAGCAGTAACAGTAACTATCTAGCCCTTGCTCCCTGGAGCTCTTGAGGGGGTGAATAACATCTACAGATGCTAATAACCAAAAGCCTAATATGGAATTTGGAGGAGTACAGTAGCCTTCCTAGTATCATCCCACATCCCAGTACTGGAAGAGAGGGGCTAGGGGCTGGCAGGGGAAAGCATGACATTTAAAACAAAAAGTAACCTTTGGTATAAATGTGACCTTCCATAGAGAATGTGACCTTTGATATAAAATACATCCTTTGATATAGATGGGGATAAAGCTTTCCTTTTTTAGACACTGGTTTCTCTCACTCTCTCTCTCTCTCTTTCTCTCTCTGTCCCTCTCTCCTCCTCTTTCTTCTCCTCCTCCTCTTCCTCTTCCTCTCCTTCTGTCCTTTCTCGGTTTGGATCTCATGTTATCTTTCTCCAGTATTTTATCTGAAGTTCTTTATTCCCAAGTCAGAATTCCCAATTCTGACTTTATCCCCCACCTCTTTCCACTTTAGTCTCATGACTTGTGTCTTCAGAGATTAGCCACTGAACCTAATATTTATCTCTTGGGACTAAGGAGAGCTATATAATCTGCAAGCATGTTTTCTATTAAGTGTTGTGTATGAATGGGATTGGAAGATGTCTATATTAGAATCAAATTCAACATGGATAGAAATTACATTAATAGATCAGCATATTTGTTTTTGAGCTAAACTTCCCCTAGAGAGCTCAATTTGTATTCCCCTTACCTTCAAGGAGAAATATTAGTGTGTATGATTTGCTAAAGTATGATTTATTCAAATGCTCTATTGTCAATTACCTGATTTCCCTGAGTCAAGAAAAATTGGGGGTATATCCTGGTATAGATTTAACAGATCTCTGATGGCCTGAGCCATCTTCATACCAATTTGTTCTTTTCCTCCCTTGTCTCTATTTCCTCTATGCTGTAGTGTCATCTCTACTGTCAACTTCATAGATCTGTACCTTTCAGTGAAATGATGGGATATGAGACTGTACTTTCCTCTTATGGAACATGTAGTTTGGAATGTGAATATACTAGAAAAACAGGCAATAATCCACTCCAATGTTGAAAATTACAGATAGTCAAATAAAGACAAAAATCGTCCTGGGAATTGTAATGGTTGAAGAATCTGTAAAACCGTGCCATCTCTCATTTTGTGATGACAATTACAAATGGTATGATGATTTCCATCTTACTCATACATCAAACCAATTTTTTCTCTGAAAGATTATAGTAATAGACAAGTCCATTGGTTCAACTGAGCCATGGCAAAGAAATAATCGATTTGAATTTATAATATCTCATATTTTCAGTGTCATTTTAGTCACTGAATTTGATATATTATTTCACTTTACTTCCTGAAATTTTTACCATATCTATAAATTGGAACCCTAAATGTATTTCATCCTGCTCTATTGGCAACTGAGGAAATGTGAAAGCCATTTCAATTTCACAAACATTTACTAAACCCTTATTAATATAAAAAACTGTACCAGGTACTGTAGGTACAAAGACAAAAAAAAAAACAAAAAACCAGTTCTTGTTCTCAAGGGTGAAGGCCGAGACAATAAGCATTTATATAGCACCTATACGTGTCAGGCACTGTGCTTTACAAATATTATTTATTGTTTATAAATATTTACAAATATTAACTTTATAATTATTTTAACATTTGGTCCTTAAAACAACTCTGTGAAGTAAGTGCTGTTATTACCCTTATTTTGTAGTTGGAGAAACTGGGGCAAACAGATTAAATGACTTGCCTAGGATGACACAAAAATACAGTCTGAAGTCAGATTCGAACTTAGGTCATTCTGACGCAGTGCTCTATTCATTCAATCACCAAGCTGCCTAAAACAAATTCCTACTTTGCCAGTTCCCTCATATTACATATGTGGAAACTGAGGACCAAGTTAGTGACTTCCTCAAGGTCACAGAGCTTAGCATACATCAGCGGGTAGATTTGAATGCAGATCCTCTGCTGTAAGGGCAAATCTTCTTTCCACTGTAGCAGGCTACCTTGAGGCTGCCCTTAAAAAAAAACTGTAATTCTATTGAAGATAATGGGGATGCAACACATAGATAAGTAATTTCAGGAGGGATAACTGGAGGGATCAGAGAAATCTACATGAGCTTGCCTGGAGCCTTGAAAAGATATTTGAAATATGAAAGGTAAAAGTAAACAGGGAGTGTGTGTTTGGCACTGATGGCAGCCTGTGCCAGGGCGTGGAGAAACTAGAAGCTAGAATGCCTAGTTCAGGAAACAGTTCAATTTGGCTGGAATATAGAGTGTGTCATTGTGAGTAATATGAAAATGAGGATGGAAAGGAAGGTTCAAGCCAAATTGTGAAGGGTTTAAATGTCAGGCTTAGGATTTTGTGTTTTGTTCTACAGGCAATAGGGAGCTGCTGAGGACTTTGGAAGAAAGGACTAGCATAGGTAATTCTGTGTTTTAGGAATAAGATTATAGCAGTTGGGTGCAAAGTAGGCTGTAGAATGGAGAGACTGGTATCAGCGAAACTAGGCAGAAGTCTTTTGAAAGAGTCTAGGTGAAAGAGAATCAGGAACTGAATGTGGGTAGGGTTCATAAAAGTAAAGTATTTTACATTTTTTTCTTTGTATTCCCAGTGCCCAAAACAGTACATAGAACATCGTAGGTACTTAATAAATGTTTCTTGTATTAGATTGTATCAGAGAAAAGGATACTGATATAAGAGATATTTTAGCAATAAAATGGACAGTTCTCAGCAACTGAATAGATTTCAGGAATGAAAAAGAATAGAAAAGCAAATGTGACTTTTAGGTTACAAATCTGGATGATTAAGAAGGAAGATAGTGCCCTCAATAGAAATAGGGAAATTTGAAGGAAGGAGAGGTTTAAGGAAGTATATAATGAGTCACAGTTTTTACATATTAAATTTAAGATATTTATGGAATATCCAGATGGAAATATCTAGCAAGTAGTTGGAGATGTAGGAATGTTGTGTAGGAAAGGAAGTAAAAGTGAATACTATTTAGGAGTTATCTACACAGAGATATTAACTGAATACATGGGAAGTGATGATTCAATGAGAGAGAGAGAAAGAGAGAGAGAGAGACAGACTCAGAGACAGAGAGACAGAGACAGAAACAGAGTCAGAGAGACAGAGAGACAGAGAATGGGGCCTAGCAAAAAGCCTTGTAGGACATCTATGATCAGTGGGTAGGAGTTGGGTTGTGAACCTACAAACAAGACTGATAAGAAGCATATCATGGCATTTGAAGGAAATAAAGAGTAACCAGGAGAAGGGGAATCATAGTGTTAAAAAAAAAAGTTGTCAAGTACAATGACAACTTTAGGGGAGAAATTATCATTTAGCAGCTAAGAGATTGTTGGGGACCATGGAGAAAGGAGAAGTCAAGGTACCAGGAGGTAATGGAGACATGAGGAGATAGAGTCAGTGATTGCATATGACTCTATGAATTTGACTATAAAAGGATGAAGCTTGAATAATAACTTGGGTGATAGATTGAGGGGGTGGCTAGGTCAAATTCAATTCAATAACCATTTATCCAAAAATTATATTCCAATAAAGCTGTTCCCCCCCTTCCCCACAAAAAAAAAGCTCTAGGCTCAAAAAGACCAGATCCAGTCCTGAAAGCAACCACAAGAAAGTTTTTTGTTTGTTTGTTTGTTTATTTGTTTGTTTGTTTTTTCTCTCTGGTTTGTTGTCCTCACATAAAGTTTGCTCTGGGAAAATTTCCAAATGTAGTTTAATTCTAAACTTCCATGACTGTGGCTAACAGGGCCCCTAGTTCCCAAACAAGCACTCAGTGTAACAAATTCTTGTAAAATACAAAATTGTCTATATTTACCACAGAGAATAAATAAGATGGAAAAGATTCAAATGAACCCATCAACAGATGTGGAAAATACATTTTGTACCCAAAGTAATCTTCCTCAAAAAGAAAGGAATTTGGATTTGAAAATGGGGTAATGTTCCCATTTTGGTGAAATGCCAGATCTCCCATAGACCTCTTTCTCAGATATATAGTATCCCTGATGTTTGGACTATCCATCCTCCCCCTCCACCCAACAAAACCAACAAACTTTGGAACTACTAGACAGGCAACTTTTGCCCCATTGAACCTACTCACCATAATAATTCACTCTATGAGTGAGGAAGGGATAGATTACAAGGAATAAAACTTTTGTCCTTCCTCCAGGTGCCTAGAGTTGTAGAAGTCATGAGTTTTCTTCTGTCTTTATGAAGCTCAATGCTCAGAAAATCCCACTCTGTTTTAGTAGGTCCAATTCTTGAACTCCTGGACAAAGACTACTCTTGGGGCAACTGACAAGCCTGGAACTGCCCAAGAAATTTCCTTTCTCTGGTCAAAATGCTCAGTTCTGTAATCATATCACCTATGAAGGAGTCCTAGAGAATGGCCACTGGACTGGACAGAATGTAGGTGAGAATCCATCAAAGGAAAATGAAAAAGAGCAGTTTGGAAAACTCAGTGAGGGAAGCATATCTAGAAAGGGGGTAGGAGTGGGAAGAGTGATCAACAGGGTCAAATGCTGTAGAAAGTACAAGAAGTATAAGTCCTGAGATGAAACCAGACAAAGAGGAAGACCCCAACTGTTCCTCAAAGAACGGAGAAAAAGGAAAAACAAATGGCAATGTGAAAGTACTATGAAGCATGTAGTTGGTGAGAAGCTCCTGGTTTCCTGCTGAGACATAGAAGGGAAGAAGAATTATAAAACACTTCAGGAAAGAAGAGAAAGCTTGGAATTGTGGGAAATATATTAGTCAGCCATGGAAGAACAAGATTATTTTAGAGGTCTACTTGGTGCCATTTTCTCAGATGGTTTGTTGTCCTTAGACAAGGTAAATACTTTCTCTACATATAGGAGTAAGTTTCAGAGTTGAAGTGGCTCTACAACTCAGTCCCAGAATAGATGGCACCATCATGCTCTATCAGATAATCAGCAATCTAGAGAAAAGAAAATAAATATTTCCATGAATATAAAGCCACAGGCCAAGACGTGATATCTATATATAAGCATATGCTGTTGATGCTTATTTATTTATTTATTTAGTATCTGCAGAGATGCCCCTCAGAATTTTTAAAAATGGAAAACTCTAAGGAAGCAGGATGAGATAGTGTGTGAATGTGTTATATAAATATGAGAAACTATTATAAAACAATATAGTTTTTGAAGGAAACTAGCCTGTGGAATCCAATTAGATTTTTTAGTATCACATGCATGATTCTGAATAAGATTGCAGGCTATACCCTGATTACTAATGTGCAGACAGCCTTCTACTCCTGCTGCAAAACGGTTCAGGACTTAATGGAATTCTGTGCTTGTGCTATCGGTATTTGCCTAATTTTCTTTGCATTAGAATGAAAGTAGCAAAGGCCTTCACAGAGATCACTGGGCAGTTATGAAATAAATGAACAGTTCTTACCTTTTATGACATTGCAGGGGGTGGGATGGGGGGCAACATTGATGTGAAAGGCCTTAAATATAAGAAGATCTAATTACTGTTCCTAAAGGACAATATTAACCCAGGTATATGGATTAATTAATCAGATTAGTCACTACTTACATCTGGGGAAATTCAAATAGTCCTACCCTAAAGTATGCCTTTGTATTCTCCATTGCATTTATATATATGTGGTATAATAGACCAATAGGGGTAAGGGAAACTGAGGTCTAATTCCAGCTTGATTTATGTTGTGTAGCCTGAGGTAATTAACTTTACCCACTTGTACTTCAAATTCTTTATCTCTAAAATGAGGGGGGTTGGAATAGATGATTTTTTTTCCTTTCAAATTTAGAAATTCTTCTACATAACAAAGCATTTGTAAATTCTTTTCCTTATATAATAAATAAGAATAGTAGTCAAAATTTATGTAACACCTGCTAAGAGTCACACACTTTCCCAAGCCTCTTATATTTATCTTATCCTGACAGCCAGCTTGATATTGACATACGCATTCTACAGTTGAGTAAACTGAGGTGAAGTGACTTTCTCAAAGTCACATGGCTAGAAAGTGTCTGGAACTGGATTTGAACTCAGGTCTTTCTGACACCTAGCCTAGCTTTCTATTCACTGCATCATCTAGCTGCCCCAAAGATCAAGTCATAGAATATTCATGCTGTTATTTTTTTGTAGTTTCTGGACCCTCTTTTATGGGAAACCCCAAGGATAAGGTTAGAGAGAATCAGATGGCTGAACTTTCAAATGAAGTCATTGCTTTATAGGTAAAAACTATTTATATTATATAGGTTTATAGGCAAAGGGAAACCAAGATCTTTCAGTTATATAAACTAGCTTACACAAAAACAACAATAATAAGAGTTTGTATATAGTAAACAGTCAGATAGGCAGGGGTGGGAAAATGATGTTAAAAAATTAATTTTTTTTCATGAATAGTAGCAAAATGTCCACATCAATTTCTCAAATTTTAAGTTTCTTAAAATGTCAAAGAGTGTATACACACATACACACATGTATATACAGATACATACATGTATATGCATATGTACATATGTATATAAATGGATGTCATGTGTCAAAAATTCTTGTAAGAAAATAATAGAATAGTAATAGTCAATTATTATTCAACTCCATTACCTGTCTAGACTAAATAGAAATTATGTTGCCTCTTAGACTGTCAATTTTAGTATGTTAGTACAGAAAACTTAGGCTTAGTACTGAGATGTAAATGTTACACAGTCAGGAAAGAATGAACAAAGCCTGTGGAGTTGTCATTTGCTATTCCTTCCTATGCCAACTCTCCACCTACAAGTTAGAAGCATTTTCTTCATAGAAGTTGACACCTTTTAGATGCGAAATGAAAACAAAGTGTAGCTAAGCAGAATCAAAGCTGATATTAGGAAGAATTGACTTTGCAGATCTAGCCGCCTCTCCATGGCAGAGCTCAGAATATACAAGATGATAGCAAATTAGAAGATAGATTTTTGCAGGGTCTATTTTACTAACAGAAAGCAAACAAGGAAAAAGGAAGTATTTGATACTCTAGGGGAATAACTGTACAGCATGGAAAGCTCTAAGGCTTAAGCTAAAAGATGTCTCTTTTTTAAACATAGTAGCTGCCTGCAAATATTTGAAGAAAAACAATCAAATTTCTCCTGAGGTCTCCTAGCTCCAGACTAAACACCCTCATTTTCTTCATCCAATCTTCTTAGGGTGGTTTGAAGTTCTTTCATTATGAGCTCATGCTCATATATGTGTTCTACTTTATCAATACCCTTCCTAAAACATGATACCTAGAAGTAGATATAAAACTGCGTAAGTGCTGTGGTCCAAGTGTAGCTTGCACCTTCAGAGGAAGGTAGGTCAGCCTTGGTGACTTGGGAAATTTCAAAAGGATAGGATTATTAACAAGATTGTAATGACATTTATGTGAGTTCCTTACTAAAAGCAAAATGTTTGGGTGTTAGTACTATTGGTCCTACTCCAATATTGGGAAAGCAAGAAGAATCTTTTTTTTTTTTAGTATTGCATAGATTTGTACACAAAGTAAAAGAATATTGCTTTGCTTTGGTGAATCTTGTTCTTGTAGTAGCAGTGGCATGCTGATGAATGTTTAACAACTGGCTTTCTTGGAGAAAAAAAAAAGTGGGCATGATTCATTTTTAAGTTTAATCTGCATTATTAACATTTTCTCCAGCACTTTCTCAAATCTAGACAATAAATAAAACAATTAATCAAGCCCTAACTTTTAGCTTTTGTCTATTTCCAAGATGTATATGCTGAACTAAAAATTTAATAGTTGGGCTCTCCTCAGAAGTAGTGTGGTTGAGTAGATAAAGCCAGCTTTGAGCTACAAAGATTTGATCTTGAGTCCCATCTCCAACACATACTGATTTGTGACTATAGACAAGTTACTTAACCTCCTCTCAGTATCCTAAGAAACTCTCTACGACTATAAATTACAGAGCCATTGCCAATCTTTGTTGGTAGAAGGAGGCTCCTCACTGTAAACTCACTACATCAGTGAAGTCACAAGTCTGATCCAAAATAAATGAGGAAATCATGTTCCAGGATTAGGAAGAATGTTTCTTCCAAGAAATTCAGGTCACCTTTCATGAAATATCTGTGATCAATTGAAATAAAAAAAAAAAAGGTCTGGCACTGACACATAGGTTCATAGGATTGTGAGATTCCAGTGCTTTCTCCACCACCCCAAGTAACAGATTTTCCTCAGTGACTGCAGAGAAATCACTTCCACATTTACATTGTAATCCCAACTAAAGTGAGGGAAAACTGACAAAAATTTAATCAGTACGTCGGCAAGTGGAGTAATGACAGGGAACATATCCCAAATGTCTTCACCTATGTCTTCATTTATTTGATTTATTAAATCACTCACTGGGCTTTAAAAGCCTTAGCATGTAGATGTACGGAATTGTATCATTACTTGAATATTTCAAATGGAAAGCAGGCACAGAGACGGAATAGCCAAGAAAAAAGTGCCAAAAGTTTAAAAAGAAGAAAGGAAACCAGTGTGAGATTTACACCCCATTCAGTAGCAATTTAACAAGGTAGAGTGATGTCTGTGCCATGTATGCCACAGCAACAGGAGCAAGGGGAGAAGGCTGGACAGAATTTTCCATTACCTTGAAAATTGTCCTGTCTCTCCAGGCACTAGGTATAAATCAGGAAGTGGACAAAGATACAAGAGGCAAACACTGTTGACCTGAGGGGGCTTAGAGAGGACATTTCTTAGGCCACCATGACAGACATCCTTGACCATAGGCCAAATACTAGAAGAGATGGTTTTCTAAAGAGCTTATGGATAGGATCATACCCACAATACCCTATCACCTGGGCTGCAGGCAGGAATAGACTTCCAGTGGATGACTGGATCCTCAGCTTAGCTGTTTAGAGGTGAGTGTCTTAACACCTTTAGAATTACCTCCTCTGGTATGGGGATAACTACACACTGGGAAGAAATCAAAGCATAAGAGTAGTCTTTCTAGTAGTACTGCCTCAGTCTTTTGTGAACATCCAATTATTTTCATCCTAATCCCCACCTTTATTGGTACTAGGGAAACTAATTAATATGATATCTGGAGCCATTCCTCTTATACATAGGACTTGCAAAAAGGCTTCAAGGTATTCTGTGGGTATATATTCATTGAAAAAAACCAACAAATAAAATTGCACGAGCCCCTACTGTTGTGTTTACTTTTACTAGTCAGGCAGCAGATATTTAGTTGAAAGCAAATGTATTTCACAAAATATCATAATAAGGGAAGTTGCAATAGAACATTCCCCCCCAAAAAAAACTGGAATACACTTTCCCACAAATACACTAATAGTTGGAAGAATGAAGTACATGGTTGGGCACATAAGGAGGGAGCATATGTGACCAGATAAGACTTGTGAAAGACTCACATGAAGGGGATCTGTATAACTCGCATCTGCAGGAGTCACTCATACCTCTGATACCATAGGGTCACTGATGTTTTATGATGGCGTTAGTGCATTGCTCCTTTTGTACCTGCTCCCTTATGGTCTAACATGGTCTGTAGTCTCTGCCAAGAATGCAGAATCTATTGAGTGGTGTTCCACCTTATCTTGTGGCTACCAGGTAATGACTGCTGTGCTGGACTTATGGTTGAGGAGCTTCTCCCTGTTTCCACCTTTTGGTTCTAGATCTTCTTAGCTGAAGTGTGTATAACCTCTTCTTCATAAGCAGAGGAGTAGGTTCTATACTTTATCTTTAACTTAGATCCTGAAGCCTTAAGTTTTAGTTCTTTTAATGAGAGAGATAGGCCTTCAATATGCAGACCTCAAACTGGGGCATCAAGAGGTTTTATCTGTTTTCTTTAAGTGAAGGGGTAAGTCAGTTCTCAGATTTACAGCTATGTAAGTTTTATTTTTCTTTTCTCTCTCCAAGGAGAGAGAAACGACATCTCTCCTGCCCCTCACCATCTCAGGACCAAATTACTTTGAAAGTCAGAAAGAAGATGATTCAGTAATCTAAGGATACCTCAGGCCTCAAGTATATAATCTGTCTTTGAACCCTCGTGTCTGATTTTCAGTCCCTTGTCCCAGACGCTTATCTGACTTAGAGTTAAAAATTCGTAGTAACCACTACTTAATTCTTGGAATCCTATGCCTTCAGTCCCTCTCTTTTTTGTGGAGTGAGGGGCTATGCAAAAAGAAATCAGAAGACCTATGTAAAACTGTGGCACTTTTACTTGAGTCTAAGATTCTCTGGATCTCTCATGTGAATGAATGGGAGGGGAAGGATCAGAAACAAACATAAGAAAAATCCAAGTGGAACATGGCTGAGGCATCACCTTCTATCTCAGTCCTTTGTTCCAAATTGCTACCTTCATTTTGTATGTGTAACTAGCACCAAGATTCCCCAGATTTGAGATAATTTGCATTTAGAATCATGGTAGTCAGAAGGGATTTTAGAATTCATTGAGTCCAACCTCCTTTCCTTGTGCATTCTCAGGAGAGAAATTTGAAGAACAGTTCAAATAACTGATGCTTCCCCCTAGTGCTTCCCACCACTTAATTAGAGTTAGGATTTCAACACTCAGGCTTTAATTGCTACTCTGGAAAAGGGTATAGCTTGGCTTGCTCATGGGCCAAGGAACCTGGCATAACAGTGTTTGGCTTAGAATAAGGGAGAATCTGTATTCTAATTCTGCCTCATACTTACAGCTGTGAATCCAATGAACAAGTCACAACCTCTTTGAGCCTCAGTGTCCTCGTTTGTAAAATAGACAATAATACCTGCATTATCTACCTCACTACACTATTTTGAAACTCAAATGAGATAATGTGCATTTAACTCATTTTGGCCTGATCCATGGAAACTTTGTTATGAAAAGAGGGGAAAAAAAACTGCCTACTGGTTAGGAAGACAATCCAGAATTACTGCAGTTCTGGTGGTAACCCCCTCCCCTTCCCATCTGATCTTGGATTAACTTCTAGGAAAAAAGAGAAAGCCATAATGGGCAACTCCAGGTGAATTCCCATATGGAGCTGACATGTCATGACAGAGTTATGGCAGAGTATGGAGCAGTTGGAGTGATCAGATCAGAGACCCATAGAGGCATCCAGATCATGAGTTAAGGATGGGACTGGATCTGTATTACTGACCAGGAATAAAATGGAAGAATGGATCAGTTGATCTATAGCCCCTGAGTTAAAGGGGATCTCAGTTGTGATACTGACCCTGCCTCTCCTCTGCTTATTCAGGGAGAAATGGTCAATTCTTTTTCTTCACCCCAGACCTCCCCTTTGCCTCAAAAAACTTGCTTTTTCATTTGTCCTCCTCAGCTGCTAGACAAAGCAGTGAACAGAGGGAAGAGCTTCAGTTTCTTTCCTTTTTTTAAAGTCCATGTTTTGTTATATAATTTATTATATTAACCTTAATGGAAGAACTAAGGAGGGAGAGTGAGATGATACACATGCATCAAGACCATTAAATGTCTCTAGATTGTGAGCTAAGAAAAGGCATGTGAGTTTCCTGCCACACAAATCTCCTCCCCCCACCCCCAAATGCTTGAAAGAAGAGTCTGGCAAAAGATATGAAAGCCACATCTTCATGCCTGCCACTGGTCTGCTCAGGTGTCAGCTAAGGAAGCTCTCAGGATGGAAGCTGTCATTGGAAGCTGGAGTGTTCCTGGCCTCAGTCACACATCCCTCCTGGTAGTCAGAGATGTAAAGTGCTTTGCAAGCTTCTACAGAGCAATACAGTTTTCAGGGAAAATTATTTGGATGTTGATAATTTCTCTTAGCCACGGAGAGAGAGGGTAGAAAGGTATGGACTGGGATAGTAATAGAAAGCTAAAATAGGACTTGGGAATTATGATGTTGGAAAGATTTTTTGAATTAAAGTTATTGGGTAGTACAGAAGAAAAAAAATAATAATTGGATGAGTAGAAATGGAAATAGAGTGGAGTTAGCCAAAACAAATATATCAATAGAATAGCTAGTTGAGGATGACCATAGGGAAGGTAGAGAGGTAACTGGGTAGTAATATCTATGCAGACACCATAGTAGCTTTTCTTTTTTAAGAGCAAAAAATAATATGTTGGCTAGGCATGTTCCCTTAATTGTTTTTTCAATTATCAAGCATTTATTTTTTTTTTCTTCTTTCTCATTCTCTTCCTTAAAAATACACAGAACTCCTATATACCATAAGTGCAGTTAAACAAAACATTCCTACATTTTTCACATCCAAAAATACATTCCTTATTCCTCATAATCTATCATCCCTTTGTAATGGAGTGGGCAGTGTTCTTTTTCATTCACCCTTTGGAGTTGATAATTTAGTTGTCAGGATTTAAAAATCTTTTAAAATTATTTGGTTTTATATATTGGCATTATAGTGGAAATTGTTCATCTAGTCCCATTCACTTTACTTTGCATCAGTTTATATGAATCTTCCCAGGTATCTTTGATGAAATCATTTTCTTTCCCCTCCCTTTATTTCTTTCAGAACAGTAATATTTCATTGTTCAGCTGTTTCCCAATTCATAAGCATTCCTTTGATTTCCAGCTTTTACCAGTACAAAAAGAATTGCTATAAATATTTTTATACATATAGGACTTTTTTCTTCTTTCTTTGATATCTTTGAGGGATAAACCTAGCAGTGGTACAGATATGCCAAATGGCATGAGTTGTTTGGCAATTTTTTGTACATAATTTCACCTTGTTTTCCCAAATGATTGGAACCATTCATAGCTACAACAACTGAGCATAAATGTGTCTGTTTTCCTGCAATCTCCACCCCCCAAACATTTTACTTTTTTCACCATCTCTGATAATCTGAAGATAGAACCTCAGAATTTCTTTGAATTAATATTTCTCTGATAATCAGTGATTTGGAGTATTTTTTCTTCCATATGACTATAGATAGTCCGGCTTTATTCTCTTGAGAATCTCCTTGTTCACATACTTAGGCCATTTATGAATTAAGGAATGTCTCATTATAAATTTGAATCAGTTCCTTATATATCATGGAAATGAGACCTTTATCAGAAAAAAATTACTGAAAATATTTTTCATAATTAATCATTTCATTTCTAATCTTCGCTTTATTTGTGCAAGAGCTTTTTTATCTTTCTGTAATCAAAATTATCTATTTTGTCTTCTATGCTCCCAATCCCTTTTTTAGTCATGAATTATTCTCCACCTATAGATTTGATGTGTAATTTCTCTCTTGTTTCTCTAATTGGTTTGTGATGTGACATTTTATATCTAGGTCACATTATCTATTTGGAGCCTATTTTGGTATAAGATATGAAATACTGATCTAAAACTAATTTCTTCCATACTGCTATTCAGTGCACCCAGCAGTTCTTTATAGGGTGTTTTTAGACGATTGGAGGCAGACACTCCCTGGTACTTCAACATCTATCCAAAGCACCATAGGAATATTCTACACAAGAAAGATGAAAGCACAGCTTCCTTTGCCACCTGTATTAGATCTCACAAAAGATGACACGGGTCCCAAAGATGTGTAAATTGGAGCAGCCTAATTTTTTCCTGTTGTCTTTTGCCTAGATAAAGCAAATAGAAAAAAATCATTATCAGTATTATATATATATATATATGTATATATATACACTATATATACAAATACATGCACATACATACATATATACGTATATATATATACACACACACACCAAGTCTGACGGGAAAAAAAAAGAAAATTTATCATTTCATTATTCCCCATCCCCAGATTATCAAGATGTTCAAAACATCCAAATTTACCAAATAATTTGTTTCCCCTTTACCACTATACTCTCCTAAGGCCTTTCTGAGAAAGATAGATCTCAGCCAGGCATTAAAAAGCAACTGTATTCAGCTCAGTCAGAATTCCTGGCTTGATTGTTGTACCATAAACCACACTGCCAAGCTTTCCTTTTGAATGGATTCTTTCAATCTCATTCTATTTCTTTAAGCCCACTCCTCATGTACTCCAGCAAGGAAACCATTCCAGACCAAAAAAGGTCATCTTAAAAGTTAATATTGTTCTCCCCACCACCACACGCACCTTTTTCTTTTCCAGTATAAAATTGCCTAGATAGGTAGGTCAAAGGCTGATAAAAGATAGTCATCTGGCTTTTTTAGAAGAAGAGATGAAACAACATAGTGTTTGCATGGCCTTGTCTTGTGTTTTAGTGACTTTGTTTAATATTTCTGAAAAAAAAAACTTGGCTTTTATATATCACTTTTAATCCAAGTGCAATAACAACAACAATGTCCCAAAACAATTATATAGTCTAATGCTAAGAATAAACACTGATCAATAACAGTATGTCATCACTTTCAATCAGAGTTCAACTTCTGCCTTATTCTGTTCCTCCCTGTGGTACTATTTGAAATAAAGACTTCTATTCAAGATGGTAATTGAGTTCTCTATGCACAGAAAACTGGTGTTAAGTATAAATTATAAGTGTGGTTTTTTTTGTCTTGAAACTGTATTTAGAAAGATCATTTAAAAACATTTCTTAAAACTTGCTAAAGGGCATAACTAAAAAAAAAAGTTTATCAGCAGTCATCGTCACATTGAGATAGTAACATGAAATGTTTAAAAATTCATCTATATACATATGTCGATAAATCACTTATTTCTTCCTCCAAGCTGCTGCTGTTTTCCATTTGAAAAAGTTTTGATTTTCCTTTTCAATCTCTGAATAAAACCTTGCTGTCCACTGAACCTGTGGAGGTAAGCTTTCTCGGATAAGATTATGGTGGGTTAGAGGGAAAATGCATGAATTTAAACATGGCTGCGAAGTCCCTTGCCACATTTCTCTCACCATTGGCACTTTTCTAGTGGATGAGTGATCAACTGTGAGGACTTGCTCTGTCATTTTCCTATGTGACTTTTAGAGATGCTAGAAAGTGTGAGAGCTGACAGCTGAATAGGCTCTCAGATACAGAAAAATTATTCTTCCCCTGAGGCTCACCACAGACAGGCCTCTAGGAGAGAACACTGGAGGGAGAAAGAAAATATTTTTCCCCCTAAGCCCCTATCCTCTCTGCCATCAGAAGGCATAGGCCTTAGAATTAATAGTGTTGCATATCCACATTTTCAAAATCATTGCCAGTCTTTTTCTATATCTCTCTAATATATCTTCTCTAAAGAAAAATAAAATATATCTGAGAAATACACACACACACACACACATATCAATTCTTTTTGTGATAACAAACAATTAGAAATTGAGAGCATACTCATCAATTGGGAAGTGACTGGACATGTTGTGGTATATGATTGTGATGGAATACTAGAATACTATTATGCTATAAGAAATGATGAGGGAGATGGTTTCACAAAAACATGGGAAGATCTATTTGAACTAATGTAAAGTAGAAGCAAGAAAACATTGTACACAATAACAGCAATATTGTAATGATGATTGATTGTGAAAGACTTGCTTACTCAATACAATGATTTAAGATAATTCAAAAGGGCTCATGGTGAAAATTGCTATCCACCTCTAGAGAGAGAACTGATGAGCTCTGAGTACAAATTGAAGTATATTTTTTCTCATTTTGTTTATTTTTCTTACTTTTTGTATAGCATGGCTAATATGAAAATATGTTTTACAGATTTTACATGTATAATGGGTATCATATTGCTTACCTTCTCAGTGAATGGGGGAGGAACTGCAGGGAGGGAGAGAATTTGAAACTCAAAAAATTTTTAAATGCTAAAAAATGGTCATAATTAAAGATAACATATGAACTCTCCCAGAGGAAAGGTCTTTCCTTCCAGACCTATATACCTAAATAAATATAGAATTATATCCAGTCAGTCCCTTTCACTTTCTCCTCTACCGACTTTAATCCTGGACTAGAAAAGAGTCAGTTACTCAGTTGGTGACTTTTTCAATCTGACATTACATTATTTTTTCTCTTACCAAGATGGTTTTAATTTAAACTCCCCCTTCCTTTCCCATTCAACTTGACAGTTGGGTTTGCCACCTCTTTGAACACTTTTTATTTTTTATTTTAATAATCCCCACTTTCATTCACTAGTCAAATTATCTTCCGTACTCATGTGAGTAGGGTTTCCTAGTTGTACTCCCTCTTCCCACTTATTGTGTATTTGTAGGAGGGTGTCCTCCAACTTTATGGAGAAAATATTCTATTGCAGCTTCTCTTACTATACTATTTCACTGGTTTTAGGAGATCTGGGAAGATAAACCTTTAAATAATCAAAAGGCTGGGCATGTTCCACTGTGCAGATGAGGAAAATAATGCTTAGAACAATTAAATGACTTGCCCAGAGTCTTGAAGTTAGTAAATGCCTTAAATGGGATATTCATTTAAGTATGTCCAAATCCAAGTGTAACCCATCACACATTACCCATTGCCTGTTTTGCCCTTGGTCATATAGTTCATACCCAGTGAAGATGTTTTAACACAGTACTTACCAAAGTGCCTAACAAATAGTAGGTGCTTAACACATGTTAGTTGACTGGCTGACTTTCAGACTCCAAACCGTCATGCTTATGCATTGTACCATGTTACTTCTCATATAGGAGACCAAGCCCTGGTTTCAGAGCCAGAAGACTTGGGCTTGAATTACAGCTCTACTGATGTCTGACCTTGGATAAATCTATAAAAGTTTCTGAGCCTCACTTTGTTCTTCAGCTTCTCATGTGGGATTGAATTGAAAATAAAAATTTACAGTTTTGATGCATAATGATTTACATATTTGTCATTGAACTGAAATTTACCCTAAAGTGACCAACACATAGCTTGATTCTGTATCAAAGATATTGCACATTTTTTGAAGGGAGAGAGAGGGAGGAAGGGAGAGAAAGAGGAAAGAAAGGAGAGAGGGGGAGAAAGAAAAAGAGAGAGAGCTCCTTGTTAGATTTAGAGTCTTGTGTGGTTGGACATTAAATCTTCATTAACTTTCTCTTTTCACAACCTCCTGTTATAGTGTTTTGTTTATAATAAATTCTTAAAAATGGGTATGGAATATTGAATGGATTAAGGAATAAGTACACAATGAATACCCAGTGTATCTAGATCACTTCCCTGGACTTAGCATCGCTTTTTCCAACCTTCTTCATCTCAAGATGATACATATCGTGAAATAAAAGGGAGCATTAAGTTAATGAACATTTATAACCAGTAAAACACAAAGTAGTCAAAGTACTTCTGAGAGGCCTGGGTTTTTGTTACTGAATTCCTTGGGGAAAAGACTGCATCTCTGTGTGTTTGTTTAGTCACACAAACAGGCACAGATTCAACACCTTCTTTTTGAACAGGGTCTAGAGCAATATTCAGAAACCAGGCTGGGGAAGGGGCCCAAGTACCTCACAACATAATACACAGAAGAAAACAAAACAAAATAAACATAACGAGGGCGACACGGTTGATGTAATGGAAAAGAAATACTCTGATGCACTCCTGCACAGCATGCTTGGGGTTGATATTGTATACCTTAAGGTGTATCTATGTGTTATTTTTTCTTTCATGCCTTAATGATTGCAAAATACTGCACCTACATCTTCATTCAGTGCTTACATCAAGAAAAACGATGAAAGATTTGACCTGTTCAATTTGTGTTCCTTCCATTTGCAAACACTAATTCTGCTAGTTCCCAGAGAGCTGCAATTATTCAGATGAAATCTCCCTTACCCTACTTTGTGCATGAATTACTCAGCATTATGGGAGATGAACAGAGAAGAGATTTAGGGTGAAATCAGAAAGGCAAATGGTATTCCCTCCAGGTCCCTACTCCAACTCACTCTGGACTCAACCAGTGAACCCGTGGGAGGTTGGTTTGTTGAAGACAGTATTTTACTGAATTTGCTGCCAATGTTGGTGGGCGTGAGACTGCGTGACATCTGACAAAAATATTTGCCTCCCTCACCATTCCAGAACACAATTCCAGAATTTTAATAAGTTCTCAAATGTCACTGGAACTGAAGATTGTAATCAGAGTCTTACCAAAGAAATGAAACGCGTTAAGGATGGTTAAGGGAGAGTAATTATTTTGCACCCAATCGCAGCACTCCTAATCATTCTGGAATGGGAGGGAGGGGAATGGTGAGAAGGCAGAACAAAGAAACAAAGGGACAATGGAGTGAAGGAATGGAAGGAGGACAAGACAAGTATATGCACATAGCATACTTTTCTCTTTTCTTAGCAATTTGTGTTTAAGTGCATAGGCTACTCCCCACCCATATCAACTTGCCTAAATCTGGCTGGAAGGAAGAATCATACAGTAGGTACAAAGTATCTCAATGCTCCTGGGCACCCCAAAGGAGGCAGGTATGGATCAACCAGATCCTCATAAGTAGGAAACAAGTCAACTGACAGACCATCACCCCATAACTTGGTAAATAAGCCAATGCTGACTACTGTTTTAAAAGAGAAAACTTTATTCAGTCTATTTCTATTACACTTAATTTCTGGGGTTGTCCCTTTTGTTTTCATACTTTGCTAAGATCTTAAATTCAATTTTAAAAGCATTTATTAAGCATTGTACACACACACACACACACACACACACACACACACACACACACACACACACACACACACACACATATATATATGTACAATGCTTAATAAATGTTTTTTTTGCCCTCAAGGAGCCTACATTTTCCTGAGGAGCAGGGATCAACATACACTCTGATGAGTAAATACAAAGAATATACCAAATACCTAGGAATAGGTTTCTTACACTTGGGAGATTGGTAAATGTTTTATATATGACATTGTACTTGAACTGAGTTTTGAGGGATATTAGGGATTCCAAGAGATAGGAATGAAGAATGAGTGCATTCCAGGACAGCCAGTGAAAAGACAAAAAAAAAAAAAGAAAAAAAGAAGAAGATAGAATGGCCCACTTGAGAATCAGTGAGTAGGCCAGTTTGGAAGGAACATTGCTTATACAAAAGAGAATGATATGAAATGAAATTGGGCTGTAAAGATGACTTGGAGTTAGATTGTTAGAAAGGCTTTAACTGCTAAATAGAAGTCTTAATTTTATCAGTTAGGCAGCTAGACACGGCAGTGATGAGATGGCTCAACTTTGAGTCAGGAATACTTGAGTTCAAGTTCTGCTTCAGATACTCTCTGCATGTGTGACTCTGAGTAAATCATGTAATAACTTCTCTGAGTCTCAGTTTATGCATAGGTAAAATGGGAATAATAATCACACCTTCTTTAAAAGGCTAGCTATTATTTATCTTAGAGGCAATAGGTAACCTCTGATGAGTCTTGAGCAGAGGAATGAGTGACACAGTCAAACCTGTATGGGAAGATTATTTTAGCACCTGCGTGGAGAATGGATGGTGGAGAGTGGAGGAATGATTGGATTGATGCAGGAAGATCAGTTAGGAAGTTATTGAAATTATCCAGTTGAAAGGTGAGAGGGCCAGAACGAGAGGAGTGGTCAAATGAGTATAGAGGAGTGGACAGACTAGAGAGGTGGGTGAATTATCAATAAAACTTAACAATTGATTGGACATAGCATGTAAGGGAGAGTGAAGAGCTAAGAATGACTCAGGGTGTGAACTCACGTCTCCCACACTTTTAATAAAATGGGACAACAGATATTGGGGGAGAAAACTAGCAAATAGACTTTAATAACCATTCTCTATTGAGCTTCTTCCTCATTGAGTGTGGCAGTAGATTTCAGTGACATGATGTGATTTCTAATATATCAAACTTCTGCAACAATAAACCAACTATAATGGAGTTTTCCTCTTTCCAAAAACAGATTTGTTAAGAAAAATATTTCATGTGATGCTACCTATCCCCTCTTTTTGTTGTTTGTTTTGTTTTGTTTTTCAGGTAAATTCAGTTTTGAAAGCTACATAATACCTTCATTAGACTTTCAAACAACCAGTGTGTGTAACCACTGATCACAAGGGTGATTGCCACCAGTCTGTAACTTTGGGTAACTGTTCTACTATATGTATTTTTTATATAGATAGGTAAATAGATAGATAGATAGATAGATAGATAGATAGATAGATAGATAGATGATAGATAGATATATATACATATAGGTATATAACTATACAAACACATACATACATATACACATTTATCTATATCTATATATATATATACAAACATTCACACACTCTACACACACACATACATATATATCCATAAATATATACATACATATATACATATACATATATGCATGCATTCAGGGAAGCTAGGTGGCATAATGGATAGAAAGCTAGGTTTGGGGTCAGGAAGTCTCATCTTCCTGAGTTCAAATCTAGCTTCAGACTCTAATTAGCTATGTGACCCTGGGCAACTCACTTCCTCATTTATAAAATGAGCTGGAGTAGGAAGTGGAGAACTCCAGTATCTTTGCCAAGAAAACCCTAAATGGGATCATGAAGAATAGGACATGACTGAAAGGACTGAACAACAACAACTTTCCATATTCGTTTGTAAGGAGGTGATCTAGGCTGTGGAATAAATATGTTGTGATACATTTTGCTACTGTCTTTGTATCAAGCATCCTGAGACACAGCTCTGGGTAATAAAAATTGTTCATCTGACTTCTATTAAGCTATCTTCACGAATCAGGGGGAAGAATCAATGAATTTCAGAACTAACTGCATTTCACGTGGATGGAATTGGTAACCTTGAACAAACACTGATTTATCTCCCATAAATTTGGGTCTGTTTTACGCAGGATTAAATATTTTCATGAGCGTGGATATGGGTGGGGTTTAAGACCAGCACAGTTCAGGGATTTGAATTTGCAAGGGTAAGGGGGAATCATGTTTGTGTGTTTTTGTTTTTTTCTTTTTGATTCAAATCAGGAGAATTGACACAGTTGTGTGCCTGTTCTTAAATACTTAAGTCTATAAGGCTCATCTTTAAGTCAAAGAAAATAAAAATAGTGCTTTGAACTTTACAAGGTTGTTGTAATTATAAGGTGAAGCAACACATGCAAAGTGTTTTGTAAACTAGAAAGCTGTAATACAGGTGGTTCCAAAAGGCTTCAATAGACACTTATTAGCTGTGTGACCCTGGACATGTCACTTAACTCTGTTTGCCTCAATTTCCTCACCTGTAAAATGACTGGAGAAGAAAATGGCAAAACACTCTAGCATCTTTGTCAAGAAAACCCAAATGGGGTCACAAAGATTCTGATATGACTGAAACGACTGAACAACAATAACAACACTTCTGAACACAACTGAAAAAAATGGCTAATGAACAAAAATTATTAGGAGCAATATTTAATATGCCAGGAATATCCACGTATGATCCAAGAAATTTCAGGATCAGAAAAACAACAACAAATGACAAAATCCAGCTACATCTTTCTTGTTATTTCGTATTTATTTTAGATTTGCTATGTGTCAGTTCATAGTAGGTGTGTGTAACTTGGCCTAAGATCAGGGTTTACACATGTAGCAAACATCTACTACCACTGGACCCAGGAGGACTTTCCATGGTGCTGGCCCCTAGATGCTAGTGCTTTCCCATACAAAGTCACATTCTATGGCACTGATATTTATGTATATTTTTTCTACTTCAAACTGTAAGCTCCTGAAGGGCAAAGACTCTTTTCTTTTTTTGTTTGTTTGTTTTTCCTTGTGCCCCTAGAGCTTGGCACAGTGCCTGGAATAAGTAAAGATTTAATACATGCTTCTTAATTAATTGATTGATATACATGTATGTAATACCATGACATAATCTAAGAGTAACTCTACAGGGCTCAGGAGACTTGGTGTAGGGATTTTTCTGTCATTCTGTCACTGCCTCCATCTGCTTCTCTTGGTGTCACTAGGCCAGCTGAAACAACTGAACGGTCTTCCTTCCTGCAGGAAGAGTGTGCTTGATCGGCTTCCCACTAACTGACCTCTGAGCTCTGTCTCTGCTCTCCCTTTTACAAGACAATTCCAAGACTATAACCCAGGTGTCTGGACCTGTGAATTAACAATCCCTAATATAATGTTAAAGAACAAAGGGAGTACCAAGGTCAAGGGGAATGGACACCTTATTAAAGTGTTCACTTAATCAAAGTCTTCATTAAGGAGATATGAGAGGGATTCAGGAAGGCTTTAAGTGCCTTTTCTGGGCAGATACCTTACATAAACTTTTTATCTCCCCTAATGCCTGGCACAAGGCTGGCCATAGCAAACACTTAATAAATATGGAACTGAATTTGTTTGTTGACTTGAATGGGGAGCTGGGTGACTTCAAACGTTTGCTTTAAAACCTTGTCATCTTCCCTCAACATTATCTGATTTAGAGACAGTATAATATGGATGAAAGATGGAATAAGAGTTGACAGAGAAGTGGAAAGTGAGAGTGATGCAAAAAAAAGGACTATTAACCTGCATAAAGGACATTGAGATATGTACAGAGGACAATTAGCAGTTCAGTTTGTCTAGAATTTGGGATATGATACGGAGTAGTATAATAATTCAAAGTTAGAAAGGTAGGTGAGTACCCAGTTGTGGAGGATCTTAAATGCCAGGAAAAGAATGTTCACTTCACTGATTTGGCAGTAGGGAATAGTTGCTGCATTTTGAATGCAATGATGGTATGACCCTTTCTGAGAATACTGAATAGGGCATGGAAAAGCGCTGACCAAAGGGAGAGTTAATATTACAAATGTGGGCTATGGTGAGTGTCCCTCTTTGATTAGAGCAGGGATTCTTTGCTGTGAGGTAGTGTAAATGTTTATATCCAAAGTGGGAGTGGTTGATAAAGGGCCTTAGATGCATTATGGTTAATTTCTGCTTACTCATAGAGGCAAAAGATACCCTGGATATTGTGATTTTTAGGTGTCTGTATGAACGAACAATTACAAAATATTGAGTACTGAATACTTAGAAATTTCACATTTGACTTGTATAGAGGTGCTTTTAAAATATTTTAATTAATTTATTTAGTTTAATTAATTAATTTTAGTTTTCAACAATCACTTCCAAAAGTTTTTGAGCTTTAAATTTTCTTCCCCTCTCTCCCCACCTCCCTCCCCATGATGGCATGAAATCTGATATAAGCTCTACATGTATATTCCTATTAAATATTTTCACATTTCTCATGTTGTAAAAAAAAATTAGAACCCATAAGAGGAACCACAAGAAAGAAAAAACAAAACAAAACAGAAGAAAAAAAAGAGCAAATAATAGGATTCAATGTGCATTCAAACTCCAAAGTTCTTTCTCTGGATGAGGATAGCATTTTCCAACATGAGACTTTTGGAGATGTCTTAGCTCCTTGCATTGCTTAGAAGGGCTAAGTCTATCAACATTAGACATCGCGCAACGTGGCTGTTACTGTGTACAATGTTCTCTTGGTTCTGCTCACTTCACTCAGCATCAGTCCATATAAGTCTTTCCAGGTTTTTCTGAAGTCTACCTGCTCATCATTTCTTATAGCACAACAGTATTCAATTACATTCATATACCACAACTTGTTCAACCATTCCCCAATTGACGGACATACCCTCAATTTCCAATTTCTCAATTTCTTTGCAACCACAGAAAGAGATGCTATAAATATTTTTGTACACATGGATCCCTTTCCCTTTTATGATCTCTTTTGGGATACAGCCCTAGAAGTGCTATTGCTGGGTCAAAAGGTATGAACATTTATAAAGCCTTTGGGGCATAGCTCCAAATTACTCTCAAAAATGATTGGATCAGTTCATAACTCCACCAACAATGCATTAATGTTCCAATTTTCCCACATCTTCTTCAACATTTATCATTTTCCTATTTTGTCATGTTGGCCAATCTGATAGGTATGATGTGGTACCTCAGAGTTGTTTTTATTTGCATTTCTCTAAACAGTAGTAATTTAGAGTATTTTTTCAGTGACTATAGATGGCTTTAATTTCTTCATCTGAGAACTATCTGTTCATATCCTTTGACCATTTATCAATTGGGGAATGACTTGTTTTCTTATAAATTTGACTTAATTCTCCATATATTCTAGAAATAAGGCCCTTATTAGAGACACTGGTTGTAAAAATTCTTTCCCAGTTTTCTGTTTCCCTCCTAATTTTGGTTGCATTGATTTTGTTTGTGCAAAAACTTTTCAATTTAATGTAATCAAAACTATCCATTTTGCATTTCATAATGTTTTCTAACTCTAGTTTGGTTATAAATTCTTCTGTTCTCCATAAATCTGACAAGTAAACTATTCCATGCTCTCCCAGTTTACTTATAGTATCAGCTTTTATATCTAAATTATGTACCCATTTTGACTTTACTTTGGTATATGGTGTAAGATGTTGGTCTATACCAAATTTCTGCTATACTCTTTTCCAGTTTTCTGAGCAATTTTTGTCAAATACTGAGTTCTTATCCCAGAAGCTAGGGTTTATCAAACAGTAGATTACTATAGTCATTGACTACTGTGCTTTGCATACCTAACCTATTCCACTGATCCACCACCCTATTTCTCAGCCAGTGCCAAGTAGTTTTGATGATTCCTTCTTTAAAATACAATTAATGATCTGGAATGGCTAGACCACCTTCCACTGCATTTCTTTTCATTCATCTCCTTGATATTCTGAACCTTTTGTTATTCCAAATGATTCTTGTTATTACATTTTCTAGCTCTCTAAAATAATTTTTTGGTAGTTTGATTGGTATGGCACTGAATAAGTAAATTAGCTTAGGTAGAATTGTCATTTTTATTATATTAGCTTGGCCTACCCATGAGCAACTGATGTTTTTCCAATTATTTAGATCTGATTTTATTTGTGTAAAAAGTGGTTTGTAATTATGTTTGTATAGTTCCTGGGTTTATTTCAGCAGGTAGACTCCTAAATATTTTATAATGTCTACAGTAATATTAAATGGAATTTTTCTATCTCTTGCTGTCAGGCTTTGTTGGTAATATATAGAAATAACAATGATTTCTGTGGGTTTATTTTATAGCTTGCAACTTTGCTAAAGTTATTTATTGCTTCAAGTAGTTGTCTTTTACTTGATTCTCTAGGTTTCTCTGAGTATATCATCATATCATCTGCAAAGGGTGATAGCATTGTTTCTTTGCCTATTCTAATACCTTCAGTTTCTTTTTCTTCTCTTATTGCTAAAGCTAACATTTCCAATATGATACTGAACAACAGTGGGGATAATGGACATCCTTGTTTCACCCCTGATCTTATTGGAAATGCTTCTACTTTGTCCCCATTACACATGATGCTTGCTGAAGGTTTTAGGTAGATGCTATTTATTATTTTAAGGAAGACTCCATTTATTCTTATGCTTGCTAGCATTTTTGATAGGAATGGGTGTTGTATATTGTCAAAAAGCTTTTTCTGCATCTATTGAGATGATCATGTGGTTTCTGCTAGTTTTGTTGCTGATATGATCAATTATGCTGGTAGTTTTCCTAATATTGAATCAACCCTGCATTCCTGGTATAAATCCTATCTGGTCATAGTGTATTATTCCCATGATAAGTTACTGTAATCTTTTTGCTAATATTTTATTTAAAATTATTGCATCTATATTCATTAGAGAAATTGGTCTATAATTTTCTTTCTCCGTTTTGACTCTTCCTGGTTTAGGTATCAGCACCATATTTGTATCATAACAGAATTTGGTAGGACTCTTTCTTCACCTATTTTCCCAAATAGTTTATATAATGTTGGAATTAACTGTTCTTTACATATTTGATAGAATTCACTTGTGAATCCATCTGGACCTGGAGACTTTTTCCTAGGGAGTTCATTGTTGGCTTATTCAATTTCTTTTTTCTGAGATGGGGTTATTTAAAAATTTTACTTCCTCTTCTGTTAATCTGGGCAATTTATATTTCTGTAAATATTCATTCATTTCACTAAGATTGTCAAATTAATTGGCATACAGTTGGCCAAAATAGTTCCTAATTATTGTTTTAATTTCCTCTTAATTGTTGGTGAATTTATCCTTTTCATTTTTGATATTGGTAATTTGGTTTTCTTTTTTTTTTAAAGTAAATTAACCAAATGTTTATCTATTTTATTGGTTTTTCATAACACCAGCTTTGTTTTTTTTTTAATTAGTTCAGTGGTTTTCTTAATTTCAATTTTATTAATCTCTCCTTTGGTTTTCAGTATTTCAAATTTGGTACTTAATGGGGAATTTTTAATTTGTTCTTTTTTCTAGTTTTTCTAGTTGCATGTCCAATTTGTTGACCTCTTCTTTCTCTATTTTATTCATGTAGACATTTAGAGATATAACTTCCCCTAAGAACTACTTTTGCTGCATCCTATAAGTTTTGGTATGTTGTCTTAGCATTGTCATTCTCTTGGATGAAATTATTGATTGTTTCTATGATTTGTTGTTTGACTTATTCATTCTTTATGATTAGATTATTTAATTTCCAATTAATTTGTAGTCCCTTGGCCCTTTATTACATATAATTTTTATTGCATCATGATCTGAAAAGGATGCATTTAATATTTCTCCTTTTCTGCATTGGATTGTGAGGTTTTTATGCCCAGTACATGGTCAATTTTTGTGTAAGTGCCATGTACTGCTGAGAAGAAAGTATATTCCTTTCTATCCTCATTTAATTTTCTGCAGAGGTCTACCATATCTAACTTTTCTAAAAATCTATTTACCTCTTTAACTTCTTTCTTGTTTATTTTGTGGTTAGATTTATCTAGTTCAGAGAGGGGGAGGTTGAGGTCCCTCACTAGTATTGTTTTGCTGTCTATTTCTTCCTGTAACATTCTGAACTTCTCCTCTAAGGATCTGGATGTTATGCCATTTGGTGCATATATGTTTAGTAATGCTATTACTTCATTGTCCATGGTGCCTTTTAGTAGGGTGAAGTTTCCTTCCTTACCTCTTTTAATAAGATCTACTTTTGCTTTTGCTTTGTCTGAGATCAGGATTACTATACCTACTTTTTTTTTTTTACTTCAGCTGAAGCATAATATATTCTACTTCAGTCTTTTATCTTTACCCTGTGTGTATCCCTCTATTTCAAATGTGTTTCTTGTAAACAACATATTGTAGAATTATGGATCCTAATCCATTCTACTATTTGGTTCAACTTTATGGGAGAGTTCATCCCATTCACATTCACAGTTATGATTATTATTTGTATCTTTCTCTCCATCCTATTCTCCTCTCCCCTGTTAATGCTTCTCTTTCTCCTTTTCTCACTTACCCTTCTCACTGGAATTTTGCCTTTGATCACTGCCTCCCTCAATCTGCCCTCCCTTCTAACAACCCCTTCACTTTTCTTTCTCTTTCCCTTACTACTTCTTCCCTCCCTTTTATCTCCTCTTCTCTGTTCTTTCCCCTTTCCCCTCCTACTGCCTTTATTCAAGTTAAAATTCTATACCTAACTCAGTATGTTATTCCCTCCTTGAGCCAAATCCGAGGAGAGTAAAGTTCAAACAATGCTCATCTCCCTCCCTTCTTTCCCTCTACTGCAATATGTCTTTGCTTCTTCATGTGACATAATTTACCTTTTTCTGCTTCTTCCTTTTCTCTTCTCCCATTACAATTCCTTTTTACTACTTCATTAGGTTTTTTTTATCTTCACATCAAAGTCAACTTAGTCAAACCCCCTCTGTCCATGTATATCCCTTCTAAGTGTTATAATAAAGATACATTTCTCTAGAGTTATAAGTATAATCTTCCCATGTGGGGATGTAAACAGCTTAACCTTATTGACTAATCTGTTTACCTTTTTATGTGTCTTTTGAGTCTTGTATTTGAAGATCAAATTTCCCATTGAGCTCTGGTCTTTTTGTCAGGAAAGTTTGGAAGTCCCCTTTTTCATTAAATGTCCATCTCCTCTCCTGAAAGATTATGCTTAGTTTCACTGAGTAATTAATCCTTGTTTGTTATCCAAGTTCCTTTGCCTTATGGAATATCATATTCTGAGCCCTCTGATCTTTTAATGTAGAAGCTGCAAGGTCCTACATAATCCTGACTGTTGTTCCACAATATTTGAATTGTTTCTTCCTGGCTGCTTGCAGAATTTTCTCCTTGACCTGATAATTCTGGAATTTGGCTACAATATTCTTTGACCTTTTCAATTTGGGATCTCTTTCAGGAGGTGATTGGTGGATTCTTTCAATGATCATTTTACCCTCTGGTTCTAGGGCCTCAGGGTCAGTAAGGGAGGGTGGGAGCTACTCATTGCTTACTCTGTCATCTTGGCTCCTGGAAGTTGAAATGGGTGACTTTCAAACATTCAGTTTGTGGGCTAATAGCTTCTGGAGCAATGCTGCCAGCACTTCTGCTCCTGATTCAGTCACTCCCAAAGCTTGCTCCTGGTTTGCTGGTACTAGGGCAGTATTTCATGCCCTGCAGCCCTGTGCTGAACTGCTTCTCTCGCACCCTATTCCGACAGACCCCTCCAGCTGACCTTCTAAGTTGTCTCTGGTGTCTGTGGGTTGAAAAGACTGCAAGGCGCCACTGCTGCTGGTGATTAAGGTTCCTGAAAGCCTGCTCAGGCTTTGCTCAGGCAGGGTCCGGGCTGTGTCCTGGGGACTGGACACTACTTTCTCAGGCTGTATAATAGACCTTCTCTATAGACCTTTCCGGTTGTCTTGGGCTGGAATCTGCCTCAATCAGTCTCTGTGGGTTCTACCAATCTAGAGTATGTTCAGAGTCACTTTTTAGATGTGTTTGAAGAGATTTTGGGGAGAGCTTAGGCAAGTCTCTGCTTTCAGTCCACCATCTTGGCTCTACCTATACCTAAAATATTTTTTGTAGAAATAAATCACATCTCATCTATAAATTGTGGCAGTGCTACAGGTGACTCAGACACGTTATGCTTGTTGATGGAAGCAAGTTAATTTAAAAATGAGTCAATTCATTGCCCAATATGCACATTTTTTTGTCAAAGAAAGGCATTTTTTTTCAGGTGACACATTATTTGTTTTGATTGTCCACTCTCTCACTATGAAAATTGGATCTCCTAACTTGACATATGAAAGGAAGCTTGATCTAGTAATATAGAGCCCTTCTCAGAATGAAGAAGACATGTTCAAGTCCTGACTGACATATATTTGGTGTCTGACCGTGGTAAGGTCACTTAACTACTCAGGGTTGCAGTTAACTCTTTAAGACTATGAGTTGCAGAATAGATATACACAATGTTAGAGGGAATTTCTTCCCTGGGAGTTCTCTGTACAAATAAAACCATAAGTCTGGACTCCCTCTCCCTAAACAGCAACAATAGCAACCAAAGAAAGAAAGAAAGAAAGAAAGAAAGAAAGAAAGAAAGAAAGAAAGAAAGAAAGAAAGAAAGAAA
>NW_020954550.1:28746417-28806081 GCF_900497805.2 Vombatus ursinus
AAAGAAAGAAAGAAAGAAAGAAAGAAAGAAAGAAAGAAAGAAAGAAATTGGCATGCTAAAAGACCTCAAGCTTTTTGATTTAGTGGTGAACAAAAATGCCAGGCATATTCCATAATTAAACTATAGTGAAACCATCTGGAATAAATAGAAGAGATACAGCTAATAAACTCCAATGTATTTAGATTTAAATAATTATTATGTCACTAATAATGTTCCAAGATAGTGTGCAGAGTGGTTGGCATGTTAGCTTTAGAGTTAGTAAGGTAGAAGTTCAACTTGTGCCTGTGACACTAGACAAGTCATTTAATTTGTGCTTGGCATGAGTCCCCAAGTCTTATTTACTAAGTAAGAGATAAACTTTGTGGTAAGTTTTTGGCCAAAGCTCTTAATTAAAATAATGCATTCATTGTCATCATTTATCTAAATAGCAATACAGGGATGATAGAAAATGAGTATTTGGAAGACGAAAGGCAAATTAGATTCAGAGAAATCAATTTAAGAAAAAATTTGGAACAAACAAGATACTTACTTATTAGTCTTACACCTTGTCACTGATTGACTTCTCCTAAAAAAAAAAATACATTGATGATACAAGGACAATATAGAGATCACTAACTCACCTCCAGCTTCTTCATTGACTGTTATTAGATAATTTTAGGCCTCTTGAGCTGCTCAGCCTGGCAGTTGTAGTGAGAACGAGCTCAGTTTGATACTTAGCAGTTCATCTAAGGTCATATTCAGTCATATTCATCATAAGTTTGGAATGACATTTTCAAATTGCATATGCACCAACCATACTAGCCTAGGTGCCAAATAGCATCAACCTTTTGATGGATGCCACCTATTTTGTAAATAGTCTGGAAAGGGAGAAATGGATCTTTTTAGTTTTTTGACATACATCAAGGAAGCTCAAGTATTATGAGTGGAAATTTACCCTCATTTGATGGTAGGTCATGCATACAAGTCAGATTGGATAAAGGAATATGAATGTGAATAGTAAACTGCCCAATGGATGGAAATATACGTGATATTTGAAGGAATCATTCAGTGTATTTTTTAGAATGTAAGCTCCCTAAGAATGGAGACTGTGTCATTCCTTGAATTTGTATTCTCTCTGTTTAGCATTATGACAGGCACACAGTAGGGGCTTAATAAATGTTTGGTGATTGATTGAAAATACAATACACTTTTGTTTTTCCCTCTTTCCTATAAGCTTAGAAACGTTAGTCATTTTCATATCCATTTTCGCTGTACTCTTCAAGAAAAAAACAAGCCCATTAATCAGATAGAACTTAAGTGAAAAAGCAAAAATCTTCAGAGGACACAATTAACAGTTGATATTTATTGGTCTTTAGGCTCCTCTAAGTGAAGGGAAAAATAATACCTGGAGATATATCTGTGAAAATTGCCAAGTAATGTGATTCCCTCATATCCAGTTATTTCTGTACTCATTTTGGTTACCATTATAACACATTACATGTGACATCTTTTTCACCTAGTTACTCTCTTACATTGTAGGTGGGAAGCATTAAACATTAAATTTGATTGCTAAGAGAGGTAATGAGAATTCCTTCCCTGGAAATCTTATAACCTTGCCTGGAGGGAAGTAGATGAAAGTACTTCTCAAGGGTTCTATTCACTTCTATATAATTTGTTGCTGCATTGCATGCTGGGAATGACACAAAGCAAAAATTCTTATGAAACTATCACACTGAATTTTGTATATATTAGATAAATTGTACTTTATACCAAAAAGTGTCTTGCAGCATTATTACTGGAATCCATTAACACTATTACTGGAAAGGTGACAACCACTTTTTTTTTCAATTTTCCATTATGCAATTTTTATTCTGATTATGCAATAAATATGGCTACAGAGATAGATATTTTCAGATTTGTCCATGGGTGAATTTAAATTGTTATTCATTCCTAAAATCTTATTTTCTATAATAAAAGATGAGGAGAAGAGTTGTACAAAAGGGAAGAAGAAGGAGATAGTATTTGATAGACTGGAGGGTGAAAAGCAGACTGCAGAGAAAAAGAAAAAGTACATCATTAATTACTATAAAAATCAAGGAGATCTAGAAAATAGGATTAGAAAAGTATAAGGGAAAATTGAAGAGGATATGATACAGATAGAGATAATCCATGAAATTTGTGAGGAGACATATAGAAAAAAATGGATCGTTGATTCTAGATACCTTAATATATGCTTGTCTAGATTCTGTTTGAAACATCTCGAATAACAGGACACTCATCACTCCAAAAGCAGCTCATTCTTTTTTTTTTTTTTGACAGTTCTAATTGTTAGAAAATTCTTTTTTATTTTGAGCCAAAACTGACAGCTTGTAATCTCTGCCCCATGGTAATACTTCTCCCCCTCTGGAATACTGTACAATAAGCCTAATTGATCTTTCACATGATGTCTTTTAAATATTAAAAAGCAGTGATTTGGTCCCCTCTATATCTTTTCTTAGGCCAAATATCTTCTTTGCCTTGAAATAACCAGATCATGGATACCTCATTGTTCTTCCCCCCATTTGCCCCCCTCAAGACATTCTCTGGGCCCTCTTAAGAATTCCAGAAGTTCAAAATAAGCTTGTTAAATTATGAAGGCAAAGAAGGGAAAAAAAAAACAAGAAGGAATGTAAAGGTTTTTGTTTGTTTTTTGTTTTTGTTTTTGTTTTTGTTTTTTAATGAGGGGATTAGGATAGGAGTTCATGGATAAGTCATTACTTTTTCAGACCTTCAGATAGTTTTGCACTCTAAATTTCAGTGGTGTAAATTTTATAACATAAAGGAAAACGTGTAAATGTGGACAGTCAGCAGATTTTAACATTTCCTCTAGTTGAATTTCCTGTACCTCATCATGAAGTGAAGATAAGTGTTGGAGATGATTGCTATTTATGTCACAGTTCTAATCTTTTTCAATGTACTCCAGATAGAAATAGTGCTAAATATATTTAATGATTTGTATACTATTTCACAAGTTGATAAAATAACTACTTTTTTAATTGAATAAAAGTATTGGGATGTTAGCTTATATTTTGTAGGTTTATTGTAAACATCTTTGAGAAAAATTTAGTAGTGAATGGGATATTGGGGATGATATGTATCTTATCGTCATCCATGATGCTATGTGGCTTTGATTCCTTGAGTTAGTCCACTATATTTTGAAAGTTTTTCATTATATATAGCTTAAAATTGTAAGTATTTGGTATGACAACATTTATTGAAGAGATTGTTCTTATATTTGTATGGAGCAACTTTATATTTAGTTGATTGTGGACAACAGTTCCACCTCTGATAATGGTCTGGTTCCAGTACTATTCGTTGCTTTAATTCTCAAACATCTGTACTTACAATATGTAAATTTGTTACCTATTAGTTTATGAATGACAGCAAATTTCAAATACATAACTTTTTAAAATAGCCAATATCTTCTTAGGTATTTCATAGGTATTCAATTTTTGCATCCTGCAGTTCAGGACTTGACCAGAGTTACACAGCTAGTAAGTGGTATGTGTCTGAGGCCGGATTTGAACTCAGGTCCTTCTGACTTCAGGACTGGTTCTCTACTCACTGTGCCACCTAGCTGGCCCTATATCCAGGCTTCTTAAGGATAAACCATCTGTAATTATTCGTGACTATGACCTGGCTCTGAATTGCCCTCATAAAGCGTTCCATTTCTCTAAACCTTTCCTTTCTCTAAATGTAAATGACTCAGACCTTTGTTCAATACTTTTTTGTCAATGTATTGCATGTTGAATTCAAGTGATTATTATGAATAGAAGTTTTTAAATTCCATTCTTGAACCTTAGCCATTTCATAGGTTTCTTTGGGGAGTAAAATATTTTATGTAACTATGATAAATACAGTGCCATGTACCTGTTTGTCAGCTGTTACCACTACTTGGGTAACTGATATCTGCTCCTCCCAAAGATTTCTATTTGGTTCCTAATGCATTTTATTAAATGTATTTATTTATTTTTAGTTTTCAACATTCACTTCCACAAGATTTTGAGCTCCAAATTTTCTCCCCATCTCGTCACTCCTCCACCCTAAGAGAGCTTGCATTCTGAATACCTCTTCCCCTAATTTGTCCTCCCTTGTATTTCTTCCCCTTCTCTTATCCCCTTCCCCTTCTATTTTCTTGTAGAGTAGGACAGATTTCTATACCCCATTGCCTGTATATCTTATTTTCCAGTTGCATGTGAAAACAATTTTTTATGTTTTGTTTGTTTGTTTTTTGTTTTGCTTTGTTTTGTTTTTGCTTTATTTCTTTAGGCAATTGGGTTTAAGTGACTTGCCCAGGGTCACACAGTTGGTAAGTGTCAAGCGTTTGGTCTGAGGCTGCATTTGAACTCAGGTCCTCTTGACTTCAGAGCCAGTGCTCTCTTTCCATGCAGGAATGTAAACAGTTCAACCATAATAAGTCTCTTATGATTTTCTCTTTCCTGTTTACCTCTTCATGTTCCACTTGAGTCTTGTATTTGAAAATCAAATTTCCTATTCAGCTCTGGTCTTTTCATCAAAAATGCTTGAAAGTCCTCTATTTCACTGAATATCCATTTTTTCCCCTGCAGGATTATACTCCGTTTTGCTGGGTAGGTAATTCTTGGTTGTAATCCTATCTCCTTTGCCCTCTGGAATATTATATTCCATGCCCTCTAGTCCCTTAATGTAGAAGCAGCTAAATCTTGTGTTATCCTGATTGTGTTCCCACAATACTTGAATTGTTTCTTTCTGGCTGCTTTTAATATTTTCTCCTTGACGTGGGAACTCTGGAAATTTGCTACAATATTCGTAGGAGTTTTCCTTTGGGGATGTCTTTTAGGCGGTGATCAGTGGATTCTTTCAATTTCTATTTTGCCCTCTGGTTCTAAAATATCAGGACAGTTTTCCTTGATCATTTCTTGAAAGATGATGTCTAGGCTCTTTTTTTGATCATGGCTTTCAGATAGTCCAATAATTTTCAAATTCTCTCTCTTGGATCTATTTTCCAGGTCAGTTGTTTTTCCAATGAGATATTTCACGTTGTTTTCAAATTTTTTATTCTTTTGGATTTGTTTTACAGTGTCTTGATTTTTCATAAAGTCACTAGCTTCCAATTGCTCCATTCTAATTTTTAAGGAAGTGTTTTCTTCAGTGAGCTTTTGGATTTCCTTTTCCATTTGACCAATTTTGCTTTTTAGCGCATTCTTTTCCTCATTGTCTTTTTGGACCTTTTTTGCCATTTGGGTTAGGCTATTTTTTTATTGTTTATTTTGTTTTTTTATTTTTAGGCAATTGGGGTTAAGTGACTTGGCCAGGGTCACACAGCTAGTAACTGTGAAGTGTTTGGTCTGAGGCTGGATTTGAACTCAGGTCCTCCTGACTTCAGGGCCAGTGCTCTATCTACTGCGCCACTTAGTTTTCCCTAGGCTATTTTTTAAGGTGTTATTGTCTTCAGTATTTTTTGGGTCTCCTTTAGCAAGCTGTTGACTTATTTTTCATTATTTTCTTGCAAAACTCTCAGTTTTTCCTCTACTTCTCTTACTTGCTTCTCAAAATCCCTTTTGAACTCTTCCAAGGCCTGGGACTGATTCATATTCTTCTTGGAGGCTTTAGATGTAAGAGCTTTGGCTTTGTTGTCTTCTTCTGGTTGTATGTTTTGATCTTCTTTGTCACCAAAGTAAGATAATATAGTCTGACTCTTTTTAGGCTGCTTATTCATGATCCCAGCCAATTACTTGAGTTTTAAACTCTTTGTTGATATAAAGGTCTGCTTCTAATGTGTAGAATGTACTGTCCCAAGCTTTGGGGGTTTGTACAGCTGTTTTCAGAGGTACTTCTAGGGACCTGAAAATTTTCACTTCTTCCAAGGTGCTACGATAAGGGGCGAGGTGTTTCTTCTCCACCACCACAAGCTCCACCACACCAGCATTCCTCCTCACCCCAGGACCACCCCTCAGAGCTGTGACTCAGATCCAAGTACTGGTAAAGCAAGAGATTCCTGCCTCAGCAATGGCAAAGAGATCCCTGCAATCCCCCTCTGATCAGCCACTCGATTCCTCCTCAGTCTGGGCCAGAAGCTCAGGAAACAGCCGCGGTCCTGGGTGTGGCTGAGACCTAGTTCCTTCTCTCACTGCAGTCACAGACTTTTCCCACTGACCTTCTAAGTTGTCTTTGGTGTTCGTGGGTTAAGAAGTCTGGAAACCACCACAGCTGCCTGTGATTCAGTCTTCTGAGGTCTACTCCAGGATCTTTGTGGCCTGCGCGCCCACATGGCACTGCGCTCCTCTCCCCACCTGGTGCTATATACCTTTATGATCAACCATCCAGGCTCTTTGGCTGGAAATTTGTTTCACTCTGTCTTTTTGTGGGTTCTGCTGCTTTAGAATTTGTTTAGAGCCATTTTTGTGGGTATTTGGAGGGGTTTGGGGGAGACCTCAAGCTAGTCACTGCTTTTCCTCCACCATCTTGGCTCTGCCCTGAGAAAGGGATTCTGTGAAGAGCTAAGTAAGTATTTTCTTCAGTAAGTTTTTGGACTTCCTTTTCCAGCTGGCCAATTCTGCTTTTTAAAGTATTCTTCTCCTCATTGTCTTTTTGGACCTCTTTTGCCATTTGGGTTAGGCTATTTTTAAGGTGTTATTTTCTTCAGTATTTTTTGGGACGGTCTCCTTTAACAAGTTGTTGACATGTTTTTCATGATTTTCTTGCATCACTCTCATTTCTCTTCCCAGTTGTTCCTCTACTTCTCTTACTTGCTTCTCAAAATCCTTTTTGAACTCTTCCATTGCCCGGAACTGATTCATACGTTTCTCAGAGGCTTTGGATGTAGGAGCTTAGACTTTGTTATTTTCTTCTGGTTGTGTGTTTTGATCTTCTTTGTCATCAAAGAAAGATTCTATAGCCTCACTTTTTTTTTCTGCAGTTTGCTCATATTCCCAGCCAATTAATTGAGTTTTAAACTCTTTGTTAAGGTAGGAGTCTGCTACCAGTGTGAAGAATGTGCTGTTCCAAGTTTTGGGGTATTGTACAGCTGTTTTCAGAGATACTTCTAGGGACCTGTAAATTTTCAGTTCTTCTAAAGTGGTATAATCAAAGGCAAGGTGTTTACTCCTTTCCTGGCCTGTACTGTGGTCTATAAGTGACCACAAGCACTCTTTTCTGCCTTGGGACTGTGAGGAGGATTCCCTTTCCACCCACCACAACAAGTTTCACCATGCCAGCACTCCTCCTCATCGCAGGACCTCCACCCAGAACTGTGACCCAGATCCAGTCCTGGGCAAAGCAAGAGAATCCTGTACCAGCAAATAGATCTCTTCAATCCCCCTCTGATCAGCCACTCGATTCCCCTTCAGTCTGTGGGCTGAGAACTCATGAAGCAGGCACTGCCTTGGGGTTGCACTGGGACTGGGGCTGGGATCAAGCTTCTCTCTCACCAAAGTCACAGACCTTTCCTACTGACCTTCTAAGTTGTCTTTGGCATTTGTGGGTTGAGAAGTCTGGAAACTGCTACAGGTTCCCATGATTCAATCCTCTGAGTTCTACTCCAGGTTCGCTGAGGCATGGTCTTTGCTTGCATGCCCATGCTGAACTGTGTTCCTCTCCCAGCCTGGCACAATAGACTTTTCCAATCAATCATGCAGGTTGTCTTGGGCTGGAAATTTGTTTCACTCTATCTTTTTGTGGGTTCTATTGCTTTAGAATTTGTTTAGAGTCATTTTTTTTCAGACATTTGGGGGGCTTTAGGGGAGAGCTCAAGGAGGTCACTGCTTTCACTCTGCCATCTTGGCTCTACCCCCTAATGCATTTTTGAAGCTGTCTCTCAATCCTCTTAATATCAGAGGTTCAGAACTCAAATGAACCTCTAATTTTACAGATGACGGAAGTGAAACTTAGAGATATTAAGTGAATTGCCAAAAGATACAAAAGTGGTAAGTGACAGAGCAATGATCTAAATGTAGGTCCTCCTACTCTACATCTAGTACTCTTTACAAGAGAAAGTGATGATCTTTCCTGGGTTCATAGCTGCCTTGGGGTAATGTGTTATATGTTTTGGTAATATTCCACAAAGTTTTTAAGATTCTTTCCTAATATGTTATGTTCTATTTTATGGTTCTGAAAGTATATTTAAAACTAGGTTTCTGTAGGCATGAATTGCTTTCAGTTTGTTCTCACTGATAATTGATTTCAAAATACCGGTTAGTCTTTAGCCAGGCACAGCCTCAGCTTTCTTCTGGTCAGCACCTTGATTGATATTTTTCATCTAGAGGAGACCAAGGTATTTGTAAGTATTGCTTTTGTCCATTAATTCAATTTGACATCTATCTTCAAACTCTAATCCATCAACTGATAAAGATTTATTAAGCACTGATTTAACATTCATGGCTCTGTACTAAGTGCTGGAGATACAAGAAGGAGAAAAGATAATACACCTCCTCAGGGAGCTGATAGTCTAATTGGGGAGACCATATGTAAACAAATACATTCAAAGCATGCTGCATATAGGATAAGTAGGAAATAATTATTGGAGTGAAGGCACTACAATTAAGAGGGGTTTGGGAAGGCTTGCAATAAAAGACAAGATTTTAGGTGGAACTTAAAGGGAACAGGAAGGTCAGTAGTTAGAGAGGAGGCATAGTGTTACAAGCGTGGGGGACAGCCAGAGGAAACGCCCCAATCTGAGACATGGAATGTCTTTAATATACAGCAGCCAAGAGTCCAGTGTCACTGGATTGAAGAGCACATGTGGGGGAGGAAGGTGCAAAAACCCTGTAAAGTTAGGAGGGGGCTAGGCTATGAGGGGCTTTGAATGCCAAATGGAGCATTTCATTTTTAATCCTGGAGACAACAGAGTCAATCGAGTTTGATTGAGTATCAGCATCTATCTTTCATTAATATAAATTAAGAGTTTTGAATTTATTAATTTCAAATTATGTTTTGATATTATTGGAGAAAGATTATACAAGATGGAAAAGTGACTTAATGCAATTTTCTAAGAAGCAATAAAGCTTGATATCATCCATATATAACAAATGATTACCATGATTTTTAGACACAATAAACTCATCAACTTGGGAGTCATGGTTCTATTTAGGAGAAATGTTAATGAATTTAATACTGGGGAGGGGAAACATAAGGTGATTTAACTCTCTCCTTAAAAGATGCCACATTTAATATCATTTTTGTATTATAGTGTTAAAGGTATGATTTAAGTAGAAAATAGTTTTCCATGTGCATTTCAAATATTCTAGCATTTGCAGCATATTTAGGTCTCTCTTTTCAATATATTTTAGTACCTAAATAAGCCATAAATACACAACTGAGTCAAAGGCTTTGTCATCATCAATAAATGTAGTATAAATGTCATGGTGCTTTTAAGCAACTTATTCAATATTAAGTTGCTATCTATACCCCCTTGGACTTTTGACATACAATGTTTGCTCCTTAACCAGTATTATTTTCTTCTGTTTGTAGATTTTTTTTTAGTGGTACAAGTTATAAATACCTTGTAAAAAGTATATAAACACAGAATTGACCCATATTAGGAAGTGTTGCTGGTGTCTCATCTTTTGGGAATAGTTATATAATGCCTTCTTAAATTATAAGCCCCCTATGCTGAGATCAATTTTGTATCTGGGACAAAGCTAGTAACATCCTTTGCTAGGAATTCATGTGCTTCTATGAAATGTTTGAGTCAAAATAATTTGTGACCTTATCTTGTCCTGCAGCTCTCCAGTTTTGCAGAATAGCTAGAGTTTAGTCATGTTCCTCAATGTAGCTTTTCTATTGTTATATTAATAGTGGACAAGTTTTTTTTCTAACTTGGTTCTTCATTATGTTGAATTCCTTCAGAACATATGGATGCCTATAGCTTTGTGCTACTTCAATGCTCAGGATTGCCTAAATCTTTTGAATTTTGCTTTCATTTTCTGCTTAAAGGAATCTAGAATTTATATATATATCCCTTTTTTTGCCCTCAAATTGGTTGATATGGAGTTCCAGTTCCCAGAAGCAGCTATATATTTATGTAATCTTGCAATACTTGTCTAAAGGTTTTCAGTAGGTTTCACAAGTCTCTTCTGCCAGTGTAGTATTTAATGTTACCTTCAATAGCATAGCTTCACCTTTCTTCCTTTGCATCTTACTGTGACAATAGCTATAACATACTATGTTGTATGCAGATCCTGAAACATTTTTGCATTTTCTATCAAATATTGTGAGAGAATACATTCTTATATGATGGTTGTAACCATGGGTTTGCTGGAACTAACTCAAATTGACTTCTAAAACCTAATTTTTCTGCATAAGCATTTACACATTGGAAATAGGCAAATGATAGAAATCGGTTTAATTTATAATTTTAACTTTAATTAATAATTTTGTTAACAATGCAATATAATAATGATGATGCAATAATATAATTTATTAATAATGCAAATTAAACAAATATATTTCATGTGCACACCTCTCCTCAAGCCTGGTTCCTGCCCAGAAACCAAGTTATTAAACTTTTACCAGCATTAGATAACAAATTTCAGCTTTTAAGATTACTTTGTTTTGGTATCATTAGTTCCCTAGTTGGATTCATGCCATAAAACTCCAAAGCCAGCTCTTTGCATATAGTAGACATGTAATAAATGTTTGTTTTTTTATCAATTGATAACAGGGCTTTTCATAATTCTAGTCTAAAGACATCTGCACTTCAGAATCATTTGAGATACTATTTTGATTTTGTCATCCTCTTTACTATGAAATAAACTTTCTAGAGTTTGTGTTAAATAAAAATTTTCGATGTCTTCAGGTTCTTCAGTTTTTCCCTTTTTTTTGGATTTTAGTAATGACTTGATTTCAGCTCTTGTTTCATCAAATCTGAACAGATGGATAATGCTATTTCTTACCATTGCCCTAGATCCATCTGCAGTAAAAGTTGTTCTGAGCCTTGGAATTGAGGGTACTGTTGACAAACTGCAGTATGAAACCCTTGCCTGTAACTGGTAAGATCTGTTCCCATTTTTTTTTCTGTTACTTAATGGTGTATAATGAAAGGATGCATAAATTTAGTTCATTTCATTAATTAAGTGCTGCATTTATTTGTAGGGCTACAAAGAGCAAAAAAAAAATCATCTCTACTCACAAGGAATTTTTCATTCAAATGGAAGATATGACTATAAATATATGTCCATGCAAGATATATATATATATATATATATATATATACAATATTGGGAAGGTTGCCTTAAAGAGGAAGGCACTAGCATCAGAGGGACTGGGAAAGTTCTCTTGCAGAAGATGACATTTGAACTAGGTTTTCCAAGTAGGGCCAACCTGTAGCCATATGTTGGTAGATCTATTTCTTTAGGAGCAGTTGTATCACATCAACCAGTGATCAAATGGAGCCAGCTTGCATTGGCTAATTAATAAAATTTTAGGGTGGGCATTTATATCTCAGAAATCTGCAAACGAATCCTACTAATCTTAATTTGTTGTTTGTTGATTGTCAAGAATCTAGACTTAAGAAAATGGTAGAGAATATTAATAAATGCAGATTAAACTGTAAAATGTGTCAAGCATACATTTTTATTTTAATAGTATTTTATTTTTTCTTCAATTATATGTCAAAACAATTTTTAGCATTCATTTTTACAAGATTTTGTGTTCTAAATTTTTCTCCCTCCCTCTCCTCCCCTCTTCCTCAAATGATAGGCAATTTAATATAGATTACATGTATACAATTATGCAAAACATATTTCCGTATTAGTAAGCATACAATTTTTAATCTGGTAGTTAAATATTTTCCAGTACACCTCTGGTTCTAACATCAGCACAGATATCTACAGAGCCAAGCATTTCAGGTTTCTCAATAGGACTACACCTGAAGCCCCCACTGAAGAGCATCCTGTCCTTTCCCTGCTTTACTCCTCCCTCACTCCCACCCCATCCTGAACAACAGCTTGGTCGTAGTTGTTATTGTTTTTATTTTTGCTGTTACCTTTAAGATTTTCATTTTCTGGTTCACATTTGAGTTTGGGAGAGTTCAAATGGAAAGGATCCTGGGACAAGCCAGAGGATGATAGGATGTGAAGCATCATAGATTTAGAGCTGAAATGGATTTTGGAGTCAATCAAGTCCAGTCTTCCCATTTTAGAGCTGAGTAAAGGGAGGCCAAGAGCAGTTAAGTGACTTTTCCTGGGCCACAAAGATACTGAGTATTAATGGCAGGAGGTCTTCTTGACTCCAAGTCCAACCTTCTACTCCCTGTATCACCTAGTCTTATCCTGCTATTCTTCTATATTTTTATTCAATCAAAACAAGAGGGCTTTTGACTTTCAAGGTTCTGCCATTTGAATCTCATCATAACACCTGGAAGGAATGGTTACACAATGAAAAAGTTAACTGCCTTATGGAATTTCATTACTACCCTGAAGTATATGTTTTGCATCAGGAATATTGTATATCTTTTCCCTAAAGTGACCTCCAGACTGAAAAATCAATCACCCCCTCCAAAAAAAAAGGAAAATGTGATGTTATTTTGAACTTCAGTTATAATTTATAATTGCCTTCCAAATAGGAAAATTTAACACTCTTCAGTAACATGTGCTGTCTCAACTGTATTTTTGCACAATCCATGAATATTTTCTCATATATATAAAACTTGTTATCTGTATGCTATGTTTAGCTGAGGAACTTAAAAAGGTACTGCAGCATTATTTCATTAATCATGGTAGAAATCTTGCATATAGAAGCAAAGACTGAAATAGTGCACAGACCTTCTGACCCTCCAGAGTTGTGCTGTCCTCATCAGTTGCATTGCCTAGTCTCCAGACATGTATCTAATTATGTGGTTCATTCCTTCTGTATGTGGTAACAATAGGCAGCAGGGAGGAATGGTATGACCCCAAAAACCCAAATTGCCCGATTTCCAAGTAGGGTCAGATACTAGAAAAGTTGAGACACTGAGGGCACTTAGGTAGTAGCATCACCCAGATGATTCAGGAGCCTTTCCATTTATGTTCTATGCAGGAGAATCTCTGTAAGGCAGCTGTCAGTTTCTCTTATGGGCAAAAGTGATTTAACAGTCAGCTTAAAGAAACAGCCAAAGGAATTTGGGCCTTGCTCTTATCTCACCTCCAAAGAAATAGCCCAATGAGAAATTATTCACAATCCACTCTGGTGCTGTATAAAATGAATGAAGCTATACATTTACAGTGTTTTCTATTGAGAAAATTCTGGACCAAACTTTGAGAGACAACTGGTGTCTGTGATGTCTCCAAGACTCAGATATCTGTCCATTTCAGTGATGCCACATGATTTTATCATTTGTTTGAGAGTCTGAGAATGAGAATTGTGTAGTTCTATTCTTAGCTATAGCACCTATTTACTGACCTTCAGTATATAGTCAAGAGTAATATTATAGCATTTCTCAGGGATAACTAATGGTGGTCTCTAGGCTGGAAGAGAAACAACTTGTAGGGACTTTTGGTAGCCCAGTATCAATATCCCTGATGTCCAGGCACTTGAAATTACCCTATGAATTTTGATCAATTGTATGATGGACCTAGTAGGTGTGTAATTCTCCCTCCCTCTTCTCCCCTCTTCCAAAAATGATAAGCAATTTAATAAAGGTTATATATGTACAATTATGCAAAACATATTTCCATATGAGTAAGCATACATTTTTTAAGCTGGTAGTTAAATATTTTCCAGTACACCTCTGTTTCTAACATCAGCAGTGATATCTACAGAGCCAAGCAGGGAATTGCTCTAAGTCCATGGTATCTTCCAGGCTATGAAACTTCTTGTTAAGGAGGTTATTATCAGGCTTCTCTTAGTAGAAAATTTGCTTACTTCCCCTCCCTTAATATTACTAAAGATATATTAGTTTATATTTTCTGCATAAGACTTTGTAAGTCAAGTAAGGTAAAAAATTGAATTGTTCCATTCTACATTGCTAATTCAAACAGTGCTGGAAAACATCCGTAATTCGAGCAGAACAAATCCCCATGGCACCAAGACACTGGGCAACATTTCCAGGGATGGTATACAATAGTAGCATAAAAATGTTTGCCAAAACAGACGTTACTCCATGGACCACTAGGGACATGCCCAATTACCCTTTAGAGAAATCTGTGCATCCAGGCCTTGGACAAACTATTTGGCAGTAGAAGGGAATGGAGCTGGGTTTTGCTTTTAAAGCTATTATTCCAACTGCTCTCAGTTGCTATAAATGATTAGGAGCTAAGAAAAGTATCTTGGGATTCCAGGGGAAACAACTATGTCATATTAGTTTATCTGGCTACTATTGGTGTTCTGTTTACTACTACCAAGGGATGTGCTCGAGTGACCTCCCCTCACTTAGTATCCTGCAGCATGTCAGGATCCATTAAGGTATTCCATTAAGTATCCCTATCCTCTAGCCTGTGTCTGCTGCCAGAGTCCCAGCACTCCCAGGAATCCTGGAACCCTGCTTACTGCATTGTTGAAAGTGACTTATTTTAGAAAGTGCATTCTTTGTTCTAAATAACAGCTTGGCTCACTTTGGTTACTAAATGTACAGAGTATTTAGTAGTTAAAAGATTGTTTTAATTAAAAATGCTTTACCCATCCACCCCCACTCTCTGCCAATCTGATCTACACAACACTTAAGGTATTGTTGAAAGGCTAAAATTTCTTAAAGGGTAAAAGAGTCTCTTTTCTTTGTTTCATCCACAGATACAACATTACTAAGCCTTCCCCCTCCCTCCAATATAGTAAAGCTAACATGAGAATAGGTCATAAAGATTGCTTTAATTCAAACAGAGGTAACCTTGAAGGGGCTTATAAACATCCAGCCTAATATAAATTCTGCTGACATACAATTCTATTATCAATCCTCTTAGCAGAAGATAATACTCTATTACTGAAACTAGAAACTCCAAACCATGTAAGGGTGTCCTAAATATATATGTATATATGTGTATATATATATAATATTTGTAATAAAAAAACTTGTCAATATTTTTCATTACATTGACCAATTTTCCATCAAAATAAAGAATAATCTATGTAAGCCCTTTGAGACTTGCCCTTAGTAGGTATCTGCAAAGGTAAGAAAGTTAAAAAAAATCATCTCCCTCAGAAAACAAGAGAGTCCTCCCACTTGGACTTTGTAATACAAGTTCACAGGGAATTGATAGCCTGAATTCCAAAACTTAGCTGGGGCTGAGGGAGGCCACTAAACTTATAGTGTCTCACTAGTTGCAGAGGCACAATCTTGTAGGTAAAGAATAGCAATTCTTTAGTCAAAACTGAAAGGCTAACATAAACTCTGAAGAAGTTCAAAAGAAAGATACTTGGTTGTTTATTCATTTCTCCCATTGTAACCACCCAGTATGTTATTCTTCCTTTTGAAGTGGGAATAGATTGTTACTTATTAATTATCATGAAATCCATATTGATATGCTTTTCATAATTCTATATACTTACTTTAAATATTCATTTATGCTAGTATCTCTCTTGTTATGGCTATATATCTTCAATTAGGAATATTTTTTAGTCAGTCTTTTTTTCGGTCATGTCCAACTTTTTGTGACCCCTTTGGGGTTTTCTTGTCAAAGGTACTGGACTTATTTGAGATTTCCTTCTGCAGCTCATTTATTAAGTGAGGAATTGAGCAAATAAGGTTAGGTGACTTTCGCAGAGTCACAGAGATAGTAAGTATTTGAGGCTGGACTTGAATTCAGATCTTCCTGACTTCAGGCCTGACTCTCTATTTACCTAACTGTCCTAGAAATGTTTTAATTTCTATCACACATGCATGTGTGTGTATTTGTATGTATATTTTTATTATGCATATGTATTATGTATGTAATTTACATATGAAGTTATTATAGGATATAGAATGGGAAGTGATTTTAGAAGCCATCGGGTCCACATACCTCTATTTTATAGATGAAGAACCTGAGACACAAAGAGGTTAAGTGACTTGCTTTGAGTCAAATAGCTAGTAAATATCTGATATAGGATTTGAATCCATGTCCTCTTGACTCCAAATCCTCTCTCTCTCTCTCTCTCTCTCTCTATATATATATATATATATGTGTGTGTGTGTGTGTGTGTGTGTATGTATATATATATGCATATATATATACATATATATGTTATATCAATCTCTTTTCAGACTTTGATATTATTGGCTACCTCATTATTCTGTTTACTCTCTCTACTTTCAGGGTTTTTGTTCTCTTACCTGTCTGGTATAATCACCTCTTGATGCCTCTTAATTTTTATTACTAATCAAAGTTCTGTACTAGGCCCTCTCCTCTTCTTTTCTTTTTCTACATCATTTCTTTTGATGGAGAAAGTTCCAATGATCTCAATTACTATCTCATTGCAAATGACTAATAGGCATATATATATATATATATATATGTGTGTGTGTGTGTGTGTGTGTGTGTGTGTATATATATATATATATATATATATATATAGCCCTTGATTCTCTCCTGAGAACTTAAATGTGTCATTGGTAAATAATTGTTGAATATTTCCAAATGGATATGCTATCAGAATTTCAAAACTTAACACATGAAAAATGAAATATATTACCTTTTTGTATGAACTCCCTCTTCCTCTGCATTTAATGAAAGTACTACCATCCTTTCAGTCACCCAGATTCTTAACCTCAGAGTCATTCTCAACTGTTTCCTCTACCTCTCCATCTCTCCATATCACATCAGTTGTTAAGTCTTATTGATTCTTACTCCCCTATGTATCTTGTATCCATCCCATTCCCTCTGCTAACATGAGCTCCATTCTATTTCAGGCCCTCATCAGCTCTTGCTGGGCTATTGTAACAGCCTCCTAATGTAGCTCCCAGATTTTATTCTTTTGTCTTTCCTGTCAATTGTCTACATAGTTGTCAAAATAATCCATTTAAAATATAGGTGACTATGTCACTACACTACTCAAGAACCTTCAATGATGCTCTGTTGCTTTAAGGATAAAATATAAATTCCTCAGCTTTTTTATTTGTTTTTAATTTAAAATCATTCATAATCTGGTAACAGTTTCTTTCTAGAGTGATTTTTCTATGACCTTACTTCATGCTCTGTGTTCCAGTCATATCAGTCTACTTTTTCCCCAAATTCAGTACTCCATTTCTGTCCTCTGTGCTTTTGTCCAGGCTGTGCTTTGAGATCAAGACTGGAATGTACTCCCTCACCTCTACTTCATATAATTCCTAATTTCCTTTAATGATCCAATTGCATGCCACTTCTTAGAAAAAAAAGCTTTTTTTAAAAAAAACTCCCCTGGTCATTTTTTCCTTCTGAAATTATATATGTATATGCAAATATATAATTTGAGAAATATGTATATATATATACATATAGTATATAAACATACTTACCTATTATATCTTTTCTCCTTCAGTAGAATATGAGCTTCTTGAAGACAGAGATTTTTTTTAGCCTTAGCACCTAGCACAGAGCCTGACCCATAGTAGGACTTAACAAGTGCTTCTTGGATTATATTAAATTGAATGGCATAAGCAAGTCAAATAACTGTATATGTACAGACACATATATGTGTATATACATATGTGTGTATATGTGTTCTTCTGAATAAGCAATATATACATTGAGAACTACCAATGAAGAAGATGACTGAGGTAGAGGACTGACGTGTCCATGTAAATGCTGCTTGATAGGGTAATGGCCTAGCAGATGTAATCCTAAGAGAAACTGATGAATCCATTGCAGCTTCCAAACCATGAAACCACTCATCAAGCAAATTTTTATAAGGTTTCCTCTACTAATGCGTTTGCTTGATGTACCCCATATTACTAAAGGTGCTTTGATTTATGTTATCTGTACAAGACTATTTATTAGACAAGTGAGGTAAAGAATTGAATTGCTTCATCCCACATAGGTATTGTAAACAGTGTTGGAAAACCTTGGCAATGAAAGCAGAGCAAATAGCCATCATGCCAAGATACTGGGCAACATTCCAGGGATTCCTGGTGATGGGCAGGTTGGTTAGGTTAGAAATCAGGACAACTATGTTCTAATCCTCCTTTACCACTAACTTGTGCGATCTTTTGAAAATATATATTTCTGAGTCTTGGTTTCCTCACATGCAATGTGAAGGAAATACCATATGTGATCGCTAAGGTTCCTTCCAGATTTGATATCTGTCTTTATAGCAGTTCTGATTATGACCTAGACATGGCTTATAGAAAAGGGGACAGAATGATGGAGGAGACAACAATATGCTGTTATTTTACCCTAAAGGAAAAAAAAAACTGCAAAACAGATTTAGATTCTGTAGTCTTTAAGATCACTATGACTAAGAAAATAATTTTAAAGAACTGAGAGACTTTTGTTTTTATCATGCATGAGTCTCCAAAGCTACAAATCCCATATAAAATTTCCCTTCATACTTATCATGATTTAAAAATGCAAACCATAACTATCAGCTTTTTTTATACCTGTTTTGGTGTATTACAAGCCACATATCTTTGGTGGGTTTTTTTTTCTGCTCATATATTCCTCTGGCATTATATAAAATATTACTACAGGTTTTGTTCCATCAGTATTACTACCATAAACCACCATTTTAAGGATTTATACCTAAAACATGAAATTGAAACCAGAGTTTACAACATGACATACCAACTTCCTGCCAAAGGGCAATGGCTGTGACATAAATCAGTGAGCAAAATGCATTAGATTTCTTACAGGCTATAGAGTTGAGAGAAAGTACAATTGGCAGTAATAGGTGCTGCTTTTCATACTCATTACAAAAAGATAAGCTTCATTTGCTCATGGTTTTGTATCTCAGATTACTGTTTGAAAAACCTTTTTGAATTTAAGGGTGAAATGCTAAGATAATGATTATGCATCTTAATAAATCCATAAAGATTAGATATGGTGCATTCTGTGTTACTAATAATCTCAGAAGACAAAAAAATAGAAAACATTCTTTAAAATCCAATTTGTATTTCAAAGTTAAAATCAAATTAAGATTCCATGACCAATTTTGTGCTCATCTCTCCATTTGGCCAGTGTATGCAGCAGAAATTGTTAGCAACATTTGAAACAGAGTAAAATAATGAGAGAAACAAGTTTTATGGATTGGGGAATAGGATTAAATTTTAGAGCTGGAAGGTAACTACAGAATTATCTAGACCAACGCCTAATTTTATACATGATTGAACTATGACCTAGAATGGTGATTTGGGCTAAGTCTCATTGTTGGTTTGTAACAGAGGTGAGACTAGAACTCAAGCCTCCTGACTATTTTATTGTTGTTTGACATTTTGTAGTGTCTGATGCTTCATTACTCCATCTGGGGTTCTCTTGGCAAAGATATTGGAGTGGGATGTCATTTCCTTTTCCTGACTATATCTAGTTGCAATAAGAACAAAAATTTCAGAGTGATTAAGATATCTTTCCAGATGTGGAGACACCTACAGAAGAAGCATCATGTGTCTTGTTTGTAAAGTGTCAAAAGGTCACGAAATGGCATGTGTTTTTTACAATATTCAATTTTCCAAGGCAAAAAAAAACCCTGTGGAAATATCTTAAAGTTAAAATCACTATAAAGATATTGTTGTGCATGATGATGACAAAGATGATGATGATGATGATGATGATGATGATGATGATGATGAAAGATTTTCTCTGAGGCCTCTTTTTGGCTTGAAGATGACCCTGGTTTCTTAGAAGTTCTACAAATGAAGCACAGGCTCTAGTAAGTAGTACCAAGCTGGAAAAGCTTTGAATACAGACCCAATAATAGAAAATTATCAAAGGACAGCCTAAAAAATTTCAGAGGGACTAATTATCTGCTTGACCAGAGGCTGGCAGATTTATTTTTAATCATAGTAACTAAGAAGTTCAAACAATTCTTGAAGTCATGTAAGGGTTTTGATTCACATACTAAAGGCAATAACCACACTATTAAAATCACAGTTCCTTAAAATATTGGGTTTATGATAATAATGAACATAATAATACCTGTGGAAGATGTCTTTTCCTCTGCTTCTGCTTTGGGTGGCTTATTACAAAATTATAAAAGATAACAGTTGGATTATTGTGTCATAGGATAGTAGATTCTGAGCTAAAAGTGACCTTAAAGGTAATTTAGCACCAGCTTTTAATATTACAGACCAGGGAACTAAAACCTATTGCTTGTCTTCTTGATCCAGATTAGAAGCAGGAATCTCCCTTTAATTAGAGAATTCTATATTAATCTCCTTTTCAAGATTATACATGTTGCACATTTTTTTTCATAGATATACTTCAGGGCTCTGTCCTCTTGTCTTGGCATGATGTAGGAATAGTCATCTGAAGTGAGGTCATCTTTTGACCTGTGAGAGCTGATAGGTCACCAAAGCACAGATTGCAGAAAAAGGATGGGAGGGGAGGAGAGGAGAGGATAAGGAAAGGAAAAAGAGGTGAGGATAAGATAGAGGAAGAAGGAAAAGGTAAAGGGCCCTCTCTCCTTTCTTCTTTTTCTCCTTTCTTCTCCTTCCTATCCCTCTCTTCATTTCCTCTCTTCCCCTGTCCTCTCTTCTCCTTCTCTCTTCTTCCTTCACCTCTCCTATTCTCCATTCTCTTCTACTCTCCCCTCCCCTCCCTTTTTGTCCCTTCCCTGCCTTCCACTCCTCCTCTTTCCCTTCCTCCTCTCCCTTCACCTCTCCTTTCCTTTACCTTTTCCTTCTTCCTCTATCTTATCCTCACCTCTTATTCCTTTCCTTATCCTCTCCTCTCCTCCCCTCCCATCCTTTTTCTGCAATCTATCATTTGGTGACCTATCAGCTCTCATAGGTCAAAAGACGACCTCACTTCAGATGACTATTCCTACATCATGCCAAGACAATGACATTATATCTCTATTTCTGGAGGCTCAATGTGGTTGAGATGAGACTGATGGATCTTACCCTACAGGAAAATGGGGGGGGGGGAAGGGATAAGAGAGCAGGGAGATGATAGAGGGGAGGGCAGCTTAGTGGAGGGGGTAATCAGAAGCAAGCACTTCTAAGGAGCGACAGGGTCAAAAGAAAGAATAGAATAAATGGAGGGCTGGATAGGATTAAGGGAAATAGAGTTAGTTTTTCACAACATGACTACTACAGAAGTGTTTTGCATGACTACAGATGTATAAATTGTATCAAGTTGCTTGCCTTCTCAATTAGGGTAGGGAAGGAAGAAGGGAGAAAATTTGGAAACCAAAGTTTTAAAAACAAATGTTAAAAAACTTGGTTTCACATACGAAAGGGAAATAAGATACAGGAAATGGGGTACAGAAATCTATCCTGCCCTACAGCAAAATTGAAGAGGAAGGGGATAAGAGAAGGGGCAGAGAGATAGAAGAGAGGGCAGATTAGGGGAAGCGGTTTTCAGAATGCATGCCATCTTGGGGTGGGGGGAGGTACGAGAGGGGGAGAAAATTTGGAACTCAAAATCTTGTGGAAGTCAATGTTGAAAACTAAAAATAAATAAGTTAATAAACTAATTTAAAAATATCTACCCCAACCAAACCTCTAAAAGTTGTCTGTCTCGATTACATTTTTTAATCTTAAGCCTTTATCCTTTTTCCTCCTCAGGTGGGCACCTATCTGAAAAACAGTAATTAATGCATTTAACAATTATTCTAAATGTATTTCTTGAATACATGCTATGCACTCTGCAAAATTTTCCTTGTGTGTTGACATTTAGTAGGGGCAATATGCTTTTAAATGTCCTGACAACAATGGAAATGAAACAGAAGAAATGGTGCATGCTTAGAAAAGACAAAATAATTCAAACCTTTGAAAATTATGACGTATCTTAATTGGTGAACTCCTACTATTTAAAGAAGATGAAAACACTTTGGAGTATGTTGTTTTTCCCTCAAACATTGACAAAAATGACTCCTACTTGAATGTTTTATGGAATTTTCCCTGATTGTCTTATATGTTTTTCTATTTCTCCCTTAGACAAGTGTGAGGCAGGGAAGAATCAATCAGGTAATTGATTTCTCTAGGCCAGAATATGTTATTTATTTCCCTACAAGTTAATGAAAAGAAGAGGAGAGAAAACAATTTATAATTCAATTCAATTCAACAAATATTAAATTTTTCCTATTTGAAAAACACTATGCTAGACTAGGGAAACAATGGTGAAAATCAGCAGCATTTTTAATCTCAGGAAGCCTGTCTTATAATGGGGAATGTGATGCATGTACAAATTAGTATGATTCAACGTAGGATATGATAAGAACTAGAGATAGATACTTATTCATTTGGCCTATGAGCATATTGATTTAGAAGTTCTTTCCAATGATGCAGATCATAACATTTCTAGTCTTGCCCATCCAGTGTGGCTCTACTTCATTTGCTTTCAAAAGTTCACCCCAAATGTCCCTCCAACATGCTAGGGGTTTTCTTTGTTTTCTCCTAACCTCAGTCATTTTTCATTCATGTCTGCCTCCTCATGTCCTGATTTGGAGTTTTCTTGGCAAAAATACTACAGTGGTCTGTCATTTCCCTCTCCAGATCACTTTACAAATGAAGAAACTAAGGTAAACAGGGTTGAATGACTTGCCCAGGGTTACACAGCTAGCAAGTGTCTTAAAGCTGAGTTTTACCTCAGGTCCTTCTGACTCCAGGGTCAGCACTCTATCCACTGTGCCAATCGTCTGTGCTTCTTCCCAACATAATGGGGGTTCTAATGGAATACTGGCTGTCCATCTGCCATCCCTTGGTCCTTCCATACCCAAATGATAATCCATTTTCTCTTCATATAATATAGTTCCTCAATTAAAGGCAGCTAGGTGACACAGTGGAGTGCCAAGCCTAGAGTCAAGAAAACCTGAGTTCAAATCTGGTCTCAGGAACTTACTAGCTGTGTGACTCTGGGCAAATCACATAACTTCTGTTTGCCTCAGTTTCCTCATCTGAACAAGAAGAGGGGATAATAATAACACCTTCCTCCCAGGGTTGCTATGAGAATCAAATGAGAAAGTAATCATAAAACACTTAGCACAATACCTGACACATAGTAGGGGTTTTACATATATTATACATACATATACGTATATATGTATATATGCACATACATACATACACACACACATATATATGCATATCTGTGTGTTAGCTATTATTGTTCTTATTTGTTCCTTTTGTCCTAGGTTTATCATGAAAGCAAAATCCCATCTTCTGAATATTAAATATTTTCCCCGCATAAGGGAAACCTTTTCCCCAAGCAAGACTTAGAACATTGCTGCCTCCAAAGAACTAAAGATAAGTCTCACATGTCACACAAAGGGCAATGGAGAGGAAAATGGTGGGTGTAGAAAAGCTACAGCATATAATGATAATGCATTCTAGGAAATAATTGCAGAAGCAGTGATCAGTTTTAGTTGAAGGGATCTTAGACAGCTTCATGGAAGATATTGTAATTGACTTTTTGAAGAAAAAGAAAACAGTTTCTCAACAGGTAAACCTTATTCCAGGAATAATGAATAATAGTTTGTGTAAATGGATAAAAGTGAGAAATGATGCTAGAAAAATATATTAAAATCAAATTATAGAAGATATTAAATATTAGGCTCAGGAATTTATAAAGAGATGAAACCACTGAAGCTTTTTGTTTGTTTGGCACACAAGTGATATGGAAAGATCCCCTCATTAAAAAGATTGGGCAATTTGTGAAGGATTGATCATATGGAGATGGACTAGTGCTCATGAGAATAGTTAGTAAGCCATGACTGTAGCCCAAGGAAAAAATGATGGATGCTTGAAGTAAGGTGATGGCAGCGTGCATGGGCAAAAGGCAGCAAATGGGAGAGACATAGAATTGATGAATCTTGATAATTGATTGTACATCTAGAGTGAGATGGCAGGAAGATTAAGAAGCACTCCATTGAAGGAGGATGGTGGTTAAAGGTACAGAGACAAGGATGATAGCAGGAGTCAGTTTCAGTAAGGAAGATGATTAGTTCCTTTTTTGATATGCTAAGTTTGAAGTGCTGGAAGGTCATCAAGGCTGAAATATATAAGACTGGAGCATATCAGGAGATATTAGACTTGGATAAATAGTTTGAGGAATCATCTGACAGGTGATAATTTAAGCCTAGGAAGCAAGTGAGAACAACAAAGGAGAAATTATAGAGAGGATCAAGGGCAGTCATATTTAAGTGACAGGAGGAGGAAGATTAACCAGTGAAGGAGCAGTTGATCAGTAGTAGTAAGAAAAGAGAGCTCATTCACAAAAGTGTGAAAATGGAGGGAACTTTCCACATTGCAAAGCTGAAAAGGAATGAAAAAAGGTCAATATGATGACAGATTGTATGCAATCTGAAGTATACCATGGGATGATTGGGTATTTTTTTCAAGGTTTGCCTATATTAAAAACAGAAGCACAGAAGGCAAAAATTAAACAAAAATAAACAGATTGATAAATACATGAATGAATGAATAAAAGTAGGGTCAAGAGGAACTAGTATCTTAGGAAGTGGAGAGTAGGGAAAGGAAGTTTCAATACATACTCAAGTTAGGCAGTTATTGGTGTTTGATGTTATTTTGATTATAGATGCACCCATAAATTAAAATGACCTCTAAAATTCATATCCTTTCTATTAAGATCTAAAAAAGCAATCTTTTAAATAAATAATGTACATATGCAAAAATTTGCCTAATTAATTATATATACACATATATATTGTGATTTACATATGTGTATATAAAATATACACTCATAAGCTATTATATGTATTATAAATATATATGTACATATGTATATATGTGTGCACATAAATATGCATGTATATTGTGTGTGTGTGTGTAAAATGAGTATAAGTTAGGAAACATTCATTCTTTATTTTTAAATCCCTAAACAATAAGTCAATATAAATTGCTATTATAATAATACTTCAGGCTAAGATTTTATAAATATTCTGAGTAATTTTCTTACCCTGCAGTTAATAGAAAAATTGAGTTCTGTCTAGGAAGTAAAAAATCAAAATCTATGACAAAAACAATGTTATTGTTGCCAAAGGGGAATGAATAAAAACCAATAACTCATTTATTACGATAAATTACCACATAGAATCTTAAAATGGCTCCAGGAAGAGAACTTCATGACTCTGGTCCAGTTTCTCATAAAAGCAGAAATTAATGTCCAGAGGAAGGAAATGACATGTCCAAGTTAGGAAGTGATAGAAACTAGACTGCAATACTAGATTGGACTCAAAGCCCTACACTCTTTCCACTAAAGTTAACTAATTATCTTATATTTATTTTGTGTAGTTTTTTTATCTGCTTATATGTGTGCATATGTTTTCCCATTATAGAATGTAAGTTTCTTGAGGATAGGAATTGTTTCATTTTTGTCTTTATATCTCTAAGGCCTAGCATATTGACTGTATATTTGTTGTTTATTCATATGCAACTTTTCCTGACCCCATTTGTTTGTTTTTTTTTTGCTGTTGTTGTTGTTTTGTTTTGTTTTTGTTGTTATTGTTTTTGTTTTTGGCAAAGATATTAGAGTGGTTTGCCATTTTCTTCTCCATCTTATTTTACAGATGAGGAAACTGAGGCAAACAGGTTTAAGTGACTTACCCAGGGTCACACAGCTTGGAAGTGTCTGAGGTCATATTTGAATTCAAAAGGATGAGTCTTCCTGACTCCAGGCTCAGCACACTATCCACTGTACCACTTAGCTGCCATAGAGCATGCCTAATAAATGTCTGTTGATTGAACCTATTATTGAGCCATCACTGCAATTAGTAATCATAATTTTATAATAGTACAGGTTTTATATTTCCTTTCATTTTCTTGGAATGACTAAACCCTTTTTTTTTTGTTTGTTTGTTTGTTTTTTGTTTTCAGATTTGATCTCAGTTGTAATTGATTAGAGAACACCAAATGAGGAATTCACCTGCAGATTCAGATCAACACCCTCTCAGCAACTTGCAATCCCCAATGTTTCCTGGAGACAATGAGAGATTAAAGACATATCTAAGGTCACACTGTCTTTGTTTTTCAGAAGTAGCACTTGAATTCAAGTCTCCTTGACTCTTGTGCTCACTCTATCCATGCTGTCTTTTAAATAACAAGGATATTCAATAATCCTGTAAAATTCATCAGACAATTACTGAATTGAATGACTAGGGCCTGGAAGCAAAATCATATTTATATGTGCCTGACACTTTCTATATTTTATTATTATTATTTGAGGATAGAAAGATCACATTCTAACCATTGGATTTGCTAGAACTGTCAAATTTATAGGCAGAAAGCTATAGAGAAAAACAACATTCAAGTTGAAATCAGAGTCCAATATTTTTGTGCTGAAAACTTTGGGAAGAAGCAAGTAATTTTTTATTCACTGCTCACAGTATGCAGACACTGTTAAAGATAGTATCTCATTTAATTATTGTCCCCATTTTACATCTGAAGATACTGAGGCAAACAGCAATTGAGTGACTTGCTCCGGGCCACACAGCTATTAAGTGCCTGAGGCTGAATTTGCACTTACTTCTTTATCATTCTAAGTTTAGCACTATATCCACTGCTCCTTTGAGCTGCCTCAGTTCAAAATGAACTTGGGAAAGTCAATTCAGTTTTCTTGGCCACACAGTCTATAATTCTATAATTCTCTTGTAATCCACCACCGCTCTCATGAATATTTAATGACATTGCTGATTTTTTTTCCAGTAATGTAACTGGAATTATAAGTTCACTGAGGTACTTCTTAGAGTACTTGTCAGTCTACTAGCTTTTAAGAATGAAAGGATAAATATTTTGCTATTCCTTCAGCCTCTTCTACAAAAAGTTTGATAAGCTCTTTATAAAGAAGTGATTCAGAGGAAAATTAAATGAGATAAAACAAAATATATCAATAAAATTTTATTATTAAAAATAGCAAAACCTTCCTTATTTGAAAAAATCAGCATCTTCAGTACTGTGGCACCTTTTCAATTTCCCACAGTTTTCCAATGATCATCATCAACAGTTTATCAATCACAGAACACTAGTTCTTTTAGCAGCCAGAGAGGTATTTTTTCCATATCTGCTGATTTGAAATCATTGAGGGCAACCAGGTGTTCTCTTACAATCTTCACACTTATTCTTGGTTTCAATTCCCTTTTAATAATTTCCATTCTTTCCTTCCTAATCTGTAGATCTCTCAGTGGGAAAAAAAATTTAAAAGAACCAAAAAGGAGTTGCATAGTTCTGATTTCTTTCTATCTATCATGATCCCTCCATCCATCTTGAATGATCTTTTTATTCCTTCTTTGTTCCATTCTTATGCCCAGCTGTACTTTAAAATAAAATAGTCTTTATGATTCATCACAAACCTTACTTCTTTGTAGGGTCAAATTTCCTAATAAGCATGCGTGTGTGTGTGTGTGTGTGTGTGTGTGTGTGTGTGTGTGGAGAGAGAGAGAGAGATTGAGATTGGTTTGAGATGAACCTATGTAAGAATGTCAATAAAGAAGTTTGGATCCTGTCTAAGCATCTTCCTTCTCCATTAGAATATCTGTGTGAGAGATCAGAAAATGCTTATACTCAAAAGTTACAAGATTCTAACATTGTGAGTCTGTGAAATGACATTAAACTGTGCTAGGCACACTCTTACTTACTGTTACATTCACTTTCTGTCCTTTAACTCTAGGAAAACAGTAATTTGGGCACCTTATGATGTGTAACATTTCATGCACTACTGGTATGCAATTCACATAGAGTGTTTTCTACTGTGTGCTCTAAGTCCCTATAAGCTTTGTTGCTCCTTTTGTGACAATGTAATAATCAATATGTACTCTTAGGGGGATGACAGGTGATATTTAAAATGATACAACAGCAAAAGAAGCCCACATTTAGCTCATGCCATGCCCTTCGTAGGCTCAAAGAAAGATGGGACAACACATGATCATTGACCAGCAAAGTTGGGAAGTTTATTTTTTGTCTACAAGGTGGAAATATATCTAAGCTGTGAGTTCACTGTAGATACTAAAGACCTCATTGATATGCACACAAAAGAATCTGTTTATATTCCTAAGAACACAAAAGACTGGGCAAAGAGAACATCTATTAATCCCTTTCCAAGTGAGTCTGGGGTATTATGATAAATATGATTCCAGTTTAAAAAAATATAGGCATCACTATGGCTCATCCCCAGATCTGAAAATGTTCTGCTCATTGTTAGCCAGCCATCATATTCACAAGAGTTGTTAATTATATTTGGGAGATTTGTGTTTTTTACGAAATTGAATAGAGGTTTTCAAGTACTATCCTCCATGAAGTTCTTCACCTAGTTGTGTCCCAAAGTGTATTGTAGAGCTTGATAATCAATGATTTCCACAATTCATTTCATTGCCTATGTTTGCTTTGATTTCTTTTTCTTGTCTTAACTGCTATATCTAGCATTTCTAGTGTAATATTGAATGAAAATGTTGATAATAGACATCTTTGCTTCACCTTTGATCTTATTGAAAAGGTTTCTATTTTAACCCCATTATAGAGAATGCTTTTAGTTTTATAGTTGTTGTTTAGTCACTTCAGTTGTGTCCAACTCTTCGTTATAACTTTTTAAAAGTTTTCTTAACAAGATATTGGAGCATTTTGCCATTTCCTTCTCCAGCTCCTTTTAGAGGTAAGGAAACTGAGGCAAACAGTGTTAAGTGACTCTACCACCCAGCTATCCCACTCTTAGTTTTAGATAGATATTAGTTATAATTTTAAGAAAAGCTCTATTAATTTGTATGTTTTCTAGTATTAATAACAGGAATCAATTTTAATTCTGTCAAAGATTTTTCTGTATCTGTTAAAATAATTATGTATTTGTTGCTTTTGCTACTGATAGAGTTTATCACGATTATTGAACCAACCCTGCATTCCTCATATAAATTCAACCTGGTCATAATCTATGTGCTATATTGTTGTAAGCTCCTTGCTAGTATTTTGCTTAATTACCTAAAGATTTCTTCCTGTATTTTGGTTCTCTCTGATTTAGGTATCAGGAGCATATTTGTGTCATAGAAGGAATTGGTAGGCCTCCTCCTTTACCTATTTTTCTTTCAAGTAGAATATGTAAAATTCAATTTTTTTAATATTTAGTAGAATACACTTGTAATTCTTATCTGTCCTGTTTTTTTTTCCCCTAGGGAGAACATTTATAGCCTGTTCAATTACTTTTCTAATATAGTGTTATTTAAGTATCCTATTTCCTATTTACCCTGAGAAATTTATATTTTTTCATAAATTTTCATATATTTCATTTAGATTGCCATTTTATTGACATCTAGTTGGGCAAAATAGTTCCTAATGATTGCTTTTATTTTCTCTTTACTGGTTGTTCATTCATTCTTTTCAATTTTGATACTGGGAATTTAATTTTCTTTAAAAATAAAAATTCAAATTAGCCTCACTTGTTTTATTTGACCTTACAGCTCAGGTTTAAGTAAATACCTGGGAATTTCTAGAAAATTGATACTTAGGAAGATGACACAATCATGAGCTTCATTATTATCCAATATAGCTAACAAACAAAAGAAAAGTATATATAAACACTATTGCAACATAAACAGAGGTTTGTCTCCACATGAAAGAAATTCATCCCAACCTGAGGGTGAGGGAGACACGTTAGACAAGAAACATGCTCTAAGTTGGGGTACAGATAGCAAAATTATGAATTTTAAAAATGTACTTAGTTGAGAACAATAACCAGTACAGATATAGGAGGGAGGCATTCCTACTCAGTCCCAGATATGATGGAAACATTATGAATGCTTGAAAGTCTCTTATTTATTAAATTTCATTAAATGTCCATTTCCTCCCCAGAAAAATTATACTCAGTTTTTCTGGGTAAATTATTGTTGTTTGTAACCTTAGCTACTTTGCCTTTCAGAATATCCTGCTTCAAGTCCTTTATTCTTTTATAGTTGTAGTTATTAAATCTTATGTGATTCTTACTGTGGCTTCAGAGTATTTGAAGTATTTCTTTCTGTATACTTGCTATATTTTCTCCTTGACCCTGAAACTCTGGATTTTGGCTATAATATTCCTGGGAGTACTCATTTTGAGATTTCTTTCAGGAGGTAACAGGTGAATTCTTTCAATTTTTACATCGGCCTCTGGTTTTAAGATATCTAGGCATTTTTGCTGTATTAATCTCTTGAAATATGGTTTATAGGCTTTTTTTTGTAGGTTTTAGGTAGTCCATTTATATTAAATTATCTTTTCTTGATCTATTGTTTAAGTCAGTTGTTTTTCCTTTGAGATACTTCAACTTTTCTTCTACTTTTTTAAGTCTTTTCTCTGTACTTTGTTCTTCTGCGATTTCTCATGAAGTCCTTAGCTTCTGTTCATCTAATTCTAATTTTTAAAGAGTTATTTTCTTCAGTAAGATTTTGTACCTCTTTTAAATTTCTTTTCTTAATGTTCTTGCTTAGCTCTAATTTCTTTTCTCAATTTTTCCTCTACTACTCATTTGATTTTTAAAATCATTTTTTTTTACTCTTTTTATCTTTCTTTAACTTTTCTAGGAATTATTTTAGGGTTTGTGTCCAGTCTGCATTTTCCTTCTGCCTTTTGCATGTAGATATTTCTAAATCATTTTCTTCTTCCACGTATGTTTCTTGAACTTCCTTGTCACCATAGTAACATTTTATTGTTAGGTTCCTTCTTTGTTTGCTCATTTTTCCAGCCTACTTCTTGACTTTGGACTTTATGTAGTATTGGCCTTTGCACACCGTGGGCTTTTTTTTAGGGGGGGTTGGGGGGAAGCCAGGAACTGTCTGATATGAGCTTCTGCCTTTTATATCCCCTTATTGTTTCCACTACTCAATCTGGGGGACTGTAATTTTTCTGTACTTCTAATCTGGTGTGATCCAAGAAAACGTCTGCTCATTGCCCTTCTGTCTAGTGCTGTACAAATTCCTGTTTGGGTCTGTTGGCTTGTGTGTCATTGGCTTTCTATAGACTGCTCCTGGACTCTGAAATACTTAGCCCATTGGGTGGTTCTGTAGGTTCAGCACTACTGAACAGCTTGATTTTCATCCCCTGCCCTCAATGATTTCATTGTAGGTTCATGTGAGTACTGAAAGTTAGATCTGGGTCCCCTCTCTGCTTTTTGGCTAATAACTACACAACTATGTTTCTGGAACTTGTTCCTTGCTTCTTGCACCAATAAGACCCCTGCTCCCTCACTACTCCAACTGCTCCTCTGAGCCCTGGAACTGTGACCCGCAACTGTGTTGCAGGCAACAGAACTTCCAGGTAGCACCTATGTCTGTTCCCAGGGTTAGTACAGGAGTCTCCTTGAGTCTCTTCATTACATCTCTGTATTGTCTTTGGGCACTGGTTTGTTTCCCATTGCTACTACCATAGCACCACTATACTTTCTGTCTGCTCCTGCACTGTGGCACTTTCCAGTCCCCACTCCAATCTTTTCAAACCTTTCTTCTGTCTTCCTAAGCTTTTATGAGCTAGAAAATGACACACTGGGATTTTTTCAGGAAAGCCAAAATCAGTTTGGTGTCTTTTCTAGGAGCTAATGCAATACATATATATATTTCTCAGTCTAGTATCTTTACTCTTCTCCAGCCATTATTATTCATTTTAAAGTAAAATATACCTAATTAAATACTTAATATAGTTTGTTAATCACAACAGAAATGAAAGCTCAAAGTCATAATTTTTTTTCACACCATTCAGATCTTAAGATGTTAATCCCCTAATAATATAAATGCAAGACATTCTAAGTATCTTTTTTTTTTCAATCAATAGTATTCCTTCTAGGACAGTTTCTCAAATTCACAATAAAAAAACTAAAAGCTTAATAACATATGACAATATTATGAACTCAAAACATGAAACATGAATCAAAACTTTTTTCCAGTTAAGTAACATCAATTATGTTGGTATTTTCAAATTTGCTTACATAGAAGATCATTTCATCTATTTATCAATGTTGGTATTCTATACTAGTAGAGACCAGTGTAGAGTAAATAAAATCAAATTGTTCATATAATTACAAAGATGTCACCAGCAGTTACCATTCAGAACACAGATCAATCATGCTCTAAATGGTAATATTCCCTAATTAATTTACCAAAACCCAATATAAAACATAATCTTAAAGTGCCCAATTATAAATACTGTTATGTGATTCCAAGTTCTTTTCCATGTAAACAAGAATAATGAACTTGTTAAAAAGTAAAGTTTGGAGAGCATGAGAAATCTAAAAATTAACTTTATCTGAGGAAGAAACAAGTACTTCTCCAAATAGAATAATAATTTTACAGGCATATAAATCTTCCTATTCTCTTCACCTAATCAGATATAAGACCTTTACTTTTATGCAATAGTTATTTCATTATTTTTAAATTTTTTTCTATTGATCTTTGACAAGTTTTGTCATACAATGCCAATTAACTATAAAATTTTTACTTTTCCCTGATCAAAGTGTAAAGTTTAAGGTTTACAGGTAGTTTCCCATACTGTCATGTAAAACTTTTACAGTGTGGTTTATTAACAGCTTGTAAATGGAGAGTCTATTCCAATTTCTTTTAGGTGACTTTGCTTCCATTTCCAGGGTAATTAAATTCTATTAAATCATTCACAGAAAAGATGTTTCTTAAGAACCAAAAGAGATTTAAAAACTGAACATAGATCAATCATTTAAAAAAACTGTGGCCAAAGTTACATGTTGTGATAGTAGCAGGATTAGTAACAACATGAGTCATAGAAATAACAAATTTATTTACAGTTCTTAATCTTGAATAAACTGATGTGCAGATTGACTGTATTTATCTAATTTTCCTTTTTTTTTTCTTACCATAAGATGGGGTTATTACATGGGGGTTGTTGCTTTTTATAACTCCATGTTTCTCTAAATCTTCTATTATTGGCTGTTTTCCCTCAGTTTGAGCTTCAATTGAAGAAAATTGCTTGATATATGGCCATAACTTATCTCTATAATAACTAGTCAAAACTTGATCAATTCCTTTTCACCAAGTCAGTATCATTTCTAGAGTGGGCCCAAAATACAGAATCAATTGAATTCAATTTGAGTACTTCCTCAGCATGGGGTGAAATTGTCACTTTTCCTTCATTACCAGAACCTGAACCAGAAAACCCATAACCACCAAATCAGGTGCTTTTTTCCAGGGAGTTCAAAAAACATCCATAATACAGTATCCATAATGCACATAGTAGCTCTCTTTCCATCAGATTAACACGTGAATCAGGTAAAAGATTCCAGTCATGACAGATATATAGACCTCTTGAGAGAGAAAGATCACTTGCCAGGAATATGGTCTCCCCTCTTTTAGCCAGTGGAGACCCAGGCAGGATCTCTTTAGAGTCTGTAACACTCATTTTCCAATTTGTATTTTGGAATCTCTAATTTTTCACAGGTCTTTTCTTCCCAAGGTACTGGTCAATGAGCGGAGTTCCAGCAGGGAGACTTTTTTTAGAAAGTCAGCATCTTCTACTTGCTAGGAAGTAGCCACAAATACCCACAGGAAGTTTGCTAACTGCTTCTCCAGTTCCTGAGAATCCTACCTACAACATGAAATTGTCATGTTGAAATGAACCTATAGAGAAAATCCTTAAAATTATAGACAGTTTATTGAAAATAGGAAAATGGGAGTTTCCAGAATATATACATGAATATAGGTAATCCACTTGGGACCACAAAGGAGATACAGTTAAAATAGATTTTTATTATAGTCAAAACTATTATCTTATGGCATTTAAAAATAAAGCAGAGAAATTTATACATAATGCCATTTGCACCATATAAAATAAAGGGAACTTTTATAGGATGCCATCTGTAGCATGCAAGTAGTGGAAACTTGTTTGTAATACCACATTCAATACGCAGAATAGTGAGAACTTGGGTATCACCCATAGAATAACAAAACTTGTATATAATATTCTTCCAAAATTTATGAAGTTTCCCCAAAATGTTTTCAATGTGTTTTCATAGGTATATGACTACTGTTACCCTTTATCAGGATTCTATCACAAAGGAAAAATTTTACCTTCTGCACTTCAAGATCTATACCGTATTTGAAGATCAGTGGATATACTGAGCCTTTCTAAAGGACAGATAATATTTGAATCAAGAAGTTTTTTTTCTTTTTGTAAAATTTTGAGGGGAACTGATGTGGGGAAATGGGATCATTGCATTATTATGCCCCTTTCAAAATAGAGATTATTGTAGTGCCATACTATAATTATAATGTTAGATGTCTCTTAGGCCAAAACAATTCTTGGTCACTCTTGTTGGTAGAAGAGGGAGCTTTCCTGATGTGTCCATTAATTACAGCTTTTAGAGAAGAGTGCCAATTTGTAACAATAAGGTATAAATCAGGGCTGGCCATTTTCATAGAGTAGCTCCCTTCTCCACGGTTTCTGATAACAGATATAATGCCAAATATATATATCCAACTAATATTGGATATCAATGGATGTAAGGATAATATCTGATCTAGCTCTCAACAATAGTGTTAATCACTTTTCTTGCCCAAGTGAATATTCTCTGGCTGAGTAGAGTTTGGCAGGCATTTTACTTTCAATTTACTCTCATTAGGCACTGAGTTAGAATTGTCAAATGCTTAATTCTTTCAGTGACAATCATAGTCACTCATTCCACACCTCATTCTAATTGAACTTCTATCCTATGCAGTTCCTAAAGTATGTTTGTCTTTGGCAAAGGTGGTGGACATCACAGCTCATAGCCTTGACTCTAGCTAAATAGGGCAGCTTATGGAAACATAGCTGCATGTGTATACATGATGTGGTCTTATAAAATATTTGAATATATGTGTAAATGTATCTATCTGTATATGTGTATATATAGATATATGTATGCATGTACATATATGTATATATGTATATGTATGTGTTGCTTATCGAATACTGATTTTTCATATGTGGTTTAATTGATACATAAATTGTTCTTTATTTTTTTTCCATTTTGGAGGTGTTTTCCCCCCTTTATTGGTATCCACAGCATTTAGTATAGTTCTTAGGATGTATTAAGCACATTATAAATGTTTCTTAACCATCTGACTTACATGAGAATTGAAGAGTAAGTACTCTGGATAAACACAGATCTAAATTCAGGGTGCCATATCCTTTCTTATTTTTATGCTATCATTATTTTCCCACTCCAATGATCCTCTTATTCTTTAATATATATATCAAAGGAAGGGATGGAAATGTAAATAAAGACAGTGTCTTCTTGTGCCTCATAATTCATGACGGTAACAGTGATACAACTAACTAGTTCAACTAGTCACTTATGGTGAAAGGGTTTGAGTCTCATCTCTAACTCATGGCTCTTGAAGAGAAAGGGAATTTGTTCCATCATGAATGGGAGATATGCCCACTCTCAGGTTCTCTTTATGCTTTCCACCAACAAAGAGATAGGCAGCTCTGACACAGCTAGTCCATGTCCTCAGTGATCCCACACTGCTTATGGTATACATGCTACATGGAACGGAAGTGCTATTCTGATCATTATTATAACTTCATGTATCATTTCTTTTTCTTATATAACACTGACTACCCTGATCTTCCTTTGCCTGCAAGCCAAGTGTGTAACATTTTACCCCTCCCCCAGAGTATTCCAGTACGCTGAAGGGTGTTGGGGGAGTATAGGCTCTATTGCTGGCTCCAGTCCCCCCAAATAATGTTCCCCACAATTATAAGAGTGGTCCCCTGCATCCCAGTTCCATTTATCTATTTAACATTCAGAATAGCTTTTACAAAAAAACATTTGCTTCAAAGATGAAAATGTCACTTTATTTCCAACACCATATCAGTACCTGGGGAGAAGAAAGGTATTAGGCTTAATTCTTACATAGTATAGTCTGTTTTGAGTCCAAATCTCTTCTTGGGCTCAAATTTCAGACACCCTGGCTTCTCAGGGCTTCCTTGTTGGTCTGACTGGCTGTAACACCTCACCTGGAATCTTGGCTTCAAGGTCACCATGATTTAATTCAGGGTCTGGTGGTGATTACTGCCTGAACCTGAAATTGAGGACAAATAAAACTGAATAGAAACAAAAACACCCGCAGTGACACAGGGCCTAAAACAAGAGAGACTGGAAGGTTTCTTTCCTTCTTGTTTTAGTTAAAGAATTCAGGAGAAAATAAGACTATCCCAGTCTGGCAGTCTTAAAGATATTGCCAGCTCTGGCTATGCAACCCAAAAGGCTACTCCCACCCACATGTTAGGGAAATTCAGAAAAGCAAAATGCCTCCATGGTAGGTGATCTGGGTATGTACAAAGTAACCTCCCATTCAGGGTTACAGTCATTGACCTTTCTGAAACTACAGATAGACTCTCATTCAAGGAATATACCATTGAATAGCTCTATAGAAAACAGAAGAATATTCAATTCAATTAGTGATTATTTATTGATTGTTATTAGCTCAATACTACGCTTGATACTATTGCAGATACAAAAGGCATATACCTCTAGGGCTTATAATTTCATTGAGAGCCCAGGACCCAGAGGGGAAAACAACAGAAGACAATAGAAGATTTTGCTCAAATGAATGGTTGCAAGCTGTGGGATTTCATAGGGATTGAATTAATTACCAAAATTTTGTAGGGAAGAGCCTGAGAAGAGATAAGGAATTATGAGAACTCAGTACATGCTCAAGGGATAGAAATCTGTCTAGTTTGGCTATGGAATGCACAGAGGAGAAGGATGCAACTTAATGCTGGAAATATAAATTAAGGGGGTACTAGGTCATGGAGTACTTTGATTGCTAGGTAGTGAAATTTGAACTTGATTCAGGAGGCAATAGGGGAAATGAAGATTTCTGACATGACCAGATCTATGCATTTTAAAAAAGAAGATCAGCATGAATGGGAATGGGGAGAGTGTCTATAGCAAGATATGTGAAAAGGATAAATATCATTATGACATGAAATATTAAGAAATTATAGAAATAGATAGAATAGCTTCCTTCTAATATTTGAAAGAAAATCATGTGAAAAAGGCATTAGACTTGTCCTATTTGATTTCTGAATTTGGTATATTGTAAGTGCCTAGAAAATGATTTTTCTAATTTTATCTAATCTTTAGAGGACAAAATTAGGGGCAAAAAATAGACAATACAAAGAGGTCAATTTAGGTGCATCCTACTGTGGGTGATTTTTGTTTCTTTTATTTCTTATTTTTAATTGTCATTTCCTTTTCATTTTACTTAATTATTTGCTTATTTAAATTGATGTCATTTTGTATTTGGGTTGCTAAGTTTGCTACATTAACAGTGATCAAGTTTAGATAGACCTTTGAGAGTTAAAATCTAGAGGAGCATTATACAGTTGTATATTGAAGGGAAGGTCATTGTAAATACTAGGGATGTTCAATTATGGAAGGTCTGGGCCTTTATATTTATTTATTTATATTTATATTTATATTTATAGATGTCTCCATATACAAGATATAAAATATCCCTATTAACAAATTTGAACATGTAAGACAATGGCATGACTATACCTTGGCATGACCTTGGATTCAGTTTTTGAAAGGGAAAGAACAACAGCTTAAAGATACAGATATACTTTTATCTATTCATGCTATTTTTCATGAAGTCTTTCAGGGAACCACATGGCCCCAAAGATGGCAGCAATGAGAGGCATAAACAGACTGGAATACAGGTTTTGGGCCAAAGCATCATCCACAAGAATGCAAGATAATAATTAGCAAGTTTGGAATAGCAGTGGTCAAATGCCTGAAGAGTCCCAGGATGTCAGTTTTCTGGAGAGAAAAGGAAGAGTCTAATTGGACTGAGTAGGAGCCACAGTCAAAGATTAGCAAGGAACAGAACGGTGACAAGTTCAAAAAAACCCAGATGTCTGCCTCTACTAGCACTTTGCACTTCGGTAAGAGGGCTCTAACTACAAATGTCTTCAGAAAATGTGACTTAGTGGAAGGAGAAGAGTCAGCTATTTATCGATATGGAGTGTTTTTCTTTGGGATTAGGGCTCAATGTAAGAAAAGATCCAGAGAAGATGGAGTCTCATTGGTGAAAGAAAGAAATTTGTTTTGACTCTTTAAGACCTTAGGTGTTAGTCCTCTGTATTTTACATTTCTGATTGTGTGAAATAATGTCTTATAGTCAATGTTCTTCCTTGTTGTACTTTGCATGAGAACAACCCTTTGTGTAGGAACATAAACATGTCACATTTATGTTTTTTAGGGGAGACTTGCTAATGGAAGCAATGAGAATGATTTTTTAAGAATTCTTCAATAATGAAATAAACCTCTGCAAACCTAGAACTTTGATTTGGAGCTACAGGTTACTTATGGTTTGGAGTGATTTCCTTAGAGATCTCTTCAAAACCTGATATTCTATAACAAGAAAAATAGAGAGCCTACAAACAGAAATATGGATGTCAGGAAGAGAGGGGCTGATCACAGTAAATAAGGAGTTCTATTTTGGACACTTTCAATTTAGAGGTACCTGATGATGTACAGCATGTGGTTGAAAATACCACACTAAAATTTCAAAAGTCAGGGATGAAGATATAGATTTTAGAGTCATTTGCCTATTTGAAATTTTATTAATAGTAAATGTCTATAAGAGAGAGTGAAAATATGGAAAAAAGAGAGCTAGGTGGTACAATGGATAGTACTGCACTTGGAGTCAAGAAGACCTGAGTTTGAATCTTTTCTCAGACACTTAATGGGTTGTATGACTCTGGACACGTTATTTGATTTCTCTGAGCCTTATTTTCCCCATCTGTTAAATGAAGATAACAATAGTACCTACCAGCTAGAGGTATTTTGAGCATCAAATAACATAATACATATAAAGTGTTTTGCAGATCTTAAAGTCCTATATGTTTGTTGTTGTTGTCTATTATTATTATTATTATTATTATTATCATCATAAAGTTGGAGGCCAAAATTATTTTGAACAACTATTTTTCCCATGTAATAGTATTTTTTCTAATTACATGTGAAGAAAGTTTTCTACATTCACTTTTATAAGTTTTCTCCCGCCCTCCTTTCCCTCCCCCTTCCCCAAGACAGCAAGCAATCCTATATAGGTTATAAAAGTACAATCATATTAATCACATTTCCACATTAGTCGTGTAAAAGAAAAATCAGAGCAAAAGAGGAAAACACAAGAAAGTAAAAAAAAAAAGAAAATTGAAAATATCTGTATTCAGATCTGCATTCAGACTCAATACTTCTTTCTCTGGAAGTGGATAATATGTTCCATCATGAGTCTTTTGGAATTGTCTTCCATCATTGGATTGTTGAGAAGAGTCTATCACAGTTGATCATCCTACAATGTTGTTGTTACTCTGTACAGTGTTCTCCTGGTTCTGCTCACTTCACTTTACATCAGTTGAACAACTATTTTTGAAGTGAATTGAAGTAAACCACTGTACAATTCATCACTCCCTACTGTAACTTCAATTTTTCCAATGTTAAACAAATCAAGACAACTCAAGCATCACTTTCTGAAGGAAGTCATTTTGTAATTCTTCCCTCTCCCACATCCCCAATTACTAGGGCCTTCTTTTTCATCTTCAAAATCACTATATAACTATGTTGTATGTACCTTGTTTATACTTATTTATCTATAAATTATCTCCCCCATTAGAAAGTAATCTCCTTGAGGACAGAGATTACTTTTTATTTTTCTTTGTATCCCTAGATCTTAGTAGGGAGCCTGACACATAGGAAGCATTTGAGTACTTGTTGATTAAATGATTGATTAGTTCAGTTTCTACTTGTTGAATTAATAGTATTTTCTTATACACATACCTCAGTATGTACTTGCATATATGTGTGTGAGCCAAGAGTGTGGGTATGATGTGAGGGGGTATAGACCTTTGATTTCATTGATGATGGAAACTCTCAACCAATGAAAATCAGCAATTCTTCTGCAATTAATAGTCTCCAAAGTTACCTGAGGCACTAAGAATTTAAATAACTTGTCCAAGGTGGTACAGCCAGTATTTATCAGAGGCTAGAAAGAATTGAATCTGGATCTTTCTGAATCCCAGGCTACTTCTATCTCTACCTGCCATGCAACACAGCTATACATATACATGTATGTATGTGAATATTTTGCAAATACACTCATAAGTGTCTGTGTATATACATAAATGTATATATGTGTAAATATTCATAATATAGATATAAACATCATATATATATAATATAACATATTTTATGTTCATAATAATTTATTTATATAGTTACATTGTAGAAAGATTGCACTGGTCATAAGTCAACAGTCAATAAGAATTTATTAAGTATCTACTAGATACATAATCATATACTTGTTGCAGTGAAGGGAAACAATAAAATAGAAACATGGTCACTGGGATGAAAAGAAATCTTTTACTAAAAGGACCAAGAATAATTACAGAAAATGACATTTCAGCAAGCAAAAAAAAAATTAAATTGAAATACCTGAGGGTAATCAGTTAGGAGGAGGAAAGTGGGTGGGGTAAAGAGGTAGAGATTTAATCAGAGAAGGTTGTATGCTACAATTATTGGTCAGTACAAGAAATTGCTAACTTTGACTATAAGCAAAGTGCTCAGCGTTAGACTTAATTGACTATAGCTAATTACTGTGGAACATTCTCTCCACCTGGGGCATTGTGTAAATTGGGATTCTACTTCTAGATTCTTTAGGTGTTGCCTAGGCAGCCCCCAAATGGTCCCACCCACATACTTACTCACAGCATGGGAAGCTTTCTGTGTTTCCTGGGGGAGGAAATTAATCCATATTATGCTGAAAGAATAAAACCTCTAAAAGGATGTTGGAAACAAAATAATGTGACATAACTCCTTTCTGTTGTCACAGGACCTAAGTACTATGTTGACAGGGGAAGGATAAAGTACATTTTGTTCTCACAAAGAATCCAGGAGCTTAATAAAATTATTTTTTTTTCTGTTGTTGACCAAAGGACAATAGGCATTTGAGAAAATTCAGTCTGTCAACAGAATAAAGAGGACTTTTGACAAATCCATTTTGCCTCTACCTAAAGTAAGATGTTTATGGAAATGCCTTCTGTCCTCTGGATGTAGCTATCCAACCAAGTCTGTCAGCTAGCCAGTGTCTTTCAGTCAAATATCACCCTTTCTGATTTCCTCCATCAATTAAGGCAGGTGAATTGGCCTTGTCCAATGGGTTGCACCTCCTGGAAAGGCTATAAATTATTGTAAGAACCCCATATTCAAGAAAAGGTGACATGCATTAAACTATTTGATAGCTTTTGGGGAAATTCATTACTTGTTTATATAAGAAATGTCCTGTTCTTTCATCCCCTGATTCTATTTAAATAGCCTGCATCTCTCATTACTGGACTCCATCTGATTTTAATTGAATTATTAATTGGATATTATTTTTAAGTGCTAGAGACAGCACACTAAAGGATATTTATGTTGTTAGAAATCATTACACTAAATATAATTAGAACTTTATTTCTCACATGGATTTTTTTATTTGATTTATGATTTTATCACGGGTATTCATGAACTAGTTCTGAATTTGTAGAGAAAAGTTTGACTAATTCTGCAACTTCTCATTCCAACTGGATTTTGGATTACTGAAATATACCTAGTGCAGCTGACGATCTCATCTCCTATTTAGAGAGAATGAGACAGAGAGAGAGAGAGAGAGAGAGAGAGAGAGAGAGAGAGAGAGAATCCCCTACTACATAAAAAAAAATACATGAGAGGCCATTATCCAACTTCTACTTGATGTCCTTCACAGAGGGGGACCCCTTGATCTTCTGGGGAAATCTAGTCTTACTACCTTTTAAGGTATAGTAGCCCTAATTATTAGGAAATATTTTTGTTTTTGTTTTGTTTTGTTTTTAACATCAAAGCTTAATTTGCTCTTTGCAAACCAGCATCATAAAATAATAAATTTAGAAATGGACAAAAAATTAGAATCCATTTAGTCCAACAACCTCATTGTATCAACAGGGAAAGTGAAGCCCAGAGAGTTTGTAACTTGACCAAGAATAGATGGATAATTAGTTCCACCATTTATTGCTCCAAATGTTCCTTTTCTTAGGACCAAACAAAACAAGTCCACTCCTTCTTCCATGTGACAGCCCTTTATATGCTTGAAGGTAGCTATAATGTCACCTTGGAATCTTTTCTTCCCTATGATTAACATCCTCAATGCCTTAAATATTACCTCACATGGCATAAACTTAATGTCCTTTAACACTCTGGTTGCCCACCTTTACACATTCTCTGGAGAATTTATCAATGCCTTTTCTAAAATGTGGAGCCCAGAAATGAAGGCAGTACACCTGATATTGTATGAATAGGACAAAGAGTTACTTTATTCCTATTAACTCTACTCCCTTAGTTCGAACCCAATTGGAATTTTTTTTTTTTTGGCTCTTATATCACATTATCAACTGGCATTAAGCTTACAGTCTATGTTTTCAGCTAGGTGGCAACAGTGGGTACAGCACCAGGTCTAGAGTCAGGAAGACTCCTCTTCCTGAGTTCAAATCTAGCCTCAGACACTTACTAGTTTTGTAACCTTGGACAAGTCACTTCACCTCCCTCAGCCTTTCTTTCTTCATCTGAAAAATGAGGATAATAGTAGCACCTAATTCCCTGAGTTGTTGTAAAGCTAAAATTAAAAAAGTATTTGCAAAGTGCTTTTAAAATATTAAACTGCTATATAAATGCTAGTTATTATAATATTAATGGGAACTCTGTATACTCCATATTTATCTGTCCCCCTTGGTTGTGATATGCATCAATGGACAGAACTTCTAAATTAATTACAACAGAGCTCCACTAGAAAATTTGAGAACTGAGAGTGTCTTAAGAATTTCATTCTCTAATTTAGTATATTTTTAATTCTGAAATTCACAAATATGCCCCAAATGAACATTTCCATATAAAAAGCAAAACAAAAAAAATCTTGCTATATATAAAAACCTAATTATCCAGAAGTATAACTTGCTTCAAAAAATTATATAAGTTCAACGTATTACTTTCAATGGTATTCTGCTTTTCTGCGTCCTTCTGGATTTTCTTCTTTTGTTTTTTTCTTCTTCTTTTTTTTTTTTTTTTTTTTGTTTTGAGGCTGGGTGTCCCTATCTTGCCCTGATTAGAAGTTGAGTGGCCACTCAAGGGTCATATTGTGCTACTGATTGACAAGGGAGCATTGACCTACTCTGTTTTATTCCTCCTTAGGATGGTGCCAGGATCTCACTCATCATATTGGTGTTGACTTTGCAAATGCACAAGGTTAGCTTATTTCACTGCAGGTCAGAACTCAAACTTTACACCAGATTCAATCTCCCAAGTAGCAAGGATTATAGGCAGGTAATGCCCAGCCCTTTTGATGCATATTTTTAAAATGGTTCCATGAACTCCATTCTTTCATTTACTGTTTTTTTTCTTCCTTTTGGTAATATTCTTGCTAGTTTTCCTCTTCTCTCAATCCCCATTTAAGATAAAAAGGAAAAAAAAATTTTAAAAAGATAATTTCTTCAACAAATAAGCATAATCAAGCAAAATAAATGCAGACATTAACTATCCCCAAAAATGTTTGCCTCATTCTGCTCATTGAGTACAATGTCTCTTTACCAGTAGATGGGTATTGTGCTTCATCACCAGTCCTCTGGAATTATGATTGGTGACTGGATCAATTGGAGTTATTGTCTTTTTTTTAATTATTTCTTTTAAAAAGACAAAAATCTTTTTTTTCTCTCCTACCACTCTCCAACACTGAAAACAAAAACAAAAACAAAAAAAAATAATCTTTAAAACATTGTTTATAGTTAAGAAAAAACTATTGCTCACATTGGTCATATCAAAGAAATTTGTTTGATTCTGCACCCTGAGTCTATCACATTTCTGGCAGGAGGTAGGGAGCAAGCTTACTCGTTGGTCCTCTGAAATCCTGGTTGATCATTATTTTGACAGGGCTCTCACAGACTTTAAAGTTGTTTATTTTTATAGTGTTGTTTTATAAATGGTTTTGATTCTGCCTGCTTCACTCCACATTAGTTCATATAAGTCTTCCCAGGTTTCTCTGAAACCATCCCCTTCACAATTTCTTTTATAATAAAAATATTCCATTACAGTTTTGTGCCATAACTTATTCAGCCATTCCCCAACTAAATTTAAACTCCTTAGTTTTCAGTTCTTATTATGAAAACTTTTCATAAGTTTCTACAAAATTATTTGCTATAAATATTTTGTACACATATACCCTTCTTTTCTTTCTTTGATCTATAGCCCTAGTGATGGTATGGTTGGGTTAAAGGATATACACAATTTGGTTAGTTTGTGGACATATTTCCAAGTTGATACCTAGAATGGCCATACCAATTCAGAGTTCTGCAACTATCCATTCTGTTTTCCCATAGCCCCTTTAATATTTGTAATTTCCTTTTTTTTTGTCAACTTTACCAATGAAATGGCTAGAGTTACTTTAATTTGGCATTCTCTAATGGTGATCAGAAACATTCTTCCATGGTACTGACTGATCTCTGTTCCCCTCTGTTCTCTGTGCTCTGGTCACTTGCCTATGGGCTGAAAAAAAATTTCCCCTTATTCTTTATATTTAGAATTCCCTATCACTACTTGGCTTAGAGTACTTTTTGAAAATACGTTTTTGTACTATTTTGGAAGAAGTTGGGCTCTACTACTTTTTCCTACTCTGTGATTTTGGCTGGTGGCTCAGGTATTTCTAAGTTATTTTTTCTTTATGAGGATGTTGCTGTTACTGAATAAATTGATCACCTGATTCTGTTCCCTTTACTTTGCATCAGTTCATGGAAATTTTCCTAGGTTTCTCTGAAATTATATGTTTCTTCATTTCTTACAGTATAATAATAAGCATATACCCTAATTTATTCAGCCATTCACCAATTTATATGCACGTCATAATTTCTTTCCAGTCCTTTGATATAACTAAAAGAACTGCTATTTTTTAAAGATATTCATTCTTTTTTCCTCTTTCTTTGACTTCTTAGGCAAATATACTTGTATGAATGGGTCAAAGTTTATGCCTCAGTTTAGTGACTGATATGGATATAACTCTAAATTGTTTCCCAGAAAAATTGGGAAATTCCCCAGGTCCAACAATGCACTAGTGAGCCTCTTCCTGCAGATCTGAGAATATCCATTTTCATCAATCTGACAGGTGTGCAGTTAAACTTTGTGTTAAATGCAAAAAAAATTGCATTTTTTTCTAATTATTAGTGATTTGGACTATTGTTTTCCATGCAGTTATTGACAGCTTGGTTTTCTTCCTTTAAAATCAGTCTGATGATATCCTTTGACTATTAAGCATGATATCCAACCATTCAACAAAGAGTAACTTTTGTTCACTTCCTTGCCTCCACACTCACCTGGAGCTGACTAACACTATGATCCAACATTCTTTTCTGAGAAAAGATATTGATATCTATGGCAGGGAAGAGGTTGTATTGCTCATTCAAAAAGCAAAGTGAGTGGTCCATGGGTTTGTTTCTTATCTACTCTGGAATGTTACTCAAAAATTATAATTTACAAATTGTTATCACTTATTTACATATCCTATAAATGTTACCTGAGTCATGTCAGAGGGCATGGAGGAAGTCTATTATAAATATCCAAATCAAATATAACGGACATGTGAAGAGAGATGCTATCTGCATGCAGAGAAAGAACTGATAAATAGAACTACGTATAGAACAATTTTACATACATATATGTGTGCGCATACACACACACACACACATATATATATACATATACACATGCATTCATACACATATACATACACACATCTATTTGTGTCTAATGGTAGTCATCTCTAGGGTGGGGTAGGTGGAGGGTAGAAAAAATAAATGTACATGATAATTTTATTATATATTTGAAAGGAATAGCAAATTGTGCTTAGTAGATTTGCAGTTTCATGTACAATCATCTATTTTTTAAAAATTTTACTATGTTATGGAAATGCTTGTTTTATTCTATAAAATATGTATTAATGAAAAAGGGAGGAAATTATCTAATTTATCTTCTATTATCATCTCTTTCCCTTTTGTCTGTTCATGTATTCTTCTCCTTGCTATAGCTGTAAAAAGTATTTTCTTCCTTACTCTTCTAATTACTTCACGATATATTTTTTACATGCAGGTCATGTACCCATTTAGAGCTTATTTTGGTATACAGTATGAGATCTTGATCTAAACTTAGAAAGCTGTTTTATAGTTTTACAGCATTTATACTTGAATAGTGAAACCTTATTTAAGTAGTTGATAATTTTATCAAAAATCACATTTATTTGCTATATAGTCTATCCTATCTACCAGATTTTTCAATTTTTTAACTAATTTGGAATGGTTTAGATGTTTCCATCTTTGTAATATAGTTTGAGAAAATAGCTAGGCTCTGATATTTTGCACTTTTTTATTGTTTCTTTAGGAAATAACATTTTTTTTTGCTCTAGATGAATTTTACAATGCTCTTCTAAGTCTATTAATTAACCCCTTGTTAGTTTAATTGATATGGACTTCAATAAGTAAATTAATTTAGATAATATTATCATTATTATTATACTTACATGAACAATTATGATCTCTCTACTTCTTTAGATGTGTCTTTATTTTTGTGAAGGACATCTTGTAACTGAATTCAAAAAGCTCCTGTGTGTGTCTTAGTAGGTACATTCCTTAATATTTTATACATTTTGAAGTGATTTTGATTGGATTTTTTCCCCTCTATATCTCTTCCTGTTAGATATTGTGGATAATATGCCAAAAAACTAATGATTTGTGTTGGTTTACTGTATATCCTGTGACTTTGCTGAAGTTATTAATTCTTTTGTTTAATTTTAGTTTGCTTTCCGAGATTATCATAAAATATGCAAAAAGCAATAATATTGTTTCCTCTTAGCTTTTGACTATTCAGTTTAATTTTTTATTGTCTTATTATTTTAGCTAGAAGTTCTGGTTGTATAAAAAATAGTAGTGATAATGGACATCATTGCTTTACCAAGATCTTATTTGAAAGGGCATTAATTTATTTCAATTATATGTAGTACTGGCTTTAGGTATGATATATTATTTACCATACTAAAGAAACATCCAATTATCTAGACTTCATAGTGTTTTTCATAAAAATTGAAGTCTAACTCGTAAGAAGCTTTTCATTAAATAAACTGGTATAATGAAATAATTTTTTTTGTTATTCATATGATCACTTAACTACTCTGTTCTTGAATTCTCTGTCACAGAAATAGGCTGTCCTCAGTGATCTCTGAGGGGCCTTTCAGTTCTAGATTAGATTATTTGAACTATTCTTGAGAATGAGAGATCCCAACTCCCTCCTAATAATTAGTTCTTTATAATTCTATGAAGCTTCGATAATTGATGATGGGGTCTTATTCATAGACCTCCTCCTCCACCTCCTCCCCCCCCCAAAAAAAACCACCACATGCACATAGTTACATTTCAGCTAAAATTAAAAGGCAAATAAATCATTAGGTAGTAATTAGAGTTTACCAAATATGGCCGACTATAATGAAAAGATCTCAATTTGATGGGAAATCTACTTTTCAGAATTATAGCCTTGCAATGGATGACATGCAAATTCATACTCTTTCCACTGTACAAATACACAACAAAAGATGCAGCTCTGGACAGGTGCCAGCAAGAGAATTTTCAAGTCACATAAATGACAAAGAGAGAAAATGAAAAGGTGAGTGAGGGCCCCAAAATAAAGGCCAGGAAATAAGGTGGAGAGAGCATGTTGCTACAGCCACTTTCTAGGAGGAAAGAAGAAGGACCTGTATGTGTTTGCCTGAAGTTGTACTTTGTTTTTTCTACCACATCCAACATGGCTAGAGGTAATGTGTAAGAAAGCCCCATGGAAAAGAGCATGGGATCTGGAGTCAGAGGACCTTGGTTAAATGTCACATCTATGAGTTACTACCGGTGGGACTTCAGGTTTATCATTTTGCATCTTTGGGTCTCAGTTTCCTCATTTGTAAAAAAAAAAAAAAAAAAAGGGATTGGGCTACATTGTCTCTAAGATACCTTTCTAGCTCTAAATCTATAATCTGCTTATCTCCAAACCCTCTGGTTGCAGCACACTCTAACTGTTTAGTTATCTTCTCTCTATTCCTCTGTTAAGCTCCCATAAAGGCTTTAGAGAAAATCTACATGTTCTATAATTTAAACCCAGTCCAATGTTTACTTATAAGTTTATGTTGGCATCTAGGTGACATAGTAGATAAAGAACTAGATAAGTGAGAGACCTGAGTTCAAATCCAGCCTCACATACTTGCTAGTTGGATGACTGAGCAAGTCACTTAACCTCTGCCTGTCTTTCTTTCTTGATCTATAAAATGGGGATAATAATATACCTACCTCTCATGATTTTGTAAGGATGAGATAAAATTTGTAAAACACTTTGGAAATCTTAAATCACTATATAAATGTTGGCAATGATGATGATGATGATGATGATGATGAATACAATTATGGGGACGCAGATAACTGGAGTCAAAGCAGTCCTTCATTTTCATCTACAGAAAGATTGGCATCATTCTCTTTCTAAGACTGATGGTTCTGATGGACCTTCCTCCCTTCCTCTTTACTTTAGCCCAGGATGCCACTTTCAGCTGCATCATTAAACAGATGTTAAAGAAACAGATATTAATAATTCTGAGAGTGTGATTTGTTCAGCAGCTAAGCAAGCTGCCTTCTATAACAATTATTATTCTGGTAAGCATGGGTGAGTTGGTGGTTGAGCGAAAGAGTCTGGATGACAGTGCAAGCCACAAACTGTAACCATGACTATGTATTATCTTTGTGTATCCTGGTATCTGTTTGCCATCTTGAATGATGTTTAGTGAACAATTTCTATACAACTGATCAGGTTAAACAAAGTGGAACCAAATCAACTGATAAATGACAAATATCTGTGGACAAGTCATGCATGCGTGGACCTGGTGTTTCAGTTATAGAGATAGAACATAAAGCTCACTTAGTATAGCACAAATAAAGTGATTGTATTTGCCAGATGGACAAGAATGATAAAATGTTGAGTGTGCAGGACAAGTACTTATCCAATTAATCTAATCAATATAGATGGCTTAAAACCACTGCTTCTATTGATAAAATTAGCTACTTAATGACTTTGTCTGAATTCTATGGAGTATGGGCACTGCAGGCTACTAATATCCCATCTGGTGGAATAGTATGGGTCCTAATTATCACTATAACCCTTCCAAGATTTCTATAGCACAACTTATATTTCCTCTAACTGTGATGGTCTATGTTGAGCATGAAAATGGACCACTGGGAGCAAAACAAACTCTCTGGGCTATGTGCTGCATCTTTCTTTCATGTGGCATGTCTTTAACAAGGTTTGGTATTTGGCAATCCCAAAACAGAAAACAAACAAACAAAAAAAAACCTCAAAAGATAATCAAACAAACAAAAAAACTAATAGTGAACTTGCTGATGATAAAGATCAAGTCCCCAAGACTGAACTTTGCCTCATGATTGAGATGACATTTCTAACACCATTCCCTTTTTTTCTCACAGCATGTCTATTTATGTAAGTGTTTAGGGTTAGCTCAAACATATGTTTGGTGTAAAATTTTGTTACTATTGTAGGGTAGGGTAGGGTACCTGCTTAGGGTAGGGAGGTACCTGCTCAGGACTGGGTTCCTAATCTACTAGGTATCAGTAATGAGTAAAGATTACATAGACCTTGAAAATCACCAACTTGATGTTCAGGGAAACTATTCTAGTATTTTCTACAGCATAAAATGATGGTTACTGAATAGGTAAAGAAAAATATGAAATAACTTAGAGGGAATACAATTGCTATACCGTAATAAAATATAACCTGTCTCCCATGTGAAACTCCCTTCCTTCTTATCTAGTATAATCATTTAGCAGACAAGAAGATTCTCATGAGAGTCTCTTGTTAATAGATATCAAAAAAGCAAGGGATTCTATTTGAGCCTTTGTGATTACTTCCTTTTTGAGCAAGCCAGAAAAGCCTGCCACCTTTCAACTTCCACAGTTTGTTCTTTGTTTGGCCTTAAGGACCAAATAGAATGTCTAGCCAGGGGCAGAGAACATGCAGCCTCCAGTCAGCATGTGGCCCTCTAGATCCTCCTCTATATGAGGGCCCTTTAAATACTTGAATATAGCTGTCATGTATCCTCCTAAGTATCCTTTTCTTCAAGATAAATACCCCTAGTACCATCAACTGATTCTGATATTGATGACTCTCCCTTCCTTTCAACTATCCCTGATGACCTCCTTCTGGACATACTGCCAGTTTTCTAAATGGTTCCAAAAATTTTAGGTGTAAAGAACTGAATAGGATTCTATAGATATGGCCTGACAAGAGGAAACTAGAGTAGAATGATTCCATCCCTCATTCCAGGAAGGAACTCTGCCTCTCAATACAATCTAGGATAGCATTAGCTTTTGGGGCTATCATATCCCACTGTTGATCTATATTGAGTTTTCAGACCACTTAAACCCTACATCTTTTTTACAGGAATGCCACTTGACCCAGCTGCATTTGTGAAGTGGATTTTTTTTTATCCTTATCTCTATTAAATTTTGTTTTATTAGATGTAGGCTATCATTTTAGCCTATTGCCATGTTTTCAGATCTGAACTACTTTAGTCAGTGTCGCAACTCTCAAATCTCAGGGCCACTTGAAAATTTGACCTTCATCCAAGATGATGATGATGTTGAAAATCACAAGACTAGGGACAGATCTCTGGGGTGTGTTACTAGAAATACTTCATAAATTTGACATTGACTAATTAATGCAGAGGTTCATAAACTTTTTTTTTTGTATTGCACACCCCTTTGACAGTCTGGTGAAGCCTATGGACTTAATTGAAATAATGTTTTTAGCTGCATAAAATAATATTAAATACATATTATTACATAAAACCCACTTATATTGAAATATAGTTATTAAAATGTTAAACACATAAGTTGGTCAAGTTAAGAACTCCTGAATAAATGACTTCATTATTTGGGTCTAGTTCAACCATTGCAAATCCAATGAAATATACTATCATTTACCTTATAGTCCTCTATCTTTCCCACAAAGATAGCTTCAGTGACTGTCAAATGTTTTGCTGAAATTTAAGTATATTGCACATATAACATGCTCCTAATCTACTTATACTTTCAAATAAGGACAGTCTAGCATAACATATTCTTGAAGTAACCTTGCTGGCTATTAATGATTGCTGCTTCCCTTTGTGAGTATTCACAAAACTATCTCATTAACAGGCAAGCAAATCAAGAAGACTGGGCTATTGTTTTGAGACATTACTCCTTTCCCTTAAAAAAAATGCAATGTCTTTATGATGTGCTCCAGCTGGTTCTTTTCCAGAAAGGCTTTGGCAATGAATTGACAGTTGATGGCACTCTTGCTGAGCAAGCATCCATTCTCCATTTATTAATCCAACCAGATTAAATCATTCATTGGACCTGAATCTTGGGGCTATTGATTTCTCTCTTGCTTGCAGGGGTCAACAGGGTAATGCTTTTCTCAGAGATCAACCCCAAAAGATTGTTCAGTGATGTTCTCTTGTCTCTATGTCAGGTGAAGACAATACTCAAGCACCTTCACAGAAAGCTCAAACATCTACTATAAAGTTGCCCTTACTAAACCAAGTGTTACTTTGTAGCATGGTCATGGGAGAGAGAGAACTCATTGAGTACATACTTACAACCCAGGATGACTACCACATTTCTTGGCCCCATGACTTGATCATCTCCACATGATAAATATCTTGCTGATTTACTGTGTTAGTGATAGTTAATCAAACACCTAATGGAAGAGTGGGAACACATTTGTGGAATATTTGGCTTTTATCTTTCACTTAAAGCCAAAGAACATTATTCCCTTAGAGCAGTTGGAAGTTATAATTGCTTGCTTCCCAAATAAGATGAGGATCATTGCCAGAGAGAGACCTGCTCCACAATAGAGGATATATTGTTGAATTAAAATGTGTTAAGTATATTATAGAAAGAGACATGAGTATCCTTGAAAGTCGAAAGAGAATACTCTTACTTTTAGTAGTGGTTTACACTGATATGGTCAAGTTGAACAGAACTTTTCTTCATTTGTAACAATGTCCATATGGCACAATTTCTTGAGATATTTATTTTTTTCCCTTGTATACTGAAAGAGTCCCTACCTGAAGGTGAGCATGATCTTATATTTTGTGACCAATGTACTATGTCTTTCTTAATTGTTATCAATCCATATCCAAGGAATTCATTAAAACGTATGTTCCTTATTAGAAATGGTTCACTCAAGTGTCTTCTGTTTCACAATCTTGTTGAACCTATGTTATTTTATGTTGGCCTTTTTCTCATTTGGGTTTAGTCATTGACATTTTGTAATTAAGCAGTTTTTTCTCAGATTTGCTCAATGCCTAATGGCTACGGTCATGGCTATAATAGCTCATGGTGTATTTCTTGGCTAGATTTATGACATCAACCAAGGGAATAGCAGAAGGACTTGGTGTTCAAGCAGTATGCCAAATCTCAATTGCCATCATACTTTGTTTTACTGAATCTCTATTTCAATGCTGTGTTCATTACCTACAAGCTGTTCTCCTTTGGCCTGGACTTCATCACAGCCCCAGGAAACCTCACCAACAAGAAACTCATCGTCTTTTGAGATTACATCAGCCTTGGTACTCACACTTCATCAGTTCTCTCAGTACTTTCTAACCTGATTGAAAGGCTGGCAGGCAGAGACAACAACTCCTTCCAAAGTCTTCATTTAAAGAGCACTGTCAGGCCAGCCATCTCTTCATTTTTTTTTTTACTAGAGACAATCTTTTGAACTGTATTCCATCATGCTCCCTCACTAGTATCTTTCTCCCCTCACCCACTTTTCAGTTTGCATTTGTATGTTGTCTTTCCCATTAGGTTGTAAATTCCTTAAGGGCAGAGACTATTCCTTTTTTGATATGTGTATTCTCAGCACTTAGCATAGTGCTTAGAACATAGTAACATAGTAAATACTTAAAAAAATGTTTTTTGACTGACCTATTGGCATTGAACTTGACCAACTTTGAGTAATTCTTTTTGCAATATTTATTGGCATGAACATAAACATCTCAGCCAAGTTGAGGACACTTATCAATCAATCAATTAACAAGCATTTAATAAACATCCCTTATGTGTCAGACACTGTGCTTGGAATCTTGGTGTATAAGAATGTATTCAATTAGTTCCTCTTCCACCATGACCATTTTTCAAAATTAACTTTTTGAAAGGTTATCAAGATACTAAAAAAACTGGAGATGATGCTCTATGAGAACAAGATGAAGGATATTCACACCTGGAGAACAGTAAAGCAAGGTATGATAGTTCTTTACAAGTGTTTCAAGGAATTTCATGTGGAAAACTTGTTCTATTTGGCCACAGAGGTCATTAACAAGAACAATGGGTTGATTCTAAAGAGAAGCAGATTTAGGTTTGATGTCAGGAAAATCTTTCTAACGATCAAAGGCATCTCAATGTTGAACTGGGCACTTTGAGAATTAATTTCTCTTCATCAGATTTTCAAGCAAAGGCAAGATGATGGCATGGCATTGATATAAAAGATAGCCTTGGTCAGTTATTAGTTTGTATAGATAGTGTCTGAGATCCCTCTGGGATTCTGTGAGTCCATGATCCTATCTCTTCCAACTCCTATAATGTGTGCCTTAATTCAATTTCTATCTTGAATTCCTGGTTATTTAGGAGTACTGTTGCATATACTATTGAACACCTAGGATCTTTCTCATTCATGGGCCCCAGTAAGTTCCCTCAGATTTGAAGCAGTCTATAGATCAGCATCCACATAAAACTGTAGTTAATGAGCCCTCATCTGTGGGTTTTATTTAGTAGATTAAGCAGAAGGCACATTAGTTTAAAGTAAAAGATAATTATTTAAATGGCATAGCACAAATGACAACAAGATATTTTAAACACATAATGGTATGCTTTTCTATGTCACCAGAGCAGGATAGCATAATCTTTAGAGTACACAGATGGGTAAAGAATATGTATGCTGAAGACAACTCACTACTGAGATGATTCAGCATGCTTCTGTTGTCCTTGGTGGTGTGATCAGATGAGCTGCTTTCTATGCTGAATTCAGGTCTCTCTGGTACTCTTTTCTTTCTCCCATGTGAGTCTTTGATATTTTCTGCTTATCTCTACTGATCTTTAGTTATGGTATAATTCCCTCCCCACCGTCTGTAATCATAAAAAGAATTTGAATTACAGGTCCAGAATAAAAAATCTTCTCCCTGCCTTTTTCCTTTTCACCACCATAAACAAATGGCAATAAACAAACAAATAAATAAATGCTAATTAACTCACTGATCCTCTCTGAATAATAATCTGAATTATAACCACAGATTGCACCCCACCTTTGTGTGCATGTGTCCATATGTATAAATAGTATGAAGAATTGAATTCAAGACTCAAATCAAGGTAGACAAGTGCATGAAGCTACCCCACTCACCCAGGCATCACTATATACCTCAGTTTCCTCACCTGTAAAATGAAGGGGTTGGACCTGATGGTCTCTTCTAGCTCTAAATCTGTGAACCTATGCTCTTGTGATAAAAAGTTGATTAATCCTGATTCAAGGTTAGAATTATCACCATTATGCCCAGTGTTTATTTACAGTAGAATGTCTACAATGTCTCTTTCTGTTTTGTTGCTGATCATCTTTCCATGTCTCTATAAAGTGACAGGATAGATTCATTTTTCCATTTCCCAGCAAATGATCTAGGTCAATTCAGCACATTTGGAGAAAGAAAAAATTCAATGAGATTTTCCTGAGCAGAAAATAGGATCAAGTTCCATTTTATAGATATGTTTTGATTCTGTTTGACAAAGTGCCTGATTTCTGCTATTTTAAATTTTATTACAGATATCACTTTGAGAGGAACCTAAGACTTGGCAGAATATGAAAAGAAAATAATTGAATCAGTTAAAAGTTTGAAAAAAGATCAGTTGTGTCCTGATGAGGGACCTCTCTATAAGATACTGTTGGCCTCAGTAGCCCTTTGCCTCCTTGGATGTGAAGAGAAAGAAAGACAAAGTATTAAACATGTTCATCCTGATCCTACTCTGAGCTTACTGAATAATTTAAACCTAAGTAAGGGTTTTTTTTCCCCCTGATGATCACTTTTTCTATTGATGGACATTCATCATTTCAAGGTAGACTATGGGTCATCAATTAACAAAATGACAGCTTACCAATACTCATTTAATGCTTTAAAAAAAATTAGAACAAATCATATTAACTTAAAGAAAAAAAATTAATTAGAATAACAAAGTAAACAAGAAAGTGTCCTCAGTATCATACACATAGAGGTAAACATTTTCACAGATTCCTAGGCCAACAATGGGAGGGAAAATACATATCTAGCCTAGAGAACTAAATGTCCTCATCTCAGCAGGAATATTTATGTGTCTCCAATTCTGTTACTTGCTGCTCCCCAGTAGAAATGCTAATGTATTCTATTAGGCAGTTTTCCCTGCATTGGTTTTTCATTGAGCTGTTCCTACCATTTGCTAATTCTTTTTCTGAACGTCAGCTTTCAATTATTTTTTTTTCTACAAGAGAATGATTACAGCACTTTCATAAGTATGCCCAAAAGTCCTATGACTATTTCAGCTCTTTTGATGCTCAGGTCCACAGTCACACCCTGTCAGTGCAATGAAGGTCCCTTGAGCCAATTCTGTCTTTTTAACTGCTTTGTTTCTACCTCACTGGAAACTTCCCCATTTCTGTATATTATTTGATTTTGGATGAGTAAATTCAATTCAGCTCTTATCAAGCCCTTGGCATCTAACATTAAAGGCATACAGATGATGCTGGAGCATCACTCAGCAAGAATGAAGAAGCTGAGTAGAGCTATTCAACTTTGTCTGAAATTTCTGCAGCTGCATCAAAATTACTGCTACCTCTTCACTATCATTATTATCTATACAGATTAATAAAAATGAGCTTGATTGTCCTTGCTGGTCTGGTACTTCAGGTTCTGAAATAGAATGAAATGAGACACCTGTATATAACCTAAAATTTAACCAAAAGAAGATCACTTAATGATAGTTTGAAATTGAAAGCATTTAGCATTGATTCTGTTGGGTGTAACTTACTTGACTGTGTTGTCCATGATGGTGCACCAATCAGAAAGCAATGGGAGGAGCTTCTGACACTTCATGAACTGCCATTTTTCTCTTAATTTTTTATTTTTATTTTCATTTCAAACTGGAAAAATTTAAGCAAAGATGCTACTTTTATATTCAAAGAAAATCAAAGATTAGAAATAAAGTCAAAACCTCCATTATAAATGAAGTTTTAAAAAAATACATAATAAATTCAACATGATAGTTTCACAGCTTTTATGCTTATCTTTGTCTCCTTCTGAGCTTCCTTCTGTACTCATCAGTGCATTTTTTAAAGTGCTTTTTTTCTTTTTCTTTTGGTATTAGTATTACCAGCCCTTTTCCCCTTTACAGTTTTTTTTTATTTCCCTTTTAGCAAAAAAAAAGAGTGAGACAAAAAAAAATCTGTTCATTGGCTATGTGTAAAAAATGTATATGTCATTCTGTACTACTAGTGCATTATTTCTCTCTCAATAGGAGGTAGCATGCTTCATCATTAATCCTCTGATATTGTGGTTGGCCATTGCATTGATTATAGTTCTTAAACTTTTCAAAATTGTTTTCTTGTATGAGGTTCACAATTTTGACCACTTCACTCTACATTAGTTCAAAAAAGTCTTTCCATATTTCTATCAATCCATCCTTTCAGGTATCTCTTAAGGAGTAATATTATTCAATCACATTCGTCTATCATAATTTGTTTAGTCAACCATGAAAATTTTAGTTTCCAATTATGTATTACAATAAAAAAACTCTTCTTCAAATGTTTTTGCATATGTTGGTCCTTGATGATATTTTTTAAATCTCGTTTGGTATATACCTAGTAGTAGTAGTATTACTAAGTCAAAAGATATGCACTAATTCATTACTTCCAAATTATATTCCAGAATGGCTAGACCAATTCAGGTTCTACCAACAGAATATTAGTGTATCTATCTTCTCACCTCCCCATCTAAAATTTGTCATTTTATATTTTTGTCTTTCTTACCAATCTGATGATTATGGAATAGAACCTCAAAGATATTTTAGTCTACATTTCTTTTATTAGTAAGTTGGGGCATTTTTATGACTGCCAATAGCTTGAATTTCTTCACTTGAGAACTGCCTATGCATATTCTTTTGACCATTTATCTATTGAGGAATGACTTTTGTTCTTATTTATTTAAATCAGTTCTCCATAGATGTTAGATATAAGACTTTTAATGGAGAAACTTGCTATCAGTAATTTCACTAATTAATTATTTCCCCTCTAATTTGAAACACAATTCTATTCTTTTTGCAAAATCTTGTAATTCTATTTAATCAGAATTACTTATTTTATCACCTTTTATTTTCTATGTACATTGTTTCTTATGGAACTTTCTCCCTATCCATAGTTGTGAAAAGTTTCTATTTGTATACTACTCTAATTTATTAATGATATGACCTTTTAAGTCCAGGTCATGTACCCATTTGGATCTTATTTTCATATATGATATGAAAAATTACTCTAAACCTAATTTCTGCCTGATTATTTTCAGTTTTCTATGTTCAAATGGCTACAAATATGGAGTATTTCACCAAAAGGTAGAGTCTCTGAGTTTATCAAATACTACAATACTTTGTTTCTATATGTTGTGTAACTAATATGTTCTATTGATCAACTTTTCCACTTTTTAACCAGTACTTAATTTATTTGATTTTGACCTGGTGTTCCTCTAATTAAAAATATATTTTTCCCTATTTCAATTAAATAATCCTTTTACTGTTTGATTGATATGGTACAGCTTAAACAAATTAATTTAGGTGATATTGTCATTGTTATTATATTGGTATTATCCAACCATACACAATAATCTCTCCAATAATCTAATCTTGTCTTTATTTCTAAAATGAGTTTCATAAATGTAATCAAATAGTTATTATGTTTCTTGATAAGTGGACATCCAAATATTTTATACGTTTGTTAATTAATTTGAATAGAATTTCTCTTTCTATTTCTGCCTGGTGGGTTTTGTGGATATATAGAAATATATAAAAAGACTTATGACTTAATGGATTTTTTTTGTCTATATTGCCAGTTATTGACTATTCTAAAAAATAATTGGTTCATTCTTTGGTTTGTATCAGATTATATGCAAAAGCAATAATTCTGTTTCTTGTTTGCCTATGATTGTTCCTTTATAACATTTTCTTTTCTTATTAGTATAAATACAACTTATAATATTAAATACTTGCTTTATTCCTGATCTTGTTGAAAATGCCATTGATGTATTCCAATTACATATAATGTTGGTTCTTGGATTTAGATTGATACTAGTTACAATTCTAGGGAAGTATTTTTTAAATTGTTCTTTTTTTCCCATAAAAGTAGGAATTGTGTTTTGACAAGAGCACTTTCCCTTGTATTTGGTTATATAACCATATAATGTTTACTGCATTTGTTCTCAATATCATTTATTAAAATTTTCCAAATATTTAAACCACAGTGCATTTCTGGTATAAATCTAACTGGTCATAGAGTTTTTAAATGTACTATTGTAGTCTCTTTTCTAATATGTCATTTAATATTTCTGTTTTGATATTCAGTAACTATATTGTTATATACATGCTCTCTCTGTCTCTGTCTCTCTTTCTGTCTCTGTTTCTCTGCCTCTGTCCATCTGTCTATCTCTCTCCCTTGTCTCTTCCTGATTTAGGTATAAAGCAATATTTGCTTCATATAAAGAATTTGGTAGGACTCCTTCTTTTCCTATTCTTGTAAATAGTTTGTATAGTTTTGAAATTAATTGTTCCTTAATGCTTTGATATAATTCACTTGTAAATCTATCTGGTCCTGGGCTTTTTTTCTTTGAGAATTTATTTATGGTTTGTTCAGTGTCTTTTTTTTTCATTTTGATCTTTTTGGCCTCAGATTACTCTTCTGAGCCCCCTGGAACATCTCAAATCAGATTGCTAGGACTAGTGAACAGAGTACTTTTGGTTCCCAGGCCTCCATCCACTGCCAGATTGAGCAGAACATAGAAACTTTCTGATTTTTTGTGGCTTTCCCATGTAAATACTGTGTGCTTCTCATCCCCTATTGCTCATATCCTTAAATCTCCCCATTACAGAGATCTGAAGGCTTCATGGTACTCTTAAGCATATCCAGTTTTTTTTTAAATCCTACTTCCTACAACCATATCTACCCCAAACTCCAATTGTGGCCAGATTATTTTTTAGTCTGGAGTTTTTTTTTTTTTTTTAATTACTTAGTTTTTATTTATTTTATTTATTTTTATTAATTTATTTCCATAAGATTTTGAGTTCCAAGTTTCTGCCCATCCCTACTCTCCCTCCATTCCAAAACAGTGTGCAAACTCATAAAGGATCTAAATATACATTCATATTGAACATATTTTCACATTAATCATGCTGTAAAGAAAAAATAGAACCAATGGGAGAAACCACAAGAAAGAGGAAATGAGAGAGAGAGAGAGAGAGAGAGAGAGAGAGAGAGAGAGAGAGAG
>NW_020954550.1:28806091-28810832 GCF_900497805.2 Vombatus ursinus
GAGAGAGAGAGAGAGAGAGAGAGAGAGAGAGAGAGAGAGAGAGAGCAAATAGTATGCTTTCTGCCTTCAGACTCCATAGCTCTTTTCTGGATGTGGATAGCATTTTCTATCATGAGTCTCTTGGAGTTGTCTTAGATCCTTGCATTGCTAAGAAGTAAGTCTATCTAAGTTAGACATTGCACGATGTTACTATTACTGTGTACAATATCCTCCTGGCTCTACTCTCTTCATTTAGCATCAGTTCATGTAAGTGTTTCCAGGTTTTTCTGAAATCCTCCTGCTCATCATTTCTTATGAAACAATATTATTCCATTACATTCACATACCACAACTTCTTCAGCCATTCCCCAATTAAAGGACATCCCCTCAATTTCTAATTCTTGGCCACCACAAAAAGAGCTGCTATAAATATTTTGTATATGTTGGTCCTTTTCCCATTTGTATGATCTCTTTGGGATACAGACCTAGAAGTGGTACTGCTGGATCAAATGATATGCACAGTTTTATAGCCCTTTGGGCATAGTTCCAAATTGCTCTCCAAAATGGTTGAATCAGTTCACAACTCCACCAACAATGGATTAGTTTTCCACTTTTCCCACATCTTCTCCAAAATTTATCATTTTCTTGTTTTGCCATGTTAGCCAATCTAATAAGTATGATGTAGTAGCTCATAGTTGTTTTGATTTGCATTTCTCTAATCAATAGTGATTTAGAGCATTTTTTCATATGACTTTAGATAACTTTGGTTTCTTCATCTGAAAAATGCCTGTTCATATCCTTTGACCATTTATCAATTGGGGAATGACTTGTATTCTTATAAATTTGACCCAATTCTCTATATATTTTAGAAATGAAGCCTTTATCAGAGACACTTGCTGTAAAAATTTTTTCTGTTTTCTGGCTTCTCTTCTAAGCTTGGTTCCATTGACTTTGTGCAAAATGTCTTCACTTTAATGTAATCCAAATTATCCATTTTGTATTTCATAATGTTTCCTCTCTTTCTTTGATCATAAATTCTTCCATTCTCCATAAATCTGACAGGTAAATTATTCTTTGCTGTCCTAGTTTGCTTATACTGTCAGCCTTTGTAGCTAAATCGTGTACCCATTTTGACTTTACTTTGGTATAGGGTGTAAGATGTTGGTCTATGCCTAGTTTCTGCCATATTTTTCCAGTTTTCCCACCATTTATCAATTGGGGAATGACTTGTATTCTTATAAATTTGACTCAATTCTCTATATATTTTAGAAATGAGGCCTTTGATGATTGCTGCTTTATAATACAATTTAAGATCTGTTATGGCTAGGTTACCTTCCCTTGCATTTTTTTCATTAATTCCCTTTGTATTCTGGACCTTTTGTTCTTCCAGATGAATTTTGTTATTATTTTCTCTAGCTCTAAAAAATAAATTTTGGTAATTTGATTGGTATGAAACTGAATAAGTAAATTAATTTATGTGGAACTGTCATTTTTTAAATTATATTTGCTTAGCCTACCCATGAACAACTGATTTTTTTTCTAATTATTTAGATCAGAATTTGTGTGAAAAGTATTTTATAACTTGTTCATATAGTTCCTGGGTTTATCTTGGCAGGTGGACTCCCAAATATTTTATAATGTCTACAGTAACTTTACATGGAATTTCCCTTTCTGTATCTTGCTGCTGGGCTTTCTAGTAATATATAAAATGCCAATGATTTATTTTGTTTATTTAATATTCTGCCACTTTATTAAAGTTATTTATTAGTTCAAGTAGTTTTAACTTGATTTTCTAGGATTCTCTAAATATACCATCATATCATCTGCAAAGAGTGATAGTTTTGTTTCTTCTTTGCCTAATCTAATTCCTTCAGTTTCTTTTTCTTCTCTTATTGCTAAAGTTAACATTTCTAGTACAGTATTGAATAATAGTGGTGACAATGGACCTCCTTGTTTCATCCCTGATCTTACTGGAAATGCTTCTAGCTTACCCCCATTACATATAATGTTTGCTGATGGTTTTAGATAGATGCTCCTTAACATTTTAAGGAAGACTCCATTTATTTCTATACTCTCTAGTGTTTTTAATAGGAATGGGTATTGTGTTGTATCAAAAGTTTTTTCTGCCTCTATTGAGATAATCATATGATTTCTGTTAGTTTTGTTGTCAATATGGTCAATTATGCTGATGGTTTCCTAATATTGAACCAGCTCTGCATTCCAGGTATAAATCCTACATGGTCACAGTGTATTATCCTGGTGGTAAGTTGCTGTAATCTCTTTGTTAATATTTTATTTAAAATTTTTGCATCTATCTTCATTAGGGAAATTGGTCCATAATTTTCTTTCTCTGTTTTTGGCTCTTCCTGGTTAAGGTATCAGCACCATATTTGTATCATCAAAATAATTTGGTAGGATCCCTTTGCCTATTTTCCCAAATAGTTTTTTTATATAGTATTGCTACTAATTGTTCTTTAAATGTTTGATAGAATTCACTTGTAAATCCATCTGGCCCTGGAGATTTTTTCTTAAGGAGTTCATTGATTGCTTGTTCCATTTATTTTTCTGAAATGGAGTTATTGAAGTATTTCATTTCCTCCTCTGTTAATCTGGGCAATTTATATTTTGGTAAATATTCATCCATTTCACTAAGATTGTAAGATTTATTGGCATGCAATTGGGCAAAATAGCTTCTAATTATTATTTTAATTTCCTCTTCATTGGTGGTGAATTCCCCCTTTTCATTTTACCCTTTTCATTTTTGATACTAGTAATTTGGTTTTCTTTTTTCTTCTTTTTAATCAAATTAACCCAAAGTTACCTATTTTAATTTTTTTCCATAAAAGTAGCTCTTAGGTTTATTTATTAGTTCAATAGTTTTCTTTTCTTACTTTTCTTTCTTTTTCTTTTTTTTTTTTTAGCTAGGTAATGGGGTTAAGTGACTTGCACAGGGTCACACAGCTAGTAAGTGTCAAGTGTCTGAGGCTGCATTTGAACTCAGGTCCTCTTGACTTCAGGGCTGGTGCTCTACTCACTGTGCCAACTAACTGCCCATCAATAGTTTTCTCAATTTCAATTTTATTAATTTCTCCTTAAGTTTTCAGAATTCCTGATCTGGTATTTAATTGGAGATTTTTAATTTGTTGTTTTTCTAACTTTTTTGCATGCCCAATTTATTGATCTCCTCTTTCTGCATTTTATTCATGTAGGCATTTAGAGATATAAAATTTCCCCTAATAACCACTTTTACTGCATCCCATAAGTTTTGGTATATTGTCTTATTATTGTCATTCTCTGAAATAAAGTTATTGATTGTTTCTGTGATTTGTTGTTTGACCCACTCATTCTTTAGGATTAGATTTAGTTTTCGATGAATTTTAGCCTATCTTTCCAGGGCCCTTTATTACATGTAATTTTTAGTGTATCATGATCTGAAAAGGATGCATTTAATAGTTTGGCCTTTCTATACTTGATTGTTAGGTTTCTGTGGTCTAGTATATGGTCAGTTTTTGTGTAGGTAACATATACCACTGAGAAAAAGATATATTCCTTTCTATCCTCTTTAAATTCTCTCCAGAGGTGGACCATATCTAACTTTTCTAAAATTTTATTCACCTCTTTAACTTCTTTCTTGCTTATTTGTGGTTAGATTTATCTAATTCAGAGAGGGGAAGGTTGAGGTCCCCCACTATTATAGTTGTGCTGTCTATTTCTTCTTGTAACTCTCTTAACTCTTCCTGTAAGTATTTAGATGCTATACCACTTGGTGCATATATGTTTAGTAATTATATTGTTCTATTGTCTATGGTATCTTTTAGCAGGTTGTAGTTTCCTTCCTTATCTTTTTTAATTAGATCTATGTCTAAGATCAGGATTCCTACCCCTGCATTTTTTTTTTATTCCAGCTGAAGCATAATATATCCTGCTCCAGCCTTTTACTGTTACTCTGTGTGTTTCCCTCTGCTTCAAATGTGTTTCTTATAAACAACATATTGTAGGATTAAGATTTTTAATCCCCTCTGCTATCCACTTGTGTTTTATGGGATAATTCATCCTATTCACATTCACACTTATGATTACTAACTGTGTCTTTCTCTCCATCCTGTTTTCCCCCCATGGTTATGTTTTTCTCTCTCCTTTCTCCCTTTCCTTCCTCACTAGAGTTTTGCTTCTGATGACTGACTTCCTCAATCTGCCCTCCTTTCTATCTACCCCCTCCCTTTTCTTTTCTTTTTCCCCTCCAACTTCCTATAGGGTAAATTTGATTTCTATGCCTAACTGAGTATATTATTCCCTCTTTGTGTCAAATCCAATGAAAGCAATGTTCAAACAATGCACATTTCCCTCCCTTCTTTCCCTCTACTGTAATAGGTCTTTGTGCCATTTCAGCTGATGCAATTTACTCTTTTCTGCCTCCTCCTTTCCTCTTCTCCCAGTACACTCCCTTTTCACCACTTAATTAGATTTTTTATCTATCACATCAAAGTCAACTTTTATCCACACCTTCTGTCTATGTATACCCCTTCTAAATGTTGTAATAAAGATGGAATTCTCAAGAGTTACAAGTATCATCTTCCCATTTAGTCCCATGGGTCAATTAAGTGTCTAGGATAGTTTCATTATCTTCCAAGGAAAAGTTATCTGGCCTTCATGGTAGTAGGCTCAGGAAAGATTATATCAATCTATATGGCAGGTCCTATATTGCTTCTATCATTTCTCTCTCTCTCTCTCTCTCTCTCTCTCTCTCTCTCTCTCTCTCTCT
>NW_020954550.1:28810842-28859178 GCF_900497805.2 Vombatus ursinus
TCTCTCTCTCTCTCTCTCTCTCTCTCTCTCTCTCTCTCTCTCTCTCTCTCTCTTTCTCTCTCTCTTAATTAACTTTATTATAAAGAAAAACAAAAGTAAATTATGTATAGGAAGACCTTTCCTTCAGGCCAGAATATGGCATTATTAATGATGGACTATCAGTAAATGTTTAGAGTCAAGCAAGGTAGATACTATAAGGAAGGGATTGTTAAATAAGATCTTTACTGTTCTACATATAAGAAACTCATTTCTTGATACCTTTCTGGCTTAACAAAAGAGAATTTATTCCTTTCTCTGACTGACTTATATTTCTGAGTAGACCCCAGCACTCATTATAGACCCAATATTTTTATAGGCACTGTATTTATGAAAAAATTATTTATAGGCAGATGTAAGGAAATTCACCCCCTCCATTTTAATTAAGGAAAACAAATAGAGAGTAAATTAAATCTCATTTGCATGACACGTTACTAGCTGTATCTTAAGTAAACAAGGCACACAAACAAAATATGGTCTTAAAAAGGGACCAAATTGCTCCCTGATAAATAGAAGGAGCAGATGGACTGTGTGAAAATAGTCAAGTTCTTTATCAGTTTAATAACTAAACTAATCTTGTAGCTGAAAGACTGAGTTGATGCTTCACCACCACCAGTATCAGGATCAGAGATCACATTTTGTCTATGGGGTATACTAGTCACTTTTGTAAAAGTCTCCCTCAGTCATCTGCTAAGTAGCTTTTCTGAACTACACTGGGAATTGTTCTCTCCCTCACAACTCTCTTCTACTTCATTCTCTATCTCTCTCTTTGGAAAAATAGTACTGTAATAAGCCATCCTGAAATATCTACCAGGAAAGATGAAATAAGAAGGGAAGACAATGGCTAACAAAAATTATACTGATTCTGCCTCTTCAGAAGGAGATAACTTTAAAAAATATTGGTGATACCGTGCAATGGCACTAGGCAGCATGATAATGGAAAAAGAATACTGGCTGTGGAATTAAGAAAATTCAGTTCAAATTCCAGTTCTTGATTTGGATCCCATGATCTCCTAGAATCTCACTTTCATCTATAAAATGGGGATAGCAGCCTTACTTTCCTGGGTAGTTGTGAGGAGAGTATTTTGTAAACCTCATTATATATGAATGCCAGTTTCTTTTTAACAGGACCATTTCTCAAGGTTATATCTATATTTCAAAATATCTTAACTAAACACAATCTCTTCCTAGTGGTGCAATAGGAAGATGGCTACTTGAATAAAGGTTCAGAGGAAATTTGAATAAATGATCAGTAATGGTCTTACGATGAGGTTTGTCCTTCTTGCCCTTGTTTCAGCTATCCCATTTGCTTATTAAGTTTAGCTTGGTCAGTTAACAAAACATCTCAAACAATCAATCCCTATGAGCTGCCAGGAGAAGACTGCTCTGGTGTGTTTCAGAATGACAAAGTGCTGGCTGTTTGTAAAATAGTCACAGCCTTCTCTGTTTCTGCTGTAAATTCAAATGTGCCCTTATACTTTTGGTAATAAGCTAGGGTAAAGTTTTGTCTCAGGGAAACCCTGAGCTTCCCTGACCTGAGCAAGGATGACCAAAATACATTGTGATCAGAGCTGTTTTTGACCAGTTCATCATGGGCAAAAGCTGGGAAAAGAGAATGGAATCTCTACTGGTTATCTGAGAGGGAGGGCTTACTTTATATTGCAAAAGTTGAATATTCAATGAAATCCAACAATAAATGCTTTCCAATTGCTCTAACAGTTACTGCAAGGTTAGGTAGCATTAATATAACAAGGATTTTTGTTTGATAGGCTCTAACAATCAGATGAAGCCTTTAAATCCCCCTTGGACTTCTGGGTCCTGACCTCAACCTGCAAGCCAATGGTTAACCAGATTTTGCTTAGAAGACAGGACTGAACAATCTTTTTCTTCTATTTTTGTTTAATCATTTTAAGTTGAAAAGGTCCATTTGTGAAAGATCTGAGGTACATATTTATTGTTTTTGCATTAAAATAAAAAAGGTAATGGCATTGGTCATGATCCCAAATGACAAGAATTAAGTGATACTGAGCATTTAGTTTGGGGGGTCATGGCATGAGTGTGGTGGGAACTAATTTTGCCTTGGAGAAGAGAAATGTTCTTCATTAAATCAGTCTCAATATTGTTTCTATTAGAAAAATCTCAGTATATTAAATTTTGAATGGGTACATTCTTTTCTAAAGTTCCTCTTCCTTGACTTTTAGAAATATTTGGGGTACAGTGTATGAGATCAAAACTGCAAGCCCAAGAATAAGACTAATTCGACCAGTTCTCATCCATCACCAGCAACCTCAATAATCTTATAACCTTTATATTCTCAATAGGAATATAATGGCACAGGATTCCCTTGCTTTCAGGTCCCTTCTTTCTTGCTAGGACATGGCTTGGATTGGGCCTATGAGCATACACACAAAAAGACGACAATGGGAATTAGGAGGCAGGGAACAAAGGAACAAGTTGAGTGCACCTACTGGCAGGGAAATAATAAGTGGGGTTTAAGTACTTTAGGATTCAACCAGTATATGACTTTGAAAAGGAGAAAGGGAGAGAAACAAAGAGCAATGGCAGCAGGGTACTTGTCCTTATTTCCTCTAAGATACTAGATAGAACTGGTCTACAGAGGCAAAGTGAGAGAGACTAAGGTTAGTAACACTTCTGAAAATCATAGCTTTCATACTTGCTGGTGAGGATCTAGGGCCACCATACAGTTAGTATTGGAGCTAAAGAAGAATAGTGAGACTAATCATATCAGCAGGTAAGGACCTAGGCAAGGGGGGGGGGCGGGAATCTGAGGCCTCAAGGCCACGTGTCCTTCTAAGACTTTTTGACTGAGTTCATGTTTTACAGAACAAATTATTTTATTAGGGGGATTTGTTCTATAAAGTTTGGATTCAGTCAAAGGGCCATACTTGAGGACCTAGAGGGCCATATGTGGCCTCGAGGCCTCGGGTTCCCCTCCCTGAAGAGAGTCCAGTTGGAGAATAACAGAGATGAGAAGTTAACATTGTTGTCTTCCTTCAGGAACTGAAGGGGCTGGCTAAATCTAAGCCCCCAAACTGTGTTCCTAAAATGCCCAAGTTTAAGGGAATCTAGAAGCAGGTAGTGTGTGAAAGTTATTGTAGTGTATTTTACTTCTATTACTCTTTATTCTGTGTTAAAAACTGTATACAGTTAGTCCATGCTTATGTGATTGACTCCATTATGATATGTTCATGTCATGAAAATATATTACAAGTATGTATCAAAGGAAAGAGGAAGGAGTCTTCCGGTGGGTAGTGGCCCAAGGAGCTATGATTCCAGTTGCACACACACACACACACACACACACACACACACACACACACACATACCATGACTTTAGTCTAATCAGATGAACAGTGTCACCAGAAAGTGGTATGAATAGGCAGATATAGGGGATAGAGGTCGTGGTAGTTAGCCTTTTGAGAACTTTTGAAAGCCTGCTCTTTCCTCCAAGTACTCTCTGCTATTGGGCAGAGCACATAATGGTTAGCTAATCAGGGAATTTCCAACCTTGACTCTCATCAATGAAAAGCTTCAGGTGCAATTGGGCACCTGTGATTAGTACTCTACTAGTTAAAGGGACATTTGGTTGCAGGGATTAAGGGTATGTTAATTGCTAAAGGAAACATTGAGTGATAAAGAGAATAACAAAGAGATATATGGCTAATCACAGAAAAGTAAGAAGAGACTATTTGAACGTACCCCCAAAGAATTAACCTCACAGAGAGAGCTCACTTTTATCTTGTTTGTATCCAACCTAGACTGCACATTCTAGAATGTTCAAAAATATTCTAGAGTTCACCTCACATTCCTTTTAAGACCAATGCTGTTGCTATTGTGTTACAACACAGCACACCACATCAAATCACATTCCCTCATCTAAGATAACTTAACCTTACACATATTTTACATATATAAACATATATAACATATAAACATATTTTCCTATTTCTTTTGACACTCACAGGCCAACCAAAATTAGCAAGATATCACCAGGAAATTCAGTAGTATCAAACCTTAAACCATATTATAAGGTGAGAGCAGTGTGTAAAATGGTTAATTTTGATTATTTTAAATTAAGATTTTCCTGTCTACACAAAGCCTGTATAGCCAAGAATAAAGGGAATGATGAAAAATTGGGGGAAAAACTCTCATAAACAATCACCCAGATAGAATGTGATTGGGTCAGAATATTGTTGTGGTATAGGAAATGATGAGCTGGTAGATTTTGAAAAAAAAAACTTGGAAAGACTGGGAGTTGTAAAGGAAGATGCTATCCATCTACAGAGAAACATGATAAATGGATATATGCATAATGCAGTTTTACATATGCATTTGAGTGTTTATGTGTATATATGTGTGTTAATGGACAACTATGTATATGCATGTATATGTGTATATGTGTGTGTGTGCATGCACATGTGTGTATGTAAAGATATCTTCACTTAATTGTCTTCTTCTTGGGAGGGGTAGGAAGGGGGAAAATGAAATTAAATGCTCACAGCAGAGGACAAAAGAAAACATACAAACAAGCAAAGAAAAGTTGGACAGCTTTGAAAATAATGTGTAGTATTTATTATATAGGTTTTCTTGAAATGGAAATTTAATTGCTTTGTATTGAATCCTCTCTTATGTTCTTCTGTGTACATGTCAATTTTTTTTCTTTTCTTATTTTGTATTTAAGTTTTTAAAAATTCAAGTATAATTTTTTTAAAAAAAGGAAAAAAATATCACCAGGAAGCTTCCTTCTACCAGAAAAAAAAGGACAATCTCCATATCTATTTTGGGCTGCCTAAATTTGCCTTAGTCTACCAGGTTAAAGGTTGTGGGTTTTTTTGTGGGTGTTTTTTTTTTTTTGCATCAGGTGCTCATGAACCATAAAATCCAAGTAAAAACTACTTTAATAATTAAAACTTAAAAGCACAAAATCCAAGAATAAAAAGGATTTTAAATGCAACTTGCTTTCTGCAGTCATAAGCTGAAGAATTAAAGCAAACAACGAGCAGGCAGTTTGAGCTTAGGAGGGAACTGTTAGCAGCACTTTGCTTATCCCTCACCATTTGAGACATCAAGCCAGTCAGTGTGTAATGCACCAAGCAGGCCTGAGCTACAATGTGCCAGAGAGGAATAGCTTGGCCACAACAGCTGCATTAGTTCAAGAAACTGGGTCAACTTCCCCTGTTGAACCAATACTTCAGGCATTGGCCTTGAGGGAGATGAACTGCAACATTCAGAATTAGTATAGCCACCAGGCCACTATAGGAGTAATATTCTCTAAGTATCTCAACCTATTTAGATTATAATTATGAAAAATCCTTCCTGGGTGTTAGAGACAGTTTGTTACCAGGATGGCTAATGTGCCATATGGAGGCCAGTTGTATCTTATGCAGTTTGCTTACACCTGCTGAGTGACATTACTTTTGCTGCCCTCAGGCCCAATCACCTGCAATGGCTAGAGCTGCTCAAGTTCATGATTGGTCAATGTGGCTACAGATGATTATATTCTGCCCAAAGTATCTTGTATCAGGGGCATCTCTGCTGTGGAGTTACCTGCATTTTCTGCTAAACTAATCACAAACTGCTGACAAAAAGTGAATATTTGCTAATTCTGTTCTCTTAGGTTTTTATATTGGGGGAACATGATAATATAAAAGGGACTACATGCAAAGGAAATTTGCACAGAGGAATCTTCAGCCTTTATGACCATATTGGGGTGGGGAGAGGGATGAGATGCCCCACTTAATTTAACCTTCTCTCTATTGTTCTCTTTGATGCAGCAATCTTTTTATAAGACTGAAAAAAGCTCTAATTCTTGATAAATGTTCAAATGATACAGACAGTTTTTCAATGAAGAAATCAAAACAATTTATAGTCATATAAAAATGCTCTAAATCATTACTGATTAGAGAAACTCAGATTAAAACAACCTTGAGGTTTCATTGTACACCTACCAGATTTGCTAAAATGATAAGAGGGGAAAGTGACAAATGTTGGAGAGGATGTGAAAAAATTTGGAAACTAATTCATTGTTGGTAGAATTGTAAAATGATCCAAACATTTTGGAGAACAATCTGCAATTAAGCCCAAACAGTTATGAAATTACCTATACCCTTTAACCCAGTAATGCCACTACTGGGTCTATTTTCAAAGATGAATAGGGGGAAAGGAAAAGAACCTATATGTTTTATATATTTAAATGTTTATGGCAGCTCTCTCTGTGGTGGCAAAGAACTGGAAATTGCAGGGATGCCAATCAATTGGGGAATGGCTGAATAAGTTGTGGTACATGATTGTGTTGGAACATTACCGTGCTATAAGAAATGATGAGCTCAGTGATTTCAGGAAAAAAAAACATTGAAAGGCTTGAATGAAATAATGAACAAAAAGAACAGAAACAAGAGAACATTGTATACAGTAACAGCAGTATTGTTTTAAGAATGGCTTTAAATGAATAAGATATTTTGTCTATTATAAATACCAAAATTAACTATGAAGGACATATGAAGAAAGATATTATCTGTACCCAGAGAAAAAACTGATAAATAGAAGTATTCATAGAATAATTTTACATATGTGTGTATGCCTATGTGTGTCTAATGGTAGCCATCCCTAGGGTGGAGGAGAGGGAAGAAATTCTTGAATAAAAAAATAATTCACTGACAAATAAGTTGGCTATTTCTGGTTTTGGGAAAGTTCAGAAAATATTTGAATTGAAAACTGGTGTTGATAATAGAACTATAAGGTGTCAATGTAATTTTTCTTTTTTTCTTTTTTTAATTTATTTATTTTTAGTTTTCAACGTTCACTTACACAAGATTTTGAGTTCCAAATTTTCTCCCCATCTCATCCCTCCTCCCACCCCAAGAAGGCATGTATTCTGTATACCCCTTCCTCTAATCTGCCCTCCCTTCTATCTCTCCCCCCCCTTCTCTTATCCCCTTCCCCTTCTATTTTCCTGTAGGGCAGGACAGATTTCTATACCCCATTTCCTGTATTTCTTATTTCCCAGTTGCATGTGAAAACAATTTTTTAACATGTGTTTTTAAAACTTTGGGTTCCAAATTTTCTCCATTCCTCCCTCCCCACCCACCCTCATGGAAAAGGCAAGCAATTCAATACAGGTTATACATGTGTAGTCATGCAAAACACTTCCATAGTAGTCATGTTGTGAAAAACTAAGTCTATTTCCCTTAATCCTATCCCACCCCCATTTATTCTATTCTCTCTTTTGACCCTGTCCCTCCTCAGAACCATTTGTTTCTGATCATCCCCTCCCTCAATGTGCCCTTCCCTCTATCATCTCCCTGCTGTTTTGTCCCTTTCACCCACCATTTTCCTGTAGGGTAAGATAGATTTCCATACCCAATTGAGTATGTATGTTATTCCCTCCTTAAGCCAAATTTGATGAGAATAAGATTCACTCATTCCCTCTCACCTTCCCCTGTTTCCCCTCTACTGTAAAAGCCTTTTCTGGTCTGTTTCATGTGAGATAGTTTCCCCCATTCTACCTCTCCCCTTCTCCTTCTCCAAGTATAATCCTCTCTCACCCCTTAATTTTATTCTCCAGATAGCATTCTTCATCTTCAGCTCACCCTGTGCCATCTATCTATCTATCTATCTATCTATCTATCTATCTATCTATCTATCTATCTATCTATCCATATACACAATTATAATTTTTCCCTCCAACTACCCTAATACTGACAAAGGTCTCATGAGTTACAAATATCATCTTTCCATGCAGGAATATAAACAGTTCAACCTTAATAAGTCTCTTACACTTTCTCTTTCCTGTTTACCTCTTCATGTTTCACTTGAGTCTTGTATTTGAAAGTCAAATTTTTTATTCAGCTTTGGTCTTTTCATCAAAAATGCTTGAAACTCCCCTATTTCACTGAATGACCATTTTTTTCCCCGAAAGATTATACTCAGTTTTGCTGGGTAGTTGATTCTTGGTTGCAATCCTATCTCCTTCGCCCTCTGAAATATTATATTCCATGCCCTCCGGTCCCTTAATATAGAGGGTGCTAAATCTTGTGTTATCCTGATTGTGTTTCCACAATCCTTGAATTGTTTCTTTCTGGCTGCTTGCGATATTTTCTCCTTGACCTGGGAACTCTAGAATTTGGCTACAATATTCCTAGGAGTTTTCCTTTGGGGATCTCTTTCAGGAGGTGATTGGTGGGTTCTTTCAATTTCTATTTTGCCCTCTGGTTCTAAAATATCAGGGCAGTTTTCCTTGATAATTTCTTGAAAGATGATGTCTAGGCTCTTTTTTTGATCATGGCTTTCAGATACTCCAATAATTTTAAGATTCTCTCTCCTAGATCTATTTTCCAGATCAGTTGTTATTCCAATGAGATATTTCACATTCTCTTCTATTTTTTCATTCTTTTGGATTTGTTTTACAGTGCCTTGATTTCTCATAAAGTCACTAGCTTCCAATTGCTCCATTCTAATTTTTTTTTTGGCTTAGGCAGTTGGGGTTAAGTGACTTGCCCAAGGTCACACAGCTAGTAAGTGTCAAGTGTTTGGTCTGAGGCCAGATTTGAACTCAGGTCCTCCTGACTTCAGGGCCGTTGCTTTATTCACTGCGCCACCTAGTTGCCCCTCCATTCTAATTTTTAAGGAAGTATTTTCTTCAATAAGCTTTCGGACTTCCTCGTCCATTTGGCCAATTTAGCTTTTCAGGGCATTCTTCTCTTCATTGGCTTTTTGGACCTCTTTTACTATTTGGGTTAGGCTGTTTTTTAAGGTGTTATTTTCTTCAGTAATTTTTTGGGTCTCCTTTAGCAAACTGTTGACTTGTTTTTCATGATTTTCTTGTATCACTCTCATTTCTCTTCCCTCTTTTTCCTCTACTTCTCTTGTTTCTCAAACTCCTTTCTGAGCTCTTTCATGGCCTGGGACTGATTCATATTTATCTTGGAGGCTTTGGATGTCAGAGCTTTGACTTTTTTGTCTTCTTCTGGTTGTATGTTTTGATCTTCTTTGTTACCAAAGTAAGATTCTATGGTCTAACTTTTTTTTGGACCTTTGTTTATTCATGATCCCAACCAATTATTTGAGGTTTAAATGCTTTATTAAGGTAGGGGTCTGTTTACATTGTGGAGAATGTACTGTCCCAAGCTTTGGGGTGTTTGTGCAGCTCTTTGCAGAGATATTTCTAGGGATCTATAAATTTTCAGTTCTTCCAAGGTGGTATGATAAGGGTGAGGTGTTTACTTCTTTCCTGGCCTGTGCTCTCATCTATGAATGACCACAAACACTCTTTTCTGCCTTGGAACTGTGAGGAGGACTTCCTCTCCACCACCACTTACAAACTCTACCATGCCAGCACTCCTTCTCACCTCAGGCCTGCCCCCCAGAACTGTGACCCAGATCTAAGCACAGGCAAAACAAGAGAAACCTGCACAAGCAGAGAGATCCCTGCAATCCCTCTTTGATCAGACACTCGATTCCCCCTCAGTGTGTGGGCCAGAAGCTCTGGAGCCAGCAGACACTCTGGGGCTACAGCTGAGGCTGGGACTGGGACCAGACTTCTCTCTCACCACAGTCACAGACTTTTGCCACTGACCCTCTATGCTGTGTTTGGTGTTCATGGGTTGAGACATCTGAAAACCACCACAGCTGCCCCCAATTCAGTTCTCTGAGGCCTGTCTTGCCTGCGCACCCACCCCAAACTGCACTCCTCTTCCCACTTGGCGTGATATACCTTTCTGATCAACCATACAGGCTATCTTGGGCTGTAAATTTGTTTCATTCTGTCTTTTTGTGGATTCTACTGCTTTAGAATTTGTTTAGAGCCATTTTTTATAGGTACTTGGATGGGTTTGGGGGAGAGCTCAAGCAAGTCACTGCTTTTACTCCACCATCTTGGCTCTGCCCCTGTCAATGTAATTTTTCAAAAAAGATAATCTCAGCCTATGGTAACCCAGGAGGCAAAAAGATTCCCAAGTTAGGAGTCAGAGAACCTGATTTCAAATCCAATGGTTTTTTTTAAATCATTTTGCTGGGTGACCTTGGGAAGTCATTTAACTACTTTGAACATCAGTTTATCCATCTGTAAAATGACTAGAGTAGATGGCCACTGAGGACCCTTCCAGCATGAAGTCTGTGAATCTGTGACCAGTACATAATAAATATTGTAAGCAATGTTGCTGAATTATCCAAAGGTGATTCTCTTATTTCTCCACAATTAGAAAAATTAAGAATAGTAATGCCATAAATCATTAACACTGGAATAGTATGCAGTTTGCTTAACCAAGAGCAATGACTATTAAAATTTTGTTTGATGGAGATATTGTTAGAAACCTAATAATTTTTATCATTTTGAGAAAAAAATTGGATGATTTTTCTTGATTTGTAGCATATTAAATATAACCCTGGGAATAAAATAAGCTATGAATAATTATATTTGTAATAGTTATAGTTCAGAAACACCAACATCTAGTTTTTTAGCAATCACTGAACCAAAATTTGTCAAGGATTCTTTGTTTTTTAATGTATTTTTATTGATTTCATTAAATATTTCCAAATTATATATGTATATACATAATAACATTTATTTTTAAAATTTTTGAAATCCAAATTCTTTCTCCCTCCTACCCCTTTCCCTATTTTGAGAAGTCAAGCAATTTGATATCATTTACACATGTGAAGTCATGTGAAATATTTCCATATTAACCATGTTGAAAAATAAACACACAAAAGAAAAATAGAGGAAGTAAAAAAAGTGCTTCAATTTACAGTCAGAATTCATCAGTTCTCTCTTTCTCTGGAGGTAGATAACATTTTTCATCATAGATCCTTTGGAAATGTCTTGGATCATTGTTTTTATCAGAGTAGCTAAGTCTTCACAATCAGTCGTCTTTATAATATTGATGTTACTGTATACAATGTTCTCCTGGTTTTGCTCACTTAATTTTGCATGAGTTCATATAAATCTTCCCAGATTTTTCTGAAACATGCTATTCATTATAACACAACAGTATTCCATCACAATCATACACCCCAACATCCATTTCCCCAATTGATGGGCACCCCTGAGATTTCTTTATGTTAATAGTATTTTATTTTTCATCATTTCCTTCTCCAGAAAAATTTTAGCATTCATTTTTACAAGATTTTGAGTTGCAAAATCTTCTCCCTCACTTCCCCTCTTCTGAAAATGGTGAGCAGCTTGATGTAGTTTATTCATGCGCTACCATGTAAAACATATTTCCATATTAGTCATAGTTGTGAAAGAAGAAGCAGATCAAAAGGGGGGAAATACAAGATAGAATAAAGTAAGTGAAAAATATGCTTTGATCTGCATTCAAAATTCACCAGTTCTTTATCTGAATATGGATAGTATTTTCCTTCATGAGTCCTTGGTACTTGTCTTGCATCATTGTGCTACTGAGAACAGCTGACTCATTCATAGTTGATCATCACATGATGTTGCTGATATTGTATACAGTGTTTTCCTGGTTCTGTTCATTTCACTTTGCATCAGTTTGTACAAGCCTTTCCAGGATATTCTGAAATCTGCCTGTCCATCATTTCTTGTTGTCACAATAGTATTTCATTACATTCATATATCACAGCTTGTTTAGTCATTCCCCAACTGATGGGCATCCTCTCAATTTCCAATATTTTGCCACCATGCAAAGGACTGCTAGAAATATTTTTGTACATGTAGGTCCTTTTGCTTTTTGATGATCTCTTTGGGATACAGATCTAGTAGTGGTATTGCTGGATAAAAGGGTATATATAGTTTTTTTGTCCTTTGAGCATAGTTCCAAATTGTTCTCAAGAATGGTTGGAACAGTTCACAACTCCACCAACAATGCATTAGTGTCCCAATTTTCCCATACTCTCTCCAACATTCATAATTTTCATTTTTTTCATATTGGTCAATCTGATAAGTGTGAGGTGGTATGTGAGAGTTATTGAATTTGCATTTCTCTAATCAGTAGTGATTAAGAGCAGTTCTTCATATGCCTGTAGATAGCTTTGGATTCTTCATCTGAAAATTGCCTGTTCATATCCTTTAACCATTTGTCAACTGGGGAATGGCTTGCATTCTTATAAATTTGACTCAGTTCTCTATATATTTGAGAAATGAAGCCTTTTTCAGAAACACTTGCTGTAAAGATAGTTTCTCAGCTTTCTGCTTTCCCATCCCCCAATTGCTAATTATTTGCAACCACAAAAAGAGATGCTAAAAATACATACTTTTCCATTCCCCTTAATCTTCTTAGTATAGAGGCTTAGTAGTTGTATTGCTGGGTAAAAGGATTTGCACAGTTTTATGGTCCTTTGGGTGTAGTTCCAAATTGTTCTGCAGAATAGTTGGACTAGTTCAAAACTCCATCAACAATGCATTAGTATCCCAATTTTAACACATCCCCTTTAGCATCTATCATTTCCTTTCCTGTCATGTTAGTCATTTGATAAGTGTGATATTTCTTACTTGTTTTAATTTTCATTTCTCAAATAAGTAGTGATTTATAGCATTTTATGTGACTATTGATAGCTTTGATTTCTTCTTCTAAAAACTTCCTGTTCATAGCCTTTGATCATTTCTCAACTAAGGATTGGCAAATTTATGTAACTTTGACTCAGTTCCCTAAATATTTGAGAAAAAGGGTCCTTATCTGAATAAGCTGCTATATTTTTCCAATTTCCTGTTTTCCTTCTAATTTTGGCTACATTAATTTTGTTTGTGCAAAAGCTTTTTAATTTCATGTAATAAAAATTATCCATTTTATTTCCCATGATCCTCTCTATTTCTTGCTTTAGTCATAAACTCCTCCCTTACCTATAGATTTGGCAGGTATATTTTTCTATGTTCCTCTAATTTACTTATAATATCACCTCAACAATGCTTTAAATGTATGATTAACAATTAAATTTGGTAAACATAGAAGTAATAGAGCCATTTCTTGACTTTTTTTTTCTGTGCAAAGAATTAGTAAACACAAATAACCCTTTTCATTAAATTGATGGGATGTTTTAGATGAACTGACAGAAATCACTAGCTGTTTTGCACTGTATAGAAATTCCCAGTGCTAGGAATTGAAGAAGGAACAGTATATGTGAAGAGTTAGGTTGCCAACCTTTGGGCAGGGCTAGGCTGCATCATGATTCATGGGGGTGCCATGAGGGGCATACCTAAGTTATATCATATTCCTAACCAGGAATTATGCAAAAAAAATCATTGTTTCCAATTATCTTTCACTGCAACCCCCCATATCTAATCTGTTACCAAGGTCTGGTGAGTTTGCCTTTAGAGTATCTCTGGAATACTTCCCTTTCTCTCCTCTGACACTACGACCATACTGGTGCAGACACTTATCACCTTACATCTGTATTATTGCAATAGCCTTCTGTTGGTTATGCCAGCCTCAAGTCTCTCCCCACTACAATCCATTCTCTATTCATCCACCAAAATGATTTTGCTAAAGCACTGGTCCAAACATGTGACTGCTCAGCCCCCAAGTAAATAATAAGCCTTCTTTAGAGGATTCATGGGAAGAGATGGAGAAAAGTTGCATGGAATGAAAAGGCACGAATAGTTTGTGATATGTATAATGCTAGATGCTACCTACATCATAGATATCACAGTTAAGTCTGGATTAGTGTGAACAATGAATGCTCTGAGAAGTGGCCACATATGTGAATCCACACTGGATATTACAAAACATACAGAGCTATATAAGACATCTTCAGATTTTTATAATCTAGTTGGGGAGATAAGATGACTACACATATCACTGTTTTACAAAGAATCAAGTCACATAGGAGTACTAAAGAAAATAAGTACCTAGGAATTCAAAAGTCAGCATGATCACTTAGACTATGAAAGAGATAAAGGGCCTTTGCTGTCAGCCTTTAAGAATAGTTATAATTTCAATAGGAGGTAGGAAAGGGAATTCCAAATGAAGGGAACAGAATGAGAAAAAATATTAAGTAAATATCCAATTTCCTTGACTATTAGAGTTAGATAATATTATTGAGGCACAGCTAGGTGGCACAGTGGATAGAGCACTGGGCTAGGGATCAGGAAGACTCATCTTCATTATTTCAAATTCAGCCTCAAACACTTACTAGCTGTGTAACCTGGGCAAGTCACTTAACCCAGTTTGCTTCAGTTCTTCATCTGTAAAATGAGCTGGAGAAAGAAATGGCAAACCACTCTGATATCATTGCCAAGAAAACCCCAAATGGGGTTCCCAAAAGTCAGACATGACTGAACAACAACAACTGTCATTGAACTAATATTTGATAACAATGTTATCACCAAATAATTCTAGGAATTGTGCATGAATAAGAATGATTAATCCACTATGGATCTAAAATGGATGAGAGTGTATTTTAAAATTATTCAGGAGTACTCAAAAGCTTTTTTTTTTTCACAAACAAAATCAACGCAACTTAGTAAAGAAGGAAAACTGTTGACTAGGGGAAGGGTTCTATCAGATATCCCTGACAAGAGCTTGATGCCAAAAATATAGACAGAATTGACTCAAATGTGTAAGATCAAGACCCATTCTACAATGGATAAATAGTCAAAGAATATGAACAAATAGTTCTCAAAAGAATTAAAATTTATTAAAAACTAAATAAAAGGTTGTTTCATATCACCAACAATAAGGGTAATGTAAATCAAGACAACTCTGGGTTTTTACCTTATACCCAGCAAATTGATAAAGATGAACAAATATGGAAATAATGAATGTTGAAAGGGAAAGACAGAAACACTAATACACTATTGGCAGAGCTATGAATTAATCTTACCATTCTGGAAAGCAATTTTTAACTATGCTAAAGAAAAATGACAAAATATCCTTTAAATCCAGAATTTCATTTTTAGGTATACATACCAGAAGAAACAAAGTCAGAAAGGCCCAATACAAATAAAAATATTCATAGCAACACTGTTTGTGGTAGTGAAAAAAATAGAAAATTGGTGCCCTGTGATTAAAGAATAAGTAAACAAATTGCCATACAAGAATGTAATGAAATATAATTGTGCTTACCTAAACAACAGATATGAAGAATTTAGAGCAACAGGGAAAGGCAGATGAACTTGCACAGAGTGAATTAAGTGATATCATGAAAATAACATACATTATGACTTCAGCAATATAAATGGAAGGGCCAATTAAATTTTTTTAAATACCATATAATCATAATTATAATTATCAAGCTTGGAACCAAAAAAATGTGTTCCCTTCTTTGATGAGGTGGAGGACTATGGGAATCATCTATTGTGTACATATATTCTGATGCAATTGATGTATCGGTTGCTCTTGCTGAGTTATTTTTTTTTCTTTTGAATGTTTTGTTACAACTGAAGGCTCACTGTGCTGGAAAAAAGGGAAGAACAGATTCAGAATTGAATAAGCACTTTATAAAAAAAGATATGAAGGATTCAACCATTTAAAACTTTTAGATAAATGATCATTAAAGGAATACAAATCGTCTATTATTAGATCAGTTTTAAGTTCCCTCTGTGGTTTGTAAGGACAATTATAAAAATTTAAGGCTTAAAAATATATTAAAGTCAGTCATCCTTGACTATCCAAATTCAATTCAAAAGACAATTCTGTTCAGTGAGAATAAACCAACCTATATAATAGATATGGTCAACATGTATGACTGGCTCACTTTGCCAACAAATAAATAACCAGATTTTCAGTACTTGAAAACAAAGCTGCTTTGGGAAAAGAAAAAAAAAACTGGAAATTTTTGACCTGACAATTAATTATCATTTGTTATAAAGCACATGCCAATATTTGTCTACATCTGTTTCTCATTTTTTCTTCATATAATTTAAGCAAAGGCACATTCATTATTACTGAAAAAAATTTCCCTAATATCTTTTGTCCTTTGGGAAAAATTCAAATCAAGAAAATAAAGCTTGCATTGCTTAGCACCTACTTAGTGCAAGGTATTGTGCTAGGCAATGGAAAACAAAAATAAAAATGACACACTTCCTACCCTCAAGGAACTCACAGTCTAAAGCAATAAAGAAATGTGACATATACACAAAATGCTACAAGTAAAATAAAAATGTTGTGTATAGATGTCATGCTATCAATAGAGATTTAAGAAGGGAAAAATCACTCTTAGCTTAGGGGAAAACAGGGAAAAGATCCAATATTCTTTGGCTAGTATTCTCATTGGTAAGAACAAATTAGAAATCTGAGATAAAGGCCAAAATATCTATACAAAATCACTGACTTGGCTAACAAGACAATCAGTGTGACTATTTCACCTATATTCACAAATAATATTACAGTGAACACATTTTTCAGCTGTCATTAACTTTTGGAAAAGAGAAATAATGGCCACATCCTAGGCCATTGTCTAATTATTTTGCATTCATGTATATCATCAAGAGCCTTTGCTAACAAATATTTAATGATGCATTCCTAAATGTTATCACATTTGAGGCTTAAATGTGTTGTTTTTCCTACATATGGGATAGAAGCAGCAAAAGAAAAGTAACATTCTCTACTGGTCTTGGAAAATATACACAGATATACATACACACACCAAGAAACAATCTGTTGGGTTAAAAAGTATGCCAATCTTGTCATCTTAGTGACTGAAATAACGTGAAGTGGTTATTGCCCATTTGTGCAGCTGAAAAAGAATAAAAATTAATTAAAATGTACATACATATGTGCCTATAGTTATAGAGTAGGAAATCAGAGCTGACTGGCAACTCTACTACTTAACCAGCACCCAATGCTGATTTTTAAGATTCTCCTTCATTTTGTAAAAGTATATAAAACAAAGCTGTTAGATTTCTAAAAATAGAGGAATGTTTTTCCAAAAGTAGAAGAAATTAACTATACTAAGTCTAAATATTTTGTTATTTTGGCAGTATAATTTTATCAGTTAATCAAAAATAAACCAATTCTAGGTTTGAAAATGTGGTTTAAAATAAACACCTAGAGTGGTGGAGCCAAGATGGTGGAGTAATAGCAGTGACTTGCTTGAGCTCTCCCACAAACCCCTCCAAATGCTGCGCGAAGTCTTCACATGCTTGGGGTAGACATACCCTTAACTGGTCTGAGGCCTATTGTTACTCTCAACCTGATTTATCCCATCGGATGGGATGCTTTTACCAGGAGATTAGTTGAGGAAGAGTAGAAATATTATGGTAGTGTGTTATAGACCACAGGATAAGGGGGAAGAAATGTATTATGAATTTTGGAAACATTACAAACCTTTCATAGTACTGAAGGAGAATTTCAGATATTAAGACATAGACTATCATTACTATCTCTGTCCAAAGCAACATATATGGAACACATCTTTAATTGTCTTAGTGATAATTTTATTCTTTAAAATGAAGTGACTTAAGAGGATGCCATTGTGTGCCAGATTCTGATCAGTAAGGGAAGAAATCATTTAATGAAGTAGGATTTAAAGAACTTATCATTCTATCTTACAGGTAAGAAGAAAGAGAAGTAAAAGATGTAAAGAAGAAAGTAAAGAGATGAGAAGTAAAGAAAGAGAAATAAACCAACATAGTCTAACACATACATTAAATCTTGAGATGCTAGTCCTACCTGAATAGCCCTCACTCTGGTGTGAGGGTTTGCCAAGCCCTTTTCAGGACTGTTCATCCACCTTTGGTGTCCACCTGTCACCCAACTCTCATCTTTGGCTTGAAGAAGCTGAAGTATATGCAGAATCATATTTTAAAATGTTGTAAATCACTATTGATTAGAGAAACACAAATCAAAACAACTCTGAGGTGCCACCTCACACCTATCTGGTTGGCTAATATGACAGACAAAGAAAATGATAAATGTTGGTGGGGATAGCAAAAATTGGGAAACTATTGCACTGTTGGGGTGGAGTTATGAACTGATCCAATCACTCTGGAAAACAATGTAGAACTATGCCCAAAGGGCTGTAAAACTGTGTGTATTCTTTGACCCAGAAATAACACTACTAGGTCTGTATTCCAAATAGATTTTTTTTAAAGAAAAAAGACCTGTTTGTACAAAAATATTTATAGCAGGTCTTTTAGTGATGACAAAGAATTTGAAATTGAGGAAAATGCTCATCAATAGATGAATGATTGAACAAATTGTGGTATGTGATTATAATGGAATGGTATTGTGCTATGAGAAATGATAAGGAGGGAACGAGCCAAGATGGCAGAGTAAAAGCAGTGACTTTCTTGAGCTTTCCCCCAAACCCTTTCAAAATACTTGCAAAAATGGCTCTAAACAAATTCTAGAGCAGCAGAACACACAAAAAGAAAGAGTGAAACAAATTTCCAGTTTGAGACAACCTGGATGGTTGATTGGAAAGGTCTATTGCACTGATCTGGGAGGGGAGTATAGTTCAGTGTGGGCCACGCAGGCAAAGACCAGGCCTCAGCAAACCTGGAGCAGGACTCAGGTGATTGAATCAAAGGAAGCTGTGGTGGTTCCCAGACTTCTCAACCCACAAACATCAAAGACAACTTAGAAGGTCAATAGGAAAGGTCTATTGGACAATGGAAAAAGAGAAGCTTGGTCCAGCCCCACACCCAGTATAGCTCCAGGGGAGTGGCTGCTTCCAGAGCTCTTGACCCATAGATGGAGCGGGGATCAAGTGGCTGATCAGAGGGGGATTGCAGGGACCTTTTTGCTGGTGCTGAGGCAGGATTCTCTTGTTTTGCCCCTGCTTGGATCTGGGTCGCAGTTCTGGGTGTTGGTCCTGGGGTAAGGAAGAGAGCTGGTGTGGTGAAGCTTATGGTGGCAGTGGAGAGGGAATCCTCCTCACAGTTCCAAGACAGAAAAGAGTGCTTGTGGTCACTCATTGACCAGAGCTCAGGCCAGAAAAGGAGTAAATACCTCACCTTTGATCATACCACCTTGGAAGAACTGAAAATTTACAGTTCCTAGAAGTATCTCTGAAAACAGCTGCACAAAACCCCCAAAGCTTGAGACAGTACATTCTTCACAGTGGAAGCAGACCCTTACCTTAATAAAAAGTTTAAAAGTCAAGTAATTGGTTGGGGACATGAACAAGTGGTGCAAAAGAAGTCAGACCATAGAAACTTACTTGGTCAAAAAGAAGATCAAAACATACAACCAGAAGAATACAACAAAGTCAAAGTTCTGACATCCAAAGCTTCCAAGAAAAATATGAATAAGTCCCAGGCCATGGAAGAGCCCAGAAAGGAGTTTGAGAAGCAAGTAAGAAAAGTAGAGGAAAAACTGGAAAGAGAAATGACAGTGATGCAGGAAAATCATGAAAAACAAGTCAACAGCTTACTAAAGGAGACCCAAGAAAATACTGAAGAAAATAACACGTTAAAAATAGCCTAACCCAAATGGCAAAAGAGGTCCAAAATACTAATGGGGAGAAGAATGCCTTCAAAAGCAGAATTGGCCAAATGGAAAAGGAAGAACAAAAGCTCACTGAAGAAAATACTTCCTTAAAAATTAGAATGGAGCAATTGGAAGCTAGTGACTTTATGAGAAATCAAGACACTGTAAAACAAATCCAAAAGAATGAAAAAATAGAAAACAATGTGAAATATCTCATTGGAAAAACAACTGACTTGGAAAATAGATCCAGTAATGAGAATTTTAAAATTATTGGACTATCTGAAAGCCATGATCAAAAAAAAAGAGCCTAGATATCATCTTTCAAGAAATTATCAAGGAAAACTGCCCTGATATTCTAGAACCAGAGAGTAAAATAGAAATGGAAAGAATCTACCAGTCACCTCCTGAAAGAGATCCCCAAAGGAAAACTCCTAGGAATATTGTAGCCAAATTCTAGAGTCGCCAGGTCAAGGAGAAAATATTGCAAGCAGCCAGAAAGAAACAATTCAAGTATTGTGGAAACACAATCAGGATAACACAAGATTTAGCAGCTTCTACATTAAGGGACTGGAGGGCATAGAATATAATATTCCAGAGGGCAAAGGAAATAGCATTACAACCAAGAATCACCTACCCAGCAAAACTGAGTATAATCCTTCAGGGGAAAAAATGGATATTCAGTGAATGTCTTCTTAGAAAGGAGCCTGTGTCATGAGGGTAAATAGCTGACCTCTGGTTCCCCAGGTAGTCTGTGTCAGAAGTATGACTTAAACCCAGGTCCTCTTGTTCCTAAAACCAATCCTCTATTCACCATGTGAGGCTCTTTTTTTTTTTGGCCTTGCACATAAAAGATTTATAATTGTTGTTGTTTTTAAATTGAATTGTGTGTAAATAAACAAATAAAGAATACCCTTTCCAACCTGACTCTGACATGCCTTTCTTCCCTTTTATATATTTCTCCCTTTCATGGACTCTACAAGCCAGACAAATTTTCTTCTTTGTCTGTCGGGGTTTAGATTTTCTGTTTGCTTGTTTTTTGTTTTTCTTGACACACTACACCCAATCTGTGCTTATGCTTTTGCACTGGCTGATCCCTATGTCTATAATATACTCCTCACTCACCTTTGTCTCTTAGAATCCCTACACTAATTCAAAATTCAGCTCAAGAGTCAACTTCTATAAGAAGCTCTCCTTAATTTCTTTAAGTGCTAGTCACTTTGCAGTCCTCTCACACACAATTAACATATTTACTTCATAAAAATATCCTTTATATGCTTATCTGTAAGTACTTATTTGTGCATACTGTATTTATGTACATATACAGGCCATCTCTCTGGTAACCTAGCAGTTTCTTGAGGACAAGAATTATTTGAATTTTTTTTTTGTATCCCCAGTCCCTAGGGCAGTGACTGGTATATAGCAAGCACTTAGTAGGTGATTAATGATTGATAAAAGGGCACTCAGTGAAGAAATGAAGAAAATAAAAGGTATGTATTAAGTATATTATTGCATTTGTAATTAATTTGTTAAACATTTCTCAATTATATTTTAATCTGGTTGGCAGCATTTGGGAGTGTTGCATGACACTTTCAGTGTGTTTGAAGTAATTTCTTTTACACATAATACCTCACACTCTTGCTCTAGAGATTAAGAAAAAAAATTTTTTTTAATTTGGTACCTATTAAGAACACCTCTGTTCTAGGGATGATTCTATTCCCCAGGATTAGGGGTTCAGTGTCCTGGGCTATCTCCACTGAAGTCTAAAGGGAGGTGCAGGCCTAAACAGTGATACCTCTTGTCTTTCCATAAAGAAGTAGTGCTACTTCAGCTAGGTCAGCTCAGGCAGAACAGATCTAAGAAACATAGAGCTAATCACAATTCATCCAGTAGAGAAATTTCAGAAAGTTGACTGAGGCTCAGAGACATTAAATATCTTTCCCAGGGTCTTAGAGCTGGTACACATCAGAGAGGCTTTGAATATAGGTCTTTTTATGGACACTTAGTAGGCCCTCTATGAATATCTAATAAAATGACTTGAAATCCAGCAGTTAATAATGTACCTTGTGCCTTCCCCATCCCATTACAGGGATCCTGAAATTTATCAAAGAAAAATTACTGAGATCTGACAAATTGGTATGACAGTATCTTGGCAAAGTGGAGAAAGCACCTTTAGAGAAACAGGGAGGGTATTCCCCTCCCCCCTCCCCATATCACCATAGGGCTTATAAAGAAAGGAATGTTTAGAGGCATGATGAGAGCAAGATACTGAGGAATTAAATACCTCACCCTGGAATTATTTTGAAGTGCTGAAAATAAGTGACAAAGTCACTTTATCAGAACAAAAATCCTAATTAGCACATTCCCCATCTTCATATTCCATCAAAATGTTTATTGCTCAAATTACAGGTTCTATCTTCAATTATATTGCAGCTGAATGCTTTGTGATGTGACTTTAAAGTTTTATTTCTGATATGTATGTTTCTTCAAAATACAGAGTTGATGTACGTATTACAAATAATTTCACCCTGGGAAAACCCAGAAAGCTCCAGCCTTTCGATTCACCCTTGAGGACTTGTAGTTTTGCTTACTTTTCCCTGGTGCATCATTGTATTTGGAGTTTGAAACCCAAATTAACTCTTTGGGGAAAGCTGGTAAAAGGGGAGAAGCTAGATCCCCTATTGGATACTATATGAGCTTCTGCAACCTCTGCCATTTAACTAGCACTTACTTTTTTAATGATTTCTAGTCATTTTGATGATCTAGCAGAGGAAATAGAAATTATGCAAGGAATTCTTGGTCTTATTAATGGTAAATCATTACATAAATTATACATAAATAGCTTTTTTATGAAGTCAGATAGAAAGAGAACAATGAAGAGGGCCTGTAAAAGAGAGAATAGGAGTTAGTCCTCAGGAGATGGGAGTTTGAATTTTTCCTTAGCCAGCATTTCCTAAATCTATGCTGAGAATTAACAAATCAATCAGCTTTATTCTACACAAGTGTCTATTGAAACAACTGTGGGAGAGAAGAAACTATTAGGCCTAATCCGGAGAAGCCAGTCAGCCTGTGGCTATTTGTCTGTCTTTTCTGTCTTCTATTGGGGTTAGAGAAAAAAGCTACTTCAATTACAATGAAGTAATTGCTTCAGTTTCCCCAATCACAATAACCTACAAATGCATTTTTTCCCTGTAATGTTCCTTTCACAAATGAACATACTTTGAGCTTTCTTTTCTCTTTATCTTTGCTCACACTTTCCCCCATGTCTGGAATGTCCTGGCTCCATGCATCTTCTAACCAAAGTTGTATTCATTCTCTATTCCTGTCAAGAAGGGGTCAGTCATCCCCACCGTCTGTGAACCAACTGTCACACACATGGTAGGCAAGCCAGCCTCACTGAAGCAGCAAGGCATTGTGACAGAAAGGTGGAAGGCAACATCTGCCATGCAAGTCAGACTAACACCACAACCTTGATCACCGTCTCCCCTCAGATCCTAATGGAGACAGTTGAACTTTCCCTTATGTGTTATCTCGCCCACGGAGATCCCTAAGAACAGGGACTATCTTACCTTTTTATTTGTTTTATTTGTTCCCCAAGGGCTTAGCACAGTGCTTTGCACATAGTGAAGTGCTCAATGTATTTCATTCATTCATTCATTCATGCATGCATGCACTTTTTCAATGCCATGAAAAGAATGTTAGATCTGAAGTTAAAGGTCATTGGTTTGAATCCTGGCTCCAACACTTACCAGCTATTCGACAATGGGCAAATCACTTAACCTTACTTGGACTCAGTTTCCTCATCTGTAAAATAAGGAGATTGGATGAGGTGGCCCCGAGGTCTCTTGCCACTCTAAATCTGTGATTTCATTATCCTCCACATAGATTTTCCTGATTTTCTTAGCCAGAAGTCTTCCTTCCCTCCTTAATATTAACAAACACAATGTGTACCTCCTCTATGTACCTTCACAATGGTATTCTAAATTATGTTCACTTATATGGAAAACTCTTTAATTCCTTCCTCATAAACAGTAAGCTCCATGAGCTCAGGGGCCATGTCATTGATCTTTCTATCACTCTCATTACCTACTACTATGTCTTGCATAAGTAAATATTCAAGAGATATCTGTCATATTGAAATGCTGACCTTTTCCAAAGTTGTGCTTAGGTTTCTTGCTCTAATATACCTTTCTCACTGGCATGACCAAGAGCTAAGTAAATTCTTTAGGTTTCATCTCTCAGTATCATCACAACAGAATAATCACAATGTATCTGCTATAGAAGCTACAATTTATTTGTGTTTTTTTTTTTCATTTCCAAGTAGTAGCTGTATGGAGGTCACTCTGTGATTGAGGCCAAATACTTTTGTTTATGAGAGTAAACAGTCTACCTACTCCACTTACCACAGATGAAGCAAGAATCACCAATTTTCCATTCATGACGTAATAAAAGACATTTCACCTCTCTAGGCTTCAGCCTGCTCATTTATAAAATGAGGAGCTTACATTGAATAATCCCTAAATACACACACACACACACACATATATATTTATATATGTATATACATATATGTGTAGTGTGTGTGTGTGTGTGTGTGTTTAAAACATAATATATAGCTTATATTCTAATGGGGGAAGACAGGCCATAAAAGGAAACTGGAAATAGGGGAGGGGAATAAAAGTACTAGGCTTAGGGCCATGGTAGAAAAGTACTGACAGATGAGAAATGAAGATATGGCTCTACTCAAATATAACATTTATAAACTTTTTTTTCAATTAACTATTACCCTTAAAGGATCACTTAAGAAAGATATGATCATTTAACATTTACACCAGCTCTCTTTAAGCCAGAAAGCTGTAGAATTCATTAAACTGGCTATCTTTGGATTATACAGACAAGATACTGCATTGCTGTTAACTCACCCAGATGCTTCATTGTCCAATCAGAATAAAGCCCACAGCAACACAGCTTAGGTTGGCTCTTTAAGCCAGCTCACCAGCTTACCAAAGCAGCTGCATACCTACTGGGAAGGATGGCAGCAGAGAGCAAGAAACCCCTATAAGACATTTCACTTCTCAGTGACAGCAGTCAGTGGAGCTCTTGACAAATGTAATCCTTTCTCTCTCTGACCAATCAGAAATCACTCAACTGAAGCCTCCTATTAGCTATTTGCTTCTAATTGCCAGAACTCCAAAAAGAAAAAAAAAAAAGATTTTTAGTGCCCCTACAATGTTTTCAATTCTTCTCTTCAAGTTCCTATGTCAGGTTCTACTGTAACTTAGTCCTGCTTTTTTCCTACGTTCCTCCTTCCCTCTAACCTCCCTACCTCCCTCTTTCCTTCCTTCCTTCCTTCCTTTTTTGGATTGGCATCACCACTTATTGTTTAATTCTGTGCATGGTCTTTTAATTAAACAAACACACAAGAAATTTACAAAATATACAAACATCTAAAGTATGGTGAGAGAATTCTGAATGCTTCTGGAGTTACTGTTTGATTTGATTTTGTTTGTTGTTGTTTGGTTGGTTGGTTGTTTTTTGCAAACCTTTTTGTCATACAGAGGAGATCTTCATTCTAGATCTGTACTCTCTAGTTATTCCATCTAGCAAGCATTTTTTAAAAGGATAGCTATAACAACTACTTCCAGAAGTCAAAATGGCAGAGTAAGCACTAAATTACTGTAGTTCTCCCATATTCACCTCCAAACAATGGTGAAATAGCACCCCAGAATAAATCCTGGAACAAAGGAGCCAGTGGAAAGATGTGGTGGAATGGTCTTTCAGGCCATTCCACTCAGGTGAAAGGTGAATGCATCCCAGGACAGGAAGTATCCCAGCAAGCCAGTAGCAAGTTCTTTTTCAGCCCACCAGCAGGAGATCCTGAGCCTCAGTGTGGTTAAGCATGAAAACACCAACACCATGACCCCCAATGTGCCTTGGCATAGCCAGGGTAACTGGCAGACCCAAGCTCTGAGAACTACCACATGCTTCAGTGTAGCCCCAGGGAAATGCAGAACAACCATACTGGGCCTCAGCACATACCAGACACCACCACTAGGACTGCAGCTCAGCACCAGGTAAGCATCCATATCCCTACAACCTCCAGCAGCACCCACTTTCTCCAATCCCATTTCTTCAGCACAGGACCAGACACAAGGGTCTCCTATAAGCCTAAGGGCACTATCAGCATAACACAAGGTAAACAGCCAGGGCCTGTAGCCACCAGCAAAAGAAGCCCAAGACAAAGCCCCTTTCACCCTGTGAAAAAAGATCAAATTTAAAATAAAGGAGAAAGGACAAAAAAATGAGCAAACAACAACAACAACAACAACAAAGATCTGACCATAAAAAGTTATTATGATGGCAGGGAAGACCAAGACACAAACTCAGAAGAGAACAACAATGTCATCAAAAATCTATGGGCAAAACCCCAAAGAAAAATGGAAAGTGGTCTCAAGCCTAGAAAGAACTAATAAGAGAGCTCAAAAAAGGAGCTTAAAAATCATACAAGAAAGGTAGAAGAAAAAGATGGGAAAAGAAATGAGAGAATTGTGAAAAAAAAAAGAGTCAACAGCTTGGAAAACTGTTTAAAAAGTAGAATTGGCCAAATGGAAAAGGAGATTAAAAAAAATAACATTGAAGAAAACAACTTAGAGTACAATTGGCAAAATGGGAAAGAAAGCACAAAAGCTGACTGAGGAAAACAACATCTTAAAAGTTAGAATTGGAGGAATGGCCATCAATTGGGGAATGGCTGAACAAGTTGTGGTATATGAATATAATGGAATACTATTGTGCTATAAGAAATGATGAGCAGGCAGACTTCAGAAAAAATCTGGAAAGACTTGTATGTACTGATGCTGAGTGAAGTGAGCAGAATAAGAACATTGTACACAGCAACAGCGACACTGTGCGATGACTAATATTGATAGAATTAACCCTCCTCAGCAATGCAAAGATCTAAGACATCTCCAAAGGTCTCATGGTGGAAAACGCTATCCACACCCAAAGAAAGAACTATGGAGTTTGAATGCAGATCGAAGCATACTATTTGCTATTTTTTTCTTCTGTTTTGTTTTGTTTTCTCTCTCTTGTGATTGCTCCTCTTGGTTCTAATTCTTCCTTACAACATCACTAATGTGAAAATATGTTTAATAGGAATGTATATGTATAGCCTATATCAGATTGTGCACCATCTGGGGGGGGCATGAGGAGGGAGGAGGAGAAAAATTTAAAACTCAAAAGCTTATGGAGGTGATTATTGATAAATTGAAATAAATTAATAAAAAAGTTTGAATTGGACAAATGGAAGCTAATGACTCTATGAGACATCAAGAAAAAAAATTTAAGTAATGAAAAAAATGGAAGAAAATGTAAAATACTTTTTGGGAAAAACAATTTACATGGAAAATAGATCCAGGAGAAACAATGTCAGAATCATTGGACTACCTGAAAGCCATAATCAAAAGGAGGACCTGAACAGCATCTTTCAAGAAATTTTCAAAGAAAACTGCCGTGATGTCCTGCAACCAAAGGGGAAAATAGGTAATGAAAGAATCTACTTACAACCTCAGAAAAGAGATCCCAAAATAAAAACCACAGGAAACATTATAGCCAAATTTCAGAACTTTCAGGTCAAGGAAAAAATACAAGAAGAGGCCAGAAAGAAATAATTCAAATATCATAGAGTCACAATCAGGATTACACAGGATCTGGCAGCTGTAACATTAAAGGATAAGAGTTCATGAAACATGATATTCTAGACAGAGGAGCTAAGAGTACAAACCAAGAATCACTTGCTCAGCAAAATTAAGCTTAATAGATTGAGGGAAAAATGATTATTGAATAAATTATAAAGATTTCAAGCTTTCATAAGCAGAAGACCAGAAATAAAACAAACAAAAAAATGACCACCAATGTCAAGACCCAAGAGAAGCACAAAAAGGGAAAAAGGGAAATGAAACCAAAGATTTTAAGAGAGCTAAACTATTTTAATCCCTACATGGGAAGAAGATATTTGTAATTTTTTTTATTAATTTATTTTGATTTATCAACAATCACTTCCATAAGCTTTTGAGTTTTAAATTTTTCTGTCCCTACCTCCCTACCTCTTTCCCCATGACGGTGTGAAATCTGATATAAACTCTACATGTACATTCCTATTAAACATATTTGCACATTAATGATGTTGGAAGGAAGAATTAGAACCAATAGGAAGAAACACCAGAAAGAGGAAACAAAACAAAACAGAAGAAAAAAATAGCAAATAGTATGCTTCAATCTGCATTCAAACTCCATAGTTCTTTCTTTGGATGTGGATAGCATTTTCCAACATAAGACCTTTAGAGATGTCTTAGATCCTTGTATTGCTGAGAAGAGGTAAGTCTATCAACATTAGTCATCGCGCAATGTGGCTGTTACTGCATACAATGGTCTCCTGGTTCTGCTTACTTCACTCCTCATCAGAACACACAAGTATTTCCAGGTTTTTCTGAAGTCCACCAGCTCTTCATTTTTTATAGCACAATAGTATTCTATTAAATTCATATACCACAACTTGTTCAGCCATTCCCCAATTGATGCACATCCTCTCAGTTTCCAATTTTTGGCCACCACAAAAAGAACTGCTATAAATATTTTTGTACATGTGGTTTCTTTTCCCATTTTATGATCTCTGTGGGATATAGCCCTAGAAGTGCTATTACTCGGTCAAAGAGTATGCACATTTTTATAGCCCTTTGGGCATAGCTCCAAATTGCTCTCCAAAATGGTTGGATCATTTCACAACTCCACCAACAATACATTAGTGTTCCAATTTTCCCACATCTTCTCCAACATATATCATTTTCCTGTTTTGTCATATTGGCCAATCTGATAGGTGTGATGTGGTACCTCAAAGTTGTTTTGATTTTCATTTTTCTAATCATTAGTGATTTAGAGCATTTTTTCATATGACTATAGATGGCTGTAATTTATTCATCTGAGAACTGCCTGTTAATCCTTTGACCATTTATCAAGTGGGGAATTGACTTGCATTCTTATAAATTTGACTTAATTCTCTATATATTTTAGAAATGAGGCCCTTACCAGAGAGACTGGTTGTAAAAATTCTTTCCCAGTTTTCTATTTCCCTCCTGATTTGGTTGCATTGACTTTGTGCAAAAACTTTTCAATTTAATGTAATCAAAATTATCAATTTTGCATTTCATAATGTTCTCTATCTCCTATTTGGTCTTGAATTCCTCTGTTCTCCATAAATCTGACAGGTAAACTATTCCTTGTTCTCCCAATTTGCTTACAGTATCAGCGTTTATATCTAAATCCTGAACCCATTTTTACTTTATTTTGGTATAAGGTGTAAGATTTTGGTCTATGCTTAGTTTCTTCCATATGCTTTTCCAGTTTTCCCAGCAATTTTTGTCAAAATAGTGAGTTCTTATCCCAGAAGCTGGGCTCTTTGAGTTTATCAAATAGTAGATTGCTATAGTCATTGACTACTGTGTCTTACATACCTAATCTATTCCACTGATCCACCACTCTATTTCTTAGCCAGTACTAATGTAGTTTTCATGACTGCTACTTTATAATACAATTTAAGATCTGGAATGGTTAGATCATGTTCTCCTGCATTTCTTTTCATTTGCTCTCTTGATATTCTGGACCTTTTGTTATTCCAAAAGAATCTTGTTGATATTTTTTCTAGCTCTCTAAAATATTTTTTGGTAGTTTGATTAGTATGGCACTGAATAAGTAAATTAGCTTATGTAGAATTGTCATTTTTATTATATTAGCTCAGCCAACCCATGAGCAACTGATGTTTTTTCCAATTATTTAGATCTGATTTTATATGTGTGAAAAGTGTTTTGTAATTGTGTTCATATAGTCCCTGGGTTTGTTTTGGTAGGTAGACTTCTAAATATTTTATAATGTCTACAGTAACTTTAAATGGAATTTATTTTTCTGTCTCTTGCTGTTGAGTTTTGTTGGCAATATATAGAAATGCCAGTGATTTATATGGGTTTATTCTATAGCCTGCAACTTTGCTAAAGTTGTTTGTTATTTCAAATAGTTTTTTACATGATTTTCTAGGATTCTCTTAAGTATATCATTATATCATCTGCAGAGAGTGATAGCTTTGTTTCTTCTTTGCCTATTCTAATACCTTCAATTTCTTTTTCTTCTGTTATTGCTAAAGCTAACATTTCCAGTAACATATTGAACAACAGTGGTGGTAATGGACATCCTTGTTTCATTCCTGATCTTATTGGAAATGCTTCTACCTTGTCCCCATTACATATGATGCTTGCTGAAGGTTTTAGGTAGATGCTACTTATTATTTTAAGGAAGATTCCATTTATTCCTATGCTCTGTAGTGTCTTTAATAACAATGGGTGTTGTATTTTGTCAAAAGCTTTTTCTGTATCTATTAATATGATCATGTAGTTTCTGTTAGTTTTGTTGTTGATATGATCAATTATGCTGATAGTTTTCCTAATATTGAACCAGCCCTACTTTCCTGGTACAAATCCCACCTGGTCATAGTGTATTATTCTTGTGATAAGTTGCTGTAATCTATTTGCTAATATTTTATTTAAAACTTTTTGCATCTAAATTCATTAGGGAAATTGGTCTACAATTTTCTTTCTCTGTTTTGACTCTTCCCAGGTTTGGTATCAGCACCATATTTGTACCATAAAAAGAATTTGTTAAGACTCCATCCTTGTCTATTTTCCCAAGTAGTCTATATAGCATTAGAACTAATTGTTCTTTAAATGTGTGATAGAATTCACTTGCAAATCCATCTGGCCCTGGAGACCTTTTCCTAGGGAGTTCATCAATGGCTTGTTCAAATTTTTTTTTCTGAGATGGGGTTATTTAAGTATTTTATTTCCTCTTCTGTTAATATGGGCAATTTATATTTTTATAAATATTCATCCATTTCACTAAGATTCTCAAATTTATTGGCATACAGTTGGACAAAATAATTCCTAATTATTGTTTTAATTTCCTCTTCCTTTGTGATGGACTCACCCTTTTCATTTTTGACACTGGTAATTTGATTTTCTTTATTTTTTTAATTAAATTAACCAAAGCTTTATCTATTTTATTGTTTTTTTTTTCATAAAACCAGCTCTTAGTTTTATTTATTAGTTCAAAAGTTTTCTTAATTTCAATTTTATTAATTTCTCCTTTGGTTGTCAGTATTTCTAATTTGGTGTTTAATTGAGGATTTTTAATTTGTTGTTTTTTCTAGTTTTTTAGTTGCATGCCCAATTCATTGATCTCCTCTTTCTCTATTTTATTCATTTAAGCATTTAGAGATATAAAACTTCCCCTAAGAACTGCTTTCACTGCATCCCATAAGTTTTGGTATGTTGTCTCATTATCATTATTCTCTTGAAAGAAGTTATCAATTGTTTCTATGATTTAATATTTGTAATTCTTAAAAAAATATATCATTACTAGTATAGCTAGAAGGAATATACATAGCCAGTGGGTACATGTATAAGGTGAATTTGAGGGAATGACTAAAATATTTGAGGGATGAGAAAAAAGAGTACAAAGAATGCAGAAAGAAGGGAGGATAGAATGTGGTAAATTATTTCACACAAAGAGATCTTAAAAAAGGAAATGACCTACATGTGTAAAAATACAGCAGCCCTTTGCATGGTGGCAAAATATTGGAAATTGAGGGGATGCCCATCCATTGGGGAATGAATGAACAAGCTGTGGTATATTAATGTAATGGAATATTATTGTGCAATAAGAAACAATGAACAGGCAATTTCAGAATATCCTGGAAAGACTTGTTTGAACTTGATGCAAAGTGAAACGAACAGAACCAGGAAAACATAGTATAGCATATCAACATTGTGTGATTATCAACTATGAATGATTCAGCTCTTCTCAGCAATACAATGATCCAAGACAAGTACAAAGGACTTATGAAGAAAAATGTTACCCATACCCAGATAAAAAACTGATGGACACTGAATGCAGGTTGAAGCATACTTTTTTTTCACTTACTTTCTTCTTTCTCATGGGCTTTTTTTCCCTTTTCATCTTTTTCTTCTTTCATAGCTGTGACTAATATGGAAATATTTTTACATGATGACACATATATAAACTATATCAAAGTGCCTACCATTTTCAGAACAGAGGAGGGGAGAGGAGGGAGGGAGAAAAATTTGGAAGTCAAAATCTTACAAAAATGAATGCTAAAAATTTTCTTGATATGTAACTGGGGAAAAATAAAATACTATTAAACTTAAAAAAAAAGGATAGCTGTAACAGCAGGGGTTATACAATACTATAGGTCCAATAGTTTTTAATCATGATGCAGTAGGTTATGCATTAGCAAACCTGTTCCTGCTTCACCAGTTTTCTTACAATTAAAGCTATTACCTCCCTATGAAATTTTGAAGTAACAAATCCTTTCTAACACTAGTTCTTGGGTATGAGATCAATCAATTAACAAATATTCGTTAAGCATCTCCTTTGTAACAGCTATCATATTATCTGCTGAATTGTTCCATGGAAAAACAGACTTAAAAGGACAATATATCATAACTCAGATCATTTTAAAAAAAAAACTAGGAGTGATTTAGCCTAGAACAGAGAGGATTTTGGGTGGTGTCATCATAGAAGTCTTTACATGTTGAAAATGTTGGGAAAGAGTCATTAAATTTTTCTGCATGGCCTCAGAGAACAGAGCTAGCTTATTAGGGAAAATTATAGAGAGGCAGATTCAGTATTAATATAAGGAAAGGAATAAAAGTAAAACTTCACAACAAGTAGAATTTTCCAAAAGTGGAATGGAATGCCTTAGTACCTATCAATTTACCTCTCAATAAAAGTCTATATTTGACATTTGGTTTGTCAAGAGTTATAACAGGAGTTATTCTTTTTCAGATACGCTTTGGACCAAATAATCAACAAGCTACTATTCAATCCTGAAATCCTGTGAATCTTCATTCGTTGACACTATATCAAAAAAAAAAAAAAAACAACTTAAAATGTCAGGCTGTTATATTAGAACTGGATCCTCCTGGAAAAAAAAATTGTTTATAATATCTTAATAGAGAGCCTGGGATTTTCCTATTTGTAAAATTGTTCTCACAGAAGGGAGTCAATATTTTTGAAAATACAACCACATTTTGGGGAATTGATGTATGCTAAGTATAGATCTTTTGAGTAATACTTCAAATGTCAATTTTGCTGAATAAAGATAAATGAGAAGAAAGAAACAGAGTTGGTTTTATGGAATTTCTCTGCAGAAATCTATATAGAGTAGTGATATATACTACCATTTGCAGTTGCACACCCAAATATTAATCATAAAAAAGCAACCCCTAGACTAATTCTCTGAGGTGTATCTTCCAACTTCATCACAACTGAACCAGGCATATTAAGCATTAAACTAAGGATAGTCAAAGGAAGCAGGTAACTTAATCAAAATTTTAGAACAAATCCAATGCTGAGGGAACATGGTCATATAACCCTAATTCTGATAAATCTTCTCTACTATATGTAATAAATGTTTTCCCCATTCATTAAATTTAGTTCATCCATAATATTTTCTTTGATTTTCAGTATGATCCTCTTATGTCAAGAATAACCAAGAGAAAGGGAAGCTAGGTGGTGAAGGGGCAGCTACATGGCACAGTAGATAGAGCACTGGGTGTCGAGTCATCCTTCTGGGTTCAAATCTGGCCTCAGACACTTCCTAGCTGTGTGACCCTGGGCAGGTCACTTAACCCTGTTTGCCTCTGTTCCTCATCTATAAAATGAGCTGGAGATTTATATTCCAGTATCTTTGTCATGAATAACCCAAATGGAAAGTCATGAAAAGTCAAACAACTCACAATAACAACAATAACTATGACAACAACAGTAACTAAGAGATGTGAAAGAATATTTGACTATAAGCTAATTGAAGAAAAAGACATATGTGTGCACAGGAGGGCTTAAGAGCTGTCGTATTATTGAAAGAGAGGCTAAAAAGTAAGAGCTCAGATGTTGCAGAACATCATTTACATTGGTTTGCAGCCACAGTGGTGGCCCTGAGAAGCAATGGATAGAGAACTAGCCTTGGATTCAAATCCAAACTCTTACACATAGTGACTCTTAGTCCCTGGGCAACATTTAATTTCTCAGTATTCTGGGCAACCCTCTGTCACTATATGCTTCAGAGAAGATGCCACAATGCATTCATAGAAGGAGTTTCTCATGAAGGCATTCTCTCTACAAATGAAATCAAAGTTCTAGTCCTATCACTCTCCCCTATTGTGGTCCCATAGCAGTGCAGCAGAATGTAACACTAGGGCTTTTTGCAAAGGACAATGTGGGAATTTGAAATCTCACCTGCCAAAGCCACAGGACTCAGGGATAGAATCTAAAATTATCATGGAAGAAAGATGAAAATGATGGCTACAATGCAGGTAGTCTTTACTGTTCACTGTCATCACTCAGTTTTCAATTGGTGTTTTCTCTTCTAGATGGATTATCATAAGGAACATTGTCCCATATTCCCCTATTCTATTGCCCCATTCCTAAAGCAACTGCATAGCATTTTGAGTTTTTCTAAAGAGTTTCATTGTTTATACATCTCTAGGCACAGATGGAGAGTGACAATACTGTATATGGAAATGGTGTATCTAAAAGTCTTAGGATAGTAGCTCTTCCTGACAGGCTTGGATCTCTAAGTTAATTCACTAATACTACTTTTTATATACATCTTCAAATCCAGCCATATGTTATCCTTCTCTTTTATTCTTGCAGTGTAGGGGAGGCAGTGCAGAATAATAAATGAGTGCTAGTTCTGGACTACAGGACCTGAGATCAAATCCTGCTTCCCATGTGTAATATCTGTGTAATCTTGGGCAAATCACAAAACCTCCTGGACCTTCAATTTCCCCATATGGAAAAAAGAGGTGGAGGGGTGGGGAAGGTTGGACTCAATGGCCTTTGAGGTTCCTTTTCAATCTAGATCTATATTACAGTGAAAAGAAGGAATATAGAAGAGCTGCTAAGGACCCAAGAAGAAACTTTGGGGATTCACAAGGGCAGGATGCCTTATTTTTTTTTTCATCATTTTAGTTAGAAGTTGTCCCTCATTTTGTTATAAGGTACCACTGTCAATGACTTTATGTTAGACTGGATAGTTCCTTGATCCAATCCAGTATGTCTTGTCTTATATTAGGACAGAGAGAAATTGCTCTTTTTCAAGGACACCATCCTCTATGGCATCATTTAGATTCCATTTCCTAAGGCTCAGAACCATGGATGGTTTTTAATTCTCTGTGCCAGTCTGAGTGCTGCTAATGCTCATGTGTTCCATTAGTGAAACAAAATGACTCTAGACTTTGAGTGTGTAAAATGACCTGTTATTTAGAAAATAGCCCAGTCTTTGATCTTCTTGAAAGGGAACCTACCATTTAGAATATCATCTATTCAGTGAGAAAGTTAACTACAAATCTTCAAAAGAAATCATTAATATGAAATACCTTGCTGAAAAGAAAATTTAAACACTAGAAGAAATAACCAATGAGAAGTGAATAAATAAAATATGTCTTCTGTTGAGTTCATTGATTATCACTTATCTAATTATCCTATTTATAAGCTTTCATAAATACTGCTTCATACTAATTCTTCATTATTTATAATTATTTTAGGGGTTACCATTTTGTATTATTCATGGCCTGTATCCCATTTTTTATGGCCCAAATACCCTCTACTCATGCAGATCAAGAGCTCATCTATAAAATGTAGTCTTAGAGAGTTGTCTGGAGGCACTGAAAAGTTAAATGATTTACTGATAATCACATAGCTAGGATGAGTCAGAGGCCCAATTTGAACTCTAATCTTTCTGACTACTAAGCTGACCTTTAACAGGCATCATGGCAGCTCTCAGTGTTTTGCCCTTTTTGTTCCCAATATTTGGCTCAATGAATTAGGGACAAAGCAGCTTGATCTAGTAGATAGAACTTTATGCTTGGAGTCAGAAACATCTGACTTCAAGTCCCATCTCTAATACTAGTTGTGTGACTTCAACATGACATTTAACCACTATATACCTTAGTCAACATGATGGTCTGCTTTTAAGGAAAGAATTCCTCAAACTGGCAAAATCATGTATCAATAAGATATGTAAATCAGTATCTGTAATGAATAGGAAGTTTCTGTCTATACCATGACAGTAAATCAGGTAGAAATTCTGTATGACACAAAAATTTCTTTTAGGCCTCAAGAAGCTTCCAGCTTACAATTTGAGAGAGATTGGCATTGGTCAGAAAGGAGAAGTCTAGAAAGGAAATGAAGAACTCAGTGCTTGTTTTTCTTCTTGTCTCCATAGAGCTGATTTGATGATGTTAGAAAGAGCTCTGCATTTTTTGATCATCCCAGCAGGATACAAAGCAAGATAAAAATAGGCTGTAGGCATATTTCTAATAAACACATACACAGAGAGACAGCAGTGAGTTCTTTTTATAAATTAACAACAACAATAACAAGCATTCATAAAAAATGAACCAGACATATTATCCTCCAAGAAACAAAGGAACATGGTAATGTTACTGGAGGTTAGAGGTATTAGTTTAAGTCTCAGTATTTATTCAAAAGAATGAAATCTGAGATGAGCTATTTGAATAGAGCATTTTCAATTGAGGGAGGAAACAAAGCTCCCTTTCCTATTGGAAATGCTCATTATTTTAAAAGCTAATCAAATAAAAGGAATAGTGTGTTTTAATAGTAAAACCAAAATTGTATTGAGGAATTCATCTGCATATGTTTCAATTTCAGAGGTTTTGTCTTACTTTCTCCACTACTAACCTGCTATCAGCTTGGTTCAACTTTTATTTCCAGTTCAACTTCATTCATCTTTGCATTTAATATTTTATTAATACAAAAATGCTTTGGGTTTTGTAAAGGCCCTCAGTAGTATTGATTTACCTTGTTAATCTTAACTTAGCCCATTTGCACAGCCATTCCCATAATGTAAATATTATCATCTCATGCCCAAATTACACTAACACCTCCATGTTAGTTTCCCAGTTATGGGGGTCTTCCCTTTCCAATCTATTCTTGGAATCATTTTCTATGAGAATCATTCTAATTAGTTAATTTCTCTTTCCAAAATTCTATAGCAACTCCAAATTGCTTCTAAAATAAAAAAAAGTTAAAACTGCAAATCCAAGACTTTAAAGTCTCTGGGCTTCCAGTCACTTAACTGTCTTCCTTTGCCTTTTCAAGGCACCTCAAAACTTCCGCTTACCAAGAAACACTAGTGGTTCATATTTATATAGACTTTTATAACCATAAAATGCATTCACATAGATTATGTCACTTCATAATCCTCATGGCAACCCTATGAGGAAAATAGTACGTGTAATATTATTCACTTACTACAGATTAAAAAATTAAGATTTAAAAAGCCTAACTGACTCTCAAGGACACTCGCAAATGACTACTGTTCACATTGAAGGTTTACAAAGTAATTTCATTGAAGTCTTCTGTTCCCATATCTAGAGTTCTTCTGATCTCATCATGCTCTGCTGCTTTACCTATTGGGTGCTGTGGGCTCATTTGTACACCTGCTGTTGGCTTATGCTTTGTACAACTGTACATGTGCTTATACCTGTAGGGAGTCTAAGGGTTTTCTGCTGGCCCAAAAAAGGCACCAAAGAAAATAAGGTTTAACAGGCATGTATTATAAAAGCTAGAATCTGGAATTTTGTAGGCAGGATGGATTGACCTTACCCCCTTAATTTACCTTCTGTTCTGGCCATTTGCAGCGAAGACAAAGAGAATCTTGGGAGTAATTAAGATTGTGGAACAGTAAGTTAGGGAATTAACTATAGCAGACGGCTTTAATCTCGGCCCAGGGAAAAGAAGTCTAAAAAGAAAGATTTACCCTTAGGCTGGTCTCTGGATTTTGTTATGTAATCATGTAACTTACAGTTTTATACTCTTATACACTTGAAGATTATTTTTGGTTTATCTACAAATATATTTGAGTCAAAACAAAAAGTAAGCTAAAGGGTCAAGGTCATTGTTCTCTCACCATTTTTTGGAAACATTCCTGCCTTGATTACATATATCTGTCAGTGGCATGACCTGATTGGTTTGGTGCTGTATTTTGTACAATCAATCAAGTAACAATATTTATTAAGCATTCACTCTGTGTCACATGCTGTGCTAAGCACGCTGTTTACACAAGACAAAAGTAAGACAGTCTCTGCTCTGTGGGAGCTTACGTTCTAATGAAAGAAATAATGCATACATAAATAAGTACATATGTAATATATACAGAATGAATACAAGATAGTTTGGGAATGGATCACACTAACAGGTGGGAGGAGGAGGGTAGAGATCAGAAGAGTTTTTATGTAGAAGGTTGTGCTTGAATTGAATCTTGAAGAAACTGAGGATTTCAAAAGTTGGATGGGAAGGATGGAGCAAATCCAAGGCATGAGGATAGCCAGTACAAAGGCACTGAGATGAGGAATGCAGGGTATAGAATTGCAAATTAGTCAGAATTATTGGCTCATAGAGTTCTAGGAAGAGAGTAAGTAATGTGTAAAATCCTGAAAATGTAGGAAGAGGTCAGGCTATGAAGAGATTAAATATCAAAAAGAGAAGTTTATTTTAATTCTAGATGTGATAGGGAGAACTCTGCTTTAGGAAAGTTATTGTGGAAGATGGATTGGAATGGGGAGCAGTTTGAGGCAGGAAGAGCATATAGAAAGCTATTGTAATAGTTCAAGCAAGAAGTGAACCCAATCCATTCCTTCTTCTCCAGCAGAGTGGTCACTTCATCTTTTCCACTTTCTCATTTATTTTGAAATTTTTCCTGCTTACTGGCTGTTTCCCTATTGAAAACAAGCATGCCCATGTCTGCCCCATCTTCACATAAACTTCATTTGATTCTTCAATCCCTGGAAGCTATTTTCCTATATCTCTCCTCTATTTTGTGCCTAATTTCCTTGAGAAGGCCATCTATAACAGAAACCATCACTTCATTTCCTCTCACTCTCTTCTTATCTCTCTATGGTATGGCTTCTGTCCTTATCATTCAACCAATTGCTCCCACCAACATTACTAAGGATCTTTTCAAAAGGTAATACTCCTTTCTCAATTCTCATCCTTCTTGATCTCACTATCAATCACCTTTTTCTCCTTGATATTTTCTTCTCTAGGTTTTTGTGACATTACTCTCTCCTGGTTCTCCTATTTGATCACTTCTCAGTCTTTTATGCTGGATCTCCATCTAGTAGGCAGCCATGCCTACTAACTGAAGATTTCCCATAAGGCTCTGTCCTGTGCCCTTTTCTCTTCTCCCTATATATTATTTCTCTTGATGATTTCATTATCTCCCAAGGATTCAATTATCTGTGTTGATAATTCTTCAATCTCCTTATCTAGTCCTAACCTCTCTGCTGACTTCTGGTATTGCATTCCAATCCATATTGGACATATAGAACTAGATGTCTCATAGACATCTTAAACTAGACTGAACTTATTATCTTTCACTCTAAAATCTCCCCTCTTCCTAAGTTCTGTATTACTAATTTAAATAAGTTTTTTTATGCTGTCTGGGGTTTTCTCTTATATCATCATAGCTATTCCAAGTATCTTTCTTCTTCCTCCACTCAAAGAGCCATCCATAAAACAAATAGTATTTTAAGCCAGAAAAAAAAGAAAAAGAAGAAAAAATCAGCACAAATGACCAATATATTTTAAAAAGTAAAAAAAAAAAGAAAAACATGTCCAATATGTAGCACCTGTGGATCTCCCACCCGCATGAAGGGATTTGTTGCAGGTGCTCTCTTATATCTCTTTGTTCTCTTGATATTTATAATTATGTTACATTCCCTTGTGATTTTATTTTGCATGTGGCTGTCCTTTCAACATACATTGTGGGAGCCATTGTGTATATTGTTTTCTTGGATTTACTTACTTTACTCTGCATTAGTTCATGTAAATTTTTCTATGCTTCTCTGAATCAATTACACCATTCCTTACAGCACAGTAATATTCCATGATATACATATTCCACAATATGTTTAGTCATTTACCAAGCAATCTACTTTTTTGTTTCCAATTCTTCACTATCGCAAAAAAAAGTTCTGCTATAAATATGTGAGTTTATGTGGTGATTTTCCTCCTATCAATGGTTTCCTTGGAGTATAAGCCCAATAATTGAGTCTTTTTTTCAAAAATCTTTATAAACTAGCTCCCTTCTACCTTTTCAGGTTTTTTTTTTTTTTGCATTTTTCTTCCCAACAGCTGCCCTTTGATCCAATGACACTGGCCTGTGGCTATTCTAAGAACAAGACACTCCATCTCTCAGCTCCAATAATTGTCTCATCACCAAAAAAAAAGTCTCTTTTATCTGTTCCCTCTTTTTAATCTTTCACTCCTTCTCCTCACCCCTTTTTCCCATAGATTCATTGACTGGGAGAATTCTCCTATATTGCTAGTTCTTGATTTAACTCAGGCACATCAAACATTTCCCTCTATCCTGCTCCCATCCTCCCTGCATCCATATAACTTCCCATTTCATAATATAATCCCACAAAAGACACTGATTCACCTGTAGGCTGGATGTAATTAGATTTCATCCATAAAGCAGCAGGCATACCTCTCTGACTTCGAACTTCACCCCTGTTTCCTTACATACATTTAGAAAAAAGTCTCTTAAATAGTTCTGCTTTCAACCTGCTTCATTTTGTTGCTTTCACTGTCCTTGTTGTTGCATTCATTCTCTCCTGCACAGAGGGTATTTAAGAAGTAAATAATCTAGTTAGCTCTGGTTTTCTTTCTAAGAATGTTTTCAATGCCTCTTTATTATTTAAAATATACCTTCTGTCATGTATGGCTAAATTCAGATGTACAGAGTAGGTCACCCTGGGCTACAACCTGAGCTCCATTGCTCTTCAAAACATATTATTCCATTTCCTAGTAGGTACAGGATGGTCTCATGATGTTACAATTTCCTTTGTAGTTGAAGTTTTTTCTCCTGGTCACTTGCAGAATTTGGCATTTCTAAAATGAATTACTAAGTTTAACTACTGTGTCTTGGTAGCCTTGGTCTTTTTTTCTCCTGAACAAGATCTATGCATTCTTTTAATTGGTACTTCCTTTTAATAATCAGAAATCTTGGCAGTCTTATTGTGTTATTTCTTTCATTATGGTGTTCAGGTTTTATGTCCTATTACGTTTTTCTTGGAGACCTATAATCCTTAGTTTGTCTCCACTCATCCTGTCATCATGACTAATATAGTTTACTTGAATTGAGAGCATATTGTCTTTTAATAATATTGTTGTTTTCTTTTTCCTTTTTTCTTTTTTTATCTAGATTATTCTTACTTTTAGGTATTTGCATTTCCAATCAGTTATGCTTTCTTTTATTTCTTTGGTGAGACTTTCTGTCTCAGATTTAAGGTTATATATTCTACTAATTATTTCTGCTGCATAGGCCATAAATTCTCCCATAATTCTCATTTTTTAATCTACTTGGGCACAGTATCTTGTACTAAGTAAGCTCAAAACAGGTATTAGTTTGTGTGGTGTGTGTGTGTGTGTGTGTGTGTATGTGTGTGTGTGTGTGTGTGCATGTACTTAATCCTCTTTTGGGTTTTTGGTATCCCAGACCAGGTTGTTTTATCTTTGGAAAATAATTACTGTTTTGGAGAGGTTGAGAAGTTGTGAGGGTCAGAGAAAATATCTAGTTCACCATCTTGTTGGTCACATGACCCAGAAGTCTCTGTTTCTGTTGAGGGCAATACTGTCCTTCCAGTCAACCAGGCTTGCTTCCTAGTCATCTTTGACTCTTCAGCCTCTATCCCTCCCCATAACTAATCTGTTGCCAAGGCCTATGGATTTTTCCCTTTTAACATGTAATACATTATCTCCCTTTCTCTCTTCTAACACTGCCACTATCCTAGTGCAGGTGCTTATCATGTCATACCCAAATACTGCCATAGCTCACTGGTTGTTCTGCCTAACACAAGTCTATCCCCATTAACGTGTATCCTCCGCTCAGTTATCAAAATAATCTTCCTAAATGTCTGACCATGTCATCCATGTACTCAATAAACCCCAGAAGCTAACTATCACTTCCAGAATCAAATATAAAATCCTATATTTGGCATTCTAGGGCAATATAACCTGCCTTTCCTTTCCAGTGTCTATACATTTTACACTCTGCTCCCTCCCTGACATCTTCTGCAAACTCTGCTATCAGATTTTACTTGTTTACTTTCTGTTCCTCAAACAAGACTACGTATCTCTCCTTTCAGGGCACTTTCATTGGCTGTCCCTCATTCCTGGAATGATCTCCTACCTTATCACTGTCTCCGGACTTCCTTGAAGTCTCAGCTAAAATTTCACCTGCTTGTCTTTCTGCATCCACCTTGATTCCAGTGCCATCCTCTATTGATTATTTCCAATTCATCCTGTACCTAGTTTGTTTGTACATAGTTGTTTGCATGTTGTCTTCACTATTAAACAATGATCTTCTTGAGAGCACAGACTGTCTTTTGCATTCTGCAAAAATTGTCTGTATCTCCAGTCTTTAGCACAGTGATCGGTACATAGTAGGCATACAATAAATGTTTTTTGATTGACTGAATGATAAGATCCTAGAAAAATAACCTCAATCTGAATGCTCAATCTTACGAATGCTTATTGTATTCAATTCAATTCTACTGAAAAGAGAACTGTGTATTCTTGAATTAATATTGGTTATTCATGACTTACTGCAGTTAGGCCTGCGGGCTGATTTTTTTTTTTTTTTTGAGATGATTAGTATCCTTTCTTAAACTGAGCAAGTATGTATTTATTTCAGCACAGTAGCACAGACATTGCAATCAGGGGCACTCAGTAATTTTATTTCTCATTTTTTGGCTTTGAACAAATTTCCTCAATACTTCCCCTTCTTGGTGGCACCAAAAATGACTACCATGTGTTTTATGATCATATAATGAAAACTCTGTGTTATGAGAGGCTGCCCAAAATATAAAAAATACAGTAGTAAAGCTCCCACTCTAACAAGAGCCATTTTATGCTCAGGTTGTTATTATAAAACAAGCAATATTCCTGAGCTAAATGTGACATATTTAAATGTTTGTTTGTCTCAGACTATGGGTCATGGCTACAAAATAAGCTAAAATGACTGATTTTGAATTTCAGATCTCCAAAAATGGGATGATGATCCTTATAACTTGCCAGTCATAACACTCAGAATATGCAGATTTATCAGGCAAGACCATGTCTGTTTTGAAATTCTATTTGTCTGAGCAGAGCCTACCTTTTGACAAGCTGTATAGGCAGCAAGATACTTGAGTGTGAATGGGCTGGAGCAGGAGGACATGGATTTGAATCCCTCCTCAACATTTAGAAGCTGTATGATCCGAAGAAATTTTTTTTTACTCCTTTCCATCATCTTTAGTTCCCTCATCTGGAAAATGGGAATAATAATGAATATCACACTTATCTTTCAGGGTTATTTTAAACAATAAATGATGTGATACACACACACACACACACACACGTATATAATGATAGTTATTGTAATATGTCTTTTCTTCATCCCAATAAAGCATTTTGTCAATTACATATGCTGTATAATATAGATATATGTGTCGACATATGTAAAAATTTATACTTATGTATATATATATACATAGGATAAATAATTCATGAATGCGTCCTCCTCAAACTTTAAATTTTGAAGATGGGTTGATTAGTTGTATAATTTTAGGAAGCATCATACATTTAAAATATTTATATGTATTCTATGAGGCAGATTCAGAAAGAGTACCAGCAGTAACATTACCACAATAAAGAAATACATTCCTAAAATGAGTGGCAGAAAATTATCTTGCCTCTATTCTCAACACTACTCTGGTCTTTTTATTAGGACTTCATATCTGATTTTTAGCCTCCATATTTAAAAAAAATTATTATTATATAGGAAAACTTGTGGAGGTTAAAAGAAGAGTAACAAAAATAATTAAGGCAAGGAAAAGAGGATCTATCTTGCAAAAGTAAAGGAGTTGCATTTCAAAGGTTTAGCCATAAAGCCATCTGCCTTTTGGGAAAGGTGGGATTGAGAAAACCTCAACATTGATTGAAAGATTTTTTTTTTTCTGGCAAAGACAGAATAGGCACCAAAGCCTCCAGTCCTTGCAAATAAATGTAAAATCAGCTTGGAGGAGAACATAGAAAGATCTAAATGGGATAACACGGTGTTCCTTAGTATCAGAGTGAGATTACAGTTTTTACTGAGGAAAACATTCACCCTCTAAAGATATCCTGATGAAGCATTCATATTTCTCAAATGAAATCAGCAAGTTTTCCCCATCATTATATTTTTGTTCTAAAATTGACAATTTTTGGTAATGCTTTTTGTTGAAGATCTATTGTATAGTCATTTAGTAGGGGAGGAGGAATGAACATAAACCATACCATCATTTGAGAACCAATTAATAATTAAGACAGAAGTGAAACTGTCCCTAGCCTCAAGTTCTCATAAGCAATGAGTTGTGAAGTCTTGAACCTGGAGACCTAGACCAAGTTCTTCCATTAATTAATTACTTGTGTGCTTCTGGAAAAATCATTTTGCTTCTCAGATTAGTCACTCAGTTATCTCATCCATACAAGAAATGATGCTGGCTGAATCAGATCAAGGAATTTAGGAATCACCAGTGACAAAGCCATAGCTTTATAAAAGAGGAAAATGGGATAGTAAGAAGTGAAGGAACTTGCCATAGGTTACACAGCTAGTAAGCAGTACTGTTATAACTCAAAGTCAAGTTTTCTGTTTCAAATTCAGTACTGTTTCCATAATGCCACACTAATGAACTTTGGAAGACTGTTAGAAATTGGATTTGATGTAGTAACAATTTCTAATTAAAGCCAAAAGCCTGTTTTTAAAAAATGAGTTACTACAGTCTCTCCTACTGCAATGATATTGGGTGAGTCTCTTCAGCTCTCTAAGCCCCAGTCTCATCTGTAAAGTGAAGAAGCTCAACAAAATGTAGGGTCCCTTCCAGATTCAAAGCCTTATAAGAAGTTAACCTAATTCATTCAGTTTTTTCTGCATCATTTTTCCCTTTTTTTAAATTTTAAGTGTTTTTTTTTTGCTTTTGTGATTATTTATTTTTTATTTTATTAACTTTATTAATTTATTTTGATTTATCAACAATTATTTCCATAAGCTTTTGAGTTTTAAAATTTCCCCACCTCCCTCACCAAGACAGTGAGCAATCTGATATAGGCTATACATATATATTCCTATTAAACATATTTTCACATTAGTGATATTGTAAGTAAGAATTAGAACCAAAAGAAGGAACCACCAGAAAGAGGAAACAAACCACAACAGAAGAAAAAAAATATCAAATAGTAAGCTTCAATCTGCATTCAAACTCCATAGTTCTTTCTTTGGATGTGGATAGTATTTTCTATCATGAGGCCTTTGGAAATGTCTTAAATCCTTGAATTGCTGAGAAGTGTTAAGTCTATCAGTATTAGTCATCACACAACATGACTGTTACTGTGTACAACATTCTCCTGGTTCGCTCACTTCACTCCTCATCAGACCATACAAATCTTTCTAGGTTTTTCTTTAAGTCTGCCTGCTCATCATTTCTTATAGCACAATAGTACTCCATTACATTCATATACCACAACTTGTTCAGCCACTCCCCAATTGATGGGCATCCTCTTAATTTCAGATTCTTTGCCACCACAAAAAGAGCTGCTATTAATGTTTTTGTACATGTGGGTCCTTTTCCCATTTGTATTATCTCTTTAGGATACAGCCCTAGAAGTACCATTGCTGGGTCAAAGGGTATGCACATTTTTATAGCCCTTTGGGCATAGCTCCAAATTGCTCTCCAAAATGGCTGGATCATTTCACATCTCCACCAACAATGCATTTTTTCCCCACATCTTCTCCTACATTTATCATTTTCCTGTTTTGTCATGTTGGCCAATCTGATAGGTGTGATGTGGTCCCTCAGAGTTGTTTTGATTTGTATTTCTCTCATCAATAGTGATTTAGAGCATTTTTTCATATGACTATAGATGACTTTAATTTATTCATCTGAGAACTGCCTGTTCACATCCTTTGACCATATATCAATTGGGGAATCTGTATCTTTTTTTTTTCAGTGCTACCAGTTACACTAGATACAACATATCAGGACAAGATGACCAATGATTTAGTCATGGCAGATAGCCAACCTACCAGCATCGACATACTGCACAACAAGGAACAACTATCCTTAGCTGAAAATGTACAAAAAATGAACAATCAACAAGCTTTTAAGTACTTGCTATGTATTGATTACCATGCTAAGCACTAAGGATACCAAGATAAATATGAAACAGCCTTTGCCTTCAAGGTGCTTATATTCTATTAGAGGAAACAACATGCACACATGTAAGTAGATACAAAATACATATAATGTATTGGTGGGTGGTATTAACAAACAGAAGTAGTGGTAGAATCAGCAAAACCCCATGATTTTGATGGTGTTTTACCTGAACTTTGACTTAAGCTAAGGACAGTAAGAGGAAGAAAAGGAGAAAAAGTGTATTCCAGAAACAGATGACAGTCAGTAAAAAGACAGAGATGGGAAATGTAGCTTCATGTACAAAGACCAGCAAGAATGCTGGTCTGTAAACTATATGAAGCAGAGTAATAGCTCGTTGAAAGGTAACCACAAGGCATAACTTAATAAAATGAAGCAAGGCAATTGCAGTGAGAAAGGGCACAAGAAATGATTCAAGATGCAATGAAACAGCATCCTCAAATAATATAACCTAATTCTAGATGACTGGGATTATGGGTATCAAACCAATCTGCCTTGCCACTACAAAGAAAGGAATTGTTCTAAAACACTGGGTCCATCTTGAGGTAGACACCAGAATTAACAGGTCTTTTAATTTCTAATCCTACAATGTATCTCACATGAGCTGAATATGGTAAGGATCATGGTGAGCCCATTTTTGGTCTTTTTGGCCCTACACACTGATCTTGCATTCAAAAGCTGTACATTCCCCTTTAAAAATAAAGACTACAACAAGTGATCACATTTTCAGTGGTGTGAGATCTCCTCCGGTCAGTGATGTGATCATCTGGGCCAAGAGAGGGTGACAGGTTTTTGGAATATGGAAAATCTACCCAGCAGAGATCATTTGGTAAATTGAAAGAGCATTCTTAACAGTTTGAAATATTTACTATCTGAAAGGAGACATTTTAAGCATCCAGGCCTGTTATACAGAAAATGAACCTTGAGGTGAATACATACATGCCACAAATTAGAACAAGCTTTGTGAATATGTCCAAAAAGGAAAATGTTTTGAAAATTACCCTAATCATTGAAATAATGATGCCAATGTTTAATGCCTTGATATTTTTTAAGTTACTTTACAGTAATTTCATGTGTTTCTGTCCTTGTGGAGACATCCTTCTCCTCTCCCCTTTGAGTTCCTTGGGCAGCATGATTTCTGTTGTACAAACATATTACATAACTGATTACATAACTCCACTCTATGGCCTCTGTGCTTTTTTCACATAGGTAATCAGGGTGTTGTTTAGTGGCTGGGATGTGACAGGTAGTGCATTCACTTTCACACTGTGAAAGTCAAAATTTTAAATGAATAAACCTTCAGAGGGTCAACTGTCTGGAACTTGTGTGACCTTCCTCAGCCTGAAAATAAAAGTAAACAAGAAAGAAGATGATGCTCTGACAGTGGATGTAATTAAGCTGTGAAACTGGGGAAAATGTCATTGCTAGAATTACTGAGGTTTCTTTTCAAAAAGCTACAACAATTGTTGATTTCTGATAAGATATCCCTCAATTTGTCCACCTCTATTCTGTTTTCTGTCTAATAACGTGACTTCCTATATCTTTTGACTAATGGGAGAATAAAAGCTATAGGAGATCATTGATACTTTCTTCAGAGAAGCAAAGAATTTTACTCTTATGAGCTAGACTTATAGTAGAAACAAACATAAAGTTCAGGCAAGTCTAATACCAATTCTCCTCTCTCTTCTCAGAGCTCTGACTTAATCATTGTAGAATCGTTAACCAGACACACAAGCAAGTAACTCAGAGAGGAGAAACAGCTCTTTGAGTGTTGTTTAGTATGACTTATTAAAGTCAGGCAGAATTGGACAAAAGAGAAGAAATTAGAGCTGAAGTAAAGTTATGTGAATGGTAGAACAACATGCTGGATGATTTATCTGTGCACAGATGTATCAATATTTGGCAAAATGAATTGGTCATAATATGAGAAAACATTTTATTCTCTATATATTCATACTTTGGGGTGAATAAAAATCAATTCTCAAAGCAAGTAACTATTTTATAATCTGTGTAACAAAATTACAGTCTCTTAGAATTAGAAATGATCTTTAAGCTCATTTTCTCCATATCCCTACCTCATGCAGTAATCTTCTGCAACATCCTTGCTAAATGGTCATTCAGCTTCTGCATTTACATGATCAGTGGTGGCAAGGTCTCTAGCTCATGAGGCAATCCATTTTATTCTGAAATACCACAGCAGTTGGAAAGCCTACATTTTCTTCCTTACGATTTCTGTATACTGGTCCTAATCTTATGCTCTGGAGATTCACCAGAAATATATAGAGAGAGATAAATAAAAATTTGGATATGGATATAGATAGAAATAGATATAGATATGCTTCTTTGACACGACAGATCTACCATCAGACTACTTACATAGTAAATGCATAAAGCACTGAAGAGGTTCATGACCAAACAAAAGATAGAGAGCATTACAAAATGTAAAATAAATTATTTTGATTATATTAAATTAAAAAAAAAACCTTTTGCACAACAAAACCAAAGCAAACAAAGCAAAGAAAGAAGGAAAGGAAAGGAAAGGAAAGGAAAGGAAAGGAAAGGAAAGGAAA
>NW_020954550.1:28859188-28865601 GCF_900497805.2 Vombatus ursinus
GAAAGGAAAGGAAAGGAAAGGAAAGGAAAGGAAAGGAAAGGAAAGGATGTTAAGAAGGAAGGAAGAATGAAAGGAAGGAAGGAAGCAAGGAAGGAAACATTAGGGGATTGGACTTGATAGATTTTAAGTCTTTGTAGCTCTAAATCTATGACTAATTCTAAAATCAAATCTGCACCAGTACATCACTTTACAATCCTCAATTTTCTCCACATTAACTGCAGTTGTAATGTATTCTCCATCATATACAGTAGATTTTTTTTTATATACCCATGTGGAGAACTTAAAATTCTATCCAGTTAAATTTCAGACTTTGGAACTCTTTTATGATCCTCATTTGGTCATCCAAGATATTAAAAATAACTATTAGGTTTGGTCTCTCTATTTTTTCCTATAGTATGTTGATTTTTTTTATTGATCAAGGTTCAAATTTATCAAGTTTCTGCCCTACTCTCCCTATACTTTATAAAAATCCCTTCCACAATTAGTATGTTCTGTTAGGATATAGCATCACATAACTATGTCAGAAGAATCTCCTGGTTTAGTACATCAAACTGTAGTAGTAAAAAATAATTATGTGAATCCACTCCAGAAATAACAGATACCAATGTCTTAGTCCTTCTTTCTCTTACTCTACCCTTGCCTTCTCATTTTGAAATGCATATGCCAAAAAATGTATGCATTATATTTTGACTGGTTTGTATTCTGATTGCATTCACATTTAATTTGACCCAATATTTATTTCAACAAAGATTTATTAAGGAGCAACATCCTTACACATTATTTATCATCATTGTGGACAAACTAACTGTGGCCAATTTAAGCAAGGCTATTTTTCATGATGTTTTCCTCAACTGCCAAGAACTTTAGGAAAAATAAAAGAGGTAGAGAAAGATGAGAAAAGATAAAATACATTTTTGCAAACCTATGTAGTCCTGGTTCCAAAGTCAACAAAACCTAATTAAACCTTCACATACTGCTTGAAAAACAATTTTTAAAAAATACACTATAAAAAGAAAATTATCAAAGAAATAATAAAGTTTTTTTTATATTTAACATTCATTTAATGGCAATGTAGTTGATGAGGATCAGGATCTTGTCAGTGTACTGTGAAGGATGGAGAACAACCACAAAGAAGGGAGCCCTGGGTTGTACCTTTGGCACAAGATGGGCTTTGCAAGCCTGGGCAAATCACTTAACCTTTCAGTCCTGCACATTCCCCAGGGCAATACTAAAACATTACAAGTTACAGCAGAGATGGCAATCTACACTGATAAAGCAAGTGGTCTCAATGAAAATCTCCTGCAGTGAAATCACAGGTCTGGTCAAAAACAAAAGGTAGGATAAACTGGACTAGGAGTCTGGATTCATACATTCATCTAATTATAGAATTTTATAGATGAAAGGGACCTTAGGAATCTAATACCACTCTTTCTCATTCATTCATTCATTCATTCATTCATTCTCTCTCTCTCTCTCTCTCTGTCATATGTGTGTGTGTGTGTGTGTGTGTGTGTGTGTTAGTGTGTGTGTGTAGGATATTAGGAAAGAAAAGTAATCCTTTCCCTCCCTACTTCTTAGCTTGTTGTGATGATCTAATGAGACAATAAATTTGGAAGTGTTTTGTAAAATTGTTAAAGAGGTTATGTAGAGATGAAAAAATCTTGAAGGCCTATATAAAGATATAAACCATTGGGGAATGGGACGTAGGGAATGGGGCATGGGGTATGGGGCATCTGGCCTAGGATGAAAAAGGAGAGAGACCAATTGATGTTTGGAATCTAATCTACTCTCCCAAAAATGGTGGTCACTTTCTATATATATTCCTTTTTCTTCCTGTCTCCCCTCTTTTCTCTCTTCCTGTGAGAGCAAAAGAGGAAGACAGTATGTTGAACTGGAGAGACTAGAGTGAAGAAAACTAGACCAGCATGATTTAGGGGATTAGACTAAGCCTGGGAATGCTGAAGCTTGAAGTATTCTGAAAAAGTCCTGACCCTCCAGTCATACATTGGCATCTCAAGAACTCGTAAAAGGCTGGAAGAAGAAAGGGCATTTCAAGATCATCTAGTCCAAACCTCTCATTTTACAGGTAGAGGTTAGTGAGCAGACAAAGTCACATACTCTTCTGAAGAAAAACCATCAGGATGGGGAGGGGACTCGAACTATTTTGTGTGAGGAACAATTAGTGATAGACTGAGGTTATAGTTCATGTCTTTAGATTCTCACTGTATAGCACTTACACTGAAAATATATTGAGGTGTCAGAATGGATTTTTGATCCATCCATATATTAGCTATCACTATTTTTAGTAATACCAATAATGATAATAGCTAACACTTATATAGCAGTCACTATGTGCCAGGCACTGTGCTTTACAATCATTGTTTCATCTGATTATCATGACAAACCTGAGAGGTAGGTATTATTTTATCCCCATTTTGCAGATTACCAAACTGAAACAGAGTTTGAGTGACTTACCTAGGGTCATACAGACTAGGTTGGAACTCAAGTCTTCCTGACTCTAGACCAAGTGCTCTATTCACTGGGCTACTTGTTTATTACCTAATGATTTTTATAGAAACATACAACTATCACCACTTAATAATGAGACAATCAATAAAGTATAATACCTTCTATTGTGTGTCTACCTAGGGTACTCATCTTGTTGTTTTGTTCTCTTTTTTTTTTTTGGCTGGGCAAAGATATGGGTGATAATAAGCCAAAGTTGGTTACATTCACTGGAAGATACTTTTTGGTTGAATCTTCTAATCTTATGAAATCTGTTCACTCTTCACCAGTTAACAGATACTGAACTTTTTGAGAGCAGAACTCTTTTTTGCCTTTCTTAGCAAAGAGTTGCCCGCACACCCTAACCCTCCTCCACAAATAATCACAGTCAACTAGGATGGCTTTGAAAGATGTATATTGAATTTATTATATATTAAAAAGCACAGTGTCTGGCGTATAGTAGAACTTTAATAAATATTTGTTGACTTGACCTGACTCTAGCACTTCGGCCAATAAGTACATTAAAAACTGCAGCAGTCAGTTTGCCAGATATCCATACTGCTATGATGAGTGTGCTGGATTCATTGAACTTCACTCAATCCCTATTTATTGCAATGAAAGAACTGCCCTAGTGATACAAAAATATCACTAATGTTATGAAGTAGTTAGACAGTATTAAATGTCTTTATGTAAGTCTGGGAGCTAGGTGACTGCAGATCTGATACCTCATAAATGTTGCAAGTTGAATTAAAAAAATGATCCAGAAGATTCTAAGTAGTGGGTAATGGCGATGGGGAAATGTATATGAGGTCTATGTATTGGAGATGAGTTTTGGAGAATCCACCCACAAGCTGTAATAGACTTGGCAAACCTCAAAGTGCTATACAAATGTTAGTGGTAATAAGTTATTAACATGATAGTATTTATCATTATCTAATTTTTCATCTCTTTTTGATAGTAAGTTAGCAACAGTCCTGAGATTGTTGTCTTTATATTATTATTTTATGCTTAGTGTCCAGTGGACTATTGCACAAGTACATAAAATACCTTCTATTTCTAGGTGAACAGAAAGCATTAGGATATATACTCATTTTGAGGAGCTCACTGAAAGCATCCTAAGATAAGACAATAGTGATATCATGTACCTCATCTTATTCCCAAATGATTTTTATTTCTATTTCCAGGTATCTATATTTTGAAAGGGATTTTGTTGTTCCTTAGAGCTTGGAGATTATGATTATTATGTATGGAAACAAATTTAAAATGTTATTTTAAAGATTTTATGAACTGTCAGGGTGGCCAACATTTAGATCTGTGATGTCTGGTTCTAGTACATTCTTATTGAATTATCCAAGATATTTTAAAGCATGCATTCATATTATGGGGATGTGTTATCTGTCAGTCCATGAAAGATAGCTTCTGACACAATTCTTCCTACCACATCATGTCCTGCTAGGTATTCAGGAAGTGTCAAATTTTGACAGCCTGCAGTCATATGTTATACAATTACTTTTATACTCTACACTAAACACTAAGTCAGGTCTCTTTAAGAATAACCTGTAATTTCTTGTCTTAATGACTTCATCTTGGATTGTCATAATACACCCTTCTATTTCCACAAACAAATCCATGATTAAGACATTTGCTCAATGCTTCTCAGTCAAAATATTTTTGACTGAGTTTATGTTCATGTCACTCATTGAAGGACTGTTGATTTTATACTTGTATCTTAGCCATTTTTTTTTGATTCTGAAGTCCATTTTAGATTCCTTTGGCAAATCCAATAGCACATATTTTATTAGCCTTTACCATTGTTTGGGGAATTAAAAACTGCTTATTCCAAAAGTATTTCTGTAAGTTTTTGATCTGCTTATCATTTGGCCTAAGAATGTCAATTATCTTCATTCTTTCTTTTTTTTAAAAAAAAGTTACATTTATTTTAATAGAAAAAGAGGATTCTACATGAAACTGCAAATCAGTATTACATATAGCTTGCTTTTGTTTTTTAAAGATACAATAAATTTAACATATATGTTTCAAAATGGTTCTGCTTTTGTATGATTCCTTCTGGCTTTCATTCTGTTCTCTTTTGTTCATAATCAGTTGAATAAGAGGTATTTGAGGTAAAATTCAAGTCTGTCTCCTGTCAAAAGGTCCAGAATTCTATTTAAAATGCAATGCTGCTTCATTTTAAGGAAAAAACACTTTTGTTGCTATGATTTCTAGTAGTGTGTTTATTTTTACATAATTAAGTGCCATATTTTGTTCAATTCTTTTTCTTTATCTATTGATAGAACCCTATGGTTCTATCTGTCAGTGTAAGTGTTTAGTGACTTAAATTTACCTCTAAGGACTGTTTTAAACACATCCCATAAATTTTGGGGTGTTTTATCACTTGCATAATTCTTGCTATAAATGTGATCTAGTGTGGCAATTGTTTTCCCAATGTTGAACCATATTTGCATTCTTGGCAGCAGGTCTACTTTGTTCCAATGAATATTTTTTTGTTTCTATTCTGTAGTTCTGTTAATAATATATGTATTTTATTTATTCTTGTATCAATTCTCATTAATGTTATTGGCCCATAATTCTTCTCTGTTTTACCTTTCCCTGGTTTCAGAATCAGTACCATGTTAGTCTCATAGAATGTGTTTGATAAGAGTGCCTTATTTTTTTTATTTTTTGAAAATAATAATAACAATTATAGTAGCTAACATTCATATACCATTCCCTCTTTAACAGGAACTATGTTCAGTGCTTTCCAATTATTACAACACTTATAAAATGGTAGATTATATTTACTTTAAGTCTCTTATAGATTCCAATGTAAATCTATCTAATCCTGAAATTTTCCTTTATGCAAGTACTTTTTTTTAGCATATTCAGTTATTCTTTCTGAAACTAGGTCATTCTAGTTATCTGTCAACTGTTTTGAGCATTTAAGGGTTTTCATTTATTTTTACATATTCACTTGTCTTTTTTTAAATTATGGTTTGGAGACATACAATTGAATATACAATAGTTATTTCTGATTTTTTTTTCTTCTCTATTCATTGTGACTTTCCCAGTCTCTTCATTTTACATAGTAATTTCTGTTCTTTCTCTATTTCTGTATCTGTCTTTATTTCTCTGATTTTGTCTCTGTCTTTCAAATAATTAAACATAAGAGCAAACATGATGGCATGAATACATGATGATTGTAAAGACTGATGTTAGAACAGAATTTGGGCTTTATGAACCACTTCCCAGGTCAACAACCTAACTACTGTTATGGTGTTCAGTCATTCAGTTGTGTCCAACTCTTTGTACCCCTGGATTATAGTACACCATTACTGTTTACTGGGTTTTCTTGGCAGAGATGAGTCATCATTATGAAGGACATGATATAAAAATAGTTTTCATGACAAAAAACAACATATGTTTCATGACAACATATGTGATGACTCTCATCACATATCAATGCTTTCCTCATAAAGTGATATTTCTGGGAATGGAGAACAGAAAAACTAGCTTCCAAAAAAAATAAAACAACATATATATGTATTTAAATGTATAGGTAACAAGTATGATCTAGTCTCTCTCTCTTTTTTTGTTTTAATTAATTAATTTTTAAAAATCATTTTTCAAAAATTGGGTTTAGAATTCTATATTTACTTTCAGTCCCTGATGGAACCACTGAGAAGACCAAATATTTCCATATTAACCATGAAGAAATACAAGAAGGAAAGAAGGAAGGAAGGAAAGAAGAAAGAAAGAAAGAGAGGGAGAAAGAAAAAGAAAGAAAGAAAGAAAGAAAGAAAGAAAGAAAAAAAGAAAGAAAGAAAGAAAGAAAGAAAGAAAGAAAGAAAGAAAGAAAGGAAGGAAGGAAGGAAAGAAGGAAGGAAGGAAGGAAGGAAGGGAGGAAGAAA
>NW_020954550.1:28865701-28876578 GCF_900497805.2 Vombatus ursinus
AAGGAAAGAAGGAAGGAAGGAAGGAAGGAAGGGAGGGAGGAAGAAACAAAGAAAGAAAAACGGAAGAGAGAAAGGAAGGAAGGAAAGAAGAGAAAAAAAAAAAACCTGTGTCAATATGCTCTCAGAGTTCAACAGTTCTCTCTCCCTTGAGGTTTATAACATTTTTCATCATGAGTCTTTTGAAATTGTCTTAGATCATTTGTATTTATTAGAATAGCTAAATCTTTCACAGTTGATCATCATGATAATATTGTAGTTTCTATGTATAAATGTTCTCCTGCTCACCTCACTTTACATCAATTGTTTATATATCTTCCTAGCTTTTTTTGAAACCATTCTGCTTGCCATTTCTTATAACACAATAATATTCCATTATAGTTATATACCACAACCTATTCAGCCATTCTCCAATTGATGGGCATCCCCTCAATTTCCAATTCTTTGCCACCACAAAAAGATCTGAAATAAATGATTTTATACATATGAGTCTTTTTCCTTTTTCTTTGATCCCTTTGGGATAAAGAACTAGTAGTGGCATTGCCAGGTCAAAGGGTATGTGCTTTTTTATAGCTTATTAGACATGGTTCTTAGTAGTTTTCCAGAATGGCTGGGTTAGTTCACAACTTCATCAACAATTCATTGGTGTTCTTATTTGTCCACATCTCCTCCAGCGTTAATATTTTTTTCCTGTCATCTTAACCAATCTGAAAAGAGTTAGATGGCACCTCAGAGTTGTTTAAATTTGAATTTTTCTATCAATAGTGATTTAGAGCATTTTTAGTGACTATTGATAACTTTTATTTCTTCTTCTGAAAACTATTCATATCCTTTGATCATTTATTAATTGGAGAATTACTCTTTTTTTTAATAAATTTGGCTTGGTTCCCTATATATTTGAGAAATGAGGTCTTTATCAGGAAAACAAAATGTTGTAAATTACTTTCCCAGTTGCTTGCTTTCCTTCCAATTTTGGCTGCATTAATTTTATTTTTGCAAAAGCTTTTTTTCAATTTCATGTAATCAAAATCCATTTTAGTTTCTGCGATGCTCTCTATCTCCTGCTTGGTCATAATCTCTTTCTTTATCTGTAGATCTCACAAGTAAATTTTTCCATGTTTCAATAATTTACTTATGATTACAGCCTTTATGTCTAAATAATATAGCATTTTCACCTCATAATGGTATATGATGTGAGATATGGGTCTATAGCTAGTTTCTGGCAAGTTGCTTTTTGGTTTTCCCAGAAATTTTTGTCAAATAGTGAATTCTTGCCATAAAAGTTTGGATCTTTGTATTTATCAAACACTGGATTACTATGGTCATTTGCTACTATGGAGGGTGTAACTATTTCACTTCTATTTCATATGATCTACCATTTAATCTCTTAGCCACTACCAGATTGTTCTCATGATTAATATGTTGTAATATAATTAGAAATCTAGTACTGCCAAGCTGTTTTCCTTCACAGTTTAAAAAAAATTGATTCCCTTAATATTCATGAAAAAAACTTTCTTCCAGTTGAATTTTGTTATTTTTATCTATATAAAATAATTTTGCTAGTTTTATTGATATGACACTGAATGAGTAAATTCATTAAAGCAGAATTATCATTGTTATTATTTTAGTTTGGCCTAGCCATGAGCAATTAATATTTCTTCAACTATGTAGATCTGTCTTTACTTGTGTGAAAAGTATTTTGTAGTTTGTTCCTTGATTTGTCTTGGCATGTAGACACCCAACCACTTTATATTATCTACTTTTCTTTTAAATATTGTTTTTTTTCTACCTCTTCCTGCTGCAATTTGTTGGTAATATATACAAATGCTGTTTGATATGGGTTTACTTAATATCTTCCAGCTTGGTTAAAGTTGTGCATTGTTTCAATGATTTTTTTTGTTGATTTTATAGACTTTTCTAAGTATATGATCATATCAACTGCAAAAAGTAAGTTTCGTTTCATCAGAGCTTATTCTTATTCTTTCAGTTTCTCTTTTTTTTGGTCTTATTGCTATAGCTAGCATTTATAGTACAATATTGAATAATAATGGTGATAATGGATATTTTTGCTTTATCTCTGATTTTATTAGGAAGGCTTCAGGTTTATCTTCATTACATATAATGCTTACACTTGGTTTTAGATAGACACTTGCTATCACTTAGACATTTGATATCACTTTAAGAAGGACTCTATTTATTCCTATACTTTCTCATTTTTTTAGAAAAAATAGGTATTGTATTTTGTCAAAAAACTTTTTATTAATCTACTGATATGATAAAATGATTTTTTATTGTTTTTCTTATTGATATGATCACTTATACTTACAGTGTTCCTAATATTTGAACCAGCCTTGTATTCCTGGCATAATCCTACTGGCCACAGTGTGTGATTTTTGTGATACATTGCTGTAACCTCCTTGTCAGTATTTTATTTAAAATTTTATTGATATTAATTAAGGATATTGGTTTAGGTTTCAAAACCATATTTCTTTCATAAAAGGAATTTGGTAGAACTTCTTTATTTTTTTCAAATAGTTTACATAGTATCTGAATTAATTATTCCTTAGTTTTTTTGGTAGAATTCATTTGTAAATCTATCTAATCCTAGGAACTTTTTCTTAGGGAGCTCATTGATGACTTGTTCAAATTTTAAATATAAGAGTTCATGTAAGTATTCTATTTTCTCTTCTGTTAATGAGAGCTATTTATATTTTGCAATTATTCATCCATTTCATTTAGATTGTCAGTTTTATCGACATATAATTAAGCAAAATAACTTCTAATACTTGCTTTAATTTCATCTTTATTGGTGATGCATTTACCCTTTTTAATTTTGATACTGGTAATTTAATTTTCTTTCTTTTTTAATTAAATTAATCAGTTTATTTTGTTGTTTTTTTTTATAAAACTAGCTTCTAGTTTCATTGGTTTAATTTTTTTAATTTATTAATCTCTCTTTGATTTTTAAAGATTATAATTTTGGTGTTAATTTAGATATTTTTAATTTGTTTTTTCCCCTAGATTTTTTAGTTGCATGCCAAATTCATTGATCTGCTCTTTTTCTCTTGTATTGATACATGCATTTAGAGATATAAATTTCCCCATAATTACTGCTTCGGCTGCATTCCACAAATGTTGGTATGTTTTCTCATTGTCATTATCTTTAATTAAATTATTGTTTCTAAGATTTGTTCTATGACCTATGCATTCTTTAGGATTAGATTATTTAATTTCTAATTAATTTTAAATCTATGCCTCCACAGTCCTTTATTTGATATAATTTTGATTGCATTGTGGTCCAAAAGGAGTACACTGATTGCTTTTCTGCATTTTCTGGTGAAGTTTTTTTTTTTTGTTGTTTGTTTTGTTCTAATACATGGTCAATTTTTGTCAAGGTACCATGAACAGCTAAGAAAAAGTATACTGATTTCTATTCCTATTCCATTTTCTCCAGAGGTTTATCATATCTAACTTTTTCTAAAACTCTATTCATTTGATTAGCTTCATTTTTATTTATTTTATGATTAGATTTATCTAGCTCTCAGATAGCTTCATTCTTCTGTAGCCAGGAAGCTGCAACTTACCACTTCCATTTAAGTATTTAACATCAATTAGTTTTCTTTTAATTATTTACTTATTTATTTTTTGTTTTCAATATTCATTTCCCTATGATTTTGAGTTTTAAATTTTCTCCACCTCCCTCTCCTCTCCCCTCTTCAAGGTGGTTTGCAATCTGATATAGTCTCTACTTATACATTCATATAAAGCATATTTTCCCATTAATCATGATGTAAAGAACAATTAGAACTAATGGGAGGAACTACAAGAATGAAGCAATAAAACAAAACAGCAAAGAAATAGGAGTGCAAACAGTGTGCTTCCATCTGCAGTCAGAATCCATAGTTCTTTCTCAGGATGTAGATAGCATTTTCCATCATGAGTCTTTTGGAGTTGTTTTAAATCCTTGCATTGCTGAGAAGAGCCAGGTCTATCAAAGCAAGTCATTGCACAATGTGACTGTTACTGTGTACAATGTTCTCCTGGTTCTGTTCATTTCACTCAGCATTAGATCATATAAGTCTTTCCAGGTTTTTCTGAAGTCTGCCTGCTCATCATTTCTTATAGAATAATAATATTCCATTAGATGCATATACCACAACTTCTTCAACCATACCCCAATTTATGGACATCCCCTCAATTTCCAACTTTTTGCCACCACAAAAAAGATCTGATATAAATATTTTTGCACATGTAGGTCCTCTCTTATTATGATCTCTTTGGAATACAGACCGAGCAGTGGTATTGCTGCATCAAAGGATATGCATAATTTGGTTGCCCTTTGGACGTAATTCCAAATTCCTTTCAAGAATGGTCGGATTAATTCACAGCTCCACCAACAGTGCATTAGTGTTCCAATTTTCCCACATCTTCTCCAACATTTATAGTTTTCCTTTTCTGTCATATTATTCAATCTGATATGTGTGAGGTGGTACCTCAGAGTTGTTTTAATTTGCATTTCTCTAATCAATAGTGATTTGGAGTATTTTTATATGACCATAGATAGCTTTCATTTCTCCATCTGCAAACTGTCTGCTCATATCCTTGCTCTCCTAATTTGCTTATGGTATCATCCCTTATGTCTTAATCATGTACCCATTTCAACCTTGGCCAATTCTATTTTTTAAGGAGTTGTTTTCTTCAGTCAATTTTTGTGCTTCCTTTTCCAAGTTGTTGACCTTTTTGCTTTTTACTCTTTTTTCATAATTCATTTCTTTTCACTATTTTTCTTCTACATCTCTTACTTGATTTTTAAGATCCTTTCTGAGCTCTTCCAAAAGGACTTTTTGGGTTTGAGACCAGTTCATATTCCTCTTTAAGGCTTCATACATTGGCATTTTGATGTTGTCTTCTTCTGAGTTTGTGTTTTGACCTTTCCTGTTTCCATAGTACTTTTCTATGGCCAGGGTTCTTTTCTGTTACACATTTTTCAGTCAATTTCATGACTTTTAAAATTGAGCTCTGCTTCTGGGGCACAGGAAGCACTATCCCAAGCTTCTTGTGCTGAGGACAAAGGGCCTGGTCACTGGCTTTCCAAGCCGAGGTCTCAGGTGCTTGCAGCTTGCCCACTGTGCTGGGGGTGGGGAGGGGTAGCCTGCCTTAATTGTGCCTGTTGTGCTGGGGTTCTAGGACTTGTAATTTCTTTCTGCATTGGGGCTGGAGGCCTCACTGCTGGCCAGCTGAGACAAGACCTTGGGACCTTGGTTGCTGATCTGTGCTGTGACTAAAAGCCTCTGCTGACTTGGCAGGACAACATCTTCAGTGGGCTGTGCTTAACTTTTACTTAGGTGACACATACCTTTCCTGAAGTCCTTCTAAGTTGTCTTTTTTTAATTTTTATTAATTTATTTTGATTTATCAATAATCACTTCCATACACTGAGTTTAAAATTTTTCTCCCCCTTCCTCCCCACCACACTCCCCAAGATGGTGCACAATCTGATAGGTTATACATTTACATTCTTACTAAACATATTTTCACTTTAGTGATGTTGTAAGTAAAAATTAAAACCAATAGGAGGAACCATCAGAAAGAGGAAACAAAGCTCAACGGAAGAGAAAAAATAGCAATTCAACTTCCATAGTTCTTTCTTTGGATGTGGATAGCACTTTCCATCACAAGGCCTCTGGAGATGTCTTAGATCCTTGTATTGCTGGGAAGGGTTAAGTTTATCAATATTAGTCATCTCCCAACGTGGCTGTTATTGTGTACAATGTTCTCTTGGTTCTGCTCACTTCATTCAGCATCAGACCATACAGATATTTCCAGGTTTTTGTGAAGTCAGCCTGTTCATCATTTCTTGTAGCACAATAGTATTCCATTACATTCATATACCACAACTTGCTCAGCCATTCCCCAATTGATGAGCATCTTCTCAATTTCCAATTCTTTGCTGCCACAAAAAGAGCTGCTATGAATATTTTTGTACATGTGAGTCCTTTTCCCATTTGTATGATCTCTTTGGGATATAGCCCTAGAAGTGCTATTACTGGGTCAAAGAGTACTAAGTTGTCTTAAGCTGGAAAATTGTTGCACTCCATCTTTTTGTGGGTTCTGCCACCCCAGAATCTGTTTAGAGGCTTGACTTAATGTTGTTTCTGGGGAAACTAGGGAAATCTCAGGCAACCTCCTGGCTTCTCTCTGCCACCTTGGCTCTGACTCTCCCTGTTACAGATTTTCTATACATGTTCAAGTCTCTCCAATGCACTTGTATATGTATCTTCTATATGTAATCATATATGACCTAGAAGCTGTTTTCCTAGACTATTCATATAGGGAAATATCTTCAGAGGAGCTCTGCATATGGGCCACACTTACATAGTAATGGAAAGGAGGTGTAATGAAATCTGCGAGAGCATTATCATAGAAATATAACAAAGGAGGGATTTCAAATTTCATACTCAAGAAGTTCTATGTCCCATAAGAGGCATAGTGAGAATAAAGAAAGAACATATAAACTTCTGGGAGCCAAGATGGTACAGTAAGCAGTAAATCACTGTCAGTCTCCCATATTGACCTCTGGGAAAAAAAAAAACAACAACAGAAAATAGCACCCAAAGAAAAATTCTGGAACAGTGGAGCCAGCAGAAAGATGGATGGATCAGTCTTTCAGTCTGGGAAACTTGAAGGATTGGCAAAAAAGATCTGTTTCACTAGGGTAAAATTGGACTACATTCCAGGATAGTGTGTCCCACCAAGCCAGCAACAAGCCCCACATCAGCAAATCAGCTGAAGATCCTGAGCCCTAGGATGATGGAACAGGCAAATGTCAACACCAGGACCCTCCATGTGCTTCAGCATAGCCAGGGGGACCAGCAGACTCCAGCTTGGAGAACCACCACATGTTTCAGTACAGACTTTCATGTGCTTTCAGAGAAGACAACATAAGCAAGAAAGCTGAAAGTGTGTGTGTGTTTGTGAAGTTACATGATGTGGGGGCATGATAGAGAAAGTCCAGAGCATAGCCTGGATTAAAATGACTAGCCTAGCTACTCTCTATAAATGAAGGTTCTGGGTGGAGTCATCCAATCAAAAGCCCTGGGGGCTGAAGATATTTCCAATGTGTGAATTCAAAGGCTAAAGTGAAGATTCAGGAATAAAAGATAAGCCATGGTAGAGAAAGTCCTGAGTAAAACCCAGAGAGGAGTAAGGATGGGCATAAAAAGAAGTAGCACTGTGTGTTAAGAATGTAAGCTTAAGGGTGCAGAGCCAAGATGGCAGAATAAAGTCAGGCCCTCACCTGAGCTCTCCCCCAAACCTCTCCAAATACCTTTAAAAATGACTCTAAACAAATTCTAAGACAGCAAATCCACAAAAAAGATGTAGTGAAACAAATTCTGAGCCTAAGAAAACTTGGAAGTTTCCAAGGAAAAGTCTGTTGCACCAGGGTGAGAGAGGAACACAATAAAGTACTTGTCATGCTAGAGCATACTAGGCTCCAGCAAAGTAGGAGCAGGCCTCAGAGTAATTGAATCACTGGCATCAGTGGCAGTTTTCAGACCTTTAAACCTACAGATGCCAAAGAAAACTTAGGAGATAAGCGGGAAGGGTCTGTCACACCTGGGTGAGAGTGGAGTTCAGTCCAACACAGACCACACCAGTAAGGGCCCAGTCATAGCAATCCAGGAGTAGTCAATGGGAGTGACTGAATCAGCAGTTGCAGTGGCTGCTTCCAGAGCTCTCAGCCCACAAAGTGTAAGGGGGTAGAACTACTGGGCAGAAGGATATTACAGTAGTCTTTTTTGCTAACACCCGAGACAGGACTCTGTTGTTTTGTCCATATGGATCCAGGTCACAGTACTGGGTGGCAGTCCCAGGGTGAGGAGGAGCACTAATATAGCTGAGCTTACAGCAACAGTGGAGGGGGCACCCTCCTAACAGTTTCAGGGCAGAAAAGAATGCTTGTGGTCACTCAAAGACCAGAGCACAAGCCATGAGAGAAGTAAACACCTCTCCTTAGATCATATCACATTGAAAAAACTTAAAAATTCAATATCCCTAGAAGTATCTCTGAAAACAGTTGCATAAATCCCTGAAGCTTAGGACAGTGTGCCCTCCACCTTGGAAGCAGAGCTCTACTTTTTTTTTTTAATTAATTAATTTATTTTTAATTTTCAACCTTCACTTCCATAAGCTTTTGAGGTTTACATTTTCTCCACCTCCCTCCCCTCCCTCATCCCCAAGATGGCAGAAGGCATGCAATCTGATATAGCAAAGCCCTACTTTAACAATGAGTAAAAAAAATTAAGTAATATGCTAGGAAAATGAGCAAACAACGGGAAAAAAACCATCTGATTATAAAAACTTACTATGGTGACAAGATCAAAATACACACTCAGAAGAAGACAACAAAGTCAAAGTTCTTATATCCAAAAGCTCCAAGAAAAATATGGATTGGTCTCAGGTTATAGAAAAGCTCAAAGAGGATTTTTGAATTTTGAAAATCAAGCAAAAGAAGTAGAGGAAAATTAGGAAGAGAAATAATAGTGATGCAAGAAAATCATGATAAATGAGTCAACGACTTGGTAAAGAAGACACACAAAAAATGCTGAAGAAAATAACACCTTAAAAAACAGATGAGGTCAAATGATAAAAGAGGTCAAAAAAACCAATGAGGAGAAGAATGCCTTAAAAAGCAGAATTGGCCCAATGGACAAGGAGGTCCAAAAGCTCAATGAAGAAAATAATTCCTTAATAATTAGAATGGGGTAAATGGAAGCTGATAACTTTATGAAAAATAATAAAAAACACAATAAAACAAAACCAAAAGAATGAAAGAAAATAGAAGACTGTGAAATATCTCATTGGAAACACAACTATAACTGACCTGGAAAACAGATCCAGGGGAGATAATTGAAAAGTTATCAGATTACCTGAAAGTCATGATTAATAAAAAAAAGGGGGGGGCCTAGGCATTATCTTTCAAGAAATTATCAAACTGCCCTCATATTCTAGAGCCAGAGAGCAAAATGGAAATAGAAAGAATCCAACAAGACCTCCTGAAAGAGACCCCAAAATGAAAACTGCCAGGAATATTATAGCCCAAATCCAAAGTTCTCAGATCAATGAGAAAATATTGCAAGCAGTCAGAAAGAAGCAATTCAAGCACCATGGAGACACAGTTAAGATAAGACAAAATTTAGCAGCTTCTACTTTATAGGATTAGAGGGCTTGGAATATGATATGCCAAAGGTAAAGGACCTAGGATTACAACCAAGAATCACCTACCCAGGAAATTTGAGTATAATCCTTCTGGGGGGAAAATGGGCATGCAATGACATAGAGGACTTCCAAGCATTCTTGATGAAAAGACCAGAGCTGAATAGAAATTTGACTTTCAAATACAAGACCCAAGAGAAGCATAAAAAGGAAAACAGAAAAGGGAAATCATAAAAGATCTAATAATTTTTAACTGCTTACTTTCCTATATGGGAAGATGATATTTGTAACTCATAAGACCTTTCTCATCATCAGAGTAGTTAGAAGTATATAGACAGAGGTCACAGGTGTGAGTTGAATATGAAGGGATGATATCTAAAAATTAAAATTAAGGAGTGAAAGAGGAATTACCAGGAGGAAGAGAAAGAGAGAGGTAGAATGGGGTAAATTATCTCACATAAAAGAGGCAAGAAAAAGCTTTTACAGCAGAAGGCAAGAGGGGGGATTTGAGGGGGAATGAGTGAACCTTACTGTCATCAGAATTGGTTCAAAAAGGGAATAACATACACACTCAAATAGGTATAGAAATCTATCTTACCCTACAGAAAAGTAGGAGTGGAAGGGAATAAGAGAAGGTGGGATGATAGAACGGAGGGCAGATTGGGGCAGAGGTAGTCAGAAGCAAAACATTTTTGAGGAGGAATAGGTTGAAAGGAGAGAGAGAGAGAGAGAGAGAGAGAGACAGAGAGAGACAGAGAGAGACAGAGAGAGAGAGAGAGAGAATAGAATATAGTAAATGGTGTCTGCAGGAATAGAATGAAGGAAATACAGTTAGTGATAGTAACTTAAAAAATTTGAAGCAGGTTTCTGTGATGAAGCCCACATTTCTCAATGTGAGAACTGAGATCTGAGTCAAATTTGTGAAAGTAAGAGCCATTCCCCAATTGATAAATTATCAAAAGTTATGATCAGTTTTCAGATGAAATAATCAAAGCTATCTATAGCCATATGAAAAAATATTCTAACTCATGTTGATTGGAGAAATGCCAATTAAAATGATTTTGAGGTACTTCCTCATACCCATTAGATTGGCTAATATGACAGAAAAAATAAATGACAATGTTGGAGGGAACTTGGTAAAAATGAGACATTAATGCACTGTTGGTGGAGTTGTGAACTGATTCAATCATTCTGTAGAGCAATGTCAATCTATGCCCAAAGGACTATAAAACCATGCATACCCTTTGATATAGCAGTTGCACTTATAGGTCTGTATCCAAGAAAATTAAAGAAAAAAAGGAAATGGACCTATATGTACAAAAATTTTTATAGCAGCTCTGGGGCAAAGAATTAAAAATTGAGGGGATGCACATCAATTAGGGAATGACTGAACAGCTTGTGGTAGGTGATTATGATGGAACCAAAAGAGGGAAGCATAGCAGAGAGTACTTGGGTGAAGTTCAACAGGAGAAAAATAATATTGTCTTCAAATTTTACTGTACACAACTTAAAAAAGGAAGAGGAAATTGATGAGTTTAGGAAAGTGATCTCAGGTCTAGCACGAAGTCATGATAAAGTAGTGATAAGAGACCTCATTACCCAGGTAGTTGTTGGAGTTCTCTCTCTCTCTCTCTCTCTCTCTCTCTCTCTCTCTCTCTCTCTCT
>NW_020954550.1:28876588-28900499 GCF_900497805.2 Vombatus ursinus
TCTCTCTCTCTCTCTCTCTCTCTCTCTCTCTCTCTCTCTCTCTCTCTATCTATCTATCTATCTATCTATCTATCTCTCCCCCCTCTCTCTGCCAAAAGCAGAATAGCTAATAACTTCTTGACTTTTTTCATGATAATTTCATATTTCAAGAGGTAGAGGAACCAACAAGGGAAATTATCTTTAGGATTTGATTCTCAATAACAAGAGGAAACTGACATATACTCTGTCTGATCTGCCTGGATAGAAGAAATTTCATCATACAACATAATATATAAAAATGAAACCATAGGTCTAAAAAAAAATTAGAATACTTGCATTCATTGGTGTGAGTACTCCCCTTAAGATCTGCTGATGGCAAACCCTCTGTCTTAGGACATGTTCTTTATAAGTTTGTGTATCAATAGAGATCAATTGGTGGCCAACCTTCTTAGTGATCAGCCCTGCAAATGGAGTTAGGAGAGTCACCAAAATGACAAGCCCACAGACATTCCTTGGGTTGTATCCAAAGCCTTTCTAGCTTATAGGAATGACCAGAATATGTGCTTCCCTAGTGTAGCCATCAGGTAACCAGTCACTTACACAGCAAAATAGCCAGGGATGTGACATTATGGTAAAACTTCCATGGGGGAATTTGTACAGATCAGCATTTAAAATTAGGTGTTAGATAACTGTCTAAATATCTATCCAAATTAAAGGAAACCTTTCTTGCATTCTGCCAAACACTTCTAAAGTGCAAGTATATGATTTATCTTGCAATACAGGGAATGAAAAAAACTAGAAATTAGTGCTTCACAATGTGCAGTTGCAAAGTTCTCTCTTATCTTGTTCTCTCTTATCCTGTTCACAAACCACTTCACCATTTAGTTCTTGCTTGTCTGGAGGTTGCATATTGAGGACTCTGCAAAGAAGAAAAGGGATTGGATTCCCATGGGAATCATCATGAATAAAAATTGAAAAAACTTCTGAAAAACAGATCCAAGAGAAGAGGAAGGAGGCAAACACAGTTAAAGAGACTCTTGTTCTAGTGTTGACTCCTTCAAGACTCTTTTGAGGTTAGATGGATATTGAATTTTAGAAAGGGAGTTTTTTTAGAAAAGATATGTCCTTATTAGGAAAAAATTTTTAAAAAGGGTTTGTGAAACTGGATTGTGACAACTACTGAGTAAAGAGCTGAGAAGAATTAGATTTGGTATTCAAACAAATGAGGGGTGATTATGTAAATGAAACATAGCGAAGTGAATTAGCATCACTTGAATTATCCTTGATATTTGAAGTTCAAGTGTACTTAAGTGCAGGATTTCAGCCAAAGTATTGCTGAAATAATGTAATTATTATTACAATTAAAACAATTATCTGTGGCTTAAACCTTATTCTTATCAGAATTGGCTCAAAGAGGGAATAACATACACACTTAATTGGATATACAACTCTATCTTACCCTATAGGGGAAGAAAAAAAAGGGACAGGGATAAGAGAAGGGAGAGGGGAATGATAGAAGGGAAGGCAGATTGGTGGAGGTGTTGATCAGAAGTAAAACACTTGTGAGAAGGGAAAGGATGAAAGGTATGAGAGAAGGATAAAGGATCAAAGGAAATACAGTTAGTTATCATCAATGTAAATGTGAATGGGATGAAGTCACCCATAAAATGGAAGCAGCAGAATGGATCAAAAAATAGAATCCTAAAACATGCTGTTCATAACAAACACATTTGAATCACAGAGATACACACAAAATAAAGGTAAGTGGCTTTAGCAGAATGTATTATGCTTCAGGTGAAGTAAAACAACAACAAAAACAACAACAACAACAACAAACAATCAAACAGGGGTACCAATAATAATCTCAGACAAAGCAAAAACAGAAATAAATGTAAATAAAAGAGATAAGGAATGAAACTATATGCTGTTAAAAGGTACCACAGACAATGATGGAATATCAATACTGGACATATATGCACCAAATAGTATAGGATCTAAATTTTTAAAATAAATTTAAGTGATTTACAGGAAAGAATAGACAAGGAAACTATATCAGTGAGGTACTTCAACTTTCCCCTCTCAGAACTTGATAAATTTAACAAAAAATAAACAAGAAAGAAGTTAAGGAGGGTAAGAGAGTGCTAGGAAAGTTAAACATGATAGATCTCTGGAGAAAATTAAATGGGAATAGAAAGGAATATACCTTTTCTCAGCAGCATGTGGCACCTGGAAAAAAAATTGACCATGTATTAGGGCATAAAACCCTCACAACCAAATGCAGAGAAGCATTTGAAATTGAAATATTAAGTAAATTTTTTCATGTCATAATGCAAAAATTACATTCAATAAAGGGCAGTGGAAAGATAATTTAAAAGTTAATTGGAAACTAAATAATCTAATCTTAAAGAATAAGTAGGTCAAAAAACAAATCATGGAAACAATCAATAATTTCATTAAAGAAAATGACAACAATGAGACAAAATACCAAAATTGTGGAAGACAGTCAAACACGTACTTAGGGGAAATTTATATCACTAAAGGATTACATCAATAAAATGGAGAAAGTACAGATCAATGAATTGCATGTGCAATTAAAGAAGCTAGAAAAAGAACAAATTAAAAATCACCAATTAAATATCAAATTGGAAATCCTGAAAAATCAAATGAGAGATTAAGAAAATAGAAAGTAAGAAAACCAATGAACCAAGAAATAAAACTAGAAGCTGGTTTTGAGAGGGGGGCAATAAAACAGATAAACCATTAGTTAATTTGATTTTAAAGAAGGAAAGAAAACCAAATTACTAGTATCAAAAATGAAAGGGGTAAATTCATCACCAATGAAGAAGAAATTAAAACAATTATTAGAAGTTATTTTGCCCAATTATATGTCAATAAATCTGACCACCTAAATGAATTTGTTGAATATTTACAAACATATAAATTGCTCTATTTAACAGAAGAGAAAATAGAATACTTAAATAACTCTATCATAGAGAAAGAAATTGAACAAGGTGTTAATGAACTCCCCATGGAAAAAATCCCAGGGGCCAGATGAATTCACAAGTGAATTTTACCAAACATTCAAAGAAAAATTAATCCCAAAACCATATACACTATTTGAAAAAAAATAGACAAAGACAAGGTCCTACCAAATTCCTTTTATGACACAAATATGGTGCTGATGCTTAAAACAGTAAGAGCTAAAAGAGAAAAAGAAAACTATGAACCAGTTCCTCTAATGAATTATTGATGCAAAATTTTAAATAAAATAGAAGCAAGGAGATTACAGCAATATATGACAAATATCATACATTGTGGCCAGGTAGGATTTGTGCAAGGAATGCAGGACCCTATTCAATATTAGGAAAGCTATCAGCATAATTGACCATATCAATAACAAAACCAACAGAAATAGTATGATTATCTCAATAGATGTAGAGTAAGCCTTTGACAAACTGTAACAACCTTTCCTATTAAAAACACTAGAGAGCATAGTAATAAATGGACGTTTACTTAAAATGGTAAGTGGTATTTATCTAAAACCATAATCAAACATTATCTATAATGATGTTAAGCTAAAAGCCTTCCCAAATAAGCAAGGGGTGAAACAAGGATGCCCATTATTATCACTATAATTCAGTATTGTACTAGAAATGCTAGCTATAGTAATAAAGGAAGAAAAATAATTTGAAGGAATTAGAATAGGCAGGGAGGAAACAAAACTCTCACCATTTACAGATGATATGATGATATGCTTAGAGAATCATAGAGCATCAACTCAAATATTACTTGAAATAATTTACAACTTTAGTAAAGTTGCAGGATACAAAATAAACCATCAGCACTTCTATATATAACCAACAAAATCCAGCAGTAAGAAATAGAAAGTAATTTCATTTACAATAACTGTAGATAGTATAAAATACTTGGGAGTGTACTTCCCAAAACAAACCCAGGAACTATATGAATACAATTACAACACTTTTCAGAGAAATAGAGTTAGATCTAAACAATTGGAAAAATATAAATTGCTCATGGCTAGGCCAAACCATTATCATAAAAAGTTACATTTGTAACTAAATTAATCTATGGAGTTCCATACCAATCAACCAAAAAAATATTACATAGATCTAGCAAAAAAAAAAAAAGAAGAAGAAAATTCATCTGGAAGAATAAAAGATCATGAATATCAAGGGAATTAATGTGAAGGAAGGTGGCCTAACCATACCAGATCTCAAACTGCATTATAAAGTGGTAATTATAAAAACAATCTGGTACTGGAAAAGAAATAGAGTGGTGGATCAGTGGAATAGATTAGGGAAATAATGTTGCAGTAAATGACCACGTAATCTAGTGTTTGATAAACCCAAAGATTCAAGCTTTTGTGAAAAGAACTTACTAGTTGACAAAAACTTCTGGGAACACTGGAAAATAGTGTGGCAGAAACTAAGTATAGACCAAGATCTCACACTGTATACTAAGATAACATCATAAGGGTGACACCATAAGCTAATTAGGAGAGCATGGAATAGTTTACTAGTCAGATCTATGGATAAGGGAGGAATTTAGGACCAAACACAATATTGAAAGCATTATGGGAAAGATGATGAGTGTCTGGGACAACACAGTGGGGAAACGGTAAGGATATATACATATATACACACATACATACACATACATACACATATATACATATACACACATATATACATACATATGTATATATACACACATACATATACACATATATACAAATATTTAATATATGTGTGTATGTGTATGTATGTGTGCATGTGTGTGTGTGTGTGCCTGTGTGTGTATCCTTACCCTTTCCCCACAAACCCAACTATTACCCAGGTGTGTTGATACTCTCTCTAAAATGACTGGCCATCTCTCCTTTTCACTCATACAGTCACTATGTTGGCCCAGACACTCATCATCTTTCTTGGACTATTGGAATACTCTCTTAATTACCTTCCCTGCATCTAATTTTTCATATCTCCTTTTCATAGTCCCCAAAATAATCCTCCCAAGACACAAGTAGTGTAACCATGCCAGACCCCTACTCAGAAGTTTCAGGAGCTCCCTATTGCTTCTAGGGTAAAATTTGAATTTCTCTGACATTTAAAGTCCTCCACAGTCTGGCTACAGCCCATCTGTGCAAGCTGATCACATATTACTTTACCTCACATCCTCTATTCTCCAACTAGACTGGCTTACTTGCTCTCCTCTATAGACAATATTCCATCTGCTATTTCCCATGCTTTTGTATAGGCTGACTCTCCATGTGTGCAAAGCTTTCTCTCCAAAATTCCACCTCCTAGTCTTTTGACTTTCTTAATCTCCCCAGTACCGATCACAGTGTGTTTGTGTCTGTGTGTATGTGTGTGTGTGTGTGTGTTGTATAATATCTAATTCATAGATATTGTCCCTCTCAGTAGAATGTAAACTCCTTAGTGGCAGAAACTATCTCACTTTTGACTTTGCAACCTCAACAGTGCCCAGACCACAGCACGCATTTGATAAATTATTGTTGAATAAAAGTGAATTTTTAGGGCTTTTCAAATTTTAGGTCCCCTGGATGGAAATATTTGTTATCATTATCATCATAATTTTTTCTCTTTATTTCTCAATCTCCTAGTCTGAGATAACTGGAAAGAATTCAATACTCTTTTTCTTGCCCAGTATTTTTACCAGCCTCATTTCCTTAACAGAATTCATTGTCTGATCCCTGGACCACCTGACTTGGCAGGATACTTGCTAACTCTATCCGATAGCTAAGGTCCTGAGCACATGCTTTCATAGCCTGTCCAATGGTACCCAGATGTTGGCATTAGGCTTTACATGTGTTTACAAAACAGATAGCAATATCAGAAACATTAAAGCTTCTTTGTACAGCATGGTATGAATATCTCTCCTACACTAAGAGATATTTTCAAGATAGAGCTAAAGTAAAAGGTAAAAGCATTACATGACTCCTGGAGAAGAATTCTGAGAATATCTATGCCAATTCCATATTCATCTTAGAAAAACAGTTATTTCATTGGGAAGATATGGTATTACAAATTTTATATGTGTTTGCACTGATAAATCAGTTTATTTTTACCTTACCATAGACACAGAACCATTTGAAAAATCATAAATTATGAATGTGAAATATAAATACAGAGTAACATTCTCTGGACCCAATTATCTTCTTTGTTAAAAATAGATCTTAGAGGTAAAAGAAACTGAAATTGAGTCCTAATTAATATTTTCAATCAATCAACAAACATTTTTGAGGGGTCTACTATGTGCCAGACACTAAGTTACTTTTCCAGGAAAGTGATGAAATAGGCTTTTGAGAAAGCAGGGAAAAAAAAGTGTGCTTCATTAGGGGAGTCACAATATTCTTGAGGCATCTCAGGGATATACACAAGGATTCACAATAACAAAGACAAATTTTTAAAAAAAAAAGCAGTTGACTTACTGAAATCCAAGCACACATCAGTAGAGAATTAATTTCTTAGGACTTTTTCCAGTGCTGTTGTTTAAGTATATGTAAAGCTTATTTCACATTCTATTTTTTTTTAATTTCCTTTTCTAGCCCCTAACCTTGGATCTTTATTCAGCTAAGTTCATTTTCCAAGCTGTAGATGGTTGTCTGGGTACTAGAAATATCATGCCATTAAAAATGTTTGTTAGTGTCCAACACTGTGAATATGCTTCCTTAATTTCAGAAGTGGTGAAACTCTTGAAAGAGTGAGACACACAGCTGAATACTAAAGCTGCTTAATGCTGCACCGCACTTATTCACAGTGTCTTGGTGTGGTATGAATTTAATGCAGGACAATAAATGCATTTTCCTTAAATCAAAATTATAGCTTTTTGCCCTTGAGGTGATGCCAAATTATCACTTCATTTACCTAAGACTTTGGAGACCTAAAGGGGAAGACTTTATAAACAATTGAAACAATCCAAAAGGACCATAAACACATTAGTGTTGCTTTATTATAAGTGTGACACAACAAATTAGAGTGTCAAGGGGTTTATTGGAGACAAGGGAATTGGACAAACTCTCCTATCCATTTTTTACCTACATTTAGCAGCAGATGCTTTCTAAATAGGTGATTTTGTGTTGTTAGCAGTCACACCAGAGAAAAACGAAAGAGGCTGCATATGTAAAATATATATTTGAAGAAAAGTGTATTGAAAGAATGTTGTGGTGCTCAGGTTTTTAATTTCAGGACAAAGTTGCAGGAATATTACTATTGAAATGGGCCCCATTGATATTTCTAAGAGGGAGCATGTTATTCTAAGATTTATATGCCTACTACTTGGGCTTCCTATTGAGATCTTATTTGTGGGAAGCAAATTTATGGAAAAGCAAAAGTTCAAAGGTGGAAGTTTATAAAATGTAAGTTCCTTGAGGGTATGAATTCCTTTATTTTTGTCTTTGTATTTCCAACACCTAACAGTGTTTGGCATAGAGGAATAGGAACTTAATAAATGTAGGCTTATTGGACAGATGGATGGATGGATGGAAGGATGGATAGATGGATGGATGGATGGATGGATGAATGGATGGATAAATCAGTGGGTAGATGGAGAGAGGAAGAGATGGATGGGTATGTGGAGAGGTGGATAGATAGATGAATGGAGTTTTTGGTACTTTGTTACATAAAAAAATGGTCTTACCTCTGCCCATGGGCATCCATATCATTTTTTCCAGCTTTAAGATAAATATTAACTGGAACTGAAGGATTGAGAGGTCAAACTTAAATTTAACTTTATGGTTCTTTATTTTCATAGACTTTGATCCTATGTTTTTAAGGGAAAATTCGTATCTTTTCATTGGCTCTGAAAAGAAGGAAGATTCTCCAATGGTTGGCATATGTTTGGGCCTATAATATTTGGGGGCAGAGAAAGGCCTTTTATAGACTTAGGAATGTAAAGTGAACAATTATTTTTTTAATTGGGATATTTTAATAAACCCATAACAGAAAAAGATTTATAGATATAGGTTTAGCTATTGCATGTATAGAGATGTCAATGTTTTCATATTCTAATGCTTATGATCTAACTAAAATCATATAGATAGCAAAACATAAGGCATATATCATTTCATAAAAGGAAATCTGTTTATCTACTTTAATAATTTCTAGTCAAAGATAGTTCCAGAAAAAAAAATAGAGCTCACAGGTTCACTTCTCTTGCACTTATTAATAGGCTAGTATAACAAGAAAAGCCAAGAAGAGATCCACTTAACAAAAGGCAAAGGAAGCACAGGGATTATTCCATGTGTGTAGGCTTTTTCTGGGCTTGGGGAGTATTCCTTAGAATGGGATATATGCTCTTGCTTTGTTCAGAAGGAGTACTTGTTTGCCAAATCAGTATACATACATACATTTATCCATATATACATATGAAGATAGTTAAACCTATCATTGATTTTATAGAATACTAAGATAATGAAGGTATATATCATGGGTCTGTTCCTTACACCTGTGTAGCACTGGGCAAGTCAACCTCCTTGGGTCTCAGTTCCCCTATCTGTAAAATGAGGGGGGTTGAACTAGATGATCTCTAAAATACATTAGACCCAAAGGTGTGCTGGAGTCAGCTCATATTTATAAATTTTCAGTGTAAGCATCTATACCTCAGAAATCAGCAAATGCTACAAATTGAGGCTTGATTTATGATTTTCTTGATTATCTGGACTTAAGAAAGTGATGGAGATAATGTTAATGATGTAGATTAAACTTTAAAGTTTATGATCATATTTTTTGGAGAGCTAGTTATTAAACATTTACCAGAACACCTTCCTTACATCTGATTTATTATCCTAAATACCTCTATGTTCTTAATGAGAGTATGTAATCATTGGATTTCCATATAATCTAATGGTCTGTTATCTATGTAGGAATAGATTTTTTTTTTCTTTTTGATCAATTTTTCCTTAAATTGATTGTCTTAGAAGAAAGAAAGCATCTGGGAGTTTAATATGTAAGAAAAAATGAAATTTTGGAATAGTTGTTCACTTATCCAAATGTTTTAATAGAGTTAATTAGAGAAAACAGGAAATGGGGATAAATATCAGGACCATTTCTTTTCACTACTAATTAAAAAAAAGTATGATTAAACTTGAAGGTCTCTTTCTTTGCATGTTGCTGCTTCTATAACCTCTTCTAGGTGTAAATTATGAACATAAACCTGCTAGTACTCTTATTTATTTGTACTTTTAAGGTTCCTATTTATTATTCTGCTCCTCAACAAATCATCAAAAAGTAGGGTTATCCTTGGTGGATTTTGAATGTGAAGGGAAGGGGTTATTTTGGGAGAAGGTAGAATGATCTATAGCATGCAACAAGAAGAAAACAGACAATTTAGAAATAATGGAAGGAGGATTTTCTTACTTTTTAATCACCCCAAGGAACCTTTGACTCTGGTCTTGTGGCCTTGACAATATGTTCTTTCTAATCTCAACTTTTTCTTCCAAGCTTTTAAACTTAAAACACTAGGCAGCAATTTATTCATCTATGGTTTGGCCATATGCACCAATTCACATAATGCTTATTTAGTGCTGGAAGAGGAAATTTCTGTATGGGGACTTTCATTGTTTATGATATGAATCATCAGGCAGATACAGAGTGACCAGATTAAAACCACCTCCTCATTATCCCATTAAACACTGACATTACACTTTCCTCGAGATCAATGCCAGGGAAGGAATATGTGGTATGATTTGCCCCTATCCCATTCAGGGTTTTTTCTACCAACAATTCAGGCAGGAAACATCAATCTAAGGAAAAAAGAATTCCCATTTAAATAATATAGCAAAGTAAATTATAAGAAACAAATTATCTGGTAGGCTCATTCTCAGTCTGCACATGCAAATGAGCACAATTCTCCATAGTCTCACATACTAGGAGCAAAGAAAACAAATCCAAGATGAGAAAAGATTTTTGCTTTATTGTTATCATTTCAAAGGGATCTGGGAAAAAATATTTTTCTCTTCTACCTCCAAGAAAATCCCTCCGCAGTCAGTTCTCATAATTTATGCCTTACTGCTAATGTGAGCTTTACCTTCTCATCCTTTGGAATGGTTCTCTAACTCCTCTCTCACTGTTGTTCCATTTTGTCTCTATTACCCATCAGGTGAAGCTCCTCCCTTTACTGCTGCCCTTTACCTTCAAATCTCAGTTGTCCTTTTGCCATCTGGATTTTGCTGCTACATCTGAATTTTTAGCTCCCCTCTTAACTGGGGAGACAGGACATTACTAGTAATCTGGTTCTTTGGGTGCCAGGACATACCTTCAAATCCAGCCTACGAAGTTTACTACCTCTTTGACCACAGGCAAATCACTTAGTCTTCTTGGTCCTCATTTTCCTCAAAAATGAGGGGATTTAGATTAAATGCTCCAGGAGCTTCCAAGCTTTTTATACATGAATTACCAAAGCTTTGCCCTACTCTGATTTTCTAGTTGCCCTATATTACAACTTCACCTTACTGCTGCTTCAGCTGTTTGGAGTGATACTACCTAGGCCATATGCCTTTGGGGTATTTACATATCTTCAATCAAGTCTTTAATTTATCTTACATCTCTAATTATTTAGGGTGCAAAACCTATTCCATATTTAAATCCTATATCTCTACTCTTTCTTCTATCAAAATATATTAATATTATATCACATTCATTCCTTCAGGTCCTTGGTCTCTTCCTTGAAGGATGATAGCAGGCTGTTTGATAAGGCATGATTACTTAGTATCAATGCCAAGTTATTAAAGGCTTAATCACTAGGGAAATTTCCATTTTATAAAGATACCAGGAGGTTGAGTAAGTAAGCAATACTGCCATACATGCATCGCATGAAAAACAAACAAACAAACAAACAAACAAACAAGCAAGAATGATAATAATCTCCTCAGGTAGCGTAAGTTTTGAATGGTACACTTTTAAGGTTGAAGACAACTTAAGCAGAGGGTGTGTATAACTAACTAGTAATAATAGCTTTCTGAAGTTAGAAAATCGGGTGGGTTGCCAGTGTTAACTATGGAGAAAATGTATTTACTGTTAGCTTCTGTTATGCTACCAATGAATTAAACACCTGCTATCAATTAAGGAGGCTTCCCTTAAGCGAAAACAGATTTCATTCCATTCTCTATTTAAACGGCATGTTCCCATTAGGTCATGTTGGCACTAACCATTTGTCCTGTACTCTTTCAGGGCAAGAATGTAAAAGTAGATTGTTGTTCAAAGATAATCACTTACATGAGAAAATGGGCACCCTGATTTCATTCTGTGAATTAGTACACAAATTTTGGGAAATGGTTTGTAATTAGACAAGAAAAGTTACAAAATTACTATTCTCCTTTGACCTGGAGAAACACCTTTGAGAAGATGCCAAGGAAGTTATTGTAAGAAGAAAAGACTTATTTGAATATGAATATTTATAGTTATGCTATTGTTAATATTAAAAAAAATAAGAGATAAACTGTGAGTGCAATGAAATGAGGAAGTACTGAATGTAAGAGAACTGCATAAGGAAATACAAACAGAAAGATTTCAAAGAAAGATGGGAAGCAACATAGAGAGGAAAAAACAGGACCAAAAGAACAATACACCTATTTCTATTGTGTGCTTTTTAAATAATAATAGCTAGTATTCATAGCACTTTGAAGTTTGAAAATTGCTTTAACATATGTTAACTCATTTAATTCTCACAACAACCCTGTGTGGTAGGTGTTTGTACTCTACCCACTTTACAGATAAGGAAACTGAGGAACAGAGAGGTTAAGTGACTTTCCCAGGTTCGCATCTCTAGGAGTAGTGTTAAAGGTAGTGTTAAAACTTAGGTCTTCCTGACTTCAAGTCCTGATCTCTTTCTGCTGTGTGTAACCTTACCTGTCAATTACTACAACTATGTAAATGGGGACAAAGTTAAAGAGCAGCAAAATTCAGATCAATAATATAAGGTAGTATTGATACTAATTTTTAAAGCATACATCACTACACACTACCTTTCTTATTTTATAGGCAGCAAATGACTTAAGGGCATGGTTGTTTTAGGAATAGAATATTAGAAATTCAAAAGGGAGTACACTGGAGGTGGGATATGGGTAGCATGGTGTGGTGAAATAAAATTTATTGATATTCATTTTGAAAAATATAAACAGACAGTGATCCTGAGATCCTGTAATATTCAAGGAATTATGCTAAATGCAATATGAGAGGCAAAATGATTGTAAGATCAGATTTCAGGATCATATGGCAATAATATCATATTTGAACTAGGTTTGAATTCATCTGGGCAATAGCTCTGGTATGTTAGAGATTTCTGATATTAAAAATAAAAAAAATAGCAGGATACATCTATAAATGTATAGATGTATCCTGCTATTTTTTCATTTTGATATTATTTACTATATTATTATATATCCTGATATTTTTCATTTTAATATTATTTATCATATTATGATATATCCTGCTATTTTTCATATATTTATAGAAGTAGATGCATATATACACATACACATATATGGCTAACTGGAGACTCTTAAGCTGTTGGACATGGAATAGAATAACTCTAACATAAGCCCAGGAAGTAGAAACAAACAAAATTTTGCTTTTATTAAAATTTCAAAACTAGGCTTGAAGGTGAATAGGATTTAGATCTGCTTTTCTACACACTAGACTCATAAAGTTATGATCAGGAAAAAGAAAAAACTAAAGCAGATCAAAAGGAAAGCCAGCTCAGACCACATAAAAGACTTAGTATTCCAACCCATAATCTTAGCCCTCCCATACTTATGTCAGCCTTCTAGGTCTCATTTTCACAAGATTCATATATATATATGCCTTGAAGAATGTGAGTAAAGTTATTCTATTTTATTATAATTTTACAACTGAATATTAATAAATAAAATATTTATTATAAATATTTAACATATATAAACTTTGAAGAATGTGAGCAAAGTTATTTTATTTTATTTTAATTTTATAACTGAATATTTATTTTAAAGTTATAGCAAGGGAAAAAATGCATAAATATTTCCCTTAATACCTTGGAGGCATATTTTCTCCTGTATCATTTTGGTCTATAAGGAGGGAAGGTTCAAATTATCTCAGTTTCCACATAGCATTCATCCCACCAAGCTCCCATTCAAAGGTGGCATCATTGCCAATGAGGTCCTTGTCTCAGCTACCATTACTTTGGAGTCTTACATGTAAGACATGTAAGACATTTCTTTTTTTCCCAATATTTTATTTTTTGTTAATTAATGTATTTATTTTTAGTTTTCAACATTCATTTCCACAAGATTTTGAGTTACAAATTTTCTCCCCATCTTGACCCTCCCCTCACTCCAAGATGGCATGCATTCTGAATATTCCTTCCTCTAATCTGCCCTACCTTCTATCTCTCTCCCCCTTCTCTTATTTCCTTCCTCTTCAATTTTCCTGTAGGGCAGGATAGATTTCTATACTCTATTTCCTGTATAACTTATTTCCCAGTTGCATGTGAAAATGATTTTTTAACATTTGTTTTTAAAACTTTGAGTTCCAAATTTTCTCCCTTCCTCCCTCCCCACCCACCCCTCACTAAGAAGGCAAGTAATTCAATATAGGCTATACATGTGTAGTCAGGCAAAACACTTCCATAATAGTCATGTTGTGAAAAACTAAGCATACTTCCCTTCATCCTATCCTGCCCCCCATTTATTCTATTGTCTCTTTTGACCCTGTCCCTCCTTAGAAGTGTTTGCTTCTGATTACCCCCTCCCCCAATCTGCCCTCCTCTCTATCATCTCCCTTCTCTCTTGTCCCCTCCCCCTCCCTTTTTCCTGTAGGGTAAGATAGATTTCCATACTCAATTGAGTGTGTATGTGATTCCCTCCTTAAGCCAAATCCAATGAGAATAAAATTCATTCATTCCCTTTCATCTTCCCCCATTTCTCTTCCACTATAAAAGCCTTTTCTTGTCTGTTTCATGTGAGATAATTTACCCCATTCTACCTCTCCCTTTCTCCTTTGCCCAGTATAATCCTCTCTTACCCCTTAATTTTATTCTCCTGATATCACCCCTTCATCTCCAACTCACCCTGTGCCCTCTATCTATCTATGTATCTATCTATCTATCTATCTATCTATCTATCTATCTATCTATCTATCTATCTATCTATCTATCTATGTATCTATCTATCTATCTATGTATCTATCTATCTATCTTTCTATCTATTTATCTATCTTGTTTTTCATAATTTTCTTGCATCACTCTCATTTCTCTTTCCAGTTTTTTCTTCTACTTCTCTTATTTGCTCTTCAAAATCCTTTTTGAGCTCTTCCATGACCTGGGACCAATTAATATTTTTCTTGGGGGCTTTGGATGTAGGAATTTTGACTTTGTTGTCTTGTTCTGGTTAAATATTTTGATCTTCTTTGTCACCAAAGAAAGATTCTATGGTCTGACTTTTTTTTTGAGCTTTGTTCGTGATCCCAGCCAATTACTTGAGTTATAAACTCTTTGTTAAGGTAGGGGTCTGCTTCCAGTGTGGAGAATGTACTGTTCCAAACTTTAGGGTTTTTGTGCAACTCTTTTCAGCTAGGGACCTATAAATTTTCAGTTCTTCTAAGGTACTATGATCAAGGGTGAGGTGTTTATTCCTTTCCTGGCCTGTGCTCCAGTCTATGAGTCACCACAAGCACTCTTTTCTGCCTTGGAACTGTGAGGAGGATTTCCTCTCCACCACCACTACAAGTTTCACCATGTTAGCACTCCTCCTCACCACACAACTGCCACCCAGAAATGTGACCCAGATCCAAGCAGGGGCAAAGCAAAAGAATCTTGCACCAGCATAGACATCCCTGCAATACCCCTCTTATCAGCCACTCGATTTCACCTCAGCCTGTGGGCTGGAAGCTCCAGAAGCAGCCACCACCCCAGGGCCATTCTTGGGGACTAGGGCTGGGACCAAGCTTCTCTCTCACCACAGTCACAGACTTTTCTTGCTGACCTTCTAAATTTTTTTTGGCATCCATAGGTTGAGAAGTCTGGAAATCATCACAGCTGCCCGTGATTCAGTCCTCCGAGGCCTGCTCCAGGTTCACTGAGGTCTGTTTTGCCTGCACACCCATGCCGAACTGTGTTCCTCTCCCCACCTTGCACGTTATACCTTTCTGATTAACCATCCAGGTTGTCTTGGGCTGGAAATTTGCTTCACTCTTTCTTTTTATGGGTTCTGCTGCTCTAGAATTTATTTAGAGCCTTTTTTTTTAACAGGGATTTGGAGGGACTTGGGGGAGAGCTCAAGCAAGTCATTGCTTTTACTCCACCATCTTGACTCCACCCTCATGAGTAAAGTTATTTACCAGAAGGTGAGAATTTTTTGAGCAATCTATAAAGGCTGATTTGGAAAGGTTTGCTAAGATAACTGCAATTGATCTCAGCACTTTCCCCACTTTGCATTATTCACTACCTGGAAAAGTGAACTAAATTTTGAAATTTTCAAATTTGAAATACTGATGTAATGAATTCAGTGTTCTGTTTCCTCTTTCCCATCATAATAGTGATTATTAGAGTTTTTAAATTATCTTCAACTCAAAGATCTCCTCAAATCAAAGGGATCTGTTTGGTAGTAGCACTAATAGGGCTGAGCTGAATAATAATTGTCAAGATCTGAAAGTTTTTCTTTGTCACTTCTCATTTTCCATTGCTATGGATTTTCTCCCTATTTTAGCTGATCCATGTGCAGGTGTTTTAGATTAACAAGACCACAGATATAGTTCATGAATATATATAAATGCTAGTAAGTGGTAGAAGGGCAAGTAAAATAGAGACTTCCGTTGGTGCAGGGCAACAAATAGAACAACACTCTCAAATGCCTAAAGGTGCTTAGAGCTCTGTACTCTTTCATATGTGTGCATTAGGGTCTTTAGAATTCCAGCTTTACACTGCAGCATTTTCTTTAGTCTTCCTTCCTCTATACTGCTACATACTCCCAAAATTTTCAGCCCCATGAAAATGTGTGTCCCATATATGGGTTGAAGTAATGGAGAAACATAATTCAACTCAAAATAAAGAAAATCTTTTTAACAAATAGAATGATACAAGAGTAGAACAAACTGTTCCATTAAGTTCTGGATTCTCTCTCACTAGATGTTTTCAAACAAAGGTAGGATAGCAGTTTATCAGGTGTATGGTAAAGTACATTTTTGTATAGGCATGGATTGAACTAGATGATCTCAGGTTCTCTTCTAACTCTAAAATGCTGAGATTCTATGATTCTGGAATACATTAAGTCCATGTTAATGGGTTTTGGCGGTACATATACCAGGTTATATTTACTTCCAGGAGACAATGACAATTTAGAGTAGTGACTAATAGTGAAAATGAATTGACTGGAGGGAATTCTGAACAAGTTGGAAAGAAAGATATTATGAGGAAGCAATTCCTGTCTGGGCTGTGGACCCATAACAAACTACACATACAGTTGCCTAATCCAATTGGGCTGCTAGTTAATTAAAGGTTAATTTCTACCACTCACTTTCAGCCAAGCTGGTCTACACTCTGTTCTTTCAAAATGCCATGTGATTTCCAACTCCATGCTTTTAATCAGGAAGTTTCATCTATAAAGTCTTGTCCTTCTTCTGATTATCTATCTAAATTTAGTGCCAGCTTTCAATTCTAATGCTATATTCTTTGTGAAGCCTGATGACCATGAGTTCACTATCTTATAATTTTGTAGAGTCATTGAATCTTAGAACTGGAAGAAAATTAACAGGTTACATAATCCCACCCCTTCATTTTACAAATGAAGAAAATGAAGCCCAAGTACTATAAATAATTTACCCAAGATCACATGAAAAATTCAATTCAGTGATTGTTTATCAAATACCTACTATGTGATGGTATAGAGAATCAGGAAGACTTGATAATGCATTAGACATTGGTAGAGGGACAGGGAAAGGGAGAGGAAAGAATCAAGTGTGATTTTGGGAGTTGTGAACCTTGGCAACTGTAAGAATAGTAGTGTCCTGAGTTTTAGCAAATAAGAAATAAGAGGCACAGCAAGGTTTTGAACCCAATCACCTGACTCCAAATACAATGTCTTTTACAATCCCTTGTCTTGTTCCTTTTTATTATCTGCACCATTTATTTGGGACTAAACAATACACATTCAGATATGTCATGTTTTCATATGTTTGTATTTTACTTCTATTTTGTCTCTTGCTTAAATCATTGATGGTGCCATTACTGCCTACGTAAAGGGTAGTGTAAAGGGATAATTTGAGCACTGGGTTTGGAGTCAGGAAGTTTCATCTTCCGGAATTGAAATGAAACCTCATACATTTGCAACTTTTGTGACTATGAGCAAGTCACTTAACCTGGTTTGCCTCGGTTTCTAATCCTTAAAATGAGCTAGAAAAGAAAATGGCAAACCACTCCAGTATTTTTGCCAAGAAAATTCCAAATGAAGTTTTGAAGAATCACATGAAGGACTCAACTGAAAACAACTGAACAAGAATTTCAGTACATATAAGCTCTAGGTAACATTATACACATCCCATCTTACAGACAAGTCTTTGGTCCTACAGCAAAATCTTAGGATTCATTACCTCAAGCCCCACAGGTATGCTTCCCCTAAGATTATCAGTTGAAAATCATGTTAGTTAGCTATCTTTAAGTCATTTTTGGAAAGGAGTATTTACTAAGGTAGTACAGTAAGAACAGTTGGCACAAAATATCACACTCCTTCCTCCAAAATATTTGTGACCCACTCTCAAAAGTACATAGAGGATCCAGAAGAAAGGGCTTCACCCTCGATAACACATATGGCAAACGTGTAAGCTCTGAGCTACTGGTAGCTGGATATCTCTCTCCTTTCTGTCTCTCTGCCCCATCTCTGTCTCTGTCTCTCTTTCTGTGTGTGTGTGTGTGTGTGTGTGTGTGTGTGTGTGTGTTCGTGTGTGTATGTATTGAAGAAGTTCCCCTTAAGGTCTAAGAGACAGAGCCAATATAATGGAGTAAAGGCAGGGACTCACCTGAGCTCTCCTCCAAACTCCTCTAAATACCTTTTAAAATTACTCTAAACAAATTGTAGAGAACCCACAAAAAGATGGAGCAAAACAAATTTCCAACCCAAGACAGTTTGTTAGGTGGACAGAAATGGTCTGTTGCACCAGGATGAGAGAAGAGTGTACTTCAGCATAGGCCACACCATCACAGACTCAGGCCAAGCAAAGCTAGATCAGGCCTTGCTGTGACTGCTTGCAGCAGTGGTGGTTTACAGGCCTCTCAGCCCACAGATGCCAAAGACAGCTTAGAAGGTTGCTATCTGAAGTGGCAGAAACAGTGGCTGCTTTGGGAGCTATCAGCCCATAGATGGTAAGGGGCTCCAAAAACTGTTCAGAAGGAGATTACAGGAGTCTTTGGGCTAGCACTGAGACAGGAGTCTGTTGCTTTGTCCATACTTATATCTGGGTCCTGGGTGGCAGTCCCAGGGTGAGGAGGAGCACTAGAATAGCAGTTTGCAGCCACAGTGGAGGTGGGGGAGGGGAACCTTCCTCACAGTTCCAGGGCAGAAAAGAATGCTTGTGGTCTCTCACAGACCAAGCACAGGCCAGGAGACTAATAAACATCTCTCCTTAGATCATACCACCTTGGAAAAACTAAAAACTTATGGTCCCTAGAATTATCTCTGAAAACAGCTGCACAAGCCCCTTGAAACTTTGGAAAGTATGCCCTCTACCCTGGAAGTCTTATGTCAATAAAGACTTAGAAGTCAACTAAGGAGCTGAGAAAATGAACAAACGACAGAAAAAAAAATCTCACTATTGAAAGTTACTATTTTGATAAGGAATATCAAAACACACACTCAGAAGAAGACAACAAAATCAAAGCTCCTACATCCAAAGCCTCCAAGAAAAATATGAATTTGTCTTATGACATCGTATAGCTCAAAAAGGATTTTGAAAATCAAGTAAGAGAGGTAGAGGAAAAATTTGGAAGAGAATGAGAGTGATGTAAGAAAATCATGAAAAATGAATTAACAGCTTGGTAAAGGAGACACACAAAAGAAATGCTGAAGAAAATAATACCTTAAAAAACAGACTAGGCCAAATGGCAAAAGAGGTACAAAAAGCCAATGAGGAGAAGATTGCTTTAAAAAGTGAATTGGTCAAATGGAAAAAACAAAAAAAGATCCAAAAGCTCAATGAAGAAAATAATTCCTTGAAAATTAGAATGGAGGGGCAGCTAGGTGGTGCAGTGAATAAAGCTCTGGCCTTGGAGTCAGGAGGACCAGAGTTCAAATCCAGCCTCAGACACTTCACACTTACTAGCTGTGTGACCCTAGGCAAGTCACTTAACCCTGATTGCCTCACTAAAAAAATAGAATGAAGCAAATGGAAACTAATGACTTTATGAGAAATCATACAACAAAACCAAAAGGATGAAAAAAATGGAAAACAATGTGAAATAGCTCATTGTAAAAACTACTGATCTGTAAAATAGATCCAGGAGAAACAATTTAAAAAATTATTGGACTACCTACAAGACACAATAAAAAAAAAAACCCTAGACATCATCTTTCAAGAAATTATCAAGGAAAACTGCCCTGATATTCTAGAAACAGAAGGCAAAATAGAAATTGAAAGAATTCACTGATCACCTCTTGAAAGAGATCCTTAATAAAAACTACCAGAAATATTAAGGCCAAAATCCAGAGTTCCAGGTCAAGGAGAAAATATTGCAAGCAGCCATAAATAGCTCAAGTATTATGGAAAAACAGTCAGGATAACACAAGAGTTAGCAGCTTTTACATTAAGGGATCAAAGGGCTTGGAATATGATATTCTGGAAGGCAAAGGAGCTAGAATTACAACCAAGAATCACCTACTCAGCAAAAATGAGTATAATCCTTCTGGGGGGGGAAATGGACATTCAATGAGATAGAGGACTTTCAAGGACTCTTGATGTGAAGATCAGAGCTGAACAGAAAATGTGACTTTCAAATACAAGACCAAGAGAAGGATAAAAAAGAAAACAGGAAAAGGAAATCATGAGGGATTTAATAATTTTAACTGCTTACATTCCTACACAGGAAGATGATATTTGTAACTGATAAGACCTTTCTCATTATTAAGGTCATTAGAAGGAACATATATAGACAGATGGCACAGGGTGAGTTGAATATGAAGGGATGATATCTAAAAAATATAATTGAGGGGAGAAAGAGGAATGTACTGGGAGAAAGGGAAAGGGAGAGGTAGAATGGGGTAAATTATCTCACATAAAAGAAGCAAGAAAAAGCTTTTCCAATGGAGGGGAAGAGGGGAAAGTTGAGGGGGAGTGAGTGAACCATAATCTCCTCAGAATTGGCTCAAAGAGGGAATAACATACACACTCAATTGGGTATAGAAATCTATCTTACTTACCCTACAGGAAAGTAGGAGGGGAAGGGGATAAGAGGAGGGGGGAAATAGAAGGGAGGGCAGATGTGGGTAGGGTGTAGTAAGGAGCAAAACACTTTTGAGGAGGAAGAGGTTGCAAGGAGAGAGAGGATAGAATAAATGGGGGGGCATAGGATGGAGGAAAATACAGTTAGCAATACTAAATGTGAAAAAAAATATTGAAGCAAGTTTCTCATTTCTTGAAGCAAAACCTCATTTCTCAAACATGTGGAGAACTGAGTCATATTTATAAAAATAAGAGCCATTCCCCAACTCATAAATAATCAAAAGATATGATCAGTGTTCAGATGAAGTAATCAAAGCTATCTATAGTTACATAAAAATACTAACTCACTATTGATTGGAGAAATATAAATTAAAACAATTCTGAGGTACTACCTCATACCTATTAGATTGGCTAATAGGACAGAAAAGGTAAATGACAAGTGTTGGAGGGGACTTGGGAAAAATGAAACTTTAATGCACTGTTGGTGGAATTGTGAATTGATTCAATCATTCTGTAGAACAATTTGGAACTATGCCCAAAGGGCTATAAAACCATTTACCTAGAAATATCACTACTAGGTCTATATCCCAACAGAGATAAAAAACAAACAAAAAAAAGGAAAAGGACCTATATGTACAAAAATATTTATAGCAATTCTTTTCTGGGGGTAAAGAATTAGAAGTTGAAAGGATGCCCATCAATTGGGCAATAGCTGAACAAGTTGTGGCATTTGATTATGATTGAATACTATTGTTCCATAAAAATGATGAGCAGGATGTTCTCAGGAAAACCTGGAAAGACTTGCATTGGCTGATGCAAAGTGAAATGTACTGTGCACAAAGTAACAGCGATATTTTAAGATGATCAGCTGAGGAATGACAGCTAATCTCAGCAATACAATGATCCAAAACAACTCTGAAGGATTTATGATGAAAAGTGTTATCCATTCCCAGAGAAAGAACTGATTGTGTCTGAATACAGATTGAAGCATACTTTGTTTTTACTTTATTTATTTTTCTTGAGTTTTTTTTCTTGTTTATATTCTTTCACAACATGACTTATGAATATGTTTTGCACGATTATACATGTATAACCTATATGGAATCACTTGTCTTTTCAATGGGGAGGGGGAGGGAGGAAGGGAGAGAATTTGGAACTCAAAGTTTTAAAAACAAATGTTAAAATTTGTCTTTATATGTAACTGTAGAAAAATAAGATATTAAATAAAAGCAAAAAAAAAAAGTTCCCATTAAACATAGTGTAGTTTCTTTCCAGGGCTCTATATGAAGCTGTGAATCTATGTGCAGGCTTGCTAATGGTTGTCAATTCAGATACTGTGGTCACCTGATTTTAGGATATCACTAGGACGGTGATGGGAAATGGTAAGTCCAACATCCTTTGGAAACTTTGAAACTCACCAGATCCTCCTCTAGCAACCAGGAAGAGGAAAAAGACTCAAGGGCGAAGCTAAGAGTTCTCTTAGACTCTAAGACAGTTTCTTCTCAGAGAGTTGAGTCAAAATACCTCACTCAAATTTCTGAAATGAATCCAGTTCTAGCTAGTTTGATAATTTGTATATGACTCCTGGGTAGGGCCAAGTTTTCACAGCATATCTAAACAGTATTAATAATCATTATATAATGTCATTCAAGCATAAAGTTATTATTTTTAATTTTTATTATTTATTTTTGACATTTTTTAAAATTTTGAGTTCTGAATTCTTCTCCCCCCCCACTTCTCCCTCAGACATTAAGAAGCCAAGAAATGGGGCAGCTAGGTGACTCAGTGGATACAGCTCTGGCCCTGGAGTCAGGAGGACCTGAGTTCAAATCCAGCCTCAGACACTTGACACTTACTAGCTGTGTGACCCTGGGCAAATCACTTAACCCTGATTGCCTCACCAAAAAAAAAAAGGCCAAGAAATGTGATATCCATTATACATGTGAAATCATGCAAAAGAGATTTCCACATTAGTCACGTTGCAGAACAAAAAAGCAAGAAAAATAAAAGAAAGTGAAAAAAATTGCTTAGATCTGTATTCAGACTCTATTAGTTCCCCCCCCCACCCCCCACCAAGGTGGATAGCATTATTCATCAGAAGTCCTCTGAAATAATCTTGGATTATTGTATTGATCAAACTTGCTAAGTTGTCACAGTTGATCATCATACAATATTGCTATTTCTGTGTTCAATGTTCTCCTGTTTCTACTCACTTCACTTGGCATCAGTTCATATAAATCTTCCCCAGTTTTTCTGAAACCATCCTGCTCATCATTTCTTATAGCACAAAAAGTTCAGTTATTCCCTCAATTTCCAATTCTTTGCCACCATAAAAAGAACAGCCATAAATATATTCATACATATATACTTTTTCTTTCATCTCTTTAGGATATAAAAATAACAGTGGTATTTCTGGGCCAAGGGGTATGCATAGTTTTTCAATCCTTCAGGCATAGTTCCAAATTGCCCCTTAGAAAGGTTGGATCAGTTCACACTCCACCAACAGTGCATTAGTGTCCTAATTTTTGCATGTTTTCCTTTACTGTCATATTAGTCAGTTGTGAATCTGTACCTCAGAGTTGTTCTAATTTCTTTAATCAATACTGATTCAGAGAATTTTTTAAATGACTACAGATAGCTTTGATTTCTTCATCTGAAAACTGCCTGTTCATATTCTTTGACCATTAACCAATTGGGGAATGAGTTGTATTCTAATAAATTTGACTGTTCTCTATATATTTTAGAAATGAAGCCTTCATCAAATAAACTTGCTATAATTTTTTCCCCTTTTCCTGCTTTCCTTATAATTTTGGCTACATTTTTGTGCAAAACCTTTTTCATTGAATGTAATCAAAACTATCCATTTTGCTTCTTGTGATCCTCTCTATCTCTTGTTTGATCATAAATTCTTCCCTTATCCAGAAAAACAAGTAAAAATTTCCATACTCCCCTAATTAGCTTATATCATTTTTATGCCTAAATCACATATACATTTTGACATTATCTTGGCTTATGATGTGAGATGTAGATATATACCTTGTTTCTGACAAACTCTTTTCAAGTTTTCCCAGAAATTTTTGTCAAATAACGAGTTCTTGACACAAAAGCTTGGATCTTTGGGTTTATTGAACACTAGATTACTATGGTCATTTACTGACCACTACGTTATTTCTTTGTAAGTTCCACATTGTTTTGATGATTACTGCTATGTAATATAACTTGAAATCTTGTACTGCTAGGCTACCTTTCACATTTTTCTTTTTGACTTTTCTTGAAGCTGTTTCAACATCGTTATCTTCTGAGTCTGTCTTGATCTTCCCTGTCATCATAGTTGCTTTTTATGGTCAGATATTTGTTTGTTTGTTTGCTCATGAGTGAAACAGATACTGTACCAAGTTTCAGGTTTTTTTGTTTTGTTTTGTGTGTGCGTGCGTGTGTGTGTGCGTGCGTGTGTGTGTGTGTGTGTGTGTGTGTGTGTGTGTGTGTGTGTGTGTGTG
>NW_020954550.1:28900509-29097534 GCF_900497805.2 Vombatus ursinus
GTGTGTGTGTGTGTGTGTGTGTGTGTGTGTGTGTGTGTGTGTGTGTGCTGCTACTTTCAGAGCTACTTCTGGGGGATTGTAACTGTTATGTGCTTCCAAGGTGCTTGATCCAAGGAGGATTATGGTCCCCGCTCTCCTGGACTGTGCTCTGGTTTTTACCCAGGATGGGACCTTGTTCCTTTGCAGCTTCAAGTACTAACACTCCTCTTGGCCCTGGAACTGTAACTAGGGCCCCTGTTCTGTAACCACAAGGGACCCTACTCCCTTGTGAGTAACCAATTTTCTGCACCTTGGAACTGTAACCAGAGCCCCTGCTCCCCTCCAGCTGCAAGCACTAGTGCTCCTCTTGACCCTGAGTATAGGCAATGGTCCTGCACCCTATTACATGTCCATGAAAGGTCCCCTGTAATCTCTTTCTGACACGTTGTCCTCCCCCCTTTCTATATTAGGGCTGAGAACTCCTGAATTTGCTTCTGTCACAGCCACCTCCAAAGCCTGTTGATTGTGTCACCACTGTGTCTATTGCACTCTAGGCTGGTTCTCACCCCAGTGTCACAGATGCCTCTTGCTGACCTCTTAAGTTGTCTTGTGCTAGAAAATGTGTCACCTCAACCTTTTACTGTCTCTGTCATTCCAGAATTCTATTGAAGGCATTGTTTTAACATTGTTTGGAAGGGCATGTTGGAAGAGTTCAGCTGAGTTAATATCTGTACTCTTCCATCCTGATTCTGGCACAAAGGTCTTTTAGAATTTAATTTGAAGACTAAGACCGATTGATTTACTGATTGAGCATCTTATTATTCACCTCAGATAGGATGTGGATAATTTGAGTAAATATTAAGTCAACCCCACTCCTATGTGTCCATAGATAATGTTTATGCATATTTGACAGGGCATTTGGCTTTTTCCATCATAATAATTTGATATTATTTTCCATATCCTGAGTATCCTTTCTTCTTTTATATACCTTGAAAATCCACACCTCAATGTCACCAAAATTGTGTTGCTTTCAGCATGAACCTCCTCAGAGTATACTTAATCCAGTTGCTTTTCCAATTTTTGTTTTCTTTAGTGCCATTGTTATTTCCTTAGCATCATGCATTGGAGACTGTGATGTTAGAGACCAAATTGGGTAGTTTCACAGTCTTTCATAGTAAAATATGTTTGTTAAAAAATCTTTGCAGCTATTTTCCTGTTTTCATGTTTGTTATCTTTTCAGTTTTATCTTTAAATGATGACATGACCTAGGTGGAGTCCTTAAAAAGCTTTGTTTAAATTTGCCTTTTCCTCTATTTATCTCATTATATTGATAGATAGTATTGCTCATTAACCTCATTCCTTGTAATGTTTAACTGAGTTTATATTGTTAATTGAGTTTATGCTATCAATTCATGTCACCTTTGGCTGTCATATCTCTGTTTGGCAATGAGTTCAAGTATTTTAATAGCTGTTGTTTCTGTTCTGTATCTGTTCATCTTTGTTCCCTTTATTGTAACAATTGGTTAAAGTTGTGGAAATGGTTACAATCTGTGTTGATGTGCATTTCACCATATATTTCACATTTTTTGCATTAACCTATTATTTAAATAGGACATATTGGAATTGTTTTATTTGCATGCTGTATTTTTTCCAGTTTTGTATTATTTTGATTTCTGTTGTAAAAATTAGGTACCTGGCTTTTCATTGACAGCTAATGACCGATATTCCTAATGAGGCTTATCTTATCTGTAAACAGATAACCAATTTATTTTGCTTGTTGATCTTTATTGGTTATCATCTCCAATGGCTCTTTTTTTTCCCCCTCAATGATAGTATTCATGATATAGAAGTATAGAAGTATGAATTTCTACTGAGTTAATAGTGCTTTCCTCCCACGATTTGCAATGATCATCAGAGGAAGTTGTTGGAAAGAACTTTATCAACAAGCCGATTCATTTATAAAGAGGGTTATGTGAAGGTTCAACAAATACCATCAAGGAATAATGCACACAAAAGGTAAAGCCAAGATGGCAGTAACCCAACTGAGCTCTCTCAACATTTCCCTCTAAACAATTTTAAAATAATGCATCATATCAAATGTTGGAATGGCCTAGCCAACAAAAGGTCACAGTAAGACTTTTTTCCCCTACCCTAAGGCAATTTAGGAGGTCAGAAGAAAAGGTCTTTGACACTGGGGTAGGAGCAGGCCTAAATTACATGTGGTGGCAACATTAACTATTGGCTTTGGAAGGAGCTGAGATAGGAGCAATAGCAGGTTCAGAAGCTCTAAGTCCAGAGACATTAGAGGGATTGTATACCTGGTTAGAAAAGGATCAGGAAAGATCCCGGTGCTAGTAGTAGCCACAGGAAATGTTTGTCAACTCCATTAGCCATACACAATTCCAGGTCACAGTTTCATGACGGAGACAAGTATTAGCACTTGTACTACAAGAGAACTGGGGCCCTTCACAGACCAGGAAAATAGTGATCACACTTCTCCCTAGATCATGCCATCATGGAAGCATCAAAAACTTAGAAACTTCTAGTACTTGCAGTGAAAACTGCAACACACACATGTAAAAAAAAAAAACCTTAATTTTGGGCTGTGCTTCACTCCCGCAGATGAGAGGAGCCCAAATTTAACATAAAAAATAAAGTCACAAATAGCTAGAAAAATTAGAAGTTTGGAATTATGCCCAAAGGGCTATAAAACTCTACATACCTTGTGACACAACAATACTACTACTAGGTCTATATCTCAAAGAGACAAAAGAAAAGAGAAATGAACCTTTATGTATAAAACTATGACAGCTCTTTTTGTTCTGGAAAACAATAGAAATTAAGGGGATGTCCATTAATTGGGGAATGGCTGAACAGGTTGTGATATATCATTGTGATGGAATATTATTGTGCTATAAGAAATGAAAATCAGGATGCTTTCAGAAAAAAAAAGCTAGGAAGTCTTATATGAGCTGATATAAAGTGAAGCAAGTAAAATGAGAACATTGTACACAGTTAACAGCATTATCAATTGTAAAGGACTTATTAATTCTGATCAATAAAATGATCCACCACAGTTCCAAAGGACTCATGATGAAAAATTCTGTCCTCTTCCAAATAGAAGACTGATGAACTCTGAATCCAAATTAAAGCATATTTTTCTTTCTTTTTCTTGTTTTTGTTTTTGTTTTCATTTTGTAATATAGCTAACATGGAAATGTCTTTTGCATGACTTCACATGTATAATTGATCTCATAACACTTGCCTTTTCAATCAGTGGGGTAGGGATTCAAGGGAGATAGGGAAAGATTTTGGAACTCAAAATTTTAAAAATTGAATGTTTAAAAATAACTAAATAATAAATTTTAAAAATTAATCAACACACAGATATTTCAAAAAAGGGAATAAAAGCCATGAAAATAAAGTATTTTTTCCTACTTTTAATAAACTAAAGGAAAATAAAACCTGTGGCAATACAGCTATTGAATGAAATGCTATCATCCATAGGTGAAATGTTATTTAATCTAGACTGAAAATAATACATGTTTTATGACTGAAATAATAAAATGTGCTCTTCAGACCATAATATATAGATTGAATGTTTCTAGTCTCAGAAAATTCTCTATCTTTCAGGAATTATCAGGTATCTAGCCTTAACAATGGCCATTTTATACTTAAGAAAATTTTATACTTAAATAAAATAAATATAGAAATATTTATTTAATTCTTATTAAATTTTAATTTAAATTTTAATAATTATTAAATAGGTATTTAATTTAGGAATTTAGAAGTCTGTTTCAATTATTACTATGAATGAGATCCAGAGAAATCAAATGTCTTCCTGTAGGTCTTATGGAAAATTAGTGGCAAAGTCAGGTGTCTCTCAAGTATAGCTCTGTTTACATTACCCTTTTAACTCTGCTTTTCAAAATGTCTCCATACTATGAATCTACAGACATCAGGCTGACTAGGGTCATGGTTGACACTCTCTGTTTGAAAGTAGGCTTTTTGCAAGTTTTTTTTTTCCACTAATCAGACTTTTTTTTTCCCAATTCACTCTATAGGGTTATTTCTTTCTTTTTTTTTTTTCAAAAAAGAAAGGTCATCTGAAATAATCACTGGAAGTAATTAAAGTTAATCATAGATCTAATGTTGAAAAGAGTGGTATAGTTCATCTTGCTGAAATCATCTCTACCCCATTTTACCTATGAGGAAACTGTGGCTCAAAGAAATACAGAGATGTGCTTAGAGTCACAGAAGTATAAAGACCAGAGCTGAGCTTTTATACCAGGTCCCTTGACTCCAACTCCAGAACATTTGCCACTGTACCATCAAGCATGTTGCCACAGCTAGCATAAATAGATTGATGGGCTAACTCTAAGCACAACTAAAAATCTGATCTTACAAAATAGGATCAAGGAGGGCAGAGCCAAGATGGCAGAGTAAAAGCAGTGACTTGCTTGAGCTCTCCCTCAAACCCCTCCAAATACCTGTAAAAAATGGTTCTAAACAAATTCTAAAGCAGCAGACCCCACAAAAAGATAGAGTGAAACAAATTTCCAGCCCAAGACAACTTGGATGGTTGATCAGAAAGGTAGATTGCACCAGGCTGGGAGAGGAACCCAGTTCAAAGCAGGCGCATAGACAAACCAGGGCTCAGTGAACCTGGAGCAGGCCTCAGAGCACTGAATCTCTGACCGCTGTGGCAGTTTCCAGACTTCTCGATCCATGAACAACAAAGACAACTTGGAAGGCCAGTAGGAAAAGTTTGTGTCTGCAGTAAGAGAGAACTGTCCCAGCCCCATCCCTGTGCATGGCCCCAGGGCAGCAGCTGCTTCTGGAGCTTCCAGCCCACAGACTGAGGGAGAATTGAGTGGCTGATCAGAGGGGGATTGCAGGGATCTCTTTGCTGGTGCTAAGGCAGGAATGTCTTGCTTTGCCCCTGCTTGGATCTGGGTCACAGTTCTGGGTGGCAGTCCTGGGGTGAGGAGGAGCACTGGTGTGATGGAGCTTGTAGTGATGGTGGAGAGGAAATCCTCCTCACAGTTCCAAGACAGAAAAGAGGGCTTGCAGTCACTCATAGACCAGAGCACACACCAGGAAAAAAGTAAACATCTAGCCCTTCATCATACCACGTTAGAAGAACTGAAAATTTACAGATCCCTAGAAGTATCTCAGAAAACAGCTGCACAAAACCCCCAAAGCTTGGGACAGTACACTGTCTCAGAACTGGAAGCAAACCCCTACCTTAACAAAGTCTATAACTCAAGTAATTGGCTGGGATCGTGAGCAAGCAGCAGAAAAAGAGTCAGACCATAGAATCTGACTTTGGTGATGAAGAAGATGAAAACATACAACCAGAATAAGACAACAAAGTCAAATCTCCTATATCCAAAGCCTCCAAGAAAAATATGAATTGGTCCCAGGCCATGGAAGAGCTCAAGAAGGATTTTGAGAAGCAAGTAAGAGAAGTAGAGGAAAAACTGAGGGTGACGCAAGAAAATCACGAAAAACAAGTCAACAGCTTGCTAAAGGAGACCCAAAAAAAATGCTGAAGAGAATAACACCTTAAAAAATAGTCTAACCCAAATGGCAAAAGAGGTCCAAAAAGACAATGAGAAGAATGCCCTGAAAAGCAAAATTGGTCAAATGGAAAAGGAAGTCCAAAAGCTCACTAAAAAAAATACTTCCTTAAAAATTAGAATGGAGCAATTGGAAGCTAGTGACTTTGTGAGAAATCAAGACACTGTAAAAACAAATCCAAAAGAATGAAAAAAAAAACAATGTGAAATATCTCATTGGAAAAACAACTGACCTAGAAAATAGATCCAGGAGAGAGGATTTAAAAATTATTGGACTATCTGAAAGCCATGATCAAAAAAAGAGCCTAGACATCATCTTTCAAGAAATTATCAAGGGAAATTGCCCTGATATTTTAGAACCAGATGGCAAAATAGAAATTGAAAGTATCCACTGATCACCTTCTAAAAGAGATCCCTAAAGGAAAACTCCTAGGAATATTGTAGCCAAATTCCAGAGTTCCCAGGTCAAGGAGAAAATATTGCAAGCAGTCAGAAAGAAACAATTCAAGTATTGTGGAAACACAATCAGGGTAACACAAGATGTAGCAGCTTCTACATTAAGGGACCCCAGGGCTTAGAATATAATATTCTGGAGGGCAAAGGAGATAGGATTACAACCAAGAATCACCTACCCAGCAAAACTAAGCTTAATCCTTCAGAGGGAAAAATTGACATTCAGTGAAATAGAGGACTTTCCAGCACTCTTGGTGAAAAGACCAGAGCTGAACAGAAAATTTGACTTTCAGATACAAGATTCAAGAGAAACAAGGTAAACAGGAAAGAGAAATCATAAAGGGTTTATTAAGGTTGAATTGTTTACATTCTGCATGGAAAGATGATATTTGTAACTCATGAGTCCTTTGTCAATATTAGAGTAGTTGGAGGTAAAAAATTATATGTATGGATAGATAGAAAGATAGATAGATAGATAGATAGATACATAGATACATAGATAGATACACAGATACATAGATAGAGTACACAGGGTGAGTTGAAGATGAAGGGGTGATATCTAGAGAATAAAATTAAGGGGTGAGAGAGGATTATACTGGGAGAAGGAGAAAGGGAGAGGTAGAATGGGGTAAATTATCTCACATAAAACAGAAAAGAAAAGACTTCTACAGTGGAGGGGAAAAGGGGAAGATGAGAGGGAATAAGTGAATTTATTCTCATTGGATTTGGCTTAAGGAGAGAATAACATACACACTCAATTGGGTATGGAAATCTATCTTACCCTACAGGAAAATGGGGGGGGAAGGGGACAAGAGAGAAGGGAGATGATACAGAGGAGGGTAGATTGGGGGAGGAGGTAACTAGAAACAAATACTTCTAAGGAGGGACAGGGTCAAAAGAAAATAGAATAAATGGGGGGTGGGATAGGATTAAGGGAAATACACTTAGTTTTTCACAACATGACTATTATGGAAGTGTTTTGCATGACTACACATGTATAAACTGTATCGAATTACTTGCCTTCTCAGTGAGGGTGGGAAGGGGGGAAGAAGGGAGAAAATTTGGAACCCAAAGTTTTAAAAACAGAAGTTAAAAAAAATTGTTTTTACATGTTACTGGGAAATAAAATATACAGGAAATGGGGTATAGAAGTCTATCCTGCCCTACAGGAAAATTGAAGGGGTAGGGGGTAGGAAAAGGGGGAGAGAGACAGAAGGGATGGCAGATTAGGAGAAGGGGTATTCAGAATGCATGCCATTTTGGGGTGGGGGGAGGGTCAAGATGGGGAGAAAATTTAGAACTCAAAATCTTGTGGAAGTGAATGTTGACAACTAAAAATAAATTAATTAATTTAAAAAAAATAGGATCAAGGATAAGCATAGATGCAAGCTAAAACTCACAACCCTGGTCTCTTTGAGGAGCTTTGAGTGCTCATTAACTCTGCTTAGGCCCTTTATAAATTACTTTGATGATTATCACCATTAAGCCTTTTTTTTTTTAGCCCTGTGAAATGGTAATTTGTGCTTCATTCATTTACCCTTCAATTATAATGGTTTCCCCTTCTTTGTGAAAAAGTTAGGGTAGGTTAGGTAAATTTTGGAGAGAAATGAACCTGCAGATCTTCTCTGTCACAAGGACATGGAGACAATAATTGTCTACCAACCCAGGACAGAGAAAATTCTGGAAAAGTACAACAAACAATTTGTCAAGAGATCTCATTTAGTTGCATTACATCAGGTATTCAAATAGCAATTATAACTCAAATCAACTAACATTTATTAAGCACCTAGTATGTGCCAGGCACTATAGTAGAAGCTGGGGGAAAAGAGATGAAAACAAAATGGCCTCTAACTTCAAGAAGCCATAATAACTAGCATAAATAGGTTGATCCTAACTCTAAGTACAGCTAAAAGACTGGGCTTAGGAAACAGAATCAAGGATAAACACAAATACAAGCTAAAACTCACAGCCCTATTCTCTTTCAAGAGGCTTTGTATGCTCATTAATTATGATTAGAAATGATTTAAGCATCATTACCATTAAGGCTTCACTACTTGAGGTGGGATGAACCATAAAATATATTTTTTAATTAAGTAATTTCAGGAGGGAGAAAGCACTAATAACCTAAGAGATTAGTAAATATTTCCTATAAGAGGCACTTGAGTTGACTGACTTGAGTTTTTAATGGAAGTTAGAAATTCTAAGATGCAGAGATAAGGAAGACTGCATTTCAGGTGTATGAAAAAGTTGATGACAAGAACTAGAGAGGAAGAAAATGAGAAGCCAAGTATAGGGAACAGTTAGCAGACCACTTTGGCTGAACCAGAGTGTACTGAGGGAAGTAAGCTGAAATAAATCAGGAAAGATGACAGCTAGACTGTATACTTTAAATACCTAACTAAACTTGTATTGCCTAGAAGCAATAATGAATCATTCAAGATATTTGAGTAGACGAGTGATATGATGCAACCTGTCTTGTAGGAAAAATAATTTTGCTAATATGTGGAGGAAGGATTGGAAAGTAGAAAGGATGGATACAGGAAAGCAATTCAGAGACTATTGCAAAAAGCTAGGTGGGAGGTGATGAGAACCTGAATAAGTTGGTTAGTCAGCAAGCATTTATTAAGTGCTTATTATGTACCAGGCATTCTGCTAATTGCTGGAGCTATGAAAAAAGACAAAAACAGTCCCTGCCTTCAAGCAGTTCACATTCCAACTGGAGAGACAACATGTAAATAACTAGGTATAACAAAATATATGTACACAGTATATGAAAAATCATTTCAGAGTGGGAGGGAATAGCTGTTGAAGGGACAGAGAAAAGCCTCCTGTAGAAGATGGGATTTGAGGCAAGTCTTTAAGGGGGACAGGGTGACAAAAAGAAGAGTTAAGAAAGCATTCCAGAAATGAGATGCTATAGGAAGGATGTGGGAGGGTCAGCCCAAAGGCATGGACTTTGGAGCTGGAATTCCAGGTACAATGAAGGGGAAATAGCAAAATGTACCTAGATCAGAAGAATTCATAAACTTACATTAAATATAAGAAAAAGGGAAAAGTTGAAAGAGGTCAGGTTATAAAGATGCCAAGCAAGAGACTTTATATTTGATTCTTGAGGTAACAGTCAGTCACTAGTGTTTATTAAGTGGTAGTCAGGGGATTGACATTGTCATAACTATGCTTTAGGCTAATCACTTTGGTAGCAAAGTGAAGAATAGATTGCAAAGGAGAGAGGCATGTGACAAGGGGAGCAACCATTAGGTTCCTATAATAGTCTAAAAATGAGGGGTTGAGAGCCTGCATCAGCCTGTATGAATGGAAAAAAGAGGACATACCAAGAGATGTTATGAAGGTAGAAATGACAAGGTTTGGCAATGGATTGCACATTTTTGGTGAATCAGAGTAGAGAGGATAATAATAGCTACATTTATATGGCTCTTACAATGTCCCAGATACTTTGCTAAGTTTTTTGACAATTTTTACAATTATCTCATTTGATCTTCACAACAACCTTATGAAGTAGGTGCTGTTATTATCCCCATTTTACAGATGAGGAAACAGAGGCAAACAGAGGTTAAGTGACTTGTCCAGGGTCAGACAGCTAGCTAGTAAGTGTCCAAGGCTTGATTTCACTCAAGTCTTCCTAACTCCAGGCCCAGCACTCTACTGCTTCACCTAGCTGTTGAAAAATATTGGATGATTAGGAAGATTCTAGAGTTTTTAACAGAAAAAATAATGAAGCTTAGAAAAGATGGACAGTTTGGGGGAAATACTTGAGTTCACTTATGAACATGTTGACTTTGAGACACCTATGGGATGCTAGTTTGAAATGCCTGAAAGGCAGTTGATGTAGAACTAGAGTTCAGAATAAGACTAGTACTAGAAAATAGATTTAGGAATCATCTGTATCAAGATAATCATTGAACTAAGGTAGTAGCTGGGTGAGTGTGGTGAGAGTAATGAGTGTAAGAGATGTTGGAGTGTGAGTGGGGTAAAATCCACAAAGAATAACAACTGATTGAATAGAAAACTGCCAAAGATGATGCCAAAGCTAAGGACCTGAGTGACTAGGAGGCTACTGATTCACTAAAGAGAAAGAAGTTTGGAGAAGTGGGTTCAAGGAAGTTGTGTTTGGGGTATGTTGATTTTGAGATGCTGCTGGGGAGATGACCAGTAGGTATTTGGTAATGCAGGAATGGTGTTCAGGAAAGAGATTATTGAGATTAGGGAGAAAAAGAAGAAAAGAAGGATTAGGATATATCCTTAAGAGAAACAGTGTTTGAGAAATGAGAGATGGATGATGATTCTGTGAAAGAAAAAAAGTGGTTGGATAGGCAGGAGGAGAACCAAGGTTATTCTTTGTGGTAAATAAGCCAATAAAAGATAAAGTATTAAAGAAAATGCCATAGTTTATTATGTCAAAAACTGCCAAGAGGTAGAAACAGCCTTTAGATGTATCAGCTAAGATTGTCGATAACCGTGGAGAAAACAGTTTCAGTAAAGTAGTGGAGTCAGAAGCCATATGTCAAAGGATTGAGAACTGAATAAAAGTGAGGAAATTGAAGCACTGAGTATAGAAAAAACCTGTGAATTTGGCTATGAAAGGGGAAAGAGCTATAAGGTGATTTATTGAGAGTGTAGCAGATTCAATTGAAGGCTTTTAAGAAAGGAGATTTGGGCAGTTTCATAGGCGGCAGGGAAGGAACCAATGGATAAGAAGTGATTGAAGATAAAAGAAGGTAAGGGAAGAAATAAAGGGACAAGATCCCAGAGGAGATGAGAGATAATGGAAAGGACACAAATAAAGGGATTTTCCTTAGCAAATAAGGATTACATCTTCAGAGCCTGAACTCTGCCCTCCCCCCCAAAAAAGTGTCTAGGAAATAAGATAAGAGACTTTAGAGATGTTGAGTAGAGAAGAATAGGCTTATAACAGATAGTCTCAATTTTCTCAGTAATGTAGATACCTATGTTATCTGCTGAAGAGGAAAGGGAAAAAAACTGTCATAATGATCTTGAAAAGAAAAGAGAAGATTTGAAACAGCTGCTATGGGAAGTGTAAGATAATCAATCAAGGAAGAATAAAAGGATTTCCATGCCAAATCCATAGCCAAGTTGATATTAGGAAATAGAAACTTATGTTCAAGCCAGGAGTCCTATCATGTGACTTTCTCTAGCAATGTTCAACAGTTAGAAAATAGGAATAGAGAAAATAGATAATGGGAGTACCCATTGGTTGGGTGTTGGCTAAGCATGAATGAAAACAGAACAGAAGGGTAAAGTATTGAAGAGAAAAGGGTGAATGCCATAATAAAATTAGTCAACCATAAGCTCAAGACTGGACACAGACAACTGAGGCCAGAGCACAGGTGATAGACTGAAATAATGAAGAGGACAGAGGGAACAGTGGTCATAGTGAGGATGAAGAATTGGCTTAGATGGAGTGAGGCATAAGAAAAGATAGAAGAATAGGAAGTTGTGTTCAGAGTTTGGGATTTCAGGGTTGTGGATTATGAAAGTGGCAGAGTTTGGAGTGATGGTGAAATCTAAGGTAGGAACATCTTGATGTGTAGTTGATGAAAATGGGGTCAAAGTGATGGGGTCAAGTGATGGGTTCAAAGAAGTTAAACTGGGAGGAGTGGATAAGGAGTCTATGAGGTAGTCACTTTACTCCTTGAGAGGAGAGGGGGTATAATCTATAAGTAAATGAGCGTAAATGATATCTAGACCAGAAAATATAGATCAATTGAATGATTAACTAAGTAGTAGGGACTTCTGAGTTATGTTAGTAAAGAGACAGTCTGGAGATGGTGCCAAGGAGGAAAGGACAGTTATTCTTCTACTTGGCATACAGGAGAGAGGAACCAGGGATGAAATGGCTACTAGAGAGTCATGATTCTAGGCTCTAAAAGATGCAAGGAGTCTGAGGAGAAGAGATCTAGAAGTACTCAAATGCTTTTCAGTGAAGTAAGGAAATAACTGTTGGGGGGGGGGGTGGAGGACAGAAGGCATTCACATTGTAACATCTGTCCTAACATGAAAGAATGATTATACTTAACTCCCATGGCCAGATCTACTGGATCCCAGTGGAAGGATCTGGAAGCAATGGTTAGAAATTAAGAGGAATTTTTAATCATGGTGTATGGATGAATTTCCTGAAAATAAAAGTTGCCCAAAAGTGAAATGGAATACCTTGGAAGGTAACATATTCCTCAGCATTGGAGGTTTTCAAGCAGGAATTGTACAACCACTTCTTAGGCATGTTACTGCAGAGAGAATGTTTGTTTCAATAGAGATTGAACTAGCTAGCCAGTGATATCCCTTCCAACCTTGAGATTCACTGAATCCTTGGGATGGGGGAAAATTAGAAGAAATAAAATGAAAATATGTAGGTATTTTATAAAAGAATATAAAAAAGAGAGGAAAGAAAATGAAGGGAAGACGGAGAGGAAACCTAGATAAGAACATCAAAAGAGACCCAAAGAAAGGATGAACAATGGATAGATTATTAAAAATTAATTGCCATTTTATAGCTGAATTGTATGAGGTCACTCTGTACTGAGACTTTCTTTTTGTATTTGCCATTTGCAAAATGTAGTCAGCATTTTGCTCCAGTGAGAGAAAAATGGGTTCCTAAATTTGAGAAGTGGTACGGCTAGATGACAAACAAGAACACCAAGAATTCAAAACAAACCAAAATCATTTCACATCTGTTAGGCTCTCAAAGACTTTAAGTATGTGCAATCTGTAATAGCTCATCAAAATGAAAGTGCCATTCCAAAGATGACCTTCTAGGAACACAATACACACCAGGATCTCCAGCATCAGTCTCCCTTTCTATGCTCTCTGCAAGAAACCAAGGCATGTTAATCATTTCTAGTAGCTTTTTGTCAAATTTAAAGTTTCCTGTGATTTCTGAATAGCTGATAATGCCTGGGCTTCCTAAATAACATTTAAATCTACAACTCCCTTGATTAGCCTAAGTACACATAAGTCTTTCTACTAACACCACAGGGGATAAATACCTTAAGAAAAATAACATCCTGAATGTTGTAGTGTTAGCAGGAACTAAACTTACTATCAAATATTACAAGTCCATAAAAATCATCCTGTAAAATCAGGAGCTAAGGAATTTTTTTAATTAGCCAGATTTGCTTACACTAAATGAAGATCTTAATCTGCTAGAGAAAGATATATGTATTCTGCTCAACTCTACAAAAAATGTTTTCCTATATAAAGTTTAGTAGACCTGTTGAGATTGTTCCTATTACTTAGTACATTGTTGGTACTCAGGTGATGCTTTTTAATCAAGTTAGAAGTATACAGAACTAATATATCATATTGAAATTGGCCATAAATTGCTTATTTGTTTATTTTTAATGTATATTACTGTTAGTTTTATAATATTTAAATTAATTTTAAATGTACATTAATTGTATTATTATGTAAATTAATTGTAAAAATTAATTTATTGATGAGAGATAGCATGGCCTGGTAGATAACATTTGACTTAGAGTCAAAGAAACCTTGGCTCCAATCAACCTCCGACATTTGTTAGCTCTGTGACTATGGGCAAATCATTTAACTATGTGGACTCTCAAACAATTCTCTAACAGGGGAAGTTGTAGATAGGTTGCTACTTGCCTAGGTGTAAGGAGTTTATAACACGGAAAAAAAATCATAGATCATTGATATAAATTTAATGGATATATTTTGTTTTGGCAAAATAAACATCTCTCAACAAACACACCAATACTAACTGACCCTGAAAGTATAAACACACAATCACAAAGTGAAATGAAAAGCATTAGCACTGGACCTTGAGTAAGGAAGACATGAGCTCAAATCCAGATTCAGATACTTACTAACTGTGTGACCCTAAACAAGTCACTGCACCTCTCTTGGTCTTAGTTTCCTCATCTGTAAAAAAGGAATAATAATAGCACCAACCTTCCAGGACTATTGTAAGAATAAACTATTTATAAAGTGATTTGCAAATATTAAAGCACTGATATATGATTAAGATTATTATTATTAGAGTTTCTTAATTATTCATTGTAAGAGAAAAGAAAGGAAACATTTTAAATTTGGTGATTCACACTAATATTGACAATTTTATTTGGCCTGAGTTTTGTTACATTTCCATGGTAATTTTAAGTATGTTGTCCTTGTCAATGTGCATATTGTTATTTTTGGCTTCTTTTTTTTTCCTTAATTCATACCAAATTTTCCACATTTCTCTAAATATTTAGCATTCTCTATGGCACTATAATATTCTATTACATTCATAAACTGTGATTCAGTAGTTGTCCAATAATGAAGAACATAGTTTTTGTTCAACTTTTTAGAATCATAAGTAATGATTGTGTCAGTCAATAAGAAGATATTAGGTGCCTAATATGTACCAGGTACCAAGCTAATCTCTAGGAATAACAAAAAAAGGCAAAAAGTCATCCCTCAGTATTTTTGGATACATGAATTTTTTCTTGCTTTCAAAGCTCTCCTCTCAGCTTTAGTCCTTGTAATGGAATCTCTGGGTAAATTGATATGTCCAGTTTAATGACTTTTCCTTCATATTTTTTCACCTGAATGATTGAACCAATTTATAGATCCACTAGAAATTAATTAGCCTCTTTTTCCATAGCTTCTCCAACATTGAGCTTTTACAGTTGTTAATATAATTCATAACTTGATGAATGACATGATACTATGTTGTGTGGTATGATTTTGATTTGTACTTCTCTAATTATTAGTGAATTTAAACATTTATTCATGTGGTTATTGCTGGATAGCATTTATTTTGAAAATTGTTCATATCCTTGGATCACTTTGTCTATTGCAGAATGGCTATTATCTGGGACAATTCCTTATGTGTTTAGTATGCCGAGCTTCTTTTGTATATAGTTAATGTCCATCTTTCCCCTCAATCCAACTGAATCCTTTTCCTAGTTTAACAGTGGCTCTGGCCCCCAATGCCTAAAGATCAGGTATGTTACTTTTTACCACTCCCTCAGAGTTCTCTGATACAGCAAAGAGGCTTTCAAGTGAATATGCTATCTGCCATTATCTCCTGCTGCTACTAATGTTGTTCCCCTAATTGTAGAGTCCTGTGTATTTTAGTTCCATCTAACCACTTAACAATCAGATTAGCTTTTACAAAGGAATATTTACTCCCCCTCCACACACACACAGAACTTAGAGATTCTATACAAGAGATCCTTCTTCCTGAAAGTTTTGGCAGACAGGTGGGGAAGGAGACTAGGGTGATTAGGCTTATGGTGACTTGCAGCTTCCTTAGAGATTAGAAATTTCAGAGGTGGATAACCTGTGGTCTCAAGGCCACATGTGGCCCTCTAGGTCCTCAAGTGTGGCCCTTTGACTGAATCCAAACTTCACAGAACAAACCCCCTAAGTAAAAGGATTTGTTCTGTAAAACTTGCACTCATTCAAAAGGCCACACCTAAGGACCTAGAAGGCCACATGTGACCTTAAGGACACAGGTTCCCTATCCATGGATGGTCCCCCAGTCCAGGAGGCTGAGCTGCCACCTCTATGCATCAAGGAAGAGTTATAATAACAATTATACCAACATAATCCCCAACAAATAAAGAATATTCTGGGGAGTGAAAAGAGTTAGGTTCACAGTTTAGTTCTGGTCCTATATATCACAGTCTCAAGCTCCAAGTCCAAAACCATACCTTAAGCTTTAGGCCCAGGCACCTTGGCTCCTCTAGGCTCTCCCCCTGAGGCTGGCTGCACATCCAAATTGGAATCCTGACTCCAGGGTCATCATGGTTTGGTTTCTGAGTCAATGAGGATTTCACCTCCTGCACCTGAAACTGGGAAGGACAAACAACATTGACCAAACAGAAAAACCAGGCCTATTTCTAAGGGCCATGGGACATGCTGGGAGTAAGCAGTAAGTCATTCTCACCCTCCCTTATTGACCTTGAAAAACTCTGAAACTACCTCTCCAGGAAAAATCCTGGAACAGTGGAGCCAACAGAAAGATGGGGTGCAGCAGTCTTCTAGCTTGTGAGGCTAGGAAGATTAACAGGAAAGGTCCCTCTTGCTGTAGCTGAAGGGGACTAGTACAAAACAGGAGAAGTAACAGCAAGCCATCAGGAAGCCCAACCTTGGCAAATCAGGGGGAGAGCTTGAGACTTAGGGTGGTGGAGCAGGCAAGTGCCAACACCAGGACCCCCTGTGTGCCTTGGCACAGCCAGGGGAACTAGCAGGTGCCAGCATGGAAATACACCATGAATGTCTATCAGGAGTTGAACATACCTGTGCTCTAGCACAGCCTAAGGAGAGGTGGTGACCTCCAGCAGCCAGAGCACCCCCACCCCTACTCTCTACCCAGAGAGCTTCAGTGTAATCCCAGGGAAATGCAGAAAAATTCCACCTCGGAGCAGCTAGGTGGTACAGTGGATAGAGCACCAGCCCTGGAGCCAGGAGGACCTGAGTTCAAATCCGGCCTGAGACATGTAATACTTCCTACCTGTGTGACTCTGGACAAGTCACTCAACCCCAATTGCCTCACTAAAAAAAGGAAAAAGAAAAACCCCACCTGTCCACAGTACACACTATCCAACACCAGCAGCTCCAGCTCAGCACCAGACAAGCTACCAGACCCCTACAGCCTCCAGCTACCAGCACACAAAACCAGTAACCAAAACAAGAAGTGTGGAACAGTGCCCCCTGTGCCCTAGAAGCAGAGATCAAGAGCAAAAACAACAAAGAAAAACAGTGACCATATATTCTTACTATGGGGACAAGGAAGATCAAAACAAAAAATCAGAAGACAATATTGTCAATATATCTATAACCAAAACATAAAAGGGGAATATGAACTGGTCTCAAGCCCAAAAAGCCTTCTTGGAAGAGCTGAAGAAGGATTTTTTAAAAGTCAAATAAGAGAGGTAGAAGAAATTTTGAACAATTCCTTTAAAAATACAATTGACAAAATGGAAAAAAAATACACTGAAGAAAATAACTCCTTAAAAAGTAGAATTGGCAAAATGGAAAAGGAGGTACAAAAGCTAACTGAAGAAAAGAATTCATTAAAAATTAGAATTGGGCAAGTGGAAGATAATGACTCTATAAGATACCAAGAATCAGTCAAACAAAATCAAAAGAATGAAAAAAAATAGAAGAAAATGTAAAATACCTCATTGGAAAAACAACTGACCTGAAAAAGAGATCCAAGAGAGATAATTTAAGAATTATTGGTCTACCTGAAAGCCTTGATCAAAAAAAGAGCCTAGACAGCATCTTTCAAGAAATCATCAAGGAAAACTGCCCTGAGGTCCTAGAACCAGAGGTTAAAATAGTCATCTAAAGAATGGACAGATCACTTCCTGAAAGAGATCCCTAATTGAAAATGCCAAGGAATATTATAGCCAAATTCCAGAATTATCAGGTCAAGAAGAAAATACTGCTAGCAGCCAGAAAGAAACAATTCAGATATCATAGAACCACAGTTAATGCAGGACCTTGCAGCTCCTATATTAAAAGATCAGAGGGCTTGGAATATGATATTCTGTAATACAAAGGAGTTTGGATTGTAACAAAGGGTCAACCACCCAGAAAAATTGAGCATAACCTTTCAGGGGAGGAGATGGACATTCAATGAAATAAGGGACTTCCAGACCTTCCTGATGAAAAGACCAGAGCTCAATGGAAAGTTTGAACTTCAAATACAAAACTCAAGAGAGGCATAAAAAGGTAAACAAAAAAGAAGAAAAAAACGTTATTCAATAAGGGCAAACTGTTTCCATCCCTACATGGGAAGATGATACTTGTAATTCTTGAGACTTGTATCTTTATTACAACATTTAGAAGGGATATGCATAGACAGAGGGTGTGGGTAAAGTTTACTTTGATGTGATGATAAAAAACCTAATTAAGTGGTGAAAAGGGATTGTAATGGAAGAAGAGAAAAGGAGGAAGAAGAAAAAGGTAAATTATGTCACATGAAGAGGCACAAAGACATATCACAATAGAGGGAAAGAAGAGAGGGAAGATGAATATTGTTTGAACCTTACTTTCATCAGATTAGGCTTAAGGAGAGAATAACATACTCAGGTAGAGAAATCTAACTTGCCATATAGGCAGTAGGAAGGGAAAGGGGGGGTAGGGAGGGGTTAGATAGAAGGAAGAGAAAAAGGAGTAAGGGAAAAGAGAAAGAAAAGAGTGGGGGCTGATAGAAGGGAGGGCAGATTGAGGGAGGCTGTGGTCAAAAGCAAAACTCTAGTGAGGAGGTATAAGTAAGGTGAATTTTAGTGTGTGTAAAGTGGATTTTTGTTATTCTTTCTTAGAGTCTTCTTTCCCCGGATCCATAGCCATAACAATCTCTAGTTTTCAGGTGTTAGATATTAATTCTCATGATCATGGTTGAAAACAGTTTCTATTTCACAGTCACAGTTGATTAAGGGATGAAGTAATGTAAAATTGTGAGACTATTGCTGACAATATGCCTTCTTTGTCTGTTGCCCTATAAAGCAAGTGGTCACTGGTCAGTGAGTAGGGACCCCTTGAGGGGTGAGTGCACAAGCTGGAATGCTGTGCATGCCTTGATTGGCTCCAATCAATTAAAGGGATTATTGCCCCCCACATCACACCAGTCCCTATGAGAAGGTTTGTTAGGGAATTCTATAACACTTGGTGCTCCCAATACCAGGAAACTCCCTTTGAGAAGACTAGACTGGACTAAAGTAAACTTATTTAATCCCTTATTATGACTCCATTCCCGTCTTCCTGTCTGACCTGATCAAAAGTGAACCTGCTAGTGAGTGAGGTGCCAGAAGCCCTCCTGTGCCTCCTACCTAAGAAATAGCATAGTCAATGGGTTTACCTGTTTAACAGGAGGGAAAGGGAGAAAGGATAAATAAGGGCCATGGGACCTAAAAGAAGTGGGGAAAAGGATCCCTCACTATTCAGTTCATAGTGCTTGCACTGTGGGTAAATGTTCACCTTCTCTGGTCACCACAGAAGAAAGAGTGCTCAGGAGAGCAAGACTGTCTGAGTCTGGCAGTTTTATAGATGTGACCAGTTCCTTCTACACATTGAAGTAAAGGATACTATTTCCACCCATGTGGTAAGAAAACATAGAATGTCTTCTCCCAGAAGCAGGGTCTTTCCATATTAGCTGATCTAACAGGGCTTCTTAAACTTTTTCTACTCACAATCATGCCAGCACTTCTTAAATGGTGGGTTGCTACCCCATTGGGACTCACCATTTAAGAAGTGTTCTAGACATGCTCAAAGATCTACATGACACTATCCATAAATATATATATATATATATATATATATAAACTTTCAGTATTTTTTAAATGGTATTGAATTATAGTAAGAGTGCTATTTGTTTTAGATGGCTTTGTGTGGTTTTTCTTTAAAAGAGGAAAGAAAATATCCTTGGAATTTGATAGGTTCAGGGAAATTAGGTGAGCTCCTGAGCCCACATCATTAGACTTAATGGAATTCTCACTACTTTATGAGTCAAATATACTTTTCTTATTGAGCATTGCCATTATGACAGCTAGCTGAGGGAAGTCAAATTCATCTAAATCAACACTTGACCTTTGCCATAAAAAGTTAGTATTTTATAGTCTCCAAGTACCTGACTTCATTGCAATATTGAACAGAGATTATATATTTAGATTTTTGTTGTCTAGAATGTATTGTGGTATATGGTATAAGATACTGATACTAGTCTTTTTCTTGGGGTAAGGGGAATGGCAAGTAACTTTTCTCCATATCTTATTGAATAGAGTCTCTTCCCCAGTAGTTTTTTTTTAATTCTTGGGTTTACCAAAGATCAATGTAATGTACATTTGCTTTTAGATGTTCCTTACATGGTCTATTTTCCCAGTTTCCATTCTTTTCTTGCAAAAAAAAAATGAGAATTTTTAGATAATTACTACTTTATACTATAGTTTCAAATTTGTTAGTACCGGAGTCCTTTCCTATATTGTTATCATAACCTCTAGCTTTTTTTGCCTTTTTATTCCTCCATATGAATTTTATTATTTTCTAATTTTATAAGGAATATTTCTTTTAATTGCCATAACACTAACTCTATGTAGTACTTGAATAGTATTTTCAGGTTCCTTCCATTGACTTGGTCCAAGCATATGTATCCAATTATTTAAGTTGAATTGTACATCTAGAAAAAATGTTTTATAAGTCTATTGAACATTATGTATCTTGTTAGGCTATTACCAGCTATTTAATGCACTTTGTTGCTGTTTTAAATGGAATTTCTCCTTTTATTTCTTGCTCCTGGGTTTTATTAGTAATAAAAAGAAATTGCTTTATTTTTAAGATTCATGTTATATCCTGTTACCTTACTCGAAGTTATTGCTTGGTTAAAATTTTGTTGGCTACCTAGTGATTTTAATACCACATCACAGGAAATAAAGAAAACTGTCTAGAACTTTTGAATATAAGCAACAAATCAGTAATCAAGAGAATCCATGGGTTAAAGCTAAAATACCACAAAAAAAATCTGAATTAATTAAATAAATCTAATTTAGTTAATTTTAACAATTTAAATGACAACCAATTTGGCAAGTGGCTTCCTGGCCTGCAAAGATGAATGAAACATAATTCAAGTAACACAGTTTTATTTTGTGCTTAAAATAATTGAAGAAAGGAAAGAAATATTATATTCTAAACAAAATGGAAGCAAATTTGCAACTCTTTGAGGAAGGTCCTATTTTATATCCTCATTTTATAGTTGAAGAAATTGAGGCTAGAAGAGTTTAAATAACTTACCCTGGGTCAGGCAACCGGTAAATATCTAAGACTGGATTTTAACCCAGGTCTTCTTGATGGTAAGTTCAATCCATGGAATGACTTAGATGACTAATACAATAAATGTATAATATGTTGTACAATAAGTACAATGATCAACAAAAGAATCTGGAATTAAACCAATTATGTCATGTTTGTAGGTTGTGGTTCCATAAAAAAATTAAATTTCCATTATTTGTCCTTTGAACTTCTCATTATTTAAATAGATAAAATTATTTTGTCTCTATGTAGATTTGTTGATATATATTTCCTTTTTTGTCAATATTTTATTGTGTTATGTGCCCTAGAGGGAGACAACTTGTCATAGCGGGTGGAGCACAGGATGTGGAGTTAAAAATATGAGTGTAAATCTTCCCTCAAAAATCTATTAGCTGTGAGATCCTGGGCATGTCACTGAACCTCTCAGGCTCAGTTTCCTCACCTGTAAGATGGGGATAATAATATTATTTATCTTAAAAGTGTACTTTATAAATGAGATAATATATGTGAAGTGTTTTGCAAATGTTAAAGCATTTAGCTATAAAATATTAACCATTATTGTTATGTTATGTTTGATATTTGTACCTATATTTCTTTATTATTTCTTAATATCCTAGCACATGATCAATAAAGTTTCCTTGCAATATTATAAAATGTGTATAAACATTAAGGTTTGACTCATAAAATCAGCAAATTTGTGACATAATTGGTTTTGCTAATATTCCCTTTAGATCATTGATTTCTTTCTTATCTTTCTTGATATAGTTATCTGTCTGGAAAGAAAAATCACATTCAATACACCTACAGTTATTATTTAACTATTTAGGTTTTTAAAAAAACTTTGTATTTTTCCTTTAAGTATTTAATACAGTGGGTTTTTTCCCATTATTCAGGGTGCCTTTAATCATATAATTTTCCTGTTCTCTATCATTACTATATGTATAACATATATGTATATGTATATATACACATGTTTATTTTATAAATAATATATATACACATATGTATGTATATATATTATTGCCTTGTTTAATATCATGGTTGTTCACATTTTTAATTGAACCAAAGCTTAATAAATTCTACTGCAACTTTTTAAAAGTATGTTTTTGTAAAAATAAAATCTGATTTAAATAATGGGAGAAATATGAATTTTTCATGGGTAGGCATGGCCAATATAATAAAAATGACAATTTTACCCAAACTAAGTTATATATTCAATACCATCCCAATTAAATCACACAAAAATTACTGTATTAGAAAAAAATAACAAAATTCATTTGGAAAAACAAAAAGTCAAGAATATAAAAGGAAATAATGAAAAAAGTATAAAGGAAGGTTTAGCAGTAATAGATATTAATCTGTATTATAAGGCAATAATTATCAAAAATACCTGGTAGTGGTTAGAATGGTGGATCAATGGAAGAGAGTGGACATAATTTGCAGCAGCAAATAAACATATTAACCTCATATTTGACAAGTAAAAAGATAAGATTTGAGAATAAAACTCATTATTTGGCAAAAATTGTGAAAACTGGAAAGCAATATGGCAGAAACTGAGCATGGACCAATATCTTACACAATTTAACAAGATAACACCAAAATATATACATAACTTACATATGAGGAGAGATTTTACAAGAAAATTAGAACATGGAACATATTACTTATCAGACTAATGGATAGGCAAATAATTTATGAGTAAAAATTCATAAGGGCAAAGTTAAGAGTAAAATAGATAATTTCAATTACATTAAATTAAAAAGGCTTTGCACAAATAAAACAAATATAGACAAGATCAGAAGGAAAGCAAGAAATTGGGGGAAAATATTTATAGATAGTTTATCAGATAAAGGTCTTATATTTAAAATTTATAAATAATATTGTCAAATATATAAGAATATGAGTCATTCCTCAACTGATAGATAGTCAAAGGACATGAACAGGCAGTTTTCCAATGAAGAAATCAAAGCAATTTATAGTCATATAAAAAAGGTCTAAATTATTATTGTTTAGAGAAATGCAGATTATAAGAACTTTGAGATATCATTTTATACCTACCAGACTGTCTAAAATGATAGAAGGGAAAAGTGACAAATGTTGGAGAGGATATGGAAAAATTGGGACATTAATTCAGTGTTGGTAGAATTATGAACTGATCTAACCATTATGGATAGCAATCTGGAATTATGCCCCAAGAGTTATTAAACTACCTATACTCTTTAATCTATTTCCAAAGATGATTAGGGAAAATGGAAATGGACCTATATGTTTATAGCAACTCTCTTTGTGATGACAAAGAAATGTACATTGTAGGGATGCCCATCATTTGAGGAATGGCTAAACTAGTTGTAGTATATTATTGTGATAGAATACTATTATACTATAAGAAATGATGAGCTCAATGATTTTAGGAAAAAAAACATGAAAAGACTTACATGAAATAATAAAGTGAAATGAGTAGAACCAAGAGAACATTGTATACAGTAACAGCAATATTGTATTAAGAACAACTTTGAACAAATAAGTTACTTCATCTATTATAAATACCCAAATTAACTCTAAAGAACATATAAAGAGTCTATCTGCCTCCAAAGAACTGATAAATAGAGGTATGTATGTAATAATTTTCCATATATATAAATATATATGCATGTATGTGTGTATGTGCATTTGTGTATATATGTGTATTTGCATGTATGTATGTATATGTATGTATACATATATACTTATACATACACATACACACCCCTATTTATGTCTAATGGTAGCCATATTTAGGGTGGGAAAGAGGGAAGAGAAAAAAGGGGAAAAAAGAAATTTGCATGATATGTTGTATATTTGAAAGGAATAGCAAAATGTACATAGGAGATTTGCAGTTTCATATATAATCTTTGTTTTATTGTACTATGTTGTAGAAATGCTTGTTTTATTCCATAAATTAAAATAAAACAAAGTAAAAAAAATGTATATTTCTTTGGTTTACTTTGAGAGTACAGAAAATACCTAGATTTTCTTGTTTAATCCATTTTTGCTATGTTCTTTCTTTTTATGGGTGAGTTAATTCCATTGACTTTCATGATTTTGATTGTTAAACTTATTTTTCCTTCAGTTATATTCTGTCACTATAGATCTTTCTTCCATCTAACCTTTCCTTCCTTTTTTTCAAACATTAAAGCACAGAGCTTGTCTCTCCTTGTTTATTCACTGTTTCTTAAACACAATAAGATTCCTAAGGGAAAATAGTCTTGTCTCTCCCTTTTAGTATCTAAGCACTGGATCATCATTTAGCCAGTTCAAGCCATTTAGATTTATTTACCTTTCTTACATTTCTTTTGACAACTGTATTTCCATTTCAAAAATTGTTTCCAATTTTTGGTTTTCTGAAGAGCTATGTTTGAAAGGAATCAATTTTATTCAAACTTTCAGAATATATTTTCTTGTATGCAAAATATATACTTTTGCTTTTCAGTCTATCATATTCTAATTTTCCCTTTCCTCTCTTGTTGATGGCAATGAGTGATAAGTTGCTTGATCTATTTTTATTAGAATCTCCTGGCATTTGGTCTTCAAAATGGTCTTCAACCATCTTATATGGCTTTGTTGAGCCTTGTCTTCCAGGTCAAAATTTAAAAAAAAAATTTTATTTATTTCAATTTACCCCATTTCCTGTATTTCTCAGTTGCATGTGAAAACAATTTTTTAACATGTGTTTTAAAACTTTGGGTTCCAAATTTTCTCCCTTCCTCCCTCACTGAATTGAAAAGGCAAGCAACTTGATACAGGTTATACATGTGTAGTCATGCAAAACACTTCCATAGTACTCATGCTGTGGAAAACTAAGTATATTTCCCCTAATCCTATCCCACTCTCAAATTATTCTATTCTCTCTTTTGACCCTGTCCCTCCTCAGAAGTATTTGCTTCTGATTATCCCTCCCCCCAATCAGCCCTCCCCTCTATCATCCTCCTGCTCTCTTGTCCCCTTCCCCTGCCCCATTTTCCTATAGGGTAAGATAGATTTCCATACCCAATTGAATGTGTATATTATTCTCTCTTTAAGCCAAATCCAATGAGAATAAAATTCACTCATTCCCTCTCATCTTCCCCCTTTTCCCCTCCACTGTAGAAGTCTTTTCTTGTCTGTTTTATGTGAGATAATTTACCCCATTCTACCTCTCCCTTTCTCCTTTTCCCAGTATAATCCTCTCTCACTCCTTAATTTTATTCTCCAGATATCACCCCTTCATCTTCAACTCACCCCATGCACTCTATCTACCTATCTATCTATCTATCTATCTATCTATCTATCTATCTATCTATCTATCTATCTATCTATCTATCTACATACATATAATTTTTTCCCTCCAACTACCCTAATACTGACAAAGGTCTCATGAGTTACAAATATCATCTTTCCCTGCAGGAATGTAAGCAGTTCAACCTTAATAAGTCTCTAATGATTTCTCTTTCCTGTTTACCTCTTCCATGTTTCTCTTGAGTCTTTTATCTGAAAGTCAAATTTTCTATTCAGCTCTGGTCTTTTCATCAAAAATGCTTGGAAATCCCCTATTTCACTGAATGATCATTTTTCCCTCTGAAGGATTATACTCAATTTTTCTGGGTGGGTGATTCTTGGTTGTAATCCTATCTCCTTATCCATCCAGAATATTACATTACATGCCCTCTGGTCCCTTAATGTAGAAACTGCTAAATCTTGTGTTATCCTGATTGTGTTTCCACAATACTTGAATTGTTTCTTTCTGGCTGCTTGTAATGTTTTCTCCTTGATCTGGGAACTCTGAAATTTGGCTACAATATTCCTAGGAGTTTTCCTTTGGGGAACTCTTTCAGGAAGTGATCAGTGGATTCTTTCAATTTCTATTTTGCCCTCTGGTTCTAAAATGTCAGGGCAGTTTTCCTTGATAATTTCTTGAAAGATGATGTCTAGGCTCTTTTTTTTTTTATCATGGCTTTCAGGTAGTCCAATGATTTTTAAATTCTCTCTCCTGGATCTATTTTCCAGGTCAGTTGTTTTTCCAATGAGATATTTCACATTGTCTTTTATTTTTTAATTCTTTTGGATTTGTTTTACATTGTCTTGATTTCTCACAAAGTCACTAGCTTCCAATTGCTCCATTCTAATTTTTAAGGAAGTATTTTCTTCAGTGAGCTTTTGGACTTCCTTTTCCACTTGGCCAATTTTGCTTTTTAGGGTGTTCTTCTCCTCATTGGCTTTTTGGACCTCTTTTGCCATTTGGGTTAAGCTATTTTTTAAGGTGTTATTTTTTTCAGTATTTTTTAGGGTCTCCTTTAGCAAGCTGTTGACTTGTTTTTCATGATTTTCTTGTATTACTCTCATTTCTCTTCATTTTCTTCTACTTCTCTTACTTGTTTCTCAAACTCCTTTTTGAACTCTTCCATGACCTGGAATTGATTCATATTTTTCTTGGAGGCTTTGGATGTAGGAACTTTTACTTTGTTATCTTCTGGTTGCATGTTTTGATCTTTGTTACCAAAGAAAGATTCTTTGGTCTGACTTCTTTCAGACCTGTGTTTATTCGTGATCCCAGCCAATTACTTGAGTTTTAAACTCTTTGTTAATGTAGTGGTCTGCTTCCAGTGTGGGTAATGTACTGTCCCAAGCTTCAGGGGTTTTGAGCAGCTATTTTCAGAGATATTTCTAGGGACCTGTAAATTTTCTGTTCTTCCAATGTGGCATGATAAGGGGCAAGGTGTTTACTCCTTTCCTGGCCTGTGCTCTGGTCTATGAGTGAACTCAAGCACTCTTTTCTGCCTTGGAACTGTGAGGAGAATTTCCTCTTCACAACAAGCTATACCATACCAGAGCTCCCCCTCGCCCCAGCACCACCACCCAGAACTGTGACCCAGATCCATGCTTGGTCAAAGCAAAAGAATCCTGCACCAGCAGAGAGATCCCTATATTCCCCCTCTGATCAGCCCCCTCAGTCTGTGGGTCAGAAACTCCAGAAGCAGCCATTGCCCTGGGGTCAAGCTCAGGGAATAGAGCTGGAACTCCGCTGTGGTTCTCTTTTAGCATTGCGGAAACAGACTTTTCCCACTGACCTTCTAAGTTGTCTTTGTCATTTGTGGGTTGAGAAGTCTGGAAACCACCACAGCTGCCTGTGATTCAGTCCTCTGAGGCCTGCCCTAGGTTCACTGAGGCCTGCCTTGCCTGCGCACCCACACCAAACTGCACTCCTCTCCCCACCTGGCCTGCTATACCTTTCTCATTAACCACCCAGGCTGTCTTGGCTATAAATTTGTTTCACTTTGTCTTTTTTTGGGGTTCTGCTGCTTTAGAATTTGTTTAGAGCCATTTTTATAAGTATTTGGAGGGTTTGGGGGGAGAGCTCAATCAAGTTACTGCTTTTACTCCATCATCTTGGCTCCACCCTCAAATATTTTTTGATAGTATATTTTGCATGTCCTTTGAATCTTGCTTTCTTTTATCTTTACTCAAATAATTCTTCTTTTATCATTGTACTTTTTATTTCTGTCTTCTCAGTTCTTTTCCCCACCCCAAGATGTCCACAGAATTGTTAAGGTTTTTCAAGTTCCTAATCCAATTTTTTTTTTCAAACAGAGCTTTAATAATCATTCCTTATCTTGTTTTGCAACTCAATTAACTTGCAAGTCAAGAACTCACCTTCCTGATGTCATTGGTCCTCTTCAAGAATGAAAGACAAACAAAAACATTTAGTAGACTTTTAATCAATCTTGGAGTTCTTTTGGATATTGTTTTCTTTTATAAAGTTCTAGTAGCAATTACAAAATTATATAACCATCTGCTGATGAAGTTATTCTCACATTCTTTCACCCAGTAATATTTCTTCATTGTGTGAGAGCTTTCCTTTACTTGCTATATTTTCAGTCTGTTTTCTATTTTTTTCTATGATTTCCTTTTAAGGATTTTCCTTCCTTTCCCATATTTTAATTGTTATTTTACTTTATGTGGTGTATTTCTAGCAGTTTTGAGGTTGGGCTGTGGGGGAAATGTGCTCATATAACAACACTTAATGAATAGAAGTCCACTCTTGATCTAATTTTTTTTAAAAAAAAGTAGATTTAATAGGAACAGTGGAACCTTTTAGGACATCATCTTAAGTTTATCCTAAAGTCCTTGAGAATAGGAATTATTTCACTTCTTGTCTTTGTGACCCCAGCACAATGCCTAATTCTTCCACTTACTAAATGCCTGTGTGGTAAGTGAGCAGACAGTGTTGACCTAGAACTACAAGACCCTAATAGAACTAGGTCGCAGTGACAAGGACTCAGTGAAACTCAATAAGCATTTGTTAAGTGCCTACTACATGCCAGGCACTATGTTCACTGCTGAGGATACAATGAAAGTCATGACAGTCCCTGCCCTCAACAATCTAATGGGCAAAGTCACATATAAAAAGAAGTCTAAAAGTAAATGGAGGAGGAAAGAAGAGGGAAGTATTACATGGCATTGGGCTATGATGAACTCCTGTACCAAAGGAGGGAAATGATCTGGGGAGGTGAGAGTTTGAGAGTTCAATTTGTCTTGCAGAATGATGAGTTTCTATGAATCATAAAGTCTAGGAAAGCAATCAAGTGGGAAATGAGGTGAATTCTCTTAGAGCCTTTCTTAAATGGCAGAGATAAAGGGAGAAGATCTCCAATGTTCACTTTCCACCCTCCTTAATCAGAGGGAGGAATGGGTCCTGGGGGAGGGGGTGTACTAAGAAGTGAGAGTTTCAAAGTTGATTTCATCTTGGGGAATGGTGAGCTTGTGTAGATCATGAAGTCTAGGAAAGCAGCTAGGTAGGAAATGGTGAAGAAGGGAAGACTAAGTACTTAGGTCAAGATCATTTTGCTTACTGCATATTTCTACCAGAAGGCAAGGGGAAGGAGAGTTCAGATTCATGGTTTCTCATAGTCTGTTTCATGCTTTTTCTGCAATAAGAGGGGTTGGCAGGCATGGTAATCCAAGAAAATGGTTACACTGGCTGTTCAGTCTGTTCAAAGTGAGATAATGCATGCATAGTGTTTTCAAACTTTAAATAATTAGAAAATGTGAGCTAGTACTATTTTGTTGGTTGGTCATATACTGTTGGAAAGACTTTAAGTGCTGACATTCTTCAGCTCAGAGGTGACAATAAAAAGTTTAAGTTTCTAATAGACACAGCTTTAGCCAGGGAAGAAAAGCCAGACTTTTGTATTTTCAGTCAATCAATTAATCAATCAACAAACACTTATTAAGCATCAGTGTCAGGAACTATGCTATACTGCACTGGGGATACAAGGATGAAGAGTGAAACAATATCTATTCTTGAAGAACTCAGGATGAACTCATTTCCATACATCTAAATCTTCAGGCAATGAAAGCTGCATCTGTTCCCTACTTATTAAATTCTAAAGTTCAGAGTTCTGCTACATGACTTTATATATAATATGAAATGTATATACTTCTAAAAATGTTTTAAAATTGATGCAATATTTACCCAGGAGATAACCTCTTTAAAATGTAAGTCCATAATTCTTGTGTTTAAAATGAGTTTCTTTTTAAAAAAACATTTCCATCTATTTAACTATATATCTTTCAGCTTCATATTATTTATAAATAATGTGATATGTGCATATAGTTAATTTTTGATTATTCATAAGCAGAATAGCATTAATAAATTTCAGAATGTCAGTCTCTTTGGAACATAAAACACCAACTATTAAAATTAAAACATTCTCATATTTAATAAATGGTGTGTGTATTCAGGAGAACTAAAAAGAATGAGTACGGCAATAGGTCCTTATAGTAAAGTTACAAGACTGAGAGAAGACTGTTTTGCAAAGCACCTGTAATCAGTTAGAGAAGCTTCAATCACTCAAAAGGCAGCTGCTTATGCTGGTAAAAGACTGTGTCAACTTGGGAAAATTCTCTTCAGGCAGTGTAAAATGGGAGACATTGCTATTCAAATAATTTTGCTGATTGGCCATCCTCTGGGACTTTCCCTTAAGTTGTGTGGAAATGAAATGGGTGGTGGAGGGGGATCTCTCTCATTCAGCTTATACTGCCCTCTTGCCAAACGTGTGGCTTTTGCTTGCTTTCAGGATTAACCCACATATGTCTAAGATAATCAAAACAAGTTGGAAATTCCAGAAAGTCTTTAAGAGAAAGAAACTCCTCAAAAGTGGTCACTTATGTGATACTGCGATAAACAAACAAACAAACAAACAAAACTGAGAAATTGATTCTTAAAGCAATGAGTTACCAGTTAGCTCAGACTGGTAGTGAAAGATGCTGAGGTCAAGACTTAGCTGTGATCCATGCACATAACTAAAATCCCTGACTGGGGTCATGCTTCACAAACATGTCCATACAGTCATAACTCCTCTGAACTGGGAATGACTAGAAAGGAAATATAATCCAACACCCTCTCTATTACATGAAAATAGAGGTCATTTGGATAAAAAATTGGATAAGGTGGATAAAGCACTGGAGTTGGGATCAGAAGAACTGAAGAAGACATTTGTCAGTACTTGCTATGTCTAGTACTGTCTAGTACATCTAGTACTAGATGGCTGTCATTTGATCACTACACCTTACTTTACTGACTATCCACCTCTTAGAGTTGTGAGAATTAAATGAGATAATGAAAGCAGAGTGTTTAAAAAAAAACCAAATTACTGTGCAATTTCACTGTATGGAAGGAGGTAGGGGAAGGAATAAGAATTGATAGTGTCTACTATAATTTATATAGTGCCTACTATGTGCCAAGCATTGTACTAAGTACTTTACAAATATTTTCTCTAAACCTTTTATGGTCTGCCCCTCCCCCTTTCTAGTCTTTTGATACTTCATACTAAAACTGCCACCACCACCGGGTATTCATTGAACCAGCAACATTGGCCTCATTGCTATTCCTCAAACAGGATAGTCCAAATTCCCAGCATTTTCACTGCCACCCCCCCCCCCCACCTGGCATGCTGTCTTTTCCCATTTCCTCCTGGCTTCCCTGACTTCTTTCATGTCCCAGCTAAAATCCCATCTTCTACAAAAAGCCTTTCTGACCTTCCCCACTTAATGCTAGTGGACTCCCTCTGTTGATTATCTCCAATTTATCCTGTACATAATTAGTTTGTATATAGTTGTTTGCATGTTGTCTCTCCCATTAGAATGTGAGCTTCTTGAGAATAGGGACTGCCTTTGCCTTTTTTTTAGCTGTCACCTGCACTTAGCACAGTGTGTGACATAGACATATAATAGACAATAAATACTTATTGGCTGACTGACTGAAGCAGGCACTGTGGATTGCTTAGAGCTTGATGAGATGTCGAAGGGGCCAAGGTCATCCAATGAATCCTGGGCCATCACCAGTCCTCCTGACTTTTGTTTTGCCACTAGACTTTGATGACTTAAGAAGAGAGAGTGAGGCTGACAACTTTATGCAGCTCTGCTTCACGTAAGTCTAATTCATGCATGAGTAAAGACGTCACCCATGGTGTCATTGATCCTTTTCAAAAACAAAGGACAAACAACATTGATTGAGTGATGGACATCATCTTGTAACTTGTAAGGGCTTAATACATACTTGTTGAATTGGAACACTTCTGCAATATCCCTTGGTTAAACATCTCCAATGAGAAGTGAACATGATGTCCCATGAGACAGATCCCATGAGAAAGATTGTAGACTAATAATTACAAAGCCATTACTACTGTTAGAAATGTAATTTCAACCACCTTTATGGAAGAAGGGCAATAACCACATAAAACTAATTGCCTTCTGAATGTTGGATTTTCTTTAAAAAAGAAAAGGTCAAACATCAGCAAATGTCAGGCTAACTGCTTTTGGAAATGACAACAAGGATAGCTGAAGAATTTTAAAGTATTGAATTCCTTTCCTTGTCAGAGGTAACTCAGAATGAAATTTCAATGTGCTATATGAATCTTAAAGTAGCAATTTTTCATTTGTAAAACAAGAAATCTATCTATGTCTCCTGAATATCTTAGAGGAAGAATTGAATAAGTAAATGAAGAATAATTTATTGAGTATATAATTGCAGAACTATTGAAAAAAATTCTGAAATAATTCTAGTGATTTGACTACTATTTTGAAATACATTTTGTTGATGCCTTTTCTTTCTTTATTACCATGATTTCTGGAAATGTTCATCTCCCCCAAGCCCTACTTTAAAATTGAACTCTCCCTCATAAGAGAGAAACAGTTAAGTTAAAATGTCTGACGTAGTGTCTGCATATGACAATGTACATATGGCAATGTATGTCATTCTCTAACAGTATTCCAACTTCTCTGCCAAGAAGAGGGAATGTATCTTTCACTATCTGTTCTCCAGGAACATTAGACATTTTTTTTCAAGTACTCAAAAGTTCAACTACTTTTTAGTGATACTTTCATTTGCTTTGTGGATATCTTGTTGTTCTGCTGTCTACACACCTATTCATTCAAATAGTTTTGTGATTTTATGAATTCCTCCTGTTCATCATTTCTTACTACACAATTATAGCTCATTATGTTCATGTACCATCTGACCACATTTCTGGAAAAGGTGTTACTGGCCACTTTTCGTATGACCTAGATTCTAATTAGAGTAGAAGTGGGGGAGGAAGGTATTGATTGAGTCAATCAATCAATCCACCCCAGTTAAAGTAACTATCTTAAACAGGTGACAACATCTATATTATATTGAATCAATCACAGAAGGGTACCATAGAAGGTGATTTTTTTTCTTGATCTATTTGGAAGCAATGACAGCCAGTGGATGAAAATGAATTAACACTGCACAGTTGTGTTTAGATTGGCTGAGGAGATTTGCTCATGTACTACAGGACTGAGTGAAATATCAAGTATTTCAGAAGTCATACATTCCAGTATTTAGCAAGTAAGTAGTGGGAGCTGTCCCAGTCAATCCCTTAAAAAGGATTTGGTTATGTGTGGTTGGGGCACAGTTAGGAGAACACCTCTTTCTCCCTTTTTCCAACTAGAGGAAGACCTTGATAATATCATAAGGTTAGAGGATTTGGACTTCTTTTTGTCATCCCACCAGCATCCCAGGGACTGCAGCAGCTAGTGGCAGTTTTTGTATCAAGACCTGAGGACAGATGATTCACTGAGGAAAGGCAGTTTCAAGGTTCTGTAAGGATCCCAGCAGAAAATTATACCATGCCTAAGGGTATCTTCATGAGAGCCTTATGAAGTAGAGAAAGGATTTTAAACAATAGTATTTCTAGGAACTTTTAGTTACCCACTTAATTACATGTATTCTCCAAGCTTAACATTCTGGATTCTGCATGTACTTGTAGGATAGGATGCCCTGATTTGTACCAACTATTCTATTGTACCACTTCACTAAATGCCTGCTTTTAAAAGTGGATTGTCTGCCCGCCTAATTATTATCAACTCATAATCAATGAGGAAAACACACTAGTAGCTATAGCTATATAGCATGAGCTGTAGAATTAAGATAATAACTATTCCCCCCACCTCAGGCCCACTAGGACTGACTGCAACCACTGAGAGGAGAAATAGTACCAAAGATGGCAGAGAAAAGCAGTGACTTGCTTGAGTTCTCCCTCAAAACACTCCAAATACCTATAAAAAAATGGTTCTAATCAAATTCTAAAGCAGTAGAATCCACAAAAAGACAGAGTAAAAAAAGTTTACAGCCCAAAATAGCCTGGATGGTTGATCAGAAAGGTATATCATGCTAGACTGGGAGAGAAATGCAGTTCAGAATGGGCATGCAGGACTCAGTGAACCTGGAACAGACCTCAGAGGACTGAATCGTGGGCTGCTGTTGCAGTTTCCAAACTTCTCAACCCATAAACACCAAAGACAACTTAGAAAGTCAATAGGAAAAGTGTGTCTGCTGTGAGAGAGAAGCAGGGCAGCCCCAGTCCCTGAGCACAGACCAGAGGTAGCAGCTGGCTCCAGAACTTCTGGCCCACAGACTGAGGGGGAATCCAGTGACTGATCAGAGGGGGATTGCAGGGATCTCTCTGCTGGTGCAGAATTATCTTGCTTTGCCCATGCTTGGATCCAGGTCACAGTTCTGGGTGGCAGTCCTGGGGTGAGGAGGAGTGCTAGTGTGGTAGAGATTATAGTGACAGTGGAGAGGAAATCCTCTTCACAGTTCCAAGACAGAAAAGAGTGATTGTGGTCACTCATAGACCAGAGCACAGGCCAGGAAAGGAGTAAACACCTCGCCCTTGATCATACCACCTGGAAGAACTGAAAATTTTCAGGTCCCTAGAAATATCTCTGAAAACAGCTGCACAAAACCCCCAAAGCTAGGGACAGTACATTCTCCATACTGGAAGCAGACTCCTATCTTAACAAAGAATTTAAAACTCAAGTAATTGGCTGGGATCATGAGCAAGCAGTGCAAAAAGAATCAGACCATACAATCTTTCTTTGGTAACAAAGAAGATCAAAACATACAACCAGAAGAAGACAATACAGTCAAAGCTCTTATATCCAAAGCCTCCAAGAAAAATATGAATTGGTCCCAGGCCTTGGAAGAGCTCAAAAGGGATTTTGAGAAGCAAGTAAGAGAAGTAGAGGAAAAACTGAGAGTGATGCAAGAAAATCATGAAAAACAAGTCAACAGCTTGCTAAAGGAGACCTAAAAAACTACTGAAGAAAATAACACCTTAAAAAATAGTCTAACTCAAATGGCAAAAGACGTCCAAAAAGCCAATGAGGAAAAGAATGCCCTAAAAATCAAAATTGGTCAAATGGATAAGGAAGTCCAAAAGCTTGCTGAAGAAAATGCTTCCTTAAAAATTAGAATGGAGCAATTGGAAGCTAGTGACTTTATGAGAAATCAAGACACTGTAAAACAAATCCAAAAGAATGAAAAAATAAAAGACAATGTGAAATATCTCATTAGAAAAACAACTGACCTGGAAAATAGATCCAGGAGAGAGAATTTAAAAATTATTGAACTATCTGAAAGCTATGATCAAAAAAAGAGCCTAGATATCATCTTTCCAGATATTATCAAGGAAAACTGCCCTCATATTTTAGAACCAGAGGGCAAAATAGAAGTTGAAAGAATCCACTGATAATCTCCTGAAAGAGATCCCCAAAGGAAAACTCCTAGGAATATTGTAGACAAATTCCAGAATTCCCAGGTCAAGGAGAAAATATCACAAGCAGCCAGAAAGAAACAATTCAAGTACTGTGGAAACACAATCAGGATAACACAAGATTTAGCAGCTTCTACATTAAGGAACCAGAGGGCTTGGAATATAACATGCTGGAGGGCAAAGGAGGTAGGATTACAACCAAGAATCACCTACCTAGCAAAACTGAGTATAATCCTTCAGGGGGGGAAATGGTCATTCAGTGAAATAGGAGATTTTCAAGTATTCTTGATGAAAAGACCAAAGCTGAATGGAAAATCTGATGTTCAGATACAAGACTCAAGTGGAACATGAAGAGGTAAACAGCAAAGAGAAAACTTAAGAAACTTATTAAGATTGAACTGCTTACATTCCTGTGTGGAAAGATAGTATTTGTCACTCATGAGACCTTTGTCACTATTAGGGAAATTGGAGGGTAAAAATTATATGTGTGTGTAGATAGATAGATAGATAGATAGATAGATGGATAAATATAGACAGATATAGAGATATAGAGATAGATAGATAGATAGATAGATAGATAGATAGATAGATAGATAGACAGACAGACAGAAAGACAGAGGGCACAAGGTTAGTTGAAGAATAAAATTAAGGGGTGAGAGAGGATTATACTGGGAGAAGGAGAAAGGGAGAGGTACAATGGGATAAATTATCTCACATAAAACATCCAAGAAAAGGCTTTTACAATGAAGGGGAAATGGTGGAAGGTCAGAGGGAATGAGTGAATTTTATTCTCATTGGATTTGGCTTAAGGAAAGAATAACATACACACTCAATTGGGTATGGAAATCTATATAACCTTACAGGAAAATAGGGTGGGGGGAAGGGGACAAGAGAGCAGGGGGATGATAGAGGGGAGGGCATATTGAGGGAGAAGGTAATCAGAAGCAAACACTTCTGAGAAGGGACAGGGTCAAAAGCAAGAATAGAATAAATGGGGGGTGGGATAAGATGAAGGGAAATATACTTAGTTTTCCCAATATGACTGCTATGGAAGTGTTTTGCATGACTACACATGTATAACCTGTATCAAGTTGCTTGCCTTTTCAATGAGGTTGGGTGGGGAGGGAGGAAGGGAAAAAAATTGGAACCCATAGTTTTAAAAACACATGTTTAAAAAAATTGTTTTCATATGCAACTGGGAAATAAGAAATACAGGAAATGAGGTATAGACATCTATCCTGCCCTACAGGAAAATAGAAGGGGATAAGAGAAGAAGGGGGGTGAGATAGAAGGGAGGGCAGGTTAGGGGAAAGGGTATACAGAATGCATGCCATCTTGGGGTGGGGGTTGGGATGAGATGGGGAGAAAATTTGGAACTCAAAATCTTGTTGAAGTGAATGTTGGAAACTAAAAATAAATAAGAATAAATTTTAAAAAAATAAAAGAAATAGCACCTATGATCTGGGGACCCAGCCTGCAAGTGCAAGTTAGGGTTGGGATAGCAGCCCCAGAGCATATGCTAGAGGATAATAAATAAATTAAGATTATATCTTATCAAGTCATGATATGAAGCTTAGAGAAACAAGTAAAGTATAGGACTTATGCAAAATATGAGAATCTGGGAAGGCAGGTGAACAATAAGAAACATTAGAATACAAACACTAGAAGTTAGACCAAGATAGAATATCTAATTAGGCATACAGCTCAGTGACAAAGAGTAAAAGGAGTAAAGGAACAAGGGAAGACAGGTCTCAAATGGCTAAGCAAGTAACTGACAGTGAATATGTTTACAGGAACTGAGGGAGTATGTGGCAAATAGGAAGACAAAGTAGTGAACAATTGAGAAAAAAACTTTCAGCATAGAGCTCACTCATTTGTGGGTTCAGAGCCTCAGGAACTTAGACTTCTCTCATCCTGGTGAGTTGGACTAGGCCAGGATGAGCCTGGACTAAAAGTTTTGCAGTGATGGTTAGTACAAATATGTGGATGATGTTTTGTGATGATTATGGAAACAAGAGAAATCGCTTGTCCTTGGCACAGACATTTTCCTTACAGATTTAAATCTATGTTTTTAATATGTTTTTAAATTCCTGAAAAGGTCAAATTCTATTTCACCAAACTACAGGGAATTTTTTCCCTTTGCTTTTCAATGACATTTTTTTTATAATAATATATTTCTGGTCCCAGGCCACAGAGAGCTGAAGACTAGATTCTCTGACTTTGAATTAGAAATAAATTACCAAGACAAAGAAATACTCAAAACTTGGGAGAACCATGATGTATAATTGACACATCTTTATCCCTATCCCCTTTCTTTCCAAGATTCTGGATCTATGTTAATGGATTTGCTCAAAGCCTAGAATGTTTTGCTTCTAGCCACTTAAGTAATAAAGTAAAGAATTTGAAATGAAGAATTGTGGTGGAGAGCTATACCACAAAGTAGCTCAGTCTAGGGGGTTTTGTTCCTCTATTATTTCCTCATCTATTTATTTTCATGGAAGATAAAAAAAATTCCAGAATTGGAAAAAATGAGAGGGTCTCAAGTCCAGACAGACTGATTTATTAAAATGGTCCCTAAAAATAAAGCTTATTGGAATCAGCTTATCAATCATCCATTAATAACTGAGTTAAAATCCAAACATTTATTCAGCATATACTATGTGTCAGACATTGTGCTAAGCACTGGGGATACAAATATAAGCAAAAAGAAAGTCAGTCATTAAAATGTAAGCTCCTTCAAGAAGCTTACATTTAATGAGGAAGATAACAAACAAAAGGATGCTGGAAAGGCAAGGGAAGAAAGTGCCCAGAATGGAAACAGGATGAAGGAGATCAAATTATAACCTGGTGAGAAATGAAGTGATAACCTACCTGGGGACCCTTCTTAAGTGGAGGTTCTGGAAAAAGCCATCCAGTCAAATAATGGGAACTGAGGGTGAGGGTGAAGGTCTTTCCAAGGTGTGAAGTCAAAAGTTGAAGTAAATTCTGTGATGAAGTTTCAGGAGTATGATAGAGAAGTCCAGATTACAACCTGGAGATCAGTGACGAAGGGAGAAAGATAAAAGTCCTCCCTACTTCTAGACACTTGAGGACTGGTAATAGAAGTGACTTATTTTCTTTGTGATACTCAAAGCTGGCCCTTGAACTTGATGCCTGACTCCAATCCCATATCACTAATCCATCTCTTCCATTTTAATCCTAGGTCAAATAGAGACACTACTGTTAATAAGCAGGAAACAGAAGTTAAAAACAGGCTTCAAGCCAACACACCACACTTAGCTGGTTGACTGCTTTTCCAAATACATAGCTTCTTGGATTCTCCTTTTGTAGATAAAAAGCCTGACAATCAGGACACACAGAATCTCCTCATGGGAGAGAAGAAGTAGCACAATGTTTTCCCCTAGTCTCCATTGACTAGATGTATGAGGGTATGCTAAAAAAAAAATTAAAAAAAGCTTGAAGCTCTAGGTTTTAATCTTAAAGATAAATGGTTTAAGTCAAAGCCACTTAACTTTAATACAAAAGCTGGAAGCAGACATTCCATAAACCGGGATCAATGGGGCTATCACATTATGCTAGCAATTGGTCTTAGGCCCTTAAAAACATTGTAAAGCCACAGCCTCATGAGATGAACAGGGCCCAATGCCAGACAAAGACTACACATCACCAATCACAAACTGATCAAACACCAGTCACATGGCAGAGACTAAAGGATACATGAGATTAAATAGGAATAGACCTGTGGGCATATTGTGATGACATCCCAGTAATCTTGCTGAGTTGAAAGTCATTACTCCTTCACATGTGCACTCTGGTTGTCAATTAAGTAAGCAGGTATCAAGTATTTATGAAGTATTTATTGTGATATACTAGGCATTATGCTTGGTTCTGGGTATACAAAGGGGGGGAAATGAAATAATCCTTATCAATTAAGAGTTTAGTTCTATTATAGAAAATTATATAGGAACTTTATCTATCTGCATAAATATTATATAATGTGTGTATATATTCAGGAGTGGGAGGGAGGCCACAAGCCAATGAAGAGAGATTAAGAAAAGTCTTAGAAGATCACATCTAAATTTTGTTTTGAAGAGAGGAAAGGGACAGAGGTGAGAAAGCAGTATATTCCAGACATATGAAAAAGCTTACTCAAAGGCAGGTAGGTGGGAGGTGAAGACATGCATGCTGAATAATAAGAATACCAAATGTCTGAAAGACAAAATGCATGAAGGGGAATAATATATAATAAGGAATGAAAGGCAGATTGGGGCTAGTCTGTGAAGACCTTTCAAATTCAAATAAAATGAGGGTTTTTTAAAAAATTATCTTAAAGTCAATAAGTAAACAAGAATTTATTAATCCCTTACTATATTCCAGGCATTATACTGAGCAATAAGGAGTACTTGGAGTTTATTAAGTAGGGGTGCGATATGGTCCAAACTTTGCTTTAGGAAAATCACCTTAGTAACTTTGTGGAGGGTATTTTAGAGTGAAGTCAGGGACAAGACTTAAGGCAAACCAATTTAAAAGCTATTTCAGTAGTTCAGGATATTGTTATATGGGCTTGAACTAGAGTGGTGGCTTTGTGAATAGTGAGAAGAGAATAGATGAAAGAGATATGGAACCAGAAACGAGATGACTTGGCACCTGATGGGATACATGGGGTGAGGGAGAGTGAGCAGTTCAGGATAATGCCAATAATGTGAACCTGGGTGATTGGAAAGATATAGTGCTCTAGGCAGAAACAGATAAAATAAGAAGAGGGACAATTTGGATGAAAAAATAATTAGTTCTATTTTGGACATATGCCTATGGGGTGTCCAGTTTGAAATGTATGATAGGTGGATATGTGAATCAGGACCTCCGGAAAGATACTAGGGATGGATATGTAAATCTGGGAGTCATCTGTGTAGAGATGATAATTAAACCCATGGAAACTGATAAAGCTACTAAGAGTAGTGGTGTCAAACTCAAATAGAAATGGGGGCCATGAATCAGTACATAAAGATTATGTAGGCCACATATTGACTAGGTTTCAAAGTGTAATATTATTTATTTTATTGTATTCTTATTTATTTTATTAAATATTTCCTAATTACATTTTAACCTGGTTCCACCACATTTTGTAGTGTTGTCAGCATCATGTGGTAAGCCAGCTGAGTGATTGACATTCCTGCTAAGACAGTGTGTAGAGGGAAAAGGAAAGGGTCCAGGGTAGAGTTCTGGGGTTATGCCCACAGTTAAGAACCATGATATGGATTATGAACTAGCAAAAATTAAGTGGTGAGTCAAGTAAGAGGAGAACCATGAGGAAATAGTGTCATGAAAACCCAGAGAGGAGAGAACATGGAGGAAGAGAGAGTGGTCAATAGTATTATATATGTTTGCTGTTTTCTACATGAGTATTCTTCCATACATGTTCACTTTTACCACTGAAGAGATTTGTATTTATGGGAGAGTGTGCCCCAGGTTTATGGGGAAAATATTCTTGATACTTTTATATAATGCTATTTCATTAAATGCCTTTGCCTCGTATCCTCTTCAGACACCTATAGGGGTTGCCTTGCCTGAATGTGCCTCCCTCAGCAGCCACTCTATCCAGGTACCCTCTCCTGTCACCTAAAAGTCCATGAGTGTCATCTTACCCCTACCATGGCACCCTCCATGCTCCTCCCCCACCTTTAATACCCCCCTTATTTGATGAATCTCTCTCCAAAGTTATTATGACCTCTTAATTGCCAAATCTAATGGCCTTTTCTCAAACAGCCTTCTTGACCTCTCTGAACCCTTTGACACTTTTTAATCACCCTCTTCTCCTTGATACATTCTTCTCTAGGTTTTAGTGAAACTACTCTCTCCTGGTTCTCTTCCTATATGTCTGACCTCTCCTTCCCAGTCTTCTCTGCTGGATCTTTATACACCTGCCCACTAACCTTGGAGGACTGACAAGGCTTAATCCAGGCCTTATCTTTTCACCCTTTATACTATTTCTCTTGTTCATCTCATCAGCTCCTATGGTTTCAATTATTTTCTCTAAGCATATGACTCTCAGATCTAATTTTCCAGCCCTAACCTCTTTCCTGATCTCTGGTTTTATATCTCAAAGTGAATAGTCTGCAGATATCTTAAACTCAACATGCCTTACATTTAATTCATTATTTTCCAAAGAAACTTTCTCTTCCTAATTTCCTTATGACTGTGAAGGGTGCCACCTTTCTCCCAGTAACCAGGTTCTCTACCTAGTTGTCATCATTGCTTCCTCACTCTCTTTCACCATTGCCCCTTATCTAATCAGTTATCAATTCCTATCATTTCTACTTTTTTAACATCTCTAGCATATGCCCTCTTTTCTCCTTTGACCCTGCCACCATGCTGGTGCAGGACTTCATTACCTCATGTTTTGACTATTGCAATGGACTAATTATTGGTCTTCCAAGTGTCACCCCACTCTAACCCATCCGCCACTCAGCTCTTAAATTGATGTTTTTAAATCATAGTTCTGACCATGTTAATTGCCACTCCACCTTCAAAAAACTCCAGTGATACTCCATTACCTCCAAGATCAAACATAAAATAGTGTGTCTGGCTTTTAAAGGCCTTCATAACCTGGCTCCTTCTTACCTTTCTCTTCTTCTTCTACTTTACTCCCTCTATCATATACTCTGTGATCCAGTGACACAACCTCCTTGCTGTTCCTTGCACATGATATGGCATCTCCCAACTCTGAACATTTTCAATATTTGTCCCTCATACTTCAAACTCTCTCCCTTTTCATCTCTGCCTCCTGGATTCCCTCACTTACTTCAATTTTAAGCTAAAATTCCACCTTCTGTAAGATTTTTTTTCCCAATCTTCCTCAATCTTAGTCCCTTTCCTTGAAACTGTCCCCAATTTATCCTTATATCTTGTTAGTACATAACTATTTGTATATAGTCTCCCCTATTAGACTCTGAGTTTCTTGAAGAGATGGTTTTTCTGGGGCAGCTAGGTGGTGCAGTGGATAGAGCACTGGCCCTGAAATCAGGAGGACCTGAGTTCAAATCTGCTGTCAGACCAAACACTTGATACTTACTAGCTGTGTGATCCTGGGCAAGTCACTTAACTCCAATTGCCGAGAGAGAGAGAGAGAGAATATGTTTTTTTTCCCTGCTTTTCTTTTTAGCTCCAATGTTTAGCACAATACTTGACAAATATTTAGGTGCTTAATAAATTCTTATTGACTGACAGAACATTGAGTTAGATAAATTGTATCTTCTACTGGACCAGTAAAAGTAAACACAGAATAAATTTGTGGAGTATAACTTCTGTGAAGATACAGATTTAGAAAATGCTTTTAACGAGGAAAAGTTTCTTGAAAAACTCATTTGTGTGTCATGTTGTGCCTTGAGTACTACATATGACATTGTACATTTTATTTTAGCTGAAGACTTTGAAATTTGTAGGAGTTAGGGATGTTTTATGTCAAGAAGATAGCAGTTAAATGATAATTTTTGACCAAAAGAACAATGAGCACCCAAGCAACAATTCAGCTCAGTTCTCTTCTAAGCTCAGAAGCTGCATCTAAGCTTATAGTTGAACTCACATAGACAAACAACATTACTTCTCAGTCAACAACCAGGCAGGTCCTTCTCCTTCAGAGGGAGTCACTATTACATGAACAGAGCCTGAATAAAGTTTTGGTTGTACAGAATCTTGTATAATTCTCATTGTATTCATAAAAACTAACCATACTGTTTGTGAGCTATCACAGTGACTTGAAGTTCATCCAGAGGAAGGTGGCAAGGATAGTGAGGGGATTAAAGACAGTACAATGGAGGACCAGTTGAAGGACTGGAGATGGTTAGCTTAGAGAAGAGAAAACTTGGATTGTGAAGACAATCCTGATAGCCTTCTTTAAGGATATTGAAGGGATTTTATTTATTCTGCTTAACTCCAGAGAACAGAACTGGGACAGATGATTGGGAATTGCAAAGGCAGATTTCTCTGTAAGATATATTTTTCTAATGTATGGGGTAGATTAAAGGCTTACTCAGAAGGTAGTGGGTTCCCCATTATTGGTGGTTATTAAGTAAAAGCTAAATTATTATTATCTAAGATGGGGGGGAACCTGTGGCCTCAAGGCCACATGTGGCCCCCCTAGGTCCTCAAGTGTGGCCCTTTGACTGAACCCAAACTTTACAGAACAAATCACTTTAATAAAAGGATTTGCTCTGTAAAATTTGTGCTCAGTCAAAAGGCTGTACCCAAGGACCTAGAAGGTTGTATGTAGCATCAAGGCTGCAGTTTTACCCCCCCCTTCCCAGATTCCAGGATATTGTAGGAGATGTGCCTGCTTCTATCACAGGCTGAATTAGATGGTCTCCTGAGATACTTTCCAACTCCTAGTTTCTCTCATCCCAGGATATAGAATCTGCCACTGTATTTGTATTCAATCTTCCAGTATTTTATCTGTAGTTTCATAGAATTCTACAAAGAGTAATTGCTTAATTGGTGCTGCTGACTTATTGATAGAAGAGTGAATCCTTTTATTGGTGGGTTAAAAAGAGCAGGGACTGGAAAAAGCCTCTTTGTGAATTTGAAAGGGCAGCAAAACTAATATATTGTCTTTTATTTTATCAGCAGAAATCTATTATTAGACAGAGAAAAGATTGCAGATAGAAGTAAGGAAGTTGCCCAACCTCTTGCTTGGAAACAACATTAAATCCAGCCTCTAGATGGATTCTGGAGCAGCATAACCCACAAAAAGATAGAGTTAATCAATTTTCCAGGTTAAGATAACTAAAAAGGACTTCAGGAAAGGTCTATTTCACTTTGATAAAAGGGGAGTTCAGCACAGCACAGATGGTGTTGGGCAAACCAGTGGGAGGCTTTTAGCCACAGCACTGCCATCAGCAGCCAAGGTCTCTTGGTCCTGCCTAAGCAAGCCAGTGGCGCAGTAAACCAGCTATAAGGCTACAATTAGGCTGGACCACCCCAGTGTAGTGGGCAAGTCTTGAGGCCACAAAGGAGCAGAAAGCCAGTCATCAGGCCTTTGGCCCTGAGTGCAAAAAGTTTTGGCCAGTGCCTCCTAACCCCTACAAGCAGAGATCAACTTTAAAAATCATAAAATAGGCTAAAAATGAGGCCAAAAAATGAAAAAGAACCCTGACCATAGAAAGCTACTATGGTAATAGGGAAGATAAAACACATATTCAGAGGAGGACAATAATATCAAAATGCCTACATGTGAAAACTCAGAGGGGAATATGAATTGGTCTCAAGCCCAAAAACCTTCTTGGGATAACTCAAAAAGATTTTTAAAGATTAAATAAGAAAGGTAGAAGAAAAAAATGGGGGGAAAAGGTCAGGTAGGCAAGAGAACGTAAACAGCTTGGAAAAGGAAAAACAAAAAATTGACTGAAGAAAAAATATTCCTTAAATAATACAATTGGCCAAATGAAAAAAAAATGCACTGAAAAAAAAAAACTCCATAAAAAGTAGAAACTGGCAAAATGGAAAAAGAAGTATAAAAACTAACTGAAGAAAATCATTCCTTACAAATTAGAATTGAGCAAATGGAAGCTATTGATTCTGTGAGACATCAAGAATCAGTCAAACAAAATCAAAAGAATGAAAAATAGAAGAAAATGTAAAGTATCTCATTGGAAAAAACACTGAGCTGGAAAATAGATTCAGGAGAGATAATTTAAGAATTATTGGACTACCTGAAAGCCATGATCAGAAAAAGAGTCTGAACAGCATCTTTCAAGAAATTATCACAGAAAACTGCCCTGATATGCTAGAACCAAAGGGTAAAGTAATAATACCTAGAAATACCTAGAAAAATTGAGCATAATCTTTCAAGGGAAAAGATTAATGAAAATAAAAAGATCAATGAAATATGGGATTTTCAAATTTCCTGATGAGAAGACCAGATCTGAACAGAAAATTTGATCTTCAAATACATGACTCAAGAGAATTATGAAAAGGTAGTAAAGAAAAAAAATGTTATTCAATAAAGTTAAACTGTTTACAGCCCTACACAAGAAAATGATACTTGTAACTCTTGAGAACTGTATCTCTGTTAGGGCAGCTAGAATTATTGTACATAAACAGAGGATGTGAGGAAAAGTTGCCTTTGATGTGATTTAAAAACATTAAGGAATAAAAAAAAGGGATTATAATGGGTGAACAGGAAAGGGGAAGGCATAATAGGGTAAATTACATCACATGAAGGGGTGCAAAAGACCTATTACAGTAGAAGAAAAGAAGGAAGGGGGTGAGCATAGTTGGAACCTTACTCTAATCAGATTTGGCTCAAAGAGAGAATAACATAAACATTCAGTTGGGTATAGAAATGTATCTTATTCTACAGGGAAATGGGAGGGAAAAGGGAAAAGAAAAGGGAGGAGTACTGATAGAAGAGAGGGCAGAATAGAGGAGAGAAGTAGGAAAGGAAAATTAAAAGAAAAAGGGGGGTTGATAGAAGGGAGGACAGATTGAGGGAGGCAGTGGTCAGAAGCAAAACACTGGGGAGAAAGGACAGGGTTAAAGGAGAGAGAAAAGTATAAGTTGGGGGGAAAATAAGATGGAGGGAAATACACAGTTAGTAATCATAGCTGTGAATGTGAATGGGATGAACTCTCCCTTATAACAGAAGTGGATGGGAGAGTGGATCAAAAACCAGAATCCTACAATATGTTGTTTACAAGAAACACATTTGAACCAGAGAGATACACACAGAGTAAAGGTAAAAGTCTGGAGCAGAATATATTATGCTTCACCTGAAGTTAAAAAAAAAAAAAACTGGGCTAGCAATCTTCATTTCAGACAAAGCAAAAGCAAAAATGGATCTAATTAAAAGAGATTAGGAAAGAAACTACATCTTGCTAAAAGATACCATAGACAACGAAGTAATAGCAATACTAAACATATATGCACCAAGTGGTATAGCATCCAAATTCTTAGAGAAGTTAAGTGAATTATAGAAAGAAATAGACAGCAAAAGTATACTAGTGGGGGACCTCAACCTCCCCCTCTCAGAACTAGATAAACCTAACCACAAAATAAATAAGAAAGAAGTTAAGGAGGTGGATAGAATTTTAGAAAAGCCAGATATGATAGACATCTGGAGAAAATTATGGTGATAGAAAGGTGATAGAGAAGAGTATACCTTTTTCTTTCTCAGTGATACATGGCACCTACACAAAAATTGAACATGTACTAGTGCATAAAAGCCTCACAATCAAATACAGAAAGGCAGAAATAGTAAATGCTTCCTTTTTAGATCATGATGTAATAAGCACTACCTGTAAAAAGGGCCATGGAAAGATAGACCAACAGTTATTTGGAAACTAAATTAACTAATCCCAAAAAATGAGTGGGTCAAACAATAGAGATAATCAATAATTTCATCAAATAGAATGGCAATAATGAGACAACATACCAAAACTTGTGAGAGGCAGCCAAAGACATTTTTAGAGGAAATTTTATATATCCAATTGCTTACATGAATAAAATGTAGAGAAAGATGTAATCAATGAATTGGGCATGCAACTAAAAATAAACTAGAAAAAGAACAAATTAAAAATTCCCAATTAAATGCCAAATTAAATTCTGAAAATCAAAGAAGAGATTAATAAAATTTAAAGTAAGAAATCAATTGAACTAATAAATAAAAGTTAAAGCTGGTTTTATGAAAAAAGCAATAAAATAGATAAACCTTTGGCTAATTTGATTTAGAAAAAAAGAAAGTAGAAAAGCAAATTACCAGTATCAAAAATGAAAAAGAAATTATAGAATAATTAGGAGCCATTTTGTCCAACTGTATGCCAATAAATTTGACAATTTAAGTGGAGTGGATGAATATAACTAAAATATAAATTACCAGTTTAAAAGAAGAGGAAATTAAACACCTAACTAACCTCATTTTAGAAAAAGAAATTGAACAAGCTATCAATGAACTACCTAAGAAAAATTCTCCAGGGTCAGATGGATTTACAAGTGAATTCTACAAAATATTTAAAGAACAATTAGTTTTAATACTATATAAACTATTTGGAAAAATAGATGAAGAAGTGCTACCAAATTCCTTTTATTACACAGATCTGGTGCTGATACTAAACCAGAAAGAGCCAAAAAAGAGAAAGAAAATTATAGACCAATTTTCCTAATTAATATTGAGGAAAAGATTTAAATAAAATATTTGCAAAGAGATTATAGCAAATTATCACAAGATAATACACTATGACCAAGTGGGATTTATACCAGAAATGCAGGGCTAGTTCAACATTAGAAAAACCATCAGGATAATTGACCATATCAATAACAAAATTAATAGAAATCACATATTTATCTCAATAGATACAGAAAAAGCTTTTGACAAAATATAGCACCCATTCCTATTAAAATCACTAGAGAGCAGAGGAAAACATTGAGTTTACCTTAACATGATAAGTAGTATCTATCTAAAACCATCATCAAGCATTATATGTAATGGGAATAAGTTAGAATCTTTCCCAATAAGATCAGGGCTGAAACAAGGATGCCCATTATCACCACTATTATTCAATATTGTACTAGAAATGTTAGCTTTAGCAATAAAGGAAGAAAAAGAAACTGAAGGAATTAAAATAAGCAATGAGGAAACAAAATACCACTCTTTGCAGATGATATGATGTTATATTTAAGGAATCATAGAGAATCAACTAAAAAACTAACTTTGAAATAGCTATAACTTTACCAAAGTTGGAGGATATAAAAAAACCCACATAATTCATCAGCATTTTATATATTACCAAGAAAGCCCAGCAGCAAGAGATAGAAAGAGAAATTCCATTTAAAATAACTATAGACAATACCAAATATTTGGGAGTCTACCTGTCAAGACAAACCCAGGAATTTTTTGAACACAATTACAATTTTTCACACAAATAAAGTCAGACCTAAAGTAGAAAAATATTAATTGCCCAGGGCAAGGCCAAGCCAATCTAATAAAAATGACAAGTCTATCTAAATTAATTTACTTATTTGGTGCCATACCAATCAAATTACTAAAAATTATTTTATAGAGGTAAAAAAATAATGATAACAAAATTCATCTGGAAGAACAAATGGACAAGCGAATTAATAAAAAAAAATGTAAAGGAAGGTGGCCTAGCAATACCAGATCTCAAACTATATTATAAAGCAGTAATAATCAAAACTATCTGGTACTGGCTAAGAAATAGAATTGTGAATCAATGGAAAAGATTAAGTAAACAAAACCCAGTAGTCAATGGCTATAGTAATCTATTCTGTGATAAACCCAGACTCTAGCTTCTGGGATAAGAACTCACTATTTGATAAAAACTACTGGGAAAATTGGTAAATAGTATGGCAGGAACCAGGAATAGACCAACATCTCACATCGTATACCAAGATAAGGTCAAAATGGGTACATTGTTTAGAAATAAAGGGTGATACCATAAGCAAATTTGGAGAGTAAGGCATAGTTTACCTGTCTGAAGTATGAAGAAGGTAAGAATTTATGACCAAACAAGAGAGAGCATTATTAAATGCAATATGGATAATTTTGATTATATTAAATTAAAAAGGTTTTGCACAAACAAAACCAAAGCAACCAAGATTAGAAGGAAATCAGAAACGATATACAGAACTGATTCAAATTTATAAAAATACAAGTCATTCTCCAACTGATAAATGGTCAAAGGATATGAGCAGGTTTTAGATTAAATTAAAGCTTTTTATAGTGATATGGAAAAATGCTCTAAATCACTATAGATTAGAGAAATGTAAATTAAAGCAACTGTGAGGTACCACCTCACATCTACCAGATTGGCTAAAATGACAGAAAAGGAAAATGATAAATTTTGGAGAAAATGTGGGAAAATTGAAACATTATTATTGGAACTGATTCAACCATTCTGGAGAGTAAGTTAGAACTATGCCCAAAGGGCTATAAAGCTGTGCATACCCTTTGATACAGCAATACCATTACTAGGTCTGTATCCTAAAGAGATCATAAAAAAGGGGAAAGGACCCACATGCACAAAAATATTTATAGTAGCTCTTTTTGTAGTGGCAAAGAATTGGGAACTGAGAGGATGCCCATCAATTGGGGAATGGGTGAACAAGCTCTGATACATGGCTATAATGGAATACTATTGTACTATAAGAAATGTTGAGTAGGCAGATTTCAGAAAAAGCTGGACTTACATGAACTGATGCTGAGTGAAGTGAGCAGAACCAGGAGAACATTGTGTACAGAAAGAGCAACATTATGGGATGATCAACTATGATGGACTTAGCTATTCTTAGCAACACAATGATACAAGACAATTTCAAATGATTCATGATGAAAAATGCTATCCACATCCAGAGAAATAGATATGGAGTCTGAATGCTGATTGAAGAATACTATTTTTAATTTTTTTTGTTTTCTTGCTTTTTCTTTCTCATTTTTCCCCTTTTGTTCTGATTCTTCTTTCACAACATAATTAATGTGGAAGTATGTTTAACATGATTATATATGTATAACCTATATCAGATTGCTTGCTGTCTTGGGGGAAGATGAAAGAAAGAAGGGAAGGAGAAAAATGTGGAACTCAAAATCTTATAAAAATGAATGTTGTAAACTGTCTTCATATGTAATTGGGAAAAATAAAATATCATTAAGTGGGGGGGGGAGTCTATTATTATCCACCATTCATGTCTGGATTCTCAGTTTATAGAACAATTGATGCACTTAATAATTTAGAAAAAGCTGTCATTCAAAAAAAGTTTCTTATTCTAAGTGCCTCTGTACCTTTTTACAAGAACTAAATTACACCAATTTCACCTGTTCAGCATTGGCACTATAACAATAAATGGTCCCCTATTGCAAGAAAATAACTTTCTGGCAATCTAAAAACAAGATCTTCCTTCTTTGGATATTTCTTTTTTTTAAATGCTTTATTACCTTGTTCATTTCTTTATAACACTGAGTTCCTTTTCTCTCCACTATTACTCATAGTATATAAGATTCCTTCAATTTTTGTGAAAAGAATCTGGGGTATTGGATAGGGTGCAGTAGTATGCATTAAGTAAGGACTAAGTCCCAAATTAGCATATCTTAACTAATTGCAGGTGGCAGCAACCATAGGGCAGAATATTTTCTAGGACTAGTTCCTCAAATGAACATTGGCAAAATCTCCATCTCATAGGTAATTTAATGGAATGAATGGAGAACATCACCTGCCAGGAGGTATTTAAAAGGGTCAAGGCAGCCCAGGAGCTTTAATTGTCTACATTTTCTAACTCCTACTCAAAAGATGTCTTGGAAACATTCCCAATATCTTGTTTTATACTGCATGACTCCAAAAAAAAGTTAGATCAGAAATGGATTAATGCTACCCCATGAAGTACTAAGAGAGAAAAGTGATTTTTTTTTCCCTCTTTCATTCAAGGTTTTTTTCCCCCTGTCAAATCAAAAAGCTCGTGTTCTTTGTATGTGGGGAAAACAATCACTCCCAAATATTACAAATGGGAGAAATCAATTCCTATGAAAGAAAAATTAGGTACTCCCCTTTCTAGGTCAGAGGCAATGCCTTCATATGAAAATTGGTTTGGTTACAGGAAAGAAAGCTAGGATTGGGTGCAGGAGACCTGATTTGAATTCTGGCGTTAACAATTACTTAGTGTGTTACTATAGGCAGATAAAATTTTATAGAAGCCTCAACCTTCTTATTTATGAAATGAGTGTAACAATAGCACGTACCTCACAGAGTTACTTATATTCTATTAGGATTATGTGTATCACAAGGCCATTGTGAGGAAAAAGCTATTTGATAAGCCTAAAATATTATAAAATGTAAACTATTGTTATTACATACATTATTTGTGGGGTTCTTTTTTTTATCTTTTTAATTGTTGTCCAAATAACTTGAGTATGCAGAGCCAGACAGAAACTTTGACTCTCCCAAATGCCAATCATTTGTATTTCATACAGACCCACTATCAGACAAATGAGACATCTGGCAAAGTTTTCAGAAAAGCAAATGGGCTTTGCCTCAGTCCTGAGAAAAATACAATATAGCAAAGGCCCAATAAAAGACTAAGAAAACTAATCAGGTGTTGCTAATTGTTTAGAATCTGATAAGTAATAAAACTAACAGGGAAAGAATAATATTGGGATTTGATTTAAGTTTTCTGAAGTCCCAAAACACTTTATGTTCGAAATGAATTTGTTCTGAATTATTTTTAATAATAAGGAGCTGCCTTTGCTTTCCTCAATGCCACTGACTAGTCTCCCCAGTCTACTGTGAGGGCAATTTATGAATTGGGCCCCACATGACTAAACCTTAAAGAATCCTATAGGATATACTGCAGGTTCCTTGAGACCTGCCTCAAAGGATCTATGGTCTAGCATTTTAATAGACTGTCTGTATGGTTTTTATAATAGTATATAGTTTCCCAGAAAATGGTGTTTGTTATTACAAGCCATGAAGGTTGGTATTGTTAGAACTGTTACATCATAAAATCACAGAATTTTAAGGGCAGAATGCTTTATATATCATTTAGAGTAGTCTTCATTTTAATATCTTCGTTTTTAGATGTTTTACCATTTATAAAATATTTCCACATATTTGCTTTGATCCTCATAATTCTATCAAATAGGTAGAACGGGTACTATTATCCCCATTTTCTATTCAAGGAAACTGAGATTCCAAGAGGTTTTCCAATTTGAACAGGGTCAGACATATGTAGTACCCAAGAGCATCACAGTTTGCACATAGGCACCCCAGAAAGTTTACCCTAGGTTTGATGTGCCTTGAGGGTACATCTATTTCAGATGATAGCTCACAAGTCTTCCTGTTAGATTTGTTTACTACTATTAATCATCTGGAGGATAATATTGGATCCAAGCAAAGATATTTAATGAAATAGCTTGGTAATAAAAATAGTCATACAAAATTGCCCCCTGTTTAAGCCTGGGTACAACTTTCACCCCCACAAATGCACTTGTCATCAAGGAAAAAAGTAGGCCTGCTTAGGGAACATGCATTGAGAAAGAGGGATAAATATAGGAAATAAATATGGCTAGTAGCTACACAGAGAAGTCATGTAAGCAACATCTATGGCTAGTGAACATGGGTCAGGAACTCATGTGGTTAGGGCCCTCACATGGAAGGTACATAAATAGGAAACTCTTATAGCTAGAGAAAAGCTATGAAAAGGTAGGGCCTCATGTAGCCAAGGCACATTCATAAGGAAAAGTGTGGCCAGGGGAATTTACAACCATAATACTATAAGGCTATTGATTTCTTCTTAATATACATCCAGAGCCTCCATTAGTCTCATGGTTGCCTCACTTCACTCTACAACCAGCCTCTGGATTCCATCTCTTCAAGGAACCAAATTACCCTGTTGGCCCCCATTGGCTTGGGTGTAAAATTTTACAGGCCTTTCCTTTCTGAGGGCTCTTTAGTCTTAGTTTAGACTGTGAACCATCATGCAATCAAGGGCCATGCATCAATATCTAAGTAGACTGACTCGAAGCTAAAATTAAATCTACTTATTTAACTTATTTCTTCCAGGAAGAAGGATAAACATCTCTGTCCCAAGTTTCTATCTGACCTATTAATATATCAACAAGTTAACAAGCAGTTCACAAAAATCTGTTATTTGCAAGACAGTGTGCTACATGCTAGAGATACAAAGAGAAAAATAAAGTAATCCTTGTCCTAAAGGAGGTTACATTTTATTAGAAGAGACTACACACACACACACACACACACACACACACACACACACACATTATATGTATATATATATGTATATATATATATGAAAATATATATACAAAATGATTACAAAGAAGTATTTTGTTTTGTTTTGTTTTGTTTTTGGTGTGGGTAAGGATAAGAAGGAAATAATGGCTATGAATATTAGCAAAGGTCTTATAAAATAGGTAGCATTTGAGGTAAGCTTGGAAGGAAGGTAAGTTTGGGTATTCTATGAGACAGAGGTGAAGAGGAAGTGCATTCCAGGAATAGCAACCACTCTATGCAAAGGCACAGTCAAGAGATGAAATGTTTTATGTGAGGAATAGCAAAACAACCAGTAGGGGTGGATTGTAGGGTATGTAAAGGAGAATGACGTGTAATTAGACTGGAAAGCTATGTTGGAGCCAAGAATTGATTATATTTGATTCTAAAAGTAATAAGGAACTGCTGAAATTTATTAAGCAGAGTTGTGACATGTTTTTTTAGGAATATAATTTTGACAGGTGTATGAAGAATGGTTTGGAAAGAGGAGAGTCTTGAAGCAAAGAGACAGATTAGCAGACTGTTGTAATGGTTCAGGAGAAAGAGGAGGAGGACTTCAGCTAAGGTAGTGGCTGTGTATGTGAAGAAAGATGTGAAATATGTAGTTACAGTAGAATCAATAAAAGGCAAATGATAAGATAGGTAGGGTGAAGGAAAGTGAAGAGCTGACAATGATCTGAGTTTGTGAGCATTGATAACTGAAATGATCATAATGCCTCAACAGAAACAAGGAAGTTCAGGAGGCTGGTGCATTTAGAGGGAACGATAATCAGTTCAATTTTGGACATGTTGAGTTTGAAGTGCCAACAGGGAAGTTTATAATGTGGGAACAGAGCCCAGGAGAGAGACAAAGGCTGGATGTACAGATCTGAGAATTGTCTACATAAAAGGGATAAATTGGCCCAGGGAAGGTGATGAGGTCACTGAGTGATTGAGTATGAAGATAAAATATCGGAGGACTCCTGGCAGAGGTTTAGGGTATACTGGAGTAAGCTCAAACTAGCTCATAAAATTTAATTATTAAAATTTTAGTATGAGCATTTATGTTGAAAAAAGGCAAATGCTACAAATCTGAACTTGATTTACTGTTTTGTTGGTTATGTAGACTTAAGAAAGTGATTAATAAAAAGTTAATAATGTAGATTAAACTCAAAATAGTATTTTTAGGCCTATTTGTGGCTACAGAAAAGTCAGTAGAGAGGGAGAGATTAAAGATTTGAGAGATGGAAAAGATGGTGCCCGGGAAATAAACTAACGGAGATGCAGTAAAGGATATAAGTAGAGGGGTTGACCCTGGTGAGAAGATGCATCACCTTATTATTTGAGACTGTAATAAAGGAGGAAAAAATGAGGATAATATCAAAGGATTGGAAGATGTAGGGCATATAAGAAAAGGAAGTTCTCAATGAATGGTATTAATTTTCTCGGTAAAGTATGAGATGGAGGGGATATCAGTTGCAATAGCAAGGAGAGAGAATGATGTAGGAGGTTTGATGAGAGAAGAAAACTTTGGAACAGCCCTTGAGAGGAGTAAAAAGGATTCTCTTGCTGCCGTGAAGGTCTCATTGAGATTAGAGATCATAAATTGGTAGTGGGACCTTAACTTTTTAAGGTTAAAAAGTCTTTTTTTTACAAAATTCAAGTCTAATTGTTGGTTTGTGTTACCTCCAAACAATACTGGCTGCTGCTTTCCAACAAAGAGCAAAATATTGTGTGTGTCTGGGGCATTTTGGCTTCACTCAGTCCCTCAAAATCTTTTGGACTTCACCATATGAATGAAATGGAAATGGAGAAAAGGTCTTAAAAATTATAAAGATTTTACTTCCCTATATCTACACCAAGAGGTAGGACAGTGACCAAAAACCTGGTTTTCCAAATTTTACCCCTCTACTAACTTATGTGGCCTTTGCAAACCTCCATAAATTTATGCAGAATTATTTCTGCACAGTAATAATTGTCAAAAGATCCTCAAAACAATTTATTTTTTGAGGGGAGGGGCAAGCAAAGACATTCATTTGTTGTTGCTGGGTTGTTTCAGTCCCATCCAACTCTTTGTGACCTCATTTTGGGGTTTTCTTGACAGAAACACTGGAGTGGTTTGCCATTTCCTTCCCCAGCTCATTTTATAGATGAGGAACTGAGGCAAACAGGATTAATTTATTTGCCAGATTTGCACAGCTAGTAAGTTTCTGAGGCTGGATTTGAACTCATGAAGATATGGTTTCCTGATTCCAAGTCCAGTATTCTCTCTACTGTGCCCCCTAGCTGTCCAAGATATTAATAGATACTATGAATTTCTAGCAAAATAGTGATTCTACTGCTACCTAACTCTACTTTTTTCTTCTCTATGCCTGTACACCTATTTCCTACCCTGTGATTGCGCATGTCCCCAAAGGTTATACCTTGTCTGTGTCTTTTTTTTTCTTCTCTTGTCTTCTTTTCTTTTTTTCTCCTCTCTCTGTCTCTCTCTGTCTCTCTGTCTCTCTCTCTCTCTCTGTCTCTCTCTCTGTCTCTCTCTCTGTCTCTCTCTCTCTCTCTCTCTCTCTCTCTCTCTTTTTCTCTCTGTCTCTCATTCTAATTTGTTTTCTAAATCCTTATCCCATATGGCCAACTATGAATTATACATTTTCATGGCATATTACCTTCATTAGCTTTTTGGAATCATGTTTGGTTGTTGCATTGATTAGAGTTCTTAAGTCTTTTAAAGTTGTTCTTTAAAAAATATAGCTATTATGCCATGAATTCTTCTCCTAGTTCTGGTTATATCCATTTACATCAGTTTATACATGTTTTCCCAAGTTTCTTGAATTCAGCATATCCACAGAGATCTAATTAGCTTCCTCATTCCTCATCTCCAAATGCCCCTACATCTAAGGGTAGCACCATCCTCAGTTAATAAATTTAGCAAATATAGCAAAACTTTGCAGCTTTGTAAATTTAGCAAAATTCTTGATCCTTTGGTTCATTTTAAAAGGCAACCTGTTGTCAAATCCTGTCCTATCTACCTCCACTACATATTTCACAGTTGTCCCCTTTTCATTTACAAGATTACTATGCTAGTTCTGGGCCTCACTACTTCTTTCCTGAACAATAGAAATAGTCTTCTAATTCTTCTTCCTATTTGTACTTTCTCTCTACTCTCCTCCTCTATATCAAAGATGTAAAGCAATCTTCCTAAAACACAGGTGTGACCATGTTACCATCTCCCTCAAAAACCTACAGGGGATTCCTGTTGCTTGTAGGATAAAATATGAATGCCTCAGCCTCACAGTTAAAGCCATTCTTAATCTGGCTCCAATGCCTCTTTCCAGGAACAATTAGGTGGAGCAGTGGATAGAGTGCTAGGTTTAGAGTCAGGAAAACATACATTCAAATCCAGCCTTAAATATTCACTAGCTGTGTAACCTTGCACAAGGCACCTAATCTCTGAATGTGTCAGTTTCTCCTTATGTACATGGGATAAAAATAGCACCTGCCTCCCAGAGTTGTTGTGAAGATAAAATGAGATAATACTTATAAAGTGCTTTGCAAATCTTGAAGTACTATATGAATTTTATTGTTGTTGTTTATTTCACACCATTGTCCTTGATGCATTCTACATTCCAGTCAAAATGGATCATGGGTTGTTCCCTGAAATGAGGATTCCAGGTCTACTCTTAATAGAAGCTAAGTTCCACTCCTTTTCTGGTATATACTCTCGCCCTACTTATGGATTTCAGATTCCTTGCTTTCTTTTTAGCACAGCACTATCTGGGGCATAGTAGGCACTTAATAAATGTTTGTTGGATGTTGAATTATTGAACTGAACAGAACTTTTATATTACTTCTATTTTCTTTGTAAGTCACCACCTACCACCCCCTTTATCCTCCCCTGCCAAAAAAAAAAAAAAAAGAATGATGATTATAAGTAAATGGTTCTTGATGAGTTCAAGTCACACCAGGCACAGACAAAATGCATCCAGGGGTACCTAAGGAACTATTAGTTATGATTGTTGAATCACTTTCAATTCTCTTTGAAAGATCATGAAGAACAGGTGAGAGAATGTATAAGACTAGGGAAGGACAAACATCACCATTTAAAAAAAAAGGAAAGAAAGCATAAACTATTAAAAGTGAGTTTACATAACATCAACTGCTGAAAATATATTATAGAAAGTATTAATAAAATATGGTTAGTGACCATCTATAAAAGGAAACAGATCACAAAGTGCCAGTATGACTGCTTAAGTACAGGTTATACTGGAGCAGTATAATTTCCTTTTTCAATAAGGTTAATAGAGTTATATCAGAGAAATAGTGTAGATATGGTTTACCAAGAATTTAATTTAATATTTGATAATTTCTCATGCCATCTCTGTGGACAATATGGATAGATGTGGGTTAAGTGATAACACTGTTACTTAGACGGGTGATTGGTTGAATATCCATACCCATTCAGATAAGATTAATGGTCCAATGTCAGATTGGAAAGTTTCTAATGGAGTGCCCTAGGGATCTGTTCTTGGTCCTGTGCCACTTAACATTTTTATAAGTGACATGGATCAAGTATAGATGGCAGGTGGCACAAAGATAGAAAGGATATCTCAACAAAATAGATGAAAGAGTAATGATACGAAAAGATCTTTCTCAGGCTAAAATTTTGACTCAAATCATATGAGATTAAATTGAATAAATCAAATTGGAGGAAGTACCCACACCAGCCCTCAATTAGAATGTAAGCTCTTTGAAAGTAAGGACTGTCTGCTAGTGGTGTTCTCAATGCTTAACACAGTGCCTGGCATATATAATAAAAGCTTTTTCTACTGATCTACTTGAGATCAAGTCAATTCAATTCAATAAATATTTATTGAGCATCTACTGTATAAAGTGTGCTGTATAGAGCACCATACCCTGCCCTCAAGGACCTTGTGTTAAAAATAAAAATCAACCTCTAACCACAACATAGGTGAAGCAGAGTTATACAGAACTTTGTCAGAAAAATCTTCAAGTTTTAGAGAATCACAAGGTAAATATGAGTCACAGCCAAAAAAAAAAAAGTGAATGTGTTCTACAGATACATTAATAGAAGTTTGTGTTCAAGACAAGATAGAGCCTAATATTCTCTACCTTGGTTATACCTGGAATATTGTGTTCAGTCCCAAGTGTCCCACTTAATGAAGGGCATTGATAAACTAAGCAGCATATAGAAGAGGGAGACCAGAATGGCGACAGGCCTTGAAATGCTGTAAGAAAGTCGTCTGAAGAATCTGGGGGTGTTAGCCAAGAGAAGACTGAGGGAGGTACAGGATAGCTGTCCTCAAGTATTTGAAGGGCTGTGATATATAAGAAATACTAGTATTGCTCAGCTTCATCCCAAATGACAAAACTAGAAACTAGAGTTGTAAGTCATAGAACAGCAAATTTTGGCTTGATTTCAGGAGAAACTTCCCAGAAATTCAAGCTATCCCAAAGTAGAAACGACTTCTGGCAGTTTCTTCTTCATTGGAGGTATTTGCCCAAAAGCTAGATTAACACTTGCCAAGGACATTGTAGAGGAGATACTTGTTCAGGTATAAGTTACAAGTAGATAGCCTCTGAGGTCCCCTCCAACCCTGAAATTCTGTGATTCTCTCAACATTTCAAGGAAAATGTTTCAAATTAATTCTCATGGACTCCAGAAACACACAATGATAATGAATAACCAATATTGCTACAGCATGTATGAAGACATTGTGGAATAATGGATAGAGTTGTGGGCTTCAAGTCAGGAAGGCCCAGGTTCAAATCCTGCCATATTTACTGTATGTCCATGTACCATGGAGACACTTAATTTCTGTGTGCTTCAGGCAACAACCTACTAAGTCATAGGTGGATTGTTAACCTCTATCAGTGGAAGGAGTAACTAGCACCTCTAGAATTCCCCATGCTGATAAAAAAAAGATAATTTAAATATTCACTTTTAATACATTAAGGTTTATCAATTGCTTTATAGGTATTATATCATTCATTTCTTACAATTCTTTGAAGCAAGTGTTGCCAGTACATTATTCCAAATGAGGAAATGTGAGGCTTAAGGTTAAATCACTTGTCCATGACCACATTGCTAATAAATGCCAAAGACAAAAATGAACCCATGCCTTTACTGGCTCCATGTTCAGTGCTTTTTCTACTACACTATTTCTTTTTCCAAAGAAATGATAGGCTAAATATAAATTGTTCTTGTGTATTTGTTTAATCATGTGATCTGGAATTTCTACCAAGCAATACTTTGTGTTACTTGTATATTATTTGACAGCAATAAGATGTGCTATAATTCAGATATGACCCTAATTCTGACAGACTTTTATCCCATCTGTTAAGATATAATGAAGGTTTATCTTCTAGAGCATTCTCTGTATAGCCCAAGGAAACCAGAGTTCATTTGAAAGATGCAAGTTGATCTCTAGATGTATATCCTGTGAACAATCACATCATTTTCTCAAAGCTACTTCTTGCAGGCTCCATTTTATTTCCAAATGGGGGGGGAAGAGAACTAAATTATTACAAGAACAAATGAATATAAAAAAATGAATATACATATAAATACTTAAAATGAATATAAACAAATGAATATATAAAAATCAATCAGTTCAATTGACCTCAGGCATTTTAACAGCCAAGCCACACTTAAAGCCTAAATGTAGTCTCTTGTCAAAATGTTGAAAGGCTCCCAAAATGATTGGTTCCACATCTGAGAAGAATTTCCCATAGAAAATTTGATTGCCTTCAACTATACAATTCTTAGGCTGCCAAACAAAAGCTTTCTAATTGGCAGTCAGGGAGCCTAGGTATCTTTAAAACATTCTTACAAATTTTTATGGGAGGAAATGTCGAAGAAAACACTTGTTTTGTTACCAAAGCACAGAATATAATTCAGTTGATCTGTGGAAACAGAAATGAAGAAGTTATAGCTAGTTGCCCCGAGAAGTAAGTACATAAGTCAATATGTTGACTCACTTTCAGAAGTTAATGGAAGAGGCTCTTCTGACCCTTCATTCTATTTAATGATGGGCTTTTGCAAACTTAAAAACATCAGTTTATCATAGCATTTGGCCAAATTATTATTTTTAGATTATAATGAAAGTGCATTCAACTATCATTTCATGTTTTATTGATTAAATAGGACTCAATGTTTTAAAGAAATATAAAAGTAAAATTTCATTCCCTTGAATTGGCTGAGTAAAAGATGAATCAGACATAGACATCTGTATGTATATATCTACGTATGTATATATATGTATGTGTATATATATGCATATATATGTAACTTCATTCACTTAAAATCTGCAGAATTAGAAGACTTTAAGTAAAGTTGAATTGTTTTGAAAATTGGCCCAAATACTTAATTAAGCCGCTAAATTATATCCTATTCTGATAACATCATCATTGCTTAGAAGTGAAACTCTGTTCTCAAAGAGTACATCAGCTGAAGTGGTCTGTAAGAACTTACTGAGATGGGAAGTCTTTGAGTTCAGGAAAAAGAATAAATTTTATGTCTTGACGTTTCACAGACCAGCCTGGATAATATTAGTACAATTCATCACTAGAAAATTGGCCAACAGATGATTGCTATTTTTTTGCTTAAAACAACCCACAAAAATCACTTACTAAGGCATGGGGATATGATGATTGACATGGCCAGAATTATTACTGATATGAATGGAAATCATAGATGTTTGAAGTATTAAAGAATTGTTTTCAATTATGTCCAACTCTTCATGATCCCATGAACCTAATCGTGCATTTGGTTTTCTTGGCAAAGATACAGGAGTAATTTGCCATGTCCTTCTTCAGCAGATTAAGACAAACAGAGATTGTGGCTTACTCAGGGGTCACACAACTACTAAGTGTCTGAAGTTGGATTTGAACACAGGTCTTCCTGACTCCAGGCTCAGCGCTCTATCTACTGAGCCATCTAACTGCCCTCATATTAAAGAATATTATACTTTAAGTCTGCTTTGCCAACCGCAGGGGTTCATTACACCACCATAAAAAAAAAAAAGACAGATTTGTTGTTGTTAACTTACAACGAAGTTATCAATTCATCAGATTGACTAAGATGGTGCTTACAAGTCATTCCACTTTGGATAGTGAAAAAAAAAAACTTCAATGAAAAAGATCTCCACTGAAAATGACAATTTCATTTTATTTGGGAGAGACTAATGTATTCTCTTGCCAGGTGAATGAAACTAAAATTTTAACATATGAAAAACTATATATTTACTCAAAAGCCTTAGTAAGTTGATTTGAAATCATTAGACAAATGTCAGTAGTTACAATGAGTTATAATACTACCTACTTAATATACATGATTATATTAGTTAAAAATGGCTTCCTGAGACTTGTATGAAGTGATTCAAAGGGAAGAAAGTAGGACAGCAATATACGCAATTACTACAAATATTTAATTTTATCTATATATACATATATGGGTATATGTGTGTAAATGTATGTATGTGTATCTCAGAATTAAAAGCAGTTGAACTCAGATGAAGAAGAGATAATGAAACTTGGTCTTAGAGAAGATAAGACAAAATGAACACCCTCACTCTTAGGAAAGAGACTCAGCCCTGTTAAATGTGGTTTACACTGTCAAACACTTCTTTTGTCAATCAATTTTGCTTTGTTGTTTTGCTTTGTTACAATAAAGAGATCAGTATTAGACAGTGAGTGTAGCATAGAAAACACAACTAAGTGGCACTGTGGATGAAGTGTGGGGTCTGAAATCAGAAAGACTCATCTTCATGAATTCCAATCTGGCCTCAGACACTTACTAGCTGTGTGACCCTGGGCAAGTCATTTAAAGAAGGAAATGGCAAACCACTCCAGTATCTTTGCCAAGAAAATCCCAAATGGGATCACGAAGAGTCAATTATGTCTGAAACAACTCAATAACAACAATAGAAAACAAAATGTATTAACAAAAATAACAATAACAACAACAAAAAGATGGCTTACTTCCTGTTAAGACATTTTCAAGTACTGTAGGTGATTATTCAAAAAATGCTTTGATTTACTTATAACTTTTAGTCTTTCCCACACACCAACATCTCTTCATTTTCTGGCTCCATTTTGCCCTTTTCATTTATTTTCTTTGTCTGCATGACATGAAAAATGTCTTTCGGTATATTTAGTGGTTACTTAGGTCCAAAATTTGGGAGAATGCAGAAGGTAGTCAGACTTAGAAATAAAATGATTATCTACATGAGCATCAACACAAGCTTCCACATTGAAAAATATTCTTCTATTAAAAAGGCCTATAATTTATTTTCTGCTAAAGTTAGGGTTCGGTTTTGTTTTGTTTTGTTTTTTGGGGGAAGGTGTAAGGAGGAACCTTATTTACCACACTCCTTCAGGGTTTTGCCTCATTTCCTTCTGTATGACTTTCATTTTTTCTTGCTCTCCTTCCCAGACAAAACAAAACAAGGAATAAGGCAGCATTGTAAAAGAAACTATGGAATTTTGTCATTCACATTTAGCAGTGAAGCAACCAAAGCAGCAGGAATGGTAACATGAATCTATGAGCATTAAAACAAATTAGATCAGCTTCCTTAAAGAACTCAAATCTTGATTTTAGTGAAACATTTACCAGATTAGGGGAATCAAGAGACCTTTGTCAACAACCAGCTGTTTGACATCAAGTAGTCAAGTAGCTTCACCTCTATAATTCTCATGAACTCATACCACGAATAGATTTCATGATCTTTAAAATTCTTTCCAGTGCCTTAGTCTTTATCATTTTTATCATAAATTATATCGAAGTTCAATTCAAGAAAACTTTTTTCAAGGGACTAACACTGCGATTGCATTGGTATAGGACATACACCCTAATGAGAAAACTTCCAATACTTATGTAGGTCAGCACCTTCTCTGTAACTAATATTGTTAAAGAGGTGCATGGGGAAATGAAAGATTAACCTGCTAAATCTAGTTCAGGTTCTTCCAGTAATTAGCTCTGTGACCTTGAACATATCGCTTGAGCTCTCTGAGCTATAATTTATTCATTTATAAAATAGAGTTGGTATATGTTATTGAACTTGATGACTTTGAAAGTGTCTACTAGATCTATGATTGTACTATGGCACAATAATTTATAGTCGCTTCTCACTCAGTTAAGAAAAATACCTGTTGCTTTTACATCATTGTCATTTCCAGATACATAATTTCCCTTTTTTTCATGAGTTGTTCACTTTTATTTTCTGAAATTGGGTTAAGATCTCTATTTCATATTATGTTAAATTGAGTGTTTTACATTGTTATAAGTAATCATCTTTTTGTATTAAAATTTTGGATTTGCTAACATATTATTGTGTATAATAGGTTCTGATGAACATCCTCATATCTGCTCTGATCTATTCATTGCAATTTTTCCATTTTTTAAAAATTTATTTTTTTAATTTTCTTTTTTTCTTTCTTTTTTTTTTTAAATCAGGTTATCTAATGCTTGATCAGTTTTGTTAGCCTCCCCTGTTTTTTTTTCCCCTAGGTTAATGAGTTTGATCTCACTACTAACTGGCATAAAATTTTTGAGTTGCTCTGTTTCTACTCTGTGAAGTTTGCTTTATCCTAAGGCAACCTGGTGTCCTCTCAGTAGCATATGGATACTAGACTTAGAGTGGACAACTAATGGGTTTCAGTACTACTGCCATCTCAGAACTCCTAAATTCAATCATTGAAACTATTTGGTACTGGCTAAGAAATAGAGAGGTGGACCAGGGGAATAGATTAGACACGAGACCAGGAAGTAAATGACTATAGTAATCCACTGTTTGATAAACCCAAAGACTCCAGCTTCTGGGATAAGACCTCACTATATAACAAAAACTGCTGGAAAAACTGGAAAATGGTATAGTAGATACTAAGTATAAGCCAACATCTCACACCATATACTAAGACAAGATCAAAATGGGTACATGGTTAAACATAAAGGGTGATACCATATGTACATTAGGAGAATGAGGAATAGTTTACCTGTCAGATCTGTGAAGAAGGGAAGAATTTATTATCAAATAAAAGATAAAGAGCATTATGAAATGCAAAATGGATAATTTCAATTACATTAAATTGAAAAAGGTTTTGCACAAACAAAGCTAATGCAACCAAGATTAGAAGGAAAGCAGAAAGCTGGGAAACAATTTTTATAGCCAGTGTTTCTGATAAAGCCCTCATTTCTCAAATACATAAAGAAGTACATCAAATTTATAATAATACAAGCCATTCCCCAATTGACAAATGGTCAAAGGATTTGAGCAGACAGATTTCAGATGAAGAAATCAATGCTATCTATAATCATATAGAAAAATACTGGAAGTCACTGTTGATTAGAGAAATGCAAATTTAAACAACTCTGAGGCACCACCTCACACCTACTAGATTGGATAGTATGACAGAAAAGGAAAATGACAAGTGTTGGAGAAGATGTGGGAAAATTGGCACTTATGCATTGTTGGTGAAGTTATGAGCTGATTCAAACATTCTGGAGAGCAATTTGGAACTATGCTCAAAAGGTTATAAAACTGTACATACTCTTTGATCCAGCAATACCACTACTAAGTCTATATCTGAAAGAGATCATAAAAAAGGGAAAAGGACCTACATGTACAAAAATATTTATAGTAGCTCTTTTTGTGGTGGCAAAGAATTGGGAATAGAGGGGATGTCCATCAATTAAGGAATGTCTGAACAAGTTGTGGTATGTGAATGTAATGGAATAATATTATGTTATAAGAAATGATGAGCAGGTAGATTTCAGAAAATATTTGAAGAGATTTACATTAACTGATCCTGAGTGAAATGAGCAGAGCCAGGAGAACATTGCACACAGTAATAGTAATACTGTGTGATGATCAACTATGATTGACTTAACTCTTCTCAACAATACAATGTTCCAAGAGAATTCCAAAAGACTCATGTAGAAAATGCTATCCCCATTCAGAGAAACAACTGATCAACTCTGAATGAAAATTGAAAAATACTATTTTCACTTTTTTCCTATTTTTCCCCTTTTGTTCTGTTTCTTCTTTCACAACATGGTTGACATTGAAATATGTTTTACAGTACTGCACATGTATAACATATATCAGATTGTTTGCTGTCTTTGGGGGGGGACAGGAAATTTGGAACTCAAAATCTTTCAAAAAATGAATGTTGAAAATTATCTTTATGTGTAATTGGAAAAAAATAAAATGCTATAATTATTTTCACTCTTCCTATGAATTCAACTTTTTGCTGTTATCCACCCATGAAATATATTGATTTATTTATAGTATAGCATGTACTTTAGTATTCAGTGTAATAATTCAGTTCTTCATCCTCACCTTCTGCTGATACAAGTTTCCCTAAAGCTTTTAGCTTTTTTTATTATCTACCCTCACAAAGCCTCTCCATTTTTTTTCTTCTCTTCATTTAAATTTCTTTTCTTTTTTTTTAACAATAGTCTATGAATGTGGAACTATTTCTTTTCTCTTTCTAATAATAGCCTATGAATTTGGTACAATTCATTTCATTGCTTTGTCTCTTTGTGACAATTGTCCTTACCTGCTTTTTTTAATGTCTCTCATGAATTTTTATAAGTTGAATATTCTGTTCACCTCTTTGTTTTATCAGCAAGGTTTCTAATGCCTTTCTCTTTTGAAAATCCAACTTTTGTGTTGCATATTAGACTTACATTACAGGGAGTTTTATTTAGACATGCAGCTTGTCCTCCTTTGCTTTTTTTTTTTTTAGAATATTCTATTCTATTCTTTGTTTTAATTTCTCATGACTATAGAGTAATCTTGGGATATATAAAGTAGTATCCTTCTGAGAGATTTCTGATCTTAAAGTCATTCTGTGAATACTACCTTCCAGATCATTTGTTTTCAGATGTGCAAAATTTTGGGTCATTTGCTTTTGCTTTTAAAATTACTGTTTTTCGCTTCTTTACTATCAAATTTTCTTTAACTCCTATAGTTATGTCTTCAAATCTATCATTCTCTTTTTTCAAAGTTTTTACTTCAGAAAGATTCCACATTTTTTGGGTGGAGAGATACCTTATTATTCATTTTATTTAATTCTGCATTGAGAGTTGTATTTTTTTTTAATCTAATTTCATTCCTGGTCTCTTCTGCAAACATTTTTATTTCACTAGCTATTGTTTCATGATCTCTGGAAAGCTTACTGATTTCTCTTTTTCCTGTGAATTTCTGGTTCTTTTTCCTTCATAATAGAATTCATAATCATCATGCTCTTTTCTCTCTGAATATATATTCATTTTTCCTTCTGTTTATAATTCTTTCTGTTACTTATCTACTTGTGACCTAGGTTTATATTCTTGTTTTCTCCCTTAGACTTTTGATAGCTAGTTAGCTCAGTGGCTAGAAGACTGGAACTCTAGTCTGGAAAATCTGAGTTAAAATCTAGTTTTGGCCACTTACCAGACATGTGACCATGGGTATGTCATTTCACTTCCCTCTCCTTCAGATTCCCCACATATAAAATGTAGATAATAATAGCACCTTTCTCTCAGAACCATTGTGAGGATAAAATGAGCTAATATTTTAAAGTTACTTTGCAAACTTACAGTAAAATTTTAAGTAAAAACTTAAAGTAAAAAGTAATATTAATTTTGCTTGTAATTTTATTAATCATAAGACCACAATCTTAGAGCTTGAAAGTAGCTTAAAGGCCACTCGGTCCTTTGGTATAGAAGTTCCTTTCCCCATAGATACTTCTTCTTTCTTATATCCACATTTTCTAGGCCTTCTTTGAGTTATTTTCTTTTTCCTTCAGTTGGACACACAAATGAAAATCAGTGTCTTCACTTCTTGTGAATTGGAGGGTTGTGCTCAGATCCAGTAACTGACACAGGACAAGTAGGCAGCTGCTCCCATACTGAAACCATGAAGCATAGGCTTTAAAGGATTCTTTCTTCTCCATGGATTGGAAATAGGGATGTTTATGGGGGAGGTTTTCATGAGATTTCATGGGTTTTTACCACATGTTGTTTCTGTCTTCTTATCTGCTAGGTTCGGGTTCACCTAATCTATAGCTGGCCCAGCAATTTATTTTTCTTATGGTATGTAAACTGGAGATATTTACAGAAAACAATTGTTCCACCACCTTACTGATCATGTGATAAGTTATTTGAATTCTTTCCATCAACAACAAGAACTTGAATTCTTTTCATCAATATGCAGCCACAAGTAAGCAGGAAAAGAGGAGGCAGATGATAGGACTCATCCAAGCCTGATTAATAGGACAAGGATACAAGATATTCAAACATAGAAGATGGTATAAAGTTGAACTGATTTGTTATAGTGTAAAGATAATGAACTAAGAGACTTTTAACCAGAAAATGTGTTGGATTCAGAGTCACAATGAGGCTGAAGAATATGTTTAAGAGAAGTGAGTCATATAAAAGATGTCATCAGAGAGGTGAATGATTAGGAAAGAAGGTGGACCTGTCACACAATACATATGAGGAATAACTGATGCATGTGTATGATTCATATGCATGGTGTCCATATGAACTATTAGTATCCACACAATGCCAAAAGGATGTATTAGATTTCCTCTGAGGTCACTTCAACCCAGAATCTATGAATCTACTATCTAGACCAGTGTTATCAAACTTAGGGCTGGCAGGCCTCCTACCACAACCACCACCAGAACCACATTAAAATGTAACTGGGAAATGTTTGACAAAATGAATAAATATTCAGTACAACATACATAATCCTAATTTTTGGTGAATATGTGAATATGTGAATATTGGCCAGAGATGATCCATTTCTATTTGAGTTTGATGTCACTGTTCTATATCTTCTGTCTCAATAGCAAGATTTTAGTTGAGATGTTTTTCTTTTTTTTTAATTCACAATTGATCTGGGCTGATTTTAACTAATTGCATAGAAATTATTTTTAGCTCTTAGTTCTCTTTTGTGTGTTCTTTTAATGGTCAGGAGTGCCAAGCATTTTTTAAAATTATTTAAGTGAGTGGCTTCCTAATTGGCTATGGAAATATTATGAAAATATTCATAGGAGAATCATGTAATCATAGACTTTCATAGATCTTAGAGATTATGTAGTCTGACCTCCAATTTGGGTCATGAGTTAGTCCTATGAAATATTCACTGGTGAGGAAGCAGGTGAGAAAAGGTGAGGAGAGAGATAGATCCTATCCTGAAATACTGCAGAAAATAAGGATGATTCTTTCTCTGCAGTGTCAGGGAGAAGGGGGTGGTATATGGGAAAGAATACTAGAGGAAAAAAACAAAATGACTACTTTTCTGGAGCTTTATAATTCCAATACATCCATGAGAAACAATAATTTATACAGAGGAACCCAACCAATGGCATTTACACTGTCTTCTAGAATCATTTTAAAAGTTCTTACTCTCTCTTAAACTTTACATCCTCCATACTAACCATATCTGATTCAGTAGAAGCCCTGCAGAGAGCCCAGATGTCCCTCTGTTCCTCCAACTTATGCCTAAGTGGCCAACATTTGATGTGCAGATGTAGAGACATCTCCATCCCAAATGTTCAAATGGACTATATGTGCCCAGCTGGTGGTAAAGCCTTTTGAGCTTGTATTGGACTGATCAGCCAGCCACAGATGAACACACTGTACCTTGACTCCAACATTGTGATGTCATTGTAATGAGGTATGGGCCCAAGCCAAGACCTTTGCCCCTCTCCCCAAAAAGAATTTAGGTCTCATTTGCCTACGGGCTCCAGAAAACCCTTAAACTTTCTTTGACCTCACTCTGGTCTCAAACTGTTTTAACCTTGTTTCTTATTCTGACCCTTCCTATCTCCCTTTGATATCCTAATGAAGCTTTGATCCTAGTCTTTGATGTATCCCACCTTTGATCTTATCCACACCCTATTCAACTTCTTCCTTCCAGTTCTTTGTTACCCTAATAAAAACCTAGTCTATTCCCAGGTGACCCCATCCAGACACTGCTATTCTCCCTAAACTCCTCCCACAGTCACCAGATCTTCTCTCCAGTCCCGACTCTGGTCGCCCAAAATTACTTGAGTATATATAAGATCCACTGTTGGCCCCCATTAAAATGCTGAGATTTCCTCATGCCCGTCCTTATGGGTATCACTAATGTTCAGATTCCTTAAGAGTCTGACCTGTATGGTATGTCTCTAATAAAACTTTGTTTCTGGCTGAAAGAAGATTTGGGTCAAATTCATTCGGGTAGGACCCCCATGCCATCATTTCAGGGTCCCAGCACCCCAAGAATGTACACCTCATCAACTGGTTCTTTTTGAGTACAAAAGATGAACAAAAGCTCATGGCCAACACATCCAAAACTTATTACAGAAAGACAAAAACTTCCCATCTTACATACCACATATTCAAATTGGTCTTAATGATTCACCCATTCTTGCAAATTTTTACAAGATTGTCATTTGACAATTAAAGAGAGAGGAAAAATAAGCTTAAAAATTCAAAGCAAAGAAGACAATTTTACAGTGCTTTTTAAAAAAAAAAAGAAAACAATAAAAAGTACACACTGATATTCAAAAATGTCTCAAATGTACCTCTAGGGGGGAAAAAGCATATTAAAACCAGGGCAACAAAAGAATTAGTCAAACCTAGGATTTATGAGCATGCTTACTGCATTCAGTTAAAGTATATTAGGTGCTCAGGGGTGCATAGGAGAAAATATAAAATGGTATATATGTAGGAAATATGTTCATATATCAAGTCAGGAATTTCCCAAGAGAGTATATAGGATAAAGACATATCACATAGCACACTCTCCTTTCCTTAAGTCTTTCCCTACCACCCCAGAATTTTGCAGGTGTATGTCCCTAGGCAAATCATAATTTCTCTTAGCCTCAGTTTTCTCATATGTAAAATGGAGATAATTACATCTACCTCACAGGATTGTTGTGAAAATAAGATGCAATAGTATATGTGAAACATTTGCAAACATTAAAGTGCCATGCAAAGGTTAGTTATTATTGTTGTTGTCATGAAATGACCACTTGTTAAAATAACCACTGAAGTTTGACAGAATGCAAGGTATATTATCAGGTAAATCAGCAGAGAGAAGATTTCAGGGAAAATATGCCTCATGAGGGCAAATGGCTAGCTTCACATATACACATTAAGTATATTTTGGCCACTCACATCAAACTTACTTCTCCTGCTCTTTATCCAGTTATTATGGATTTGGGGAGAGTCATCCCAATGTGCTACCTGAAAAGATAACTCTGGCCCTAGGGAAGAGCTGGCCTTGAGCAAGACAACTTGAAAATTTTCACTGTTCTTTGCTGGGAAACATTTTGGCACTAGGTATAAGAACAAAGAATTCATTATTTAAAATAAATTGCCGGGAAATGGCTCTGGGGCATAATTGAGATGTCATTTTATTTGCTACTAATGGAGTTTGCTTTATTCATTTTACCATATCATTGTGCTTTTTAATTATCTATTTGCATATCCTGAGCACTACACTAACCCACCAAAAGACATCCTTTAGGGAAAATTTTTATTCTTACCAGATGCCAGAGCTAAAAAAAAAAAAAAATCCCTAAATTTGTTTGATTCCAAAGCATTTACCAAGACATTGCAAAAACAATAACAACAAAGTATCAATTGAAACTAGTAGGATTACAATTGAGGTAATAGAATATCATCATTTTTTAGGTGGAACTCTTAAGGATTTCCCTTTTGCCACCAGAGTTGTATGTGGATGAATGCATAATATGTAGCATTTCAAGCCTGCTATTTTCTTTTTTTTTGTTTTTTGGTTTTGTTTTTTGTTTTTTTGTTTGTTTTTGTCGGGCAATGGAGGTTAAGTGACTTGCCCAGAGTCACATAGCTAGTGGTGTTATGTGTCTGAGATCAGATTTGAACTCAGGTCCTCCTGAATCCAGGGCTGGTGCTCTATCCACTGTGCCACCTAGCTGCCCCAAGCCTGCTATTTTCTAGAAATTTTTTTTTGGCGGGGGGAGATGGATAGGGCTGTCCTCTTTATTTCCAACTGTTCCATTTCTCTAACCATAAATCTCATACAAAAAGATAATTGAATACCTCAGTAAGTAATGGAGTGATGTGGTTCAGGGCCTCTCCAAGGATGGAAGAATTTGAATTTATTAAATCTGTGGAAGAGAATCATTCCCCTTAGAAGCCTAGAGTAGAATATTTTTCAGGGACATGGTTTCATCTTCTCTTCCCCTTTCCTCCTCCACTAGCTACCCACCCCACCCTCACTGTTCTGTGTTATCTCTCTTACTCTGCTTAAAATATTTATCTTCTGACTTTCTTTTTGCACTAAGAGTTATTTGATCAACTTTTAAACTCTGCGTACTTTTCTGTTTAATTATTCATCAGTACCTATAAATGAAGGAATTGGACTAGTAGATTCTTAAAGTCCCTTTGGGCTCTAAATTTTGTGATCTTACATCTCTACAGGCTGATAAGGGTGTCAGCAAGAAATTCCATCTCTCTTCACATTTACCCTTCTCTCCCATTTGCTTCATGGAATTCTAGAGCTAGAGGAAATCTTAGAATCCATCTAGGAGAACTAAGGCCTGAAGAGGTCGAGTAATTTATGCAGGGCTATGTAGGTGGTGACCTTTCCTCTATATCATTTGTCTCTCCAATAATGATGATTCATACTTAAAGAATGATTCAGGGTTTGAAAAACACTTTACATATATTATCTCATTTGATCTTCACAAGAATCCTAAAAGGCAGCTGTTATCATTGTTCTCATTTTACAGGTGTGGAAAGTGAGGCAGAAAAAAGGTGAAATGGCTTGCCCAGAGTTATTTATCTAGGAATTGTTTGGAGACAGATACAAATCCAAATCTTCCCTACTCCTAATACAGTACTCTATTATACTGTGCTAATGTAGTAACATGTTTTGACATACTTTATGTTCGAATAATGCTAAATAAATCAATATGCAAATAAAATGATATTTAAAAAGACCTAGCTCCTCCTTATGTTCCAAGAATGACTTATTTTCCTTCCTGGTCAATATACTATGCAATATGTCTCTTTAATGCATAGTCAATAGTTGTACTTCACACCAATAAAACCATTCTGTTTAGATTCACTAATGCTTTTTGCACTGAATATTTTGGTTCTTGCTTTTCCTTTGCAAAGAAAAAACAAACAAACAAACAAAAAAATCAAGATCTGCATCCTTCGTTTCATGGCATTACTGGAAAAAAATATCTATTTGTGTCTTGCCATTGACTATTAGGAAATTTGCCTTCTGAGTAGCCTGTCTGAGAATTGCAGAAAAGGACTTTCAAGTATATTGGAGCACTTCTAATGATGTGAGCTACCATAAATAAATATACCATCTCATTTTACCACTCCAAAAACTAGGGAAAAAAATCATTATCTCAAAACCCATGAACTCTCTGATACTCAGATTTATTTGATCAAATATTGATTTTCAAATAACTGGTTTTAATTTAATTGTATTGTGATGTTATTATAGATCTACCCAAAATAACAACACTAATTTATATAAACCAGAAGTTTCTTTGACAGCAAATTAACTTCAAGTACGAAATGGCCTCTCTGTGTACCATAGTCCCATAGTAATGATTGTTTCTCTTATTGTACTTCTTATTTTAACTCTTGTTAATTATCTGAATTCATCTCGCCACCACCACCCATAAATATTGTATGCTTTATGAAGGTAGAATTCTATTCTATTCTTATTTCCATTCCCCCTAGCACAGTGCCTTGAAAACTAAGTCCTAATTAGGACTTCTGTGACTAGAATAAGAATCAGGATGTCTGTTTTCAGTTGTGGTAAAGTGAGATGAGAGACAGATCATAAGCCAATGTTGTGAAAGATAATGAGGAGTTTATTTCTACAGATCATCTGGTGGCTTTCAACCCAACAAATATTTCTTTAGCACCAGTTTTGTACAAGGTATATAGATTCAAAAGAAGAAAGTGTAGAAGCTGGGACTTTCCCCAATCCTTCCATAGATATAGCCTTAGGAACTACTTTCTTCTCCCACTCTTTGGGGGAACTCAGGACAGGGAAAAGGGTAAGGGTAGGAATTTATACTATACAAATGCCAATAGGATGATTCTTCAAATCCTACCTTTTGAATATAGCAGGGGTGTCATTGCTTAAGAGACCACCAGATCTTACCCCATCTGCCTTAACACTACACCCTCCAGTCCCCCAGGCACTACCATAATATATGCCATCCTAGATGCTAAGGACCACTAGATTTTTGCCATCTGCTCTATAGCTGTACCCTTACGACTTGCAAAATTTTCCATAGCCCTACAACTAAACCCTATATATGTTCTCTCTCCCAATTACTGTGTTTATTTGAGAACAAGGACTATCTCACTTTGCTCTTTGTATCCCCAGTGCTCAGCACTGTGTCTGCAATATTGTCAGTGGTTAATGAATGCTTTTTTTTTTCCATCCATTCATGATGCTGATTGTAATGTTGATGAAAATCCTCCTACTACCAATAAAAGTGATGCAGAAAAAAGATGATCCTGGGGCAGCTGGGTGGTGCAGTGGATAGAACACCGGCCCCAAAGTCAGGAGAACCTGAGTTCAAATCCGGCCTTAGACCAAACACTTCACACTTACTAGTTGTGTGACTGGGCAAGTCACTTAACCTCAATTGCCTAAAAAAAAAAAAAAGAAAAAAGAAAGAAAAACATGATCCAAGACCCAGAGATGAAGGCAGAAGTAAACATGGGTAAAGGGGGAATTGGGAAGTAGGAGAGCACACCCTTCCTTGTTATAGGAGTGGAAAATGGACAATTCTTGATGATCAGGCACTGACTACTGCTATCTGTACACCCATGGCACTACAACATTACAATCTTTTGAGCAACTTGCTTAATCACAATTCATGGTTCTATTCCTAATCTTTCCTAAGGAAAGGGAGTAAACACACTCCAGGCTGGGCATTGTTTACAGCATTTTCAATGCTGAAATGAATTATTTTTGCCTTGAAACGTGGAAGCTTGACTCTACTTTATTCTGGTATGGTTCAACATGTTATTTTATTTCAGAAGTACTCCTTTCATTTAGAGCACATATTTGAATGCAAATGCTGTTTAATTATTAATTCCTTCACTAGGGAAAGTCCTACATTAGAAGAAGAGACTTAGGTTCTGATTCAAGCTTTCTCTCTGTTCCCTATCTTTATCTATCTCCCTGGTAGAGTTTTACAATGTACATTTTATGCAATGAAGATTTGAATGAGTAAATAAGTGAATAACTGAATGTCAGTAACTAGTTATTTGCTTTTTGATAGATCATATAACCCCTAACAGTTTCATTTTCCACATTTGTAACACAAAGGGATTAGACTACAATACTACTATACTCTTTAAATCTTTAACATTCTATGAATCTAATTTTATTATATGATTAGATGAGATGGGAAGAGGAATTGCTCATGAATAGTATGAAGGCAGATGCACATCGTTAAAAAGGATTTCCTTTATTAAAACTGGAAGAAAGAGATTTTAAACAGAAATTCAATAAACAACTATAAAAATAAGACTGACCCCTGTTGATTTTGATTCCATCTTTCTGAGTGTTGATACAGATAGGTCACTAGGAGTAACAGAACTGAAATCTTAAATATTCTCTGAACATCTGTCCACTGATACAGTTTAATGATTATATGTCATATCAATTCTAATACAGTACTTATTTTAAAAAAATGGACCATGGACCATGGACCATGCTGGCTTGGCAAATGATCATATGAACTGATCAATTAGTGAGTACTTATTATGTACCTACTTTGTGCCAGGAATGTGATAGGTGCTGGTGATTTGAAGATAAAATGCAATAGTCCCTGTATTAAGGATTTTCTATTCCACTGAAGAAGACAAAATTTATCTATCTATCTATCCATCTACCTATCTATCTATCTAACTATCTATCTATATCTATGTGTGTGTGTATGTGTGTGTGTGTGTACATATACAATATAAAATTAAGGAAATAAGAGGAGTATGGCCCCAGCAACTGAGGGGAATTAGGGAAGTCAACATAGAAAGTTGTGCTTCAGCTTAGTTTTGGAGAAAAATGAGTATGTAGCAAACCTGGAAAGGTAAGTTGAAATAAGGTTGTGGAAGAATTTAAATGTCTTGGAGCCACAGGTGAGAACAGAGTGAAAGGTAGACATCAAATTATGACCTGATGCCTGAAAAGAACATATAGGCATTATTATAATACTAAGGAACAATCACCTAGCATGTCTTTCCTCACTATGGCATAGTTAAACACAAATATAGTTTTCTAATCTATCTAGAGAAAAAGCTTCTAGAACAAAAATTCAAATTGGTCTGTTTAGAAATGCCTGAGTGCTCCCTAATATACTGACTGAGAAATATGAACCTTGGAATAGATAACTCAATAAGAACACTACTTTCAGAACCTCTCATGCCTCTTTTTCTAATTATTTTTGCTTAACAGAGTTGGGTTAATTACTAGCAATATATTACGGAGAGTATGAATTCTGATGACTATCATTCACAGTTTTATTTGGCAGGATGCCAACACTTCGATTAATCTGCTACTCATTTTTATACAAGTACATTCTTCTAATTTAATAAGACCTTGAGAGTCTGATTATTTACATACATCCCATTTCACAATGGCCCTGTTGCTATTTGCAATAGATTATCTCTCTGAAGATCTGACAATATTGAGATTCTAAAACTGAATCAGTTCCATGAATGAAAAGAATCTATCCATATAAAGATGATCATTAGTTGGAGATGACAGATCTCATATTCCTTCCATTTTAAATCTAAGATGATCATTATGATATTTAGAAACCTAGAACTGTAACTACCTGAAATTTTGCTTGGGATAAATTCAGTGGTAAGGGAAGGGATGGCAATGGAAGCACAAGTTCAGAATCCACTGATAGTTCAACAATCACAGCTGTTCTGAAAAGAATCAGTCTATCCCCCTGAGAGTCTCATGGGAATTTTTGCACCCTGAACTCCTAAAGGACTATAGGTAAATTATAAGGCCACAGTCATCTGATGGAGGAAATGTGGGAATATTCTAACGTTGTACGATAAAAAGGGTATTGAACATGGAGTCACAGTATTTCAGTTGAAAGATTGGTTCTGAAACCTATATAACCTTGCATAAGTCACTTAAACACATCAGACTTAAGTTTCCTTAGCTGTAAATAAGACGGTTGGACTCAAGGAGCTCTAAGATCCCTGCAACCTATATGACCTTGCATAAGTCACTTAAACACATCAAACTTAAATTTTCTTAGCTGTAAATGAGAAGGTTGGACTCAAGGGGCTCTAAGGTCCCTTACAGATGTTTAGTTCTAATGCTATTACGATGCTTGACATTACTTTATAAGATTTAACTTGCAAGACACATATTCTAGAGGTTATTTTTTTCCCTAGGTTGTTCTTCAATTCAGGTAAGCCCTTCCAAAGTGCAATAGTAACTTGACTACAGCCTCATGATGATAGTCCAGGCTCCCCCTAGAGAGAATCAATGTTTTCTAAACGATTTTTAAAATATTTTATTTCTTCCAATTACATGTAAAAACAATTTCAACATTCATTTTTTTAAAAAAATATTAAATTCCAAATTTTTTCATTCCTCCCTCCCCTCCCTCTTTGTTGAGAAGGCAAGTAATTTGGTAGGGGCAATACATGTGCAGTCACGCAAAATATATTACCATAATAGTTGTGTTGTGAAAGAAAACAAAGCCAATATTTTTTAAAAGAAAAATAAAGTTGAAAAGAGATGCTTTGATCAGCATTCAGACTCTATCAGTTCTTTCTCTGGAGATTGACACATTTTTCATCTTAAGTCCTTTGGAATTTTCATTTCATTGCTGGGAGTAAGTGTCATTCACAATTGATCATCATACAATATTGCTCTTACTGTATATTCCAGTCTCCTGGTTCTTCTTACTTCACTCAGCATCACTTCATGTAATTCTTTTCCATTGTTATTTTTTTTCTTCTGAAATCATCCTGCTCATCATTTCTTATAGCACATTTTGTCAGCCATTTCCCAAAGGACAGGCATCCTCTCAATTTCCAATTCTTTGCCACTGCAAAAAGAGCTGCTATGAAAGTTTGTAGATATAGGTCCTTTTCCTTTTTTTGTTTGTTTTTTGTCTCTTTCTAGTATAGACCTCGTAGTAGTATTGCTGGATCAAAAAGAAAGCACAGTTTAATAGACATTTGGATATAGATGCAAATTATACTCCAGAATAGTTATATCAATTCATAACTCCACCAACAATGCATTACTGTTCAAATTTTTTCCCACATCCTCTCCAACATTTGTGATTTTCCCTTTCTGTCATATTAGACAATCTGATCGGTATGACGTGGCAACTCAGAGTTGTTTTGATTTGCATTTCTCTAATCAATAGTGATTTAGAGCATTTTTTTCCATATGACTATAGATAGCTTTGATTTCTTCATCTAAAAACTTCCTACTCATATCCTTTGACCATGTATTGATTAGAGAATGACAGGAATTCTTGTAAATTTAACTCAGTTTTCTATATGTTTGAAAAAAGAGGGCAGGTTAGGGGAGGAGGTAATCAGAAGCAAACACTTCTGAGGAAGGACAGGGTCAAAAGAGAGATAGAATAAATGGAGGATGGGATAGGATGAAGGGAAATATACTTAGTTTTTCACAACATGACTACTAAGGAAATGTTTTGCATGGCTACACATGTATAACCTGTATTGAGTTGTTTGCCTTTTCAATGAAGGTGAGTGGGGAGGGAGAAAGGGAGAAAATTTGTAACCCAAAGTTTTAAAAACATATGTTTAAAAAAATGTTTTCACATGCAACTGGGAAATAAGAAATACAGGAAATGGGGTATTGACATATATCCTGCCCTACAGGAAAATAGAAGGGGTGGGGATAAGAGAAGAGGGGGAGAGATAGAAAGGAAGGCAGATTAGGGAAAGGGGTATACAGAATTCATGCCATCTTAGGGTGGGGGGAGGGATGAGATAGGGAGAAAGTTTGGAACTCAAAATCTTGAGGAAGTGAATGTTGAAAACTAAAAATAAATAATTAAATAAAAATAGTGAAAGTAACAAACAACCTGAATAAAGTGGCTAAATATACTTGAAAATTACCTGCATTTCTATATGCCATCCATAAGAATCCAGAAAAAAAATTTACAGTAATAAAATGAATCACATATTTGGTCATTAGCTTATCAAGACATACAAAAGATCTATAAAAAATAAATTCTAAAGGATTTTGACAGAAAACAAAGAAATGAACAAGACTATCATAGTTAAGTTGGAAGAATACAGTAAACATATCATTACTCAGGAGAGATAATTTTAAAACTATTGGACTACCTGAAAGCCGCCCCCCCAAAAAAGAGAACCAAGACACCATCTTTCCAGAAGTTCTTTCTCATGTTTTTTTTTAATTTTTTTTCCCTTTTGACCTGTTTCTTCTTTCACAACTATGACTAACATGGAGATATTTTTACATGATAGCACATGTATAAACTAAACTATATCAAACTGCCTACCATTTTCAGAATATGAAAGGGGAGGGAGAAGAATTTGGAATTCAAAATTTTAAAAATGAGTGTCAACATTTGTTTTTACATGTAATTGGGAAAAACACTAAATAAATAATTAAAAAAAGAAACATGCCTTCTTCCAAAATATTTTCTCAGAAATACATCCGAAACTTATTCATGGAGCTGAAAGTTACTTCAGAAGAGAACTAGTCCAAACTTTTCATTCTAACAACCAGGAACCTGAGGCCTAGATAGAATAAATGACTAAGTTAATTTGACTAAGATCACTTATATAGTAATTGACAAAGGGAGTGGGTGGGTTGGTGGGTAGGGGTTATTTTGTACCTCTCCCGGATACATTTTCAGTTCAGCAAGAATCAAAACCTTAAGCTAATGGTGGTATTTTCAATTTTAGCCTGTGAATAAAAGAATATTTCTGGGGAATTTGTGGGTGAGTGCAGAAATCTTTATCTATGCCCCTAAAATCATGCCAAATAAATTCTTACTCACACATGTGTGAGTCCGACCTTAATGAGAAAAAAATGATAGTTCAAAGACTAAGGCACTCCTATAAATGACTATTTAAGTGGGTCCTTGTAAATGGGTATTACCATATCTTTCAGTCTTTTGATTTGATTGAGACAGTACATGTATACAGGATCATACTCTGGATAGTATTGTTTCTCAAGAATTTCTATAGTATTGTCCCCAGAATCTATAACTTGCAAATGGAACCAGATCATAATAAGGGCACTAATCCAACCACACAAATTTTAATGCTATATTTCTCTCCATGGAAAACAATAACTTAACTAAATTCAAAGGTTATTAAAATTGTGAGATGATCTCAGAGTCTGTCCGGAATGAAGCCTCCTCAGGGAGTTAATAGCTTATTGTTCTGTTGAAACACTTGCAGCTGGTTGACCTTGTAAAGAAACATGCTTTTCAACACATCTCCTACTTTATCAGACCTCCTCCTCCTTTTCTAAAACTACTCTAAAAAGAAAAAGAAAACCTCCCCTTTTCCCTATCTCCCGGCAAGCGGTAAAAGTGTCTTTGTTCTTTGTTGCTGGAGTAGATGGCCGCGAATAGATTGTACCCTCAGAGCTTGCATTAATGAGCCCTGAGGAGGGGGCTGGGAAAGGGGATTGAGCTAGGACCTGTATAACCTGTTGATCTTGAACACCACTGCTCTCGTTGGTCAGTGCCAATTTTTTGGTGTTCTGAGGGAGCCCTTTCTCGAGAAAGCTAATAAATGAATTTTTCTTTTTGCTAATATATCTGAGTCTAAGATTCATTGATAAGGGTCTCTGTACCCCACACAAAATTATTTCTGGTTTGTCTATGCATTCAAGGCAGAGTAGAAAATTATAATCACTGAAAATAAGTACTCTCAGAGCACATATCCCACATAACTCAGGAATCCCTCTTTATGCCAGGTTCACTGTGGGGTTTTTTGTTTTGTTTTATTTTGCTTTTTTGGGGGGGGAGGTAATTATAGTCATGCAAGTATATTTCACACCCTCATTGAACACATTCTCTACCAATGGACCAAGAACTATAAATAAAATAAAGACACTTAACCAGTACAGAATGGCAAAATGAATTACATGGACGTCTTCTCCCCCAGAACACCCCATATATACACACACAAAGAGAATATCATGTCTGACAAATTCTCATGCCATCAGTTGGAGAAAGATGCCCTGTATAGGTCTTATTCCTCTCATCAAATTTTAGCTGAACATCTCTCACAAACACATTTCTCAGCAGCTGGCTGTGTTTCACAGCTATTTCCTTTAACCACTGTAACTTCAATTCCCCTTCCCTCTAAAGGTTCTACTTTGCTTCTCCATCAGAGTGTTGCCATATCTTCCTGTTGTTCCAGTTCAGGTCCATCTTCTAATTACACCACTATGCCAACCTTAAAAAGGCCTGAAGCCCAGGCCTTTTAGACAAGGGCTTTGCGGGTACTGCCACTAATTATCTTGTGAATTTTTTGGCAAATTATTTCATCTCTGTATACCTCAGTTTCCTAGTCTGTAAAATATGGTGGCAGGACTATGTAATGACTAAGGTTCTTTCTGGTTTAAGATCCTATGATCCTAGGAAGAACTTAGTTAAACTTAGTTAAACTATAGAATTTGAATGATGTGCTAGGTAATAATACTAGTGACAGGGTGGGTATTCACAGTGTAATTGAACTGCAAAGAGTTATTGAGACATTGTCTAAAGCAAAACTTCCAGCTTCAACACAGCTCTATCAATTATTCCTTTAAATGATCAATACTCTCATTTAAGTTGCTAGTAGATTATCTCTAAAGGCTTGGGGCATGTGATAAATGTGCAATGAACAGAAACTGGAATTCTACCTCTGGCAATTTGTAAAACAAATGAGGCCAGAAAACTCCCTGATCCTAACTAATCCAGAATGGATGACTATATGGAATTGGAATGGGCCACATCCTGAAGGCCTACTTCAAAGCCAAGACAATAGTGGGAAGGGAGGATTATTTTGCATTTTCACAGCAAAAGAAATTAAATTAAATAAGCAATGATTAAGTATCTCTTTTATGCAAGGTCTATGTCTTTGCAACCTAAAAATAACACAAGAGAAGTAAATTTTTGTACATACAAACATAGGCATTTTATAACTAAAGTGAAATTGAGGATTAGAACCACTTTTCTGGATAATTTGGTAGAAAGTTTTATTAGAATAAACCCTTGATATCAAATTATTTTCTTAAGTTGTTTCTTCTAAACTCCAAATGAAAAAAAAAAAGTCCAGTAAAGTGAAGGATTGCATTTAGTTAGCTTCTAATTAACAAAGCACATAATTAGAGATTAAAGAAATCAAGAATTTTAAATTCTACCAATTAAAGTGGAGGAAGGAGTATGCAACTATGTTTACATAGAGGGACAATGAGGTGGTACAGTACATATAGAGTGTTGAACCTGAAGTCAGTAAGATGTGATTTAAGATTTTCCCAGACATTTACTAACTGTGTGACTCTGGACAAGTCATTTAACAATTCTAATCCTTAGTTTCCTTAGCTCTAAAATGAGGGTAATAATAGTACCTCCCTCACAAGTTTATTGTGAGGATTAAAGGAAATAACATGTGAAGTGAAGCTTCATAAACCTTACAGCACCACACAAATGCTATCTGTTATCAGAATTATGAGAGAGAGCATTTCAACTGTCCAGCTGACAGGCTGAATTTATTTTTACAGTGAAGAGCCTGACTATCTTGCCCGGTCTGGTCAGGTGTTAAGAATGAATACTTGTATATCTAGATATATCAATCAATAAACAATCATTCATTAAACACTACTAAGTGGTAGGTGGGATGTATAGGATATTCAGGGAAGATTAGCATGTCTGGTCTGAGGGCTGGCCAAGCCCTTTTCAGAGTTATTCAGACACCTTTGGTAGCCACCTTTCACTCAACTCTCATCTGTAGCTCCAAGAAGCTGTAGCATGGATAGCAACCACAGCCTCAGTAAAATGTCTCAGTAGAATAAGCTAAACTAGGTTGAAGGTAACTTCTCAAATTTGTCAGGAAATTATGGGGATGTTTATCTATCTCACAGCACTGTTGTAAGAAAGGGACATGCTATATAAATTTAAGTGTTCAATGTGCAGGCCAGAATCAGGGACTTGGTTACTGACTCAGAAGAGTAGGATTTTGTCGATAAGCAGGGCTAATTGTGGGCTTTGATTCACAGACTTTTTCTGAGGCAGGGTGAGCTAATAGCCCTGCTACCTCCCCCCACCCCTTATTTGGGAAAAAATTAGGGAAGTAGTCAACTATGGCAAGAATTCTCTCCAGAGTCAAAAATTGCACCTGATGTTAAGCTTTACCTTCACTTCCCAAGTGTTGAGGCAGTCTTCTCTTGGAAGGGTGCTACCTTATTTAATAGATCAGCAAGAATGAGTGTATCTGCTTAGAACCCATTATCATGCATTATCCCCTATTGGAGCTCAGGACCCTAAGGTAATGGCACAGATACAGATTAAAAACTAGACCATGTAGAGATATGCAATAACTATTATACCTATGCTTGAAATTTGTCATCAAGCTCTTTCATAGGGAGGAAACATAATTTTACATTCCATGTTTAAGGCATGTAGAGCTGCATGGGGATACCTAGAAAATGTCCCATTACTAAAAAAGACATAGAACTAGATCTTAGAGGTTTTGTGGTTATGCTTATAACTATAATATCACATTTTTTCTCTTTTTCTTTAACACATAAGGTAATTAAGTTAATTATTTCAGAACTTTTGAAAGTTCTCTCTTCTGATTTGTTTTTATTTTTTTTTGTTTCCTCATAGTTTCAAAAAAAAAAATAGCAACTAACTCGTTTTTAGAGGGGGAAAATGGATGCCTGTGTGTATTTTTTTATACTTCAAGGGACTGTTTAACCAGAGCAAGTTCTTCCCAACTAATGCAAATTCCAAGTCTTCCCCAGCTCAGTAGTCATCTCTATGAATTATTTTATCTAGGGGAAGAACCATTCTCTAGGGGTCAAGTTTTTGTGAAGGGGTCCCTGTCCAAATTTAGCAAGACTGGATTTCAGCTAACAGACACCAAGTCCATCATGGAGCCCATACCTAACCCTTGCCTATTTGGTAGGGTATGCCAGAGCTGTTGCTCTAAACTCACAATCTCTGCTTGCTCAAGAACCCACAACCCCTTCCCCTCCAGGATAAGGCACCAAAATAGTATGTCAATGAAAGGCAGGAGTACATAAAAATATAAGAATGCAGCTCCCTGAGGTCAGAAACCATTTTTCATTTTTTTCTTTATATCCCTAGTGCCTAGCAGAGTGACAGAGTGACTGACACAGAGCAGATGATGCTTGATAAATTCTTCTTGGATTGTACGAAAAAAATAAGAGAATTAGTTTAGTTTTGTTTTGTTTTTAAAGAGAGATAATTTTTGCTAATTAAATATGCAGAAAGAATCTGTTATAATAGATATCTGGCTGGCTGGGTAGGGGAGGAGTAGAGATATAGTTAATAAGGTGAAGTAAAGGACAAAAGATATAAATAAAAATAAGATAAAAAAAAAGACAAACAGCAGAACAAAGCTATAGGGCAGACACTTAAAACCAAAAGACCCCTGTAATCTCCTTCTGACCAGTTGTTTGTCTGTGGGCTGAGAGCTCCAGAAGCAACTGCTGTTGCTGCTGATTCATTTGCTTCCAAGGCCTGCCTGGTTTGCTGAGGCTGGGGCTGTGTTGGTGTGGCCTGAACTGGACTGCGATCTTCTCTCACCCCAATGCAATAGACCTTTCCTGCTGACCTTCTAAGTCATCTTTGGTCTTTGTAGGCTGAGAGGTCTGGAAACTGTCACTGCTACTACTGATTCAGTTGCACCAGGGTCTGCTCCAGGTTTGCTGGGGCCATCTGCACTCCCAGGGCCTATAATAGACTGTGCTCCTCTTTCACCTTGGTGTAACAGACCTTTCCTGCTGACTGTCTAAGTTTCCCTGGGCTGCAAAATTGTTTCACTTCATCTTTTTGTGGGTTCTGCCACTCTAAAATTTGTTTAGAGTCACTTCTTAAAGGTATTTGTAGGGGTTTGGGGGAGAGCTCAGGTGAGTCTCTGCCTTTATTTCTGCCATCTTGACTCTCCCATACTTCTTTTTTATTTGACTTTTCTTTTTTCTTGGGTTTTTTTTTTTTTTTTGCTCTGTTTTCTTTTGCAACATGGCTAATAAGGAAATATGCACATGTATAATCTATATCAAATTACTTGTCTTCTCCAGGAAGGCATAAAGAATAGAGGGAGAGAGGATTTGGAACTCAAACTTGAAAAAAGAATGTTACAATTATTTTTACAGGTAATCAGAGAAAAATATAAAATTAAAAAAAGCAGAGACCAATAAAAAATAGACTGCCTTTTCCACATGTAAGATGTTTTTACAAAGAACAATACAAATGACAGTATAAAGAACAGTACGAAAGAACAGTACAAACAACAGTAACAAAAAGCCAAATGAAAACCCAGAGATCAGAAGAACACCAAAAGTTTTAATATCAGTGAATGTCATATTTATGCCACTTAGTTCTCTTTTCTGGTAGAATCCTGGTCTACATTCTTCATTGATCTCCAATAAAAATTCAGGCATGAAAAGTTAGCCCTTGGAGAACTGATGAAATGGATCAAGGAAGAGTTAATGTAATAGGGAACTTGAAGTATTGCTTCCCAGCCCCAACGAGAACTGAAAAGAAAAAAAAATCTTAAGATTTAAATTGCAATAAGTCAACAAGCATTTATTAAGCATTGGTCACGTACTGAGTAATGTGCTAAGCACTAGGGATACAAAGAAAGGGAAAAACAGATCCTATTCTCATGGAGCTCAGTCTGATGGGAGAGACAACAAAATGTATTCATCATACAATAGAGACGATCTAAGGGAAGAAACTAATATGAAGGGATCAGAAAAAGTTCTTTGCAAAAAGTGAGATTTCAGCTGAAAATTTTCAACTGGAAGAATTTTTATTAAACATAAAAAAGGCCTCAATGCCCTAAACACTTTAAAATCTATATAAGCTTCCAGGGGAGTTTGTGGAGGAATCCCTTTGTCTAAAGCTGATTGAGAGCAAGGGTAAGCATAATACTTCTTGGGTGGCTTACAGGCAGTTCCACTTGGGGTCAGGCAGGGTGATGGCAGGTTTGGTGACTTCTAGTGCCCCTGTTCATTTTAGACTCCATAATAATTGCACTAGATAAATCTAAATCAAAAGAAATGAGTTGTCCACCTGAGTTGTAGAGATTCCTGAATTCCTTATCCAGCCTATGTAGATAGGGAACTTGGACAAAACCGACTATTTTGTCTCAGAATAGATGCTTGTGCATATTACAAATTTCACTGTAATTTGACCTCAGCCATACAATGTTGAGCCAATGAGAGATGGCTGTATTCTATCTATTCCTCCCATCAACTTTGTTTAGTGTTTTGATGTTACAGTAATGCTAGACCTGCTAAGTTGTTCATCCTTTCATGCCATATTATTTGGTGCCTTCCTGCTTTGATGCCTAGTTCAAAAATAGTTCCACTGTTTTCAGAAATAGAGCTTAGAGATGACCTCAGAGGTCATTTAGTCTGACCCCTACCCAAATCATGAATTTCTCTCTATGATTTCTTAAGAAATAGGAGACAGTGTAGCACAGGATAAGCAAGGCAGAGAGGAATCATGTTATAGTAGAAAGACCAGTGTCTCTGAGGTCAAAGGATCTGCATTCAAATCCCACTTCTGATGATTCAAATTCCACTACCTGTGTCACTTTAGACAGGTTTCTTTAACTTTCTTAGACCTCAGTTTCCTCAGCTATAAGGAAGCTAAACTTCCCAAGCTTTAGATCTATGATCTAATCTCTGCATTAAGACCTCCAGTGACAGGGATCTCTCTACTCACTCAGAGAAGCTAACTCCACTTGGGAACAATTGGTATAAAATATTATCCTTTATGTTGAGTAGAAATGTACTTCCCCATTACTTCCACCCAGGGGTATTCTGGAGCCAGTTTTACCCAGTTTCTTGAGAACCTGTTGTTAAATTTTCAGTGTGAGCATTTGCATCTCAGAAACTGGCAACCAGATCAGAAGTTGATTTATTGCTTTGTTGATTGTCTAGACTTAAGAAAGTGATGGAAAAAATACTAATAATATTGTTTAAATTTAAAAGAGCATTTTGCAGAGTGGCAGATGAACATTATGCAGGTTTCCATATATAAGAAATCTTCAGTGTAAAGTGTCTGTGTGTGTATGTGTGTGTGTGTGTGTGTGTGTGTGTGAGAGAGACAGAGAGACAGAGAGACAGAGACAGAGAGAGACAGAGACAGAGACAGAGAGAGAGAGAGACAGAAACAGAGAGAGACTGAGACCTAGATCTCATCCAAGGGTAAATTCCCAGAAGTCTCTAATGGGTAAACTAGGAAAGGGGACATGATCAAGGCACTGGCTCCTTTATATCTTGACTTTTTCACACAGTCTTTGTCTCCTTTCAGGTACCTTTCTCTGAAGAGATACTAGAATTCTATGTATGCTCTTTTTTAAATTATTAAATTATTTATTAATTTTTAGCTTTCACTTACATAAGGTTTTGAGTTCTAAATTTTTTCCTCCTCCCTCCCTTCCTCCTTTCCCAAGATGGCATGTAATCTGATATAGGCTCTACATATGCATTCATATTAAACGTGTTTTCACATTAGTCTTGTTGTAAAGAAGAATTAGAACCAATGGGAGGAAGGACGAAAAAGAAGCAACGAGAAAGAGACAGAGAGAGAGAAAATAGTATACTTCGATCTGCATTCAGACTCCATAGTTTTTTCTCTGGATCTGGACAGCATTTTCCATCATGAGTCTTTTGAAATTGTCTTAGATCCTTGCATTACTAAGAAGAGCCAAGTCTAGGAAAGTTAGCCACTGCACAATGTTGCTGTTACTATGAACAATGCGTTACTGGTTCTGCTCATGGGACTCAGCATCAATTGATGTACGTATTTCCAAGTTTTTCTGAAGTCTGCTTGTTCATTGTTTCTTATGGCACAATAGTATTCCATTACATTCATATACCACAAGTTGTTCAGCCATTCCCCAATTGATTGACATTCCCTTAACTTCCAATTCTTGGCCATCACGAAAAGAGCTACTATAAATATTTTTGTGCATGTGGGTCTTTTCCCATTTTTTATGATCTCTTTGGGATATAGACCTAGAAGTGGTATTGCTGTTATCAAAGGGTATGCACATTTTTGTAGCCCTTTGGGCATAGTTCCAGATTGTTCTCCAGAATGTTTGGATTAGTTCACAACTCCACCAGAAATGCATTAGTGTTCCAATTTTCTCCATATCTTCTCCAACATTTATTATTTTACTGTTTTGTCATATTAGCTAATCTGATAGGTGTGATGTGGTACCTCAGAGTTGTTTTGATTTGCATTTCTCTAATCAATAGTGATTTAGAGCATTTTTTCATATGACTATAGATAACTTTAATTTCTTCTTCTGAAAATTGCCTGTTCATATCTTTTGACCATTTATCAATTGGGGAATGACTTGTATTCTTATCCATTTCAGTCAATTCTCTACACATTTTAGAAATGAGGCTTTTATCAGAGATAACTGTAAAAGTTGTTTCCCAGTTTCTGCTTCTTTTCTAATCTTGGGTACATGGGCTTTGTGTAAAAACTTTTAAATTTAATGTAATCAAAATTATCCATTTTGCATTTCATAATGTTCTCTGTTTCTTCTATGGTCATAAATTCTTCCATTCTCCATAAATCTGACAAGTAAACTATTCCTTACTCTCCTAGTTTGCTTATAGTATCAGCCTTTATATCTAAATCATATACCCATTTTGACTTTATCTTGTTATGCAGTATAAGATGTTGGTCTATGCCTAGTTTTTGCCATACTATTTTCCAGTTTTTCCAGCAATTTTTGTTAAATAGTGAGTTCTTATCCCAGAAGTTAGAGTCTTTTGATATATCAAACAACAGATTGTTATAGTAATTGACTACTGTGTCTTGTATACCAAATGTATTCCCTTGATCCACCACTTTATTTCTTAGCCAGTACCAAATAGTTTTCATGATTGCTGCTGTATAATGCAATTCAAGATCTGGTATGGCTAGGCCACCTTCCCTTGCATTTCTTTTCATTAATTGCTTTGAGGTTCTTTTGAGCTTACTTTTTCTATCTCTATAAAATAAATTTCTGGTAGTTTGATTGTTATGGCATTGAATAGGTAAATTATTTTAGGTAGAATTGTCATTTTTATTATATTAGCTCAGCCTACCCATGAGTGACTGATGTTTTTCCAATTGTTTAGATCTGACTTTATTTGTGTGAAAAATGTTTTGTAACTGTGTTCATATAGTTCCTGTGTTTGTCTTGGCAGGTAGACTTCCAAATATTTTATGTCTACAATAACTATAAATGGAATTTCTCTTTCTATCTCTTGCTTTCGGGTTTTGTTAGTAACATATAGAAATGCCAATGATTTATTTGGGTTTATTTTATATCCTGCAACTTTGCTAAAGTTGTCTATTATTTCAAGTAGTTTTTTACTTTTTTTTTAGGATTCTCTAGATATATCATCATATCATCTGCAAAGAGTGATAGTTCTGTTTCTCCTTTGCTTATTTTAATTCCTTCAATTTCTTTTTCTTCTCTTATTGCTAAAGCTAACATTTCTGGTACAATATTGAATAGCAGTGGTGATAATGGACATCCTTGTTTCAGCCCTGATCTTATTGGAATAGCTTCCAGCTTATCCCTATTACATATGATGCTTGCTGATGGTTTTAGATACATGCTACTTATAATTTTAAGGAAGACTCCATTTATTCCTATACTTTCTAGTATTTTTAATAGTAATGGGTGTTTTATTTTGTCAAAAACTTTTTCTGCATCTGCTGAGATAATTATATGCTTTCTGTTAGTTTTGTTGTTGATATGATAAATTAGGCTGATAGTTTTCCTAATATTGAACCAGCCCTGTATTCCTAGTATAAATCACACCTGGTCATAGTGTGTGATTATCCTCATGATAAGTTGTTGTAATCTCTTTGACAATATTTTATTTAAATTTTTTTTTGCATCTATATTCATTAGGGAAATTGGCCTATAATTTTCTTTCTCTGTTTTGGCTCTTTCTGGTTTAGGTGTCAGCAACATATTTGTACCATAAAAAGAATTTGGTACGATTCCTTCTATTTAATATTCTGGTTCTAGAAATGAGGACAGTTTTGCTTGATAATTTCTTGAAATATGGTGTCTTAGCTTTTTTTCTTTTTATCATGACTTTTATGTAGAACAATAATTCTTATATTATCTTTCTTGGATCTATTTTCCAGGTCAGCTGTTTTTCCAATAAGGTATTTTATATTTTCTTCCATTTTTTCTATCCTTCTGATTTTGTTTGACTGATTCTTGCTGTCTCATAGAGTCATTAGCTTTCATTTGTCCAAATAATTTTTAACGATTCTTTCATTTAGATTTTGTACCTTCTTTTCTGTTTGGCCAATTCTACCTTAAAGGAGTTCTCTTCAGTGAATTTTTGTGCCTCCTTTTCCATTTGGTCAATTCTTCTTCCAATGTACTTTTTTCCCCCCATTTTGCCAATTGTCTTTTTAAGGAATTGTTTTCTACAGTCAATTTTTGTCCTTCCTTTTCTAAGCTATCAACTCTCTCTTGCATATATTTCATTTCTTTTCTCAATTTTTCTTCTTCCTCTCTTATTTGACTTTCTTCTTGAAGTCTTCCAAGAAGGTTTTTTGGGCTTGAGACTAGTTCAATTCTCCTTTGAGGTTTCACATGTGGGTATATTGACAATGTTGTCCTCTTCTGAATTTTATTTTAATCTTCCATTTCTCCATAGAAAGAATCTATGGTCATTGTCCATTTCTGCTTTTTGTTCATGATGTTTCCCTATTTCCTGGCTTTTAAAGTTGAATTCTCCTGCTGGAGTACAGGTGGCTGTGTCCTAAGCTTCTTGTGCTGGGGACCAGGGTCCTGGTACTGGCTTTGTGTTCTGAGGCCTCAGGTCCTGGAAGCTGGAGGCTTTAGGGGTCTGGTTGTTTATGTGGTGCTGAGCTGGAGCTAGTGATAGTGGTTGGCATGTACTGAGGCCAGATGGAGCTTTTCTGCAATTTCACAGAGCTACACTGAAGCTCGAGGGTTAGGAGGTGTCTAGCCAGGGGAGGACTCCTGCTCACCTGGGGCTGCACTGGAGCACGGGGAGATTCAGCTGCCGGAGGATATCTGCCCACCTGGAGTTGCACTGAAGGACAGGGAGTTTTGGCTGCTGGAGGATGCCTGCCTACCGGCACACATTGTGGTTCTACAAACTGGAGTCTGCCAGTTTACCTGGCTGTGCCAAAGCACATGGGGGGGCCTTAGTGTTGACACTTGCCTCCTCCACCATCCTGGGGCTCAGAATCTCCTGCTTGTTTGCTAAGGTTTGGCTTGCCACTGACTTTCCTGGATACCTCCCATCCTGTACTGTCCTCCTCTTCCACCAGAGTGAGAGGGACCCTTCCTGTTAATCCCCCAAGCCTCCTGGCATAAAAGACTGGCCTTACACCCACCTTCAGGCAATCTCCTTTCTTCCTTCCTCTTCACTCCAGCTCTACAGCCTCAGAAGGAGTCCACCCTCCAATCCTTGAGGGCAGCTCATCTTTCTGCTGGCTCTACTGTTCCAGAATTTTTCTGGGGTGGTATTTTCTGGATTTTTAGAGGTCAACAATGGGGATTGAGAAAGACTTACTTCTTACTCTCCATCCTGACTCCTTGAAATCTGTATGCTTTCTTGAAGTTGGAAGGGAGAAAACAGGATTTCTATTCTCTTCCCCTCCCACAGGCACAAAGCATTGAATCTCTACCAATGAGGAAAGTTTTATAAAAATTGGTTTGAGCTCCTGGGTTCCAATTACATCAAAAATATCCAAGAAAACTGATGGGAGGATTAGATAAAATTCAACAGAGACCTAGCATAGCAGAAGAACAATAAGTTTGGAGAGAGCAGATCTGGGTTCAAGTTGTAGCTCTGTTAGCTGTGTGAAATTGAGCATCTCAGCTGTTCTGAGTCTCATTTTCCTAATTTGCAAGATGGGGATAATTATTATAATAATAACCAACACATAAAATGCTTTAAGTTTTGCAAAATGTATCATATAACTGATTTCCTTGAAGACAGGAACTGTCACTTTTGTGTTTGTATCCTTAGCACCCAACACCATGCCTGGAAAGTTCTAAGCACTTGCTAAATTCTGTTTGATTGATTCTCACAATACTCATGTGAAGTAGGAACCCCAGTATTACCTTCATTTTATATACAGGGATAAACTGAGTTAATTGTTGTGAGGAGATATGGTATAGTGGATAGAGAGTGAGATTTGGCTTCCAGAAGACCTCAGTTTGAAATCTGTTTCTGACAGTGACAAGTTAGGTGACTGAGTAAATCACTAACTCTTAGCCTCATAGTCCTCATTTGGGTTAACAATAGTACTTACCCCACAAGTTTGTTGTGACAATCAAATGAGATAACCCATGCAAAACACTTTGCATAAAGCACTATATATATGTTAGCTATTATATTTATTGACTTTTCCCAGGGTCAGTTATTATCAGAGGCAGGATTTGAACTAAGGTTGTCTGATTATAATGCTGCCTATCTTGTACTATCACACAAAGTCACTGCGGGGAAGAAATAGAATGCTATAAAGCATGACATTAACATGAAATATTCTTGGAACGTACTAGTGTTCTGAAGCAACATCATTTTCTTTGATTCTTAGCTTTGTTTCATGAAGTCAGCAACATTTTCATGAGCAAGATGGGATACTCTGTGGGGTGTGAAAGACTAGAGTAACAATATATATTATACTTTCCCCTTCTCACATTTACTATAGGATTATTAGTGTTTAGGACTTATAAATCTTTCTCTCTCTTTTCCCCTCTTCTTCCATTTCTATCTCACTCTTTATGCTATTTTTATATCTTAAATAAAGGTTTTACAAATGGGCTAGAATATCAATAGCATAAAGTCTGAAAGAAATACACTATGGTGACCTGGCTTCTCTGTTTCTATAAACTTCAGTCAGTCAGCCAATGAGAATTTATTCATATTTACTATATGCCAAATACTATACTAGGTGCCCAGAATGCAAAGAAAGGTATAAACAGTCTCTTACATCAATGAGCATATGTAAATAACTAGGAATATACAAGGTATATACAGAGTATATGGAAGGTAATCTCAGAGAGGAAGACAGTAGTAGCTGAGGAAGGTGTGTGTGTGGGTGTGTGTGGGTGTGTGTGTGGGTGTGTGTGTGTGCCAGTGGGGAGGCAAGGGAACCTAGAAAGACCTCCTGCAAAAGGTGAGAATTAGGCTGAATCTTGAAGGAAGCCAGGGAAGCCAGGAGGCAGAGGGAAGGAGACTCTTTTATTTTAGACATGGGAGATAACCAGTGTAAAGCAGACAGGAGATGCAAAGAAATGTTTAAAGAACTGCAAAGAGTCCAGTGTGACTGGACTGGAGAATTGTGGGAAGGAACAAAATGTGAGAGAACTGGAAAAGTAGGAAAGGATCAGGTTATGAAGAGCTTCAAATATCAAACATAATACTTGGAAGTAATAGGGATCTACTGGAGCTCTATGAGGGGTGGGGTGACATGGTCAGAGCTTTACTTGAGAACAATAACCTGAGAGGAGAAAAGAAAAATGTCACCTTAATATCCGAGCATAGAAAGGATAGTAGTAGAGCATGGAGAGAGTTAGAAGACTATTGCAATATTTCAACTAAGAGGTAATAAGGGCCTTAACTAGGGTTGTGGCCATGCTAGTAGAAAGAAAAGGGTGTGTAAGAGAGAATCTCTGAAAGTAGAAATAATACTTAAGATAGACTGATATAATTTTCTTTAAAGTCCATTAAATATTATTGTCTATCATACATTACTAGTAAAGGTTCTGGCATTAGTCATGAATAAGGAATAACCGATAGAACAGAATTTTCTGAATCTATAAAAGTAAGATGTTTCACAATAACTCTTACTAGGAGAGGAAGCATTGTCTAATGAAAAAAGCACTGAATGTGAACTCAAAAAAATGTGACTTCAAATTCTGTCCTCTAACTGTATGACCATGAGTAATCACTTAACCTGAGTTTCCATTTCTTCATTTATTAAATGAAAATATAAAAGTACTTGGAGAACCCACTTGGCAAATTGTAAATGTGACCTATTCTTATTACTGGCTAAATGAACCTGCATCCTTTTCATTATTTTCAATTTTCAATATTCTCTTTTCATTATTACTAACACTATTTTATTGCATGGTAAAATGAAGACTCAAATTTAAGAAAGCAAAATTCACTCTTTTTTTAAAAAAATCTTTTTGAGACATCTCTGGTTGACATAACACTTGGCAAAATGGCAAATAGCCTCTGCCTCCTTTTTCACTGCTCTGTTCATTAGCCCCAGGTCCCCAGTGGCCTCTTTTCACTCCCACACTATTTGCTCCTGCCAGGCTTATCTTCCCAGGAAGCCCTCTATGCTCTTGACCTTTCCTGACTATCCCTGCCCTAGTGCCTATAATTTGTCCTCTTTTTGCTTCCTTCCCTTTTACAATAGGATGAGAAGGATGCAAGTTTGTTTATCCTGTAATGATAAAGTTCACTTTGACAGTTCATCAACTGCCTTCTTCAACTATTTTGAAATCTTCATTTGACAAATGAAGGGACAGAAGGTTAGTCATGTTAAGTAATTTCTCATAATCACAAATAGTGGACAGAATTCAAAAAACCCATTTTCTGAGTGTACGTTTAGTGCTGTTTTCATTAGACAATGCCATATAATTCATAAAATTCCATAGCTCACTATATTTGAAATGTGTTAGAATATAAATCTTTTTTTTCTCCCCACATGGTAGGGTTTTGAAAGACAGTGACTATGTCATATGTTTTGTAGTCCCCCAAAGGGTACTGTACTAAGTAAATACTCAAATAATTAAAATAATTCTGTGATTTCAGTGATATGGAAGTTTTGGTTTTTTTTCCAATGATGTAGGTCATAACCCACCTATGGTTGACTGTGTCTCTTGTCCATGTCTTCTTACAAGGGGGCCCACCTAGCATTCTGGATGCCTTCCTCACTTCTGACATTATCAAAAACACCAGAGGAATATTTGACTGTCCATAAGTTTTCTTTATTTCCAGCATGTCATCTGCCCATCTTAATACAGAGCCTGGCTCAGAGTAGACACTTAATAAATGCTTGTTCCCTTTTCTTATTTTTTGATCATAAAATTTCTCAATAACATCATTTACTTTGCACATCTTTATAGTTCCTTGTTTATGCTCAAACTATTATAGTTCCTTATTTATGCTCAAATTATCAAAGCCTCATTATTGCCCTTTCTGAGATATTCCTTTCTGATTCTGTGGAGACTGTAACATTCCATGACTCACAACCATAGAACAGCACTGGTAGGATATTGCTATAGAAAACATAAGCCTTTGCTTCAGTGAGAGATTTGCATTCATTAAAGGAGCCTTGAAACTTCATAGTTAAATCTAATTAAATTTCCTTAGTGTCCCCTTCTCCCAGCTAGGGTGATAAACTGATTCAAGTAAGGTGTTAATGATTGATAATAGCTTAAATATATTAACCCCCCTGTATCATTTTGACATTCTAATAGAATCTTTTTGATGTCTTAGCCTAAAAGGCATGAGTAACATGAAAATTTCAAACATACGGAAGGAGCACTAGTGGATAGACTGAATGTAAAAGGTCTTTCCATGCTATACCATGCCATGCTATGGCATGCCAATAACTACCTTATCTGCTTTTATGTAAAGCCAGTCCTGTGATTTGTCACTATGTAACTGAAATAGGAAGAATTATCATAGTTATAAATACCTGTGAGTAATCTAACTAAGCTACATCTGGAAACCATCCTTTTAAAGACTCCTCCCACTTAAAAACACATTTATCTTTCATTGAATCATTAGTGATATGACTACATTGCTTCAAAACACCTTGAGGGAGAGGGTAAGTCCCAATAAATCCTATTAATTATAGGTGGATTTATAAAATAGTTTATATGAGTACATATATCCAGATTTTTTTATTAATTTATTTTGATTTATCAATAATCACTTCCATATGCTTTTGAGTTTAAAATTTTTCTCCCCCTTCCTCCCCACCACCCTCCCTAAGACAGCGCACAATCTGATATAGGCTATACATTTACATTCCTATTAAACATATTTTCATATTAGTTATACTGTAAGTAAAAATTAAAACCAATAGGAGGAACCACCAGAAAGAGGAAACAAAACTCAACAAAAGAGAAAAAAAGTAGCAATTCAACTTCCATAGTTCTTTCTTTGCATGTGGATAGCATTTTCCATCACAAGGTCTCTGGAGATGTCTTAGATCCTTGTATAGCTGGAAAGGGTTAAGTTTATCAATATTAGTCATAACACAATGGCTGTTATTGTGTGCAATGTTCTCTTGGTTCTGCTCACTTCACTCAGCATCAGACCATACAAGTCTTTCCAGGTTTTTCTGAAGTCAGCCTGTTCATCATTTCTTATAGCACAATAGTATTGCATTACATTCATATACCACAATTTGCTCAGCCATTCCCCAATTGATGGGCATCCCCTCAATTTCCAATTCTTTGCCACAACAAAAAGAGCTGCTATGAATATTTTTGTACATGTGGGTCCTTTTTCCATTTGTATGATCTCTTTGGGATATAGACCTAGAAGTGGTATTGCTGGGTCTAAGGGTATGCACATTTTTATAGCCCTTAGAGCATGTTCCAAATTGCTCTCCAAAATGGTTGGATCATTTAACAACTCCACCAACAATGCATTAGTGTTCCAATTTTCCCACATCTTCTCCAACATTTATCATTTTCCTGTTTTTTCATCTTGCCCAATCTGATAGATGTGATGTGGTACCTCAGAGTTGTTTTGATTTGCATTTCTCTAATCAACAGTGATTTAGAGCATTTTTTCATATGACTATAGATGGCTTTAATTTCTTCAGCTGACAACTGTCTGTTCATATTCTTTGACCATTTATCAATTGGGAATGGCTTGTATTCTTATAAATTTGACTTAATTCTCTATATATTTTAGAAATGAGGTCCTTATCAGAGAGACTGATTGTAAAAATTCTTTCCCAATTTTCTACCTTCCTTCTAATCTTAGTTGCATTGGCTTTGTTTATGCAAAAACTTTTCAATTTAATGTAATCAAAATTATCGATTTTGCTTTTTGTAATGTTTTCTATCTCCTGTTTGGTCATGAATTCTTCTCCATAGATCTGATAGGTAAACTATTCCTTGCTCTCCCAGTTTGCTTATTATCTAGTTTTTTTTTTTTTATTCAATAGCTCTTTGGGCAGAGCTAAGATGAAAGAGGAACAGTAAAAGAAAGTAAAGCCAAGCTCCCTACCACAACTTCTCTGTGAAGATCTAGGAGATGCACCAGATTGAACCCTGATAAGGATATCCAGGGAAAAAATCACAGTGAGTTATTTTTCCATGCTAAGTCAACTTTAAGAGATAGATGGAAGCCTGCAGACACTGGAGACAGGGTATAGTCAGAAGTAGACATATGGAACTTTTCAGTGCAGGGACAGTCTGTAAACCAGGGTAAGAAGGGATCCCAAATCCAGCACAAATGCATCTAAACTTGCTTAGGACACAGGAATAAGTGGCAACTGGCATTTTTATTGTTCACTCTCCTATTCTGATTATAGATCCAAGGATAACTAGGGAGGGGAACTGTGCCTGGGATCCCATTTCAGAGTGAAAACAATTTGCAGGCCTTAGGCTCTATGCTGAGCAAAAAGCAAATTCAGAAGCAAGAGGCAATTATGGGGCTCAGACCTCAGGTTCAAGGAAATTCTGATTCTAGCTTCTAGTCCAATGTGAAGCCTATAGCAGAATACTTATGGAATGAACCCCAGAACACAGAGGAGCCTGCAGTTCTGTCACTGACCCAGCAGATAATTCTACTTGGCTGACAGTGGCTGAGACAGTGGCTGACAGCAGTCTACTAGAACTCTAACCAAGGGTAATCCCTCAGGCATATTGCCTTGAGCAGATATAAACCTAGGTTATGAACTTGAAGAGATCAGGCTAAGGTGACAGAAATCATACTTTTCCCTGATTTACAATGAAAGCATGCACTTCTTCCACTTAAGCTGTTCCTGAGATGCTAGAATAACAGAACATTCAATACTCAAGAAAACAGTAGCCAGACCAGCTCGCATATTCCCTGCAAAAGTGTACAGAGCTTGTCCTTAATGTAAAGTCTAAAGTGAAGAAGAGGGTTAGAAGATTAAAAATAAATAAAAAAGAATCCCATCATAAAAAGCTATTACAGTAACAGGGATGCTCAAAACACAAACCAGAAGAAGGATATCTTCCAAATATCTATAAGCAAAACCTCAGAAAAATATATCTTGTGTGCATGTTCAACTAAAATTCCCACAAAAAAAAGAAGAGGAGAGAGAGAGAGAGAGAGAGAGAGAGAGTTTTTGGAAATGAAATGAGAGCACTAGAGAAAAAATGGAGAAGAAATGAGAGTTATAGAGGAAAGAATTGGAAGAATAATGACTACCTTGGATCAAGTAGTATAAAACCTTACTCATGCAAAATAAAACAAACAAACAAACAAAAAACTTTCTTAAAATTAGAATGGGACAAATAGAAAATAATGATTCCATGAGACAATAAAAATCTCTTTTAAAAGGCAAAGAATGAAAAAAATAGAAAATATCAATCATCTAAACAACTGACTTGGAAAACAAGTCAAGGAGAGATGATTTGTGAATCATTGGATTACCTGAATGCCATGCCTCCCTATCCCAAAGAGCCTAGTCATCAAGAAATCATAAAAGAAAATTGCCCAAATCTCTTAGAATCAAAGAACAAATTAGAAATAGAATTCACAAGTCACCTCCTAAAAGAAACCCCAAAATTAAAATTCCCAGAAACATTATAACCAAAATCCAGAGTTTCCAGGTCAAAGGAAAAATATCTCAAGAAGCCAGAAAGAAAGAATTCAAATGCTGAAGAGTCATAATCAAAATCACACAAGATTTGGCAGATTCCACTATAAAGCAGTAAATGCTTAGAATATGATATTCTAGAAAGCAAAGGATAAACATTTATAATCAAACCAAACTTCCCTAGTAAAACTGAGTGAGGTAGGAGAGGATGATGGAGCTATAATAAAATAGAGGCCTAATAAAAGGACTAGAGGAGAATAAAATGTTTGAAGTTCAAACATAAGAGTCAAGAGGAAAATAAAATGATAACCATGAGTGAGCAATAATAAGGGACTAAAAAGGAATAAGCTGGTAGAATTAGAATATGGGGATGTTCTACATGTGTCCCTCAGAACTCTTATCATCAGGGATTGTAGAAAGAGTCTAATTAAACAGAGGATTTAGAATGGTCTTTTGTGTATAGATGATCATAAAAGAAGAATGGAAAAGAAAAAGAAATAAATTAGGGAGAAAGGGGGATATAAGTGGGGAAAATTATCTCATATAATTGGGTTGCATAAGTAGAATTCTATATACATAAGGAGAAAGAAGTGGGGGAGTCATCAACCAACTTAACTAGTTAAAGGAAGGAACATACACGCACAAATACATGTGGGTACAGAAATACATTTCACTCAACAGGCAACATGGACTATGCACTTAATGCTTATTCCCTTCCTTTTTTATCATACATTTTCTCAATAACCATTAACTCTGCTCATCTTCATAGTTTTTTAGAGAAGAAAAGGGGAGTAGGGAAAAGTGGGGTGGTAAGAGCAAAGGCAGATTAGGGGGGGATTAGTCCTAAGCAAAACAAACTTTAAAGATAGATGGAAATATCCAAGGTAGCTCTTTTGCTTGTCTATACATATTTGTAAGAAGGATTTTGGTTGTGTTTCTTAATTGGGGGAAGGTGGAAGGACTAGAAAGCAGAGTTTATTGATTGACAAAATAAAATTTACTTCTTTAAAAAAAGATTTTAAAAGTTTTGAAGTAGTAAATTTCACCTTCAGTTATTCTCTAACCTCACCCCCATCTCTTTAGCAATTTACATGGGCTTAGCAAACTGTGACCCTTCTTTCACAGGGAGGAGAGGGGGCAGGTGAACAGAAGTAGATAGAATATTTCATGAGTTCATAAGTGCAGTTCTAGAGACCTGTGTGCAAATCCCTGTGTGCATTCTTATCTAGTCTACTTATGACCAGTATATTCAAAGGTACCTGGGGTCTGCAAATTCTAATAATTCTAGATTTGTAAAAGATTTCAATCATCATTTATCTACTTCAGTATAAAATCATACAGACCAATGGGCCACAGTAAATCATTCTATTATTTTGTGCAAAGAAACAAACTGCCAATTCTCCTCTAAGTCCAAATGGAGATAGCCAAGGACTAAGAAATGGCAGTATCCTTGCAGGCCATCACACCTGCTTCTGGTCTCAGTCTATCCAACAGCCATCACTGAGTGGAGCAACCTCTGTGGAGAAGAGACCAGTCATCCCCACTAAATTCTCTATAGGGGAGGCATGCCAGTCTAGCTGAGGGAAATAGAGAAGATAGCATGTTCCAGGTTGAACCACTGCTACCACTTTGCTAACTTACTTCCCTCTGATGTCATAAACATAGAACAGCTCCCTAAGCCCAAAAGCCATGAAAGTAACAGACCACTGGTCCTGGCAACCCTCAGTGGTATCTTCCAGGAAAGAAACCACTATAGAGATGGATAAACCTAGCAACTGTTTCTTCTGAGGCTATAGGCCCAGCCTCCTTGGTAGTCACAGTCAATGAAGATCCAGGAAAGAAGCTTTTTGCCACCAATGTCTTTGACCTTCCCAAAGTTTTTAATATAAGAAATAACATGCCCCCTCCCCATGTACACAGGTCTACACCTGAAAATTTATCTACAGTACATCTCATTTTAGGAACAAAGTTTCAGTTTTCTATCATTTTAAATCTTTTTTATTATATATAATGAAATTATATATGTTGACACTTTACTAATAGCTATGAGCAGTTTGAATATATAATTACTTAGCCAAATGTCTGGTCAAAAGGCCTAATTCTTTTTTTTTCATTCCTAGAAGGGAAATTTCTTAATTAAGCAGAGCCTGAGAATATTCTAACCTCTGTGAAACTCTTCTATGATTTCACAGAAACACATGATCTAGGAGCTGGAAGAGACGTCAGAGGGTATGGAGTTCACCCTGTACCTAACCAAGCAAGGATGCCTTCTACTATATTCCCCAAAAAACCTATCCTTTAAAAGATCTGCTGATGGGAAAAATCACTATCTCCTGCAGCAGCCCCTTCTGCTTTTCTATAACTGTAATGGTAGGAAACTTTTTTTTTTACATTGAACTAGAATCTGCCTCTTTGCCTCTTCCCTGCATTACTCCCTGTTCTACCCCCCAGGCTATATGTCTTCTATATGACAGCCCTTCAAAGGCTTAAAGAGAGCTCTTATATCCCCACTAGGTCTTATCTTCTCAATGAATATCCTTAATGTTTTACTCAATACTTTCTGTGGCACATTCTTCAACTGTCTCAAAATCTTGGTCACCTTCTCATGAATACAGTTTTATGTCTTCTTATACTAAAAAGTCCCAACCCAAGCCAAGTTTATACAGGTATCCTATTTTCCCATTGTTAATCAGAAAGGCTAATCCACTACCTATTAGCATAATGAATAGAAAGCTAGATTTAGGGGAAGAAACTTATTAACTGTAACACTGGGCAAGTCATTTAACCTCTCTGAAGCTCAAATGTCTCATGTGAAAAATTAGGGGGTTGGACTCAACGGCCTTTAAGGGCGTTTCTGGCTCAAATCTCTAAGTTTATGATTTTTCCCTCGCCTCTCTCAAAGAATATTAAGATAAAGGTTAACCACAAAGAAAAAAATATTAATACCTTATTCATTGATAATTGCTATAGAATACCCATCTAAGAATTAAACATTCAGTAATGTAATCATTATGTTTGTAGAAATGAGAGAAAAGGAAAATTATAGAGATGAACCATATAAAAAGAAACAGTAGTTTGCAAGGGAATATGTTTCTCAAATGAAGTACATAAATGCAGGAAAGAATAATAATAGTAAGAAATAAGAATGTTACTACTAAGATTTCTTGTCCTCTTTTAGCAGGGCTGTTCTTGTACAGAAGCATTTGATGGGAGATGAGGGCAGGACTGAAAGCACTCCTTGCCCAAAGTTTTCTCCTCTAACCAACCCGCTTTAGTGTTTGATTCTACCATGTGATTCATTCCTTAGGATATTCATCCCTTAGATCATCCATTGTGTTTGCAAGATTCCCACATTTAAAAGCAAATTCAGGAAGTATTAATACTTTATTGGTTATTATGTCTTTTGGCATCCTAATTCAATGGGGCAATATTTAACAAAAATAATCTGTGTTATTCTGCAAAACCAGGATAAAACAGGAATAATGTGACTCATTTAATACTTTCTTAGGGGGCTGTTTTCTATTTAATCTTTCCATATGTCACTTGACTGTACAATCCCTTTTCACATCTGGCTGCAATTTTACTGCTTAAAATTTTGTGTCAGATTAGCTACATTCTCCAAATATGATGTCACCTCTTCAAAGGCTAATTGCAAAAACACATTGAGAGGCTAGGATTATTTTTTTCATTAATGTTTTTTTTGATTACTCAATTTCTCCTGTAACTGTGGGAAGTTAATCTGCCACCTTAGAGAGGATCATTACCATGGAAAACAATGAAAATGGTCATGGCAAGAGTTATACTACTAGAGTATATTCAGAAGAAGCTAGAGGGTAAGGCCAGACATAGGTAGGTTGGAATTTAAAAATGCATAAACTTATGGAGCATTGAATACAAGAAATTACTTGTCAGGCATGATGGTCCATCCCTTACTGGTTCCTCAGTATAGAATCCTCACAGTTTGGCCCCAGACTTTACCTCTTGCTAGCATTCTTACTCTTTGTTGTTATCCTAGTCTTTGTCCTGCTACTGCTCCAGTCACAACTTTCCTTGTCAGACCCCTCAACTTCATGACCTATGTCTCATTTCATGTGTCTTTTATCCCAGTTACTAACATGCATATATTGCATGCCTCTTCTGGACACCACCTATGTACTTATGCAGAAATTTCCTAACTTTACCACCCATTTATCTCCTTCCCCCCTCCTCCACTTTCTCTGTCATTCTCTACTACCTAAAATGTGAAAGCATGTTGTTGTTGTTGTTGTTGTTGTTGTTGTTTAGTCATTTTTCCATCATGTCCAACTCTTCATGACCCCTTTTAGGGGGTTTTTCTTGGTAAAGATACTGGACTGGTTTATGATTTCTTTCTCCAGCTCATTTTACAGATGAGGAAACTGAGGCAAACAGAGTTCAGTGACTAACCCAAAAGTCACACAGCTCATAAGTTCCTGCAGCCAGATCTAGGCCCAGTATTCTATCTACTACATAACCCACAAATCGTACTTGCTCATGTAGTGTCCATCACAGATTCTTATCCCAAATCTTATCCATGAGCTTGACTAGGAAAAAAGGCACAGAAATCAATTATTTTATTTCTCCCTAAACCCTGTCCCTTTAAAATTTTCCTTGGCTTCTCTTTTTCATTCTTAGGCTCTCATTAAATGCCATCATATAAAAAGGCACTTTTTTTTTCATTCCTCCATTCTACTGATAAAAGGCAGTATGTCACACTGGATAAAGCAAAGAAGACTCAGGTTCAAGTCCTACCTCTTACAAATAGTGGCTATATGATTCTTGGCAACTCATTTAACTCATCATCTAGGTGACTTTCTAAGACTATAACTTGCAAAGAAGGTAATCACTTATATTACTAAAGGGAGTTTCCTTGCCTGAGATTTTTCATGCCAATGAAATTATAGATTGCCCTCCCAAGCTACCAGTGAAAATATATAGCTGTTAGAGAGTGCTACAATTTCCAAAGAACTAAAAACAAATGTCATTCAGAAGGTAATGGTTAATTAAAAAGGAAATTTGCTTACTTATGCAGTGAGTAATAATTGATGGGCAGTGGAAGTATTCCACTGTTAGACTCATGATACCTGGTAAAAGGAAGGAAGGCCCACTCACTTTTTGAGGATACTCTGCCCTGGTGAACTTAGGAGAGGACATGGCCAAGAGTTACAATCTGCATCATTAGAGGAAAAAATCCACATTAATTATATTGTAAATTCATTTCAGTGTTTGGATACGAAGGGTACTTTTTTTGTCATGTGTATGATGAAGACTCCCATATGTGTATAGGTTATTTGTTATTCATTCATTTTCTCTGTCTTTCTCTCCCTTTCTCTGTCTCTCTGTCTCTGTCTCTCTGTCTCTGCTTCTCTCTCTCTTTCTCCCTCTCTCTCTCCTCCTGCTCCTCCTCCTCCTCCTAATAAATGAATATTGGTAATAAAATGGATGTTGTAAGTTTCAAAAGATTGAAAGATCCATCAGAGGTTAAGCAACTGGAGACTACATCAGGGTTTGCTAGTAAATGCAGAAGCTGAGACCAGTGAGAAGCACACCCTAAGAAGCAACTTGCTTGACCCAGCCCAGTTGTGAATTGACCCAGCAGCCAAGACATCCTGCCTTGAAAGCAAGAGAGTGACTTAATCATTGGCTATATTGGAAACTATCTGGTTGGTGTAATGGGGGAAAGTGTTGAAGAACAGTCATTTGTGATGCAGGAATTCCAAGGAAAGATTGGCACACAAAAATCAGAGTGGACAGTCCAAACTTTATTACGGGATGTACTTTCAGGAGACTCCAGCAGCAATACTTTATGATGGAGAGTCAGCATCATGGCACAAGTCTGTGCAGGGGCTTAAGGTATTTATGTGTTCTATTAAAACTGCTTAAAGAGAGAGTGGGTTGAAAAGTGTAGGATATGTGGGGGGGAGGGAATAGGTGGACAAAGTAAGCAGATAAGTTGTTTGTTTGTCACTTGATATTCTTTACCTAATTTTAATTGGTTATGTATTACCAGTTTCTTGCTCCTCATAGCAATCATACTCTGTTTAACCCACAATTCTTCAAACTGAAAACATGATCCATTTAACCCACAGAATGTGGTGTGGGTCTAATCTCCCCAGAGACTGAAGTAGTAGAGGAGAAAGGTTTTGACTGTATTTGAAAGTCTGTCTTTCTTCTACTTTCTCAGGAAATATTCTTTTTTTGAAAACTAATTGATGCTGCCTGTTTAATTGACATTGAGGACAAATCAAGTGGTCAAATTACCACACCTTGCACTTAAAATAAATTGACTCTGTTCTCTCTCCCCCCCCCCCCTCCCCCCCTTCCCTTCCCCCCCCCCTCCCCCCCCCCCCCCCCCCCCCTTTCTCCATATCCACACACAAATCCTCTGTTTGGCATTTAAAGCCTGGTCCATTCCTACTTTTTCATTCTTCTTATACCCCATCACATACTCTATGATCCAGCAATGCTGGCCTCTTTGCTGTTCCTCATATAAAAAACTGTTTTTTAACTCAACATTTTCATTAGCTGTCCCCTACCTTTGGAATTCTATCCAACCTTATCTCTGTCTCCTGGCTCCCTTGGTTTCCTTCAAGTCTCGGCTAAAATTCTGCCTTCTGCAAGAAGCCTTTTCTAGTTGCTTTTAATACTAGTTACTTCTCTGAGACTATCTGTCATTTACCACATACATATCTTGCTTGTATGTGGTTGTTCACATGTTGCCTCCCCCAATAGACTGTGAGTTCCTGGAGAACAAGTGTTATCTTTTGCCTTTCTTTGTATCCCTATCTCTGAGCACAGTGCCTGGCACATAGTAAGTTTTTAATACATGTTTGTCAACTTGATACAAAGGGAAAGGAAGAATCGAGGTTACTATTTGGATAATGACCAAGTAGTTGAGCTAAAAGTCATACAATAAATTTTTTGCCTTGAGTTGTCAGGCTAACTAGTTCAATGCTCCTCTACTTTTTTTTTTTGTGGCTGTACCTATAGCTTCAATTTTTCCTTCTTTGGACACCCATTCTATAAGGACACCATAACTTTGAGTCACCCAATATAAAAAATAGCTATGAAAGTAAAAGAAAAGCTGAGTTGTTGTTTCTCGTAGCTATTATAGTTCCATGTGCTATCTCTTTGTACAATTTTGTGATTCTATTTTAAATTCTCAAAAAAGTTCATCTATTCTAGAGTCTGGCATTTCTATTGATGCTTTTATCTATGACCCTGATTCTCTACTTTTTCCCCCTCAAAACTGTTTCCTAACAGTTTTACTTATCTCAATTGCTTGATATTCCTCATCTTTGTGAAATTTTTTCCTTTCATGATAGCAATAACACCACTGCAAAAGCATGTGGAAAAACAAAACTTTTATTTTTCCTAAGAAATAAAAAAGAAAAAAGAGTCAGAAAGTAAACAAAAAAAATTTCCATTTGGATATGGTAGTTATACGTCTAGTTTTATATCTTGACTGGTCTCCTAAACACGTTTTGTACTTTTCACCTCCAGGCTTTTACATATAAAATTCCTTTCTCTCATCAAATCTCCTGTCCTTTTATTTATGCTTAAACTTTTGAAACTCAGATCAAATCCTTTTCTACAAAATTTTCCCAGCCCATATTGATCTTGCTGTCCTCTTAACTAAAACAGCTTCAATTATTTGACAAATCAATGGTACAGATGTAATGAAGATGTTGATCAAGGGAATCCTTGATCAATGAAGTCCTTCCTGATCCACTCAAGATTATAGTACATGGATCCTGTCAGAAAGTGGTTCCTTTTGTTGAGCTCCACTATGATGCACCTTGTCCTCTTACTTAGGCATATGAACCATAGTCCACTTCGCTGGGATGATGTAACTCCTTATGGGTCTCTTCAACTGAAAAGTTGTGTCAAAGATGCCTCACTTCTGTGAGTCAGAAGGATGGACTTTGGTTGGGTTCTAAGTCTGGAAATGTCTCTGCCCATTCTGTTTTATATCTTCTCTTCTGGAACTCTTTTCCAGTGCTTCTTTCCCATTGTACATCCAAAAATATAAGAGAAGTTATTTTTCTCCCTTGCCCCTGGTAACAACAATGGGGGCTACGAGCACCGGAATGAAAAAGCACCTAAGCTAGCCTGAGTCTCTGACTGATTGCAGCTTTCTGTTTCCCTCCCTAAGCACATCCCAGGGAATAATGATATTGATAAATTTATTTTTTTCAGCATTGATGATACCCTCGTAGGTCAAGAGTTACAAAATTTCAGATTCAGGTATCAGTTATCTGGATGGAAGAGAATATAGAGGAGAAGTTGATAACATTTGCATCACCTTGAAGCTAAAGAAATAAAGTTGTCCTCTGACTGGTCACAGATTTTGCACCTTGTAAATTGCTTTTACAATGGAGGTTTGATGTAAATGTGAAATATCTGTCCAGATCCTACAAAGGTCCTTTATTTTCTCTATGTTACATAGGGAGTGAAATGGACATTTAAGATGTTTTATGTTCTCTGAATTTGTATAATAACACATCAGTGAGTCTATTGCTTTGTAAGCACTTTGTGTGGTGAAAGAAATCAACAGTTGTCATATACCTGATATCCATATTGTACAATGAATATCTTTTCTAGAAGGGACACTTATCTACATTTGGGGGAATTTTTTTCTTAAATATCAATCAAGCCTCAACTTTTAGAGATTTGCCTAGAGTTAATTTAGGATCACAGCATAATGAGGGATGGGGGGGCGGGAGAGAGAGAGAGTCATTCCTTCCCCTTGTTGGATTCAAGACTCTTAAGGATGAATGTAGGTATTGGAACAACCCCAGAGCCAGAACCACTTGTGAGAGGTGGCCCTCTGGGCCATGGGATACATAAACAACATTCCAATGTTCATAATGCTTTGTAAGTACTATGGTACTGGAATAGTATTGAATTATTATTTATCTCTTGCAACTTGAAGAACTGACTTTGATACTTCCTTGAATAACTTTGAAACTCAAAAACACGACTTGTTCTATAATCTTGTCATTGTAAGTATTCTCTTTGAAAATGTACATAACCCATTCATGCCTACCCATCCTCTTGTCCCTGTTGTGACCTATAGGCTTTCAACTTCACACTCACCTAATATGTTGAATGCCTTGTTCATTTTTTCCCTTTCTATTGTGATACTCACAATAGAGTACAAAGGCTGTTCTTTGGCTATGACCTTAACTTTGGCTCATACATTTCTTTGATGACCTTCCCTTTACAACTTCTCTTTTGAAATTTCTTATTTGTAGTTTTCTGCAGCTTCTTCAGGCCCACTTTCATTGCCCTTTCAAGTCTTAGGACTTTTGCAACCACATAGAAATGCTTCAAGTACAAGGTATTGAAATGATGAGCTTTTGTTTCAGTTGGTCAGTAAAAATAGCTAAGAAATATTTAGGCTTAACTTAATTTGTATTTTTGCAAATGCCGGGACCCTCTGGTTTGAATTCCTGCCATCCATGAAAAGTAAATGGAACGTATTTATGCTTTTTACAGGAGGTTTAAAGGTGAAATGAAGGACAAATGTTTACAAAGTGTGTTGTTAATGGTATAGATGAAGTCTGGTGGTGGGGGAGGGGAACGTTCCAAAGGAAATAAGGGAGAGGTGGAGTCAACATGGCAAAGTACAGGCTGGGTCCCAGCTGAACTCTTTCAACAATTTCTTTCAAACAACTTGAAAATAATGCCTCAAATCAAAATTTGGAGGAGTAGAGCCAATAAAAGGTCAAAGTAAGACATTTGTCCATCTATGGTAACTAAGGAGATTGCCAGGAAAGGTCTGTAACACTGGGGTTGGCACAAGCCCAGAGTATAGCAGCAGCACTAGCAATTGGTCTAGGAGGTGGCCATAAGCAATAGCAGCTGAGACAGTGAGGGGGCCAGACAACTAGTCAAAAAGATTACAGGAGATCCTTTGATAAAAATGAAGCAGGTGTTGACTGAAAACTCAATTATCCATAAGCAGTTCTGGATCACAGTTCTAGGGCAAAGAGGATAACTAGCACTTGTGGCTACAGGAGGGCGGGAGACCTGGTTACAGTTACAAAACCAAAGAGAACACTAGTTCTTCAAGATATAGCAATTGAGAGGTCCTTCCTGTGTAAATATCAGTGCCCAGACCAAGAGAACACCTTTTGCAGGATAATACCACCTTGAAAGCACCAAACTTGCAGGCTCCCAGAATTAGCTCTGAAAACAACACCACCAAAAAACCTAAAACTTGGTACAGTGCCTTCTCAAACACAAGTGAGAAACTGTTGTGGTTGTTGTTATTCAGTTGTTTCAGTAGTGTCCAACTTTTCATGACTCCATTTGAGATTTTCTTGGAAAAGATAATAGAGTGGTTCATCATTACCTTCTCTTACATTACCTTCTTGTCTTACAGATGAGAAAACTGAGCAAACAGGGTTAATTGACTTGCTGAGGGTTACAAAACTAAGAAGTGTCTGAGATCAGATTTGAACTCAAGAGTCTTTCTGACTCCAGGCCTGACGCGCTATCTACTGCGTCACCTATCTGCCCAGCCCATGAGCAGAGCCCAACTTTTAATATTTCACAATTTTTCAAAGTGAAGAAATAGGATAGGAAAATGATCAAACAACAACAACAAAAAGAACCTGAGCATAAAAAGCTACTATGGGGGCAGCTAGGTGGTGCAGTGGATAGAGCACAGGCCCTGGATTCCGGAGGACCTGAGTTCAAATCCAGCCTCAGACACATAACACTAGCTGTGTGACCCTGGGCAAGTCACTTAACCCCATTGCCTATCCTAAAAGAAATAAAAATTTAAAAAAAGCTACTGTAGTGGCAAGGAAGATCAAGATATAAACTTAAAAGAAGACAATGTGAAAACAGCTACAAACAAAGCTTCAAAGAAAATTGCTAATTGGACCAAAGACCAGCAAGAATTCCTGGAAGCATTAAAGAAATAGACAAGAATAGTAGAGGAAATTTTGGGAAAAGAAATGAGAGTGAGGCAAAAAAATTATGAAAAGAGAAGTAAGAACTTCGTCAAAGAAGCACAAATAATACTGCAGAAAATAATGTCTTAAAATAGAATTAGTATAATGAGAAGAGGCACAAAATTCCAATGAAGAAACAGAACTTCTTTAAAAGCAGAATATGCCAAATGGAAAAAGAGGTATTAAAGGTCACTAAAGAAAATATTTTTTTTGAATAAGAATTAGGCAAGTGGAAGCTAATGAATAACTCCATGAGACTTTAAGAAACAATATAACAGTTTCAAGAGAATGAAAAAATAGAAGAAAATATGAAATATCACATAGTAAAAACAACTCACCTGGGGAGAAAAAAAAACATTGATGAAGCATCATTTAACAATTACAGGCCACATAAAAGTCATGATCCAAAAAAGAGCCTTGACATTAAGTTTTAAGAATTTATTAAGCAAAACTGCACCAATGTCTTAAAGCCAGTGAACAAAAATAGGAACTGAAAGAATCCACCGACTACCTCCTCAAAGAGATCCCAAAATGAAAACTCCCAGGAAAATTATCACCAAATTCCAGATATCCCAGGTCAAGGAGAAAATATTGCAAGCAGCCAGTAAGAAACAATTCAAATGTTATGTAGTCACAGTCAGGATTACACAAGATTTAACAGCTTCTACTTGAAAGGATCAGATGGTTTGGATTATGAAATTCCAGAGTGCAAAGGAGCTAGGATTACAATTAAGAATCACCTACACAGCAAAACTGAGTATAATCCTTCAGGGAGGAAAATATATCATCTAATGAAAGAGAAGACTTCTCAGCATTCCTGATGAAAAGACCAGAGTTAAATAGAAAATCTGACTTCCAAATATAAGATTCCACAGAAGCATAAAAAAGGAAAACAAGAAAGAGAAATCACAATGGATTCAATAGGATTAGATTGTTTCATTCTTACATGGGAAGATGATACTTGTAAGTCCTAAGAGCTTTATTATTGTTAGGGCTGTTAGAAGGCATATTAATAGGCAGAGGGCATGAGTATGAGTTGACTATGATGGGATAATATCTAAAAAAAATAAGGGGAAAGAGAGAAGGATACACTAGGAAAAGGGGAAGGGAGAGGTAGAAGGGGGTAAATTATCTTACATGAAAGAGGCACAAAAGACATTTTTACAGTGGAGTGGAAATAGAGGGTGGTAGCAGACAATGCTTAAACCTTACTCTCATTGGAATTGACTCAAAGAAGGAATAACACACACACTCAGTTGAGCATGGAAATGTATATTACTCTACAAGGAAGTAGGAGGGAAAGGTAATAAGAGTAGAGGGGGTTTGCTGATAAGAGAGGGCAGATTGAGGGAGGCAATGTCAGAAGCAAAATACTTTTGAGAAGGGGAAAGGTAGGGGGCAGCTAGGTGGAGCAGTGGATAGAGCACCAGCCCTGAAGTCAGCAGGACCTGAGTTCAAATCTGGCCTCAGATGAAACACTTGACACTTACTAGCTGTGTGACCCTGGGCAAGTCACTTAACCCCAATTGCCTAAACAAAAAAAAAAAGAGAAGGGGAAAGGTAAAAGGAGAGAGGGAAGGATAAATGAGGGAAAATGTAGGATAAAGGGAAATACACACAGTAATCATAACTTTGAAAAAAATTTTCAGCAAGTTTCTCTGATAAAAGCCTCATTTCTCAAATATATAGAGAATTGAACAAATTTATAAGTATACAAATCCCCCAATTGATAAATTGTTAAAGACATAAACAGGCAGTTTTCAAATGAAGAAATCTGTTATCTATAGTCATATAAAAATGCTCTAAATCACTATTGATTAGAGGAGTGCAAATTAAAACATCTCTGAGGTACCACCTCACATTTATAAGATTGTCTAATATGAAAGAAAAGAAAAACAACAAATGTTGAAGGGGGTGTGAGAAAATTGTGACACTAATGCATTGTTGGTAGAGTTGTGAACTGATCCGACCAGTCTGGAGAGTAATTTGGAACTATGCCCAAAGGTCTAAAAAACCTATATCCTTTGACCCAGCAATACCACTACAAGGTCTGTATTTCAGAGAGATTTTTTTTGAAGGAAAAGGACATATATCTACAAATACTTACAACAGCTTTTCTTGGTAGCAAAGAATTGGATATTAAGGGGATAACCATCAACTGATGAATGGCTGATCAAGTTGTGGTATATGATTGTGATGAAATATTATTGTGCTATAAGAAAAAGATTTGTGTGAACTAATGCAAAGTGAGCAAAACCAGCAAAATAGTGTGTACACAGTAACAATGTATGATGATCGATTGTGAATGACTTATTCTCAACAATATCTGAGACAATTCTAAAGGTCTTTTGATGAAAATTATTACCCACCTTCAGAGAAATAATTGATGATGTCTAAATGCAGATCAAAGCATCCATTTTAAACTTAATTTTCTTGGTTTTGTTTTGTTTTGTTTTGTTTTTGTTTTTGGTTTTGGTTTTTATTTATTTATTTATTTAAATTTTGGTCTGTGTTGTCTTTCACAACCTGACCAATATGGAATCACATTTTTTTTGCATAGTTAAATATATATAACCCATATTAATTTGTCTGCCCTCTCAATACAAGGTAAGAAGAGAGAGGGAAAGAGAGACTTTGAAACTCAATTTTTTAAAAATATGTTAAAATTATTTTTACGTATTATTGGAAAAAATAAGCTTGTTTTTAAGTCTATTATGCTTCAGCTGAAGTAAAAAGATGGGGTAGCAATCGTGATTTCAACCAGAGCAAAAGCAAAAATAGACCTAAGTAAAAAAGATAATCAGGAAAACTACATTTTGTAAAAAATAAAATACCATAGACAATAAAGTAATATTTAAAAAGTTACCACAAGCTTCTCTGTTAAAGGCCTCATTTCTCAGATATATAGGGAACTGAGTCAAATTTATAAAAATAAAAGCCATTCCCCAATTTATAAATGGCAAAAAGATATGACCAGTCACTTTTTGGAAATCAAAGCTATCTATAATCACGTAAAAAAAAATGCTTTCACTATTGATTACAGAAAGGCAAATTAAAACAACTCTGAGGCACCACGCCACACCTAAGAGAAATGACAAATGCTGGTGGAAATGAGGGAAAATAGGTACACTAATGAATTGTTGATGGAGTAGTGAACTGGTCCAACCATTCTGGAGAATAATTTGGAACTATTTTCAAAGGCCTAAAAAATTGCACACCCTTTGATCCCGGCAATACCACTACTCACTCTGTACCACAAAGTGATAAAAGAAAGCAGAAAAGGACCTATATGTATAAAAATATTTGTAGCAGCTCTTTTTGTGGTGGCAAAGAAATAGAAATTGAGAGGATGCTCATCAACTGGTGAATGACTGAAGAAATTGTGGTATATAATTGTGATGGAGTACTATTGTGAGATAAAAATGATGGGAGTTGGGGGTGGGCACTGTTCAAAAGATATGGCAAAACCTATGTGAACTGATCCAAAGCAAAGTTAGAAGAACTGGGAGATCACTATGCACAGTAACAGCTGTGTAATGATGATCAACTATGAAAGACTTTGCTATTTCGATCAATATAATAATCCAAGACAATTCAAATAGGCTCATGATGAAAAATACTATTCACCTCCAGAAAGAGAGAACTCTGAGTGCAAATTGAAGCATAATTTTCTTACTTTATTTTTTTCTACTTTGTTTTGCCATATGACTAATATGGAAATATGGTTTTCATAATTTCACATGCATAACTGATATATCATTTGCCTTCTCAGTGGCTGTGGGAAGGATGGGGGAGAGAAAATCTGGAACTCAAAATTTAAAAAGGAAAGAATGTTCAAAAAAATTGCAAATTAATAACTAAATGAAAAATAAATGTTACAAAGGAAATAAGGGTTTCCTATTGCAGATAAGATTCTCTAAATTCTCTTCCCATTTTGCCATTGTGAATGGCATGTAGTATTTAGAATCAAGAATACCTGGGTTTAAATTCTGCCTCTGGCACTTATCAGCTGAGTAACCATGGCTAAGTCACAACCTAGCTGAGCATCAGTTTCTTTATCTATGAAACAAGCATGATAATATCTATACCTACCTCATGAAGTTGTTGTAAGGCTCAGATGAGATAGTGTATATGAAGTACTTTGTAAAATTTACAGTGCTAAAGAATATTAAACTTTATAATGCCTAAACAGTGAAATTCATAGCCATGCAGGTTGAAGTATAAATGAGAGTAGTTTATAATCACTCATAATGAAAAATGCTTATTGCCCAGAATGTGATAATAAGACCTTCAAATATATCACCTTAACAAAGTTCTTGACCCATGCTTTCACCTTAACAATTATATGGAATGGTGAAATCTCATACAATCATGCTGGCAACAAACCACATTGCATTTTTTCACCCTTTTCATACTAGTACCACAAGCTTGTTAAGAGGAAGAGATCAGACAGGATTGCCTCTTGGGAGTTTTGGTGCCTTCAATGATTCCAAAGTGTTTACTAACATAGAAACCTATTCTAATGCCACTGTATGACTGCAAATCATGGTGTACAATGATTTCAAAATAGCTAAAATTAAAGCTAACATAAAGAAAGGCATGTGGTTGGCATAAGGAGACTATAGTATGTTACCAATAACTATATAAAACCATTTGTTATTTTAACTATATGAATTGAAAATAACTATCAAATGCATAAAATATCTGAGTCAAACTACAAGCATGATCAAAAAATATAAATAAAATCACAAAACTGTCTTTACAAAAGTAAAAGAATACTTAAATAATTGGTAAGGTATTTATTGTCTTGGTGGGGTCATGCCAATGTGATTAAAATTACCACCCTACTTCTTAAAGTAATTTATAAATATAATGTACCAATCAAACTGCCAAAAGTTAATTTTATTGGGCTAGACAAAATAATTACAAAATTCATTTGGAGGGAAAAAAGGTCTAGAATCTCAAGGGAACTAATGAAAAAATGTTGACACAGAGAGGGGGAAAGGATTTCCAGATTTTGAAATATATTATAAAGACTGGTAAAGTTATTTAGTAATGATTTTTTTAAAAAGAAAATTGATCAGTGGAACAGAATATATAAGTAAGAATCAGAAATAATCACATTTAGTACCCCTGTAAACACAAGAAGACAAACTTTTTGGTGAAAAATTGTCTCTTTGAGAAGAATGATGGGAAAACTGGGGTGGGGGGGAAGACTAGCAAAGAATAAATGTAAGTGAGCATCTTACTTCACATACCACAAATTCCAAATGGATATACAACCTAAATAAGAGGTATCATCACTAAAATATTAGAATAGAATTGAAGGAGGTCCTTTTTAGAGCCTTGACTTTGGGGGTGGGGTCAGGATTCTCAATTAAACAAAGGACTAGAGATGATAAAAGTTTAAGTATAATAATTTCAAAAACAAGCAACAAAGATTTTGCACAAAATTAATGCAATTATTATTATAAGAAAAGCATTTGGTTGAGAAAAATATTTGAATTTAATGTCTTTGAAAAAGATTTTGTATCTAAGGTGTATAGGGGTTGGCATAAAGAACTCAGAACTATGCTCAAATAACTGGTCACAGGATATGAACAAACATGTATCAATTGAATAACGATAAAATAGAAACAAGAATATGGGAGATTTTTCTAAATCACTAATAATAGGGAAATTTAAAAATTAAAGTAACATCAAGGTTTCAATTCACATATAGAAATTAGCAAATGGGACAAAAGATACTAATAATGTCAGAGGGATTGTGGAAAACAAGCGTGCTAATAAAATGTTGGTAGAGCTGTGAAGTGGTCCATGTTTTTTTTTTTTAATTTCCATTTGGAATTATGCAAGACAAGTGACTGAACTGTCTATACTTTCTGATCTAACAATTCCACACTGGATATATAGCTCAAGAAAGTCAAAGAAAGAAAGAAATGTCCAACATATGACAAAATAATTGGAAACAAAGTGAATTCCCATTTGCTAGAAAATGGCTAAAAATAGTTAAGGTATTTTAATATAACAGAATAATATTACATAGTAAGAAATGATGACTAGGAGAAATTCAGAGAAACATGGGAAGGTTTTATGAACTGATATAGTTCAAGGTAAGCAATGACTGTAACAATATAAATAAGATGATAACTAAAAGGAAATCAAAGACTGAAAATCTGAAGAAAAAAAAACAGTCACAAAGAACAGATATTGAAATATAACTCCTCCATTATGGCAGATTAGAGGCAACTAAAAGAGAATATTATATATTTTACCAAATGTATTTATTGTAAAATAATACAAGTATGTAGTTACATGTACAATTATGTATGTTCATGTTTTCAAATTTCTTCATCGTTTTTTATTTCTTGATTTTTGTTATTTTGTTATTGTTCATTCATCTGAATATTTATTGATAGATATGTAAATGAAATGTAATAATAGAAAATTTTCTTTAAAAAAAAGATAAACTCTAAAACAGTAATGTGCTTATTTTAAAGGAGGCAGAGTAGAAGAAAGTTTGAAGACTTGCACTTCTTTCCATAGAAATGGGGGAGTATAATTGGAAAGGACCTCAGCTGAAGAATGGGTGATAGAAGTAGTATCAAACAAAAAGGGCCCTTGGGCTCATAGGAGAATAAACTAGAGCACACATTTCTTGGGACTTCATATGGACAAAAGGCCCAATCCAAATTAGGATTTGAGTTTTCCCCACGTATCTTATTTTCTTTTGTTAAATATTTTCTAATTACATCTAAAAAAAGCAACCTTCATTTTTTTGAACATTTTGAGTCCCAAATTCTCTCTCTCCCTCCTATCCCTTCACTCTCCTTGAGAAGGCAAGCAATTGAATATTGATTATATATGTGAAATCATACAAAACATATTTCTATATTATCCGTGTTTCAAAAGAAAACACAGGAAAAATAGAAAAAACCAGAGAAGGTTAAAAGAAGTATATTTCAATCTGAATTGAATCCATCAATTCTCACTCTAGAGCTGAATAGCATTTTTCACCATGGGGCCTTTGGCATTGTTTTAGATCATTGTATTGATTAGACTAGCTACGTATTTTAGTTAATCATCCTTACAAGATCGCTGTTAATTGGTAAAACGATCTCCTGATTCTGTCCACTTCACTTTGCCTGAGTTCATATAAGTCTTCCCAGTTTTTTTTTTCTGAAACTATCCTGCTCATTATTTATTATAGCACAATGTATTCCATCACAATCATACACCACCAATTATTCAGTCTTTCCCCAATTGATGAGCATCCCCACAATCTCCAATTCATTGCCACCACAAAAAAAGAGCTGCTATAAATATTTTTGTACAAATAGGCCTTTCCCTCCCCTTTTTTCCCTTTTTTAAAAAATCTCTCTAGAATACAAACCTAGTAGTAGTAGTATTGCTGGGTTGAAAGATGCACATACCCAAAGGTTATTGGGTATATTTACAGTGTACAAAGTTGTCTTTGTTCTGCTCCGCTCATGTTGCCTCAGTACATATAAGCCTTTTGAGGTTTCTCTGAGAGCATCCTGATTGTCATTTCTTATAGAAAATAGTATCCCCTCATAATGATATACCACAGCTTTTTCAGCCATTCAAAATTAATGGGTCTTTTCAATTTTCAATTCTTTGCCACAAAAAGAGCTGTGCAAATAGGTCATTTTTCCTTTTCTTTGATCTGTTTGGACTAAAGAGCCAGTAATGGCATTGCTGGGTCAAAGAACATGCAAAGTTTTATAGCCCTTTAGGCATCATTCCAAATTGTTCTCCAGAATGGTTAGACTAGTTCACAACTCTACCAAAAATGCATTCATGTCCCAATTTTCCACTAATTGCACTACTTTCATTTTCTGTCATGTTAGCAAATCTGATGGTATCTAAGAATTGCTTTAATTTATAGTTCTTTGATAAGTAGTTACTTATAGCATTTTTTCATATGATTATTTATAGCTTTAATTTCTTTTCCTAAAAACTGCATATTCCTTTCTTTTAACCATTTATCAATTGAGCAAAGGTTCTTATTTTTACAAATTGGATTGAGTTTCATATGTGTGTATGTGTGTGTGTATGTGTTTGTGTGTGTATGAGCAACGTATATATATGTGTGTGTGTATATATATACGAGCAATATGTGTGTGTGTATATATTCACATACATATACATATATATGTATATATATATGAGCAATGAGGCCTTTATCAGAGAAATTTGCTATAAATATTTTATGCCAGTTTCTTTTTTTCCTAATTTTGGCTGTATTAAATTTATTTGTGCAAAAGTTTTTTAATTTTATGTATTCAAAATGATTCATTTTACTTTCCATGGTCCTCTCTATCTCTTGTTTTGTCATAAACTCTTCTCTTATCCATAGATCTAATGTATATTTTTTGTGCTCTCCTAATTTATTTCTGATAACAACCTTTATGTTTAAATCATTTATCCATTTTGACCTCATCTTGATAGTGTGAGGTTTTGGCCTGTGTCTAGTTTCTGCCAAACTGTTTTCCAGTTTTCTCAGCAATTTTTGTCAATTGATGAGCTCTTACACCAAAAGATTGAATTTTGGGGTTGATCAAACTTTATCAAACACTATTCTGTGTGATGTAGCTAATCTTATCCACTGATCCATCATTCTATTTCTTAGACAGTATCAGAATGTTTTGATGATTACCACTTTGTAATATAGTTTGAGGGGCGCTAGGTGACACCATGGACAGAGTGCTGGACCTGGAGTCAGGAAGACTCATATTTCTGAGTTCAAATCTGGCCTCAGACACTGACTGTGTGGCCCTGGCTAAGCCACTTTACCCTGTTTGCCTGAGTTCCTCATCTGTAAAATGAGCTGGAGAAATAAATGGCATAGCACTTCAGCATCTTTGCTAAGAAAATCCCAAACTGAGTCACAAAGAATCAGACATAACTGAAATGATTAAACCACAGTATAAATTGATATCTGATACTACTAGGCCACTTCCTTCACATTTTTTTCATCGATTCCCTTGATATTCTTAACCCTTTGTCTTCTAGAAGAATTTTATTATTTTTTCTAGCCCTATAAAATAATATTTTGGCAGTTTGATTAATATAGCATTGAATAAGTAAATTAACTTAGGAGGAATTATCTTTTTAATTATATTGGCTCAGCCTACCTTTGAGCAATTAATATTTCTCCAATTGTTTAGATCTGTCTTTATATGAAAAGTGTTTTGTAACTGCGTTATTATAGTCCCTGGGTTTATTTTGGCAGTTAGACTGCCAAGAATTTTATTTTGTTTTATTTTAAGTAGAATTTATCTCCTCCTGCTGAGATTTGTTCACAATATATAGAAATGCTTATATTTATGTGGGTTTATTTTATATCCTACAACTTTGCTGAAGGTGCTAATTGTTTCAATTAGTTTTAATTGGTTCTCTAAATACAGATAGCATCATACCATCTGCAAAAAGTGATAGTTTTATTTCCTCATTGGCAATATTTTTATTTCTTCAATTTCTTTTTTGTCTTAATGCTATATCTAGCATTTCTAGTACAACATTGAATAATAGTAATAATAATGGACCCTTTCCTTCACCCATAGGAAGGCTTCAAGTTTACAGATTATGCTTGTTTTTGGTTTTAAATAGGTATTGCTTATCATTTTAAGAAAGACTCCATTAATTACTATTTTTCTAGTGTTTTTTAATAGGAATGGCTGTTGTATTTTTTCAAAGGATTTTTCTGTATCTATTGATATAATCACATGGTTTTTGTTGACTTTGTTATGGATATGGTCAATTTTGCTGATAGTTTTCCTAATATTAAACAAGCCCTATATGCCTGACATAAATCTCACCTGGTTATAATGTATGATCTTTATGATATGTTGTTGTAATCTCCTTGCTAACATTTTATTGAAAAATTTTGCATAAATATTCATTAGGGAATTTTTTTCTACATTTTTTTCTTTCTCTGCTTTTGGTTCTTCTTGGTTTAGGTTTCAACACCATATTTGTGTCATAAAAGGAATTTGGTAGGACCTCTTCTTTAACTATTTAAAAATAGCTTATAAAGTAAAGAGATTGATTATTCTTGAATGTTTGATATAATTAACTTGCAAATCCATCTGGTCCTGGGAATCATTTCTTAGGAAGCTCATTTATGGTTTGTTCTGTTTCTTTTTTGAAGATAGAGTTAAGTATTCAATTTCCTCTTCTGTTAATAAGGGCAGTTTATATTTTTGTAAATATTTATCCATTCCCATTAGAGTGTCAGTTTTACTGGTGTATAATTTGGCAAATTAACTCCTAATAATTGCTTTATTTTTCTCTTCATTAATGGTGGAATCCACTCTTCATTTTTGATACTAGTAATTTGGTTTTCTTTTTTTAAATCAAATTAAACAATGGTTTATTTATTTAATGGTGTTTTAATAAAACCAGCTCCTACTTTTATTTAACTGTTCAATGGCTTTCTTACTTTCAATTTTAATAATCTCTCCTTTTATTTTCTGTTTTTTTAATTGGAGATTTTAAATTGGCTCTTTTTCTAGTTTTTTTAAATGCATGCCCAATTCATTGATCTGTTATTTCTATCTTTTATTGATGTGAGCATTTACAGATATAAATTTTCTTCTAAGTACTGCTTTGACTATATCCCAAATATTTCAGAATCTTGTCTCATTTTCATACTCTTTAATGAAATTATTGGTTGCTTCTATGATTTCTTCTCTAGTGCACTTAGTCTTTAGGAATAGATTATTTAGTTTCCAATTAATTTTAATCTATTCTTCCATGGCTTTTTATTGAATATAATGTTTATTGCATTATATTCTATAAAAGGGTTCATTTACTATTCCTACTTTCCTGCATTTGGTTGTGAGGCTTTTAATGCCCTAATACAAGGTCAATTTTTGTGAAGGTGCCAAATACAGCTGAGAAAAAAAAAAGTATACTTCTTTGTATTTCCATTCAGTTTTCTGAATGTTGCTATTGTTGCTCCAGACCAACCTCCATTTCCATCTCATAGATTTCTCTTTTTTTAATTTATTTTTTATTTTTTTAGGCAGTTGGGGTTAAGTGACTTGCCCAGGGTCACATAGCTAGTAAGTGTCAAGTGTTTGGTCTGAGGCTGGATTTGAACTCAGGTCCTCCTGACTTCAGGGCTGGTGCTCTATCCACTGCACCACCTACCTGCCCCACAGAGTTCTCTTTTTAACCTCCTAAGTTGTCTTGGCCTGGAAGAATGTCTCATTCCAATATTTTGTTGGCTCTGTCACTCTAGAATTTGATTTGAGGCATTATTATAAAGTCGTTTGAAGGGGAATGTTAGGAGACCTCAGATGAGTGCTTTCTCTACCATCTTGGTTCTACCCCTAGAAGATCAGACTTTTTCCACATGTATAAACTTTGTTTCCCCAAATAGTTTAAATAAAATGTCCTTAAGGAAGGAACCCTGTCTTTATATTTCTTAGTATCTCCCACAGTATCTTTTGTGTGTGTGTGTGCTGAATAGGTACTTATTGATTTAAGTGTGTTTGTTTTAACCTCTAGGCAGAATCTACCTCTATTTTGCACAGCACAATGTATATTGTAAGCAAATAGAACAATGATATCAACCCATAAACTATATTAAGCAAGTACTATGTGCCAGACCTAATGGCAAAATCTTGGTATATAAAGATAAATATGTAAAGACAAACAACTATGAAAAATTTAAGCATCAATGCAATGAACAACCACAATTCCAGAGGACCAATGAGAAAACATACTAGCATTCACTAGATAGAGTAGTGATAGATTAATGATGCAGAATGAGAAATGCATTTTTGAATGTAATTAATGCAGAAATTTGTTTTGTTAAGCTATATATATTTGTTATAAGGGTTTCCCTCACTCTAATAAGGGAGCAATGGTGGAAAGGAGAGAAAATAGATGTTAATCAGAAAATAAAAGTATAGAAAATGATGGAGATGCAAAGAAAAAAACATTATGAGTTCCTGACCCATTCTAATGGAGGAGACACAATGTACACAAATAGGTATATAAAAGACACATAGAAGAAGATAACTTCACTGGAGAAGGCACTAGTAGCAGCTGCAGGACAGAAGGGAGCAAGGAAAGTCAACCTGTGGATGTTGTTGGTTCAGCTGAATTTTGAAGGAAGCCAGGAATTTGGGGAGACAGAAGTGGGGAAGGTGAGCATTTCAGGCACAAGAGAAAGACAGTGCCTATGTTGTGTATGAGGAACAGTAAGTACAGGGTATGAAGAGAAGTAATGAGTAGGAAGACTGGAAAGACAGAAAGAATTTTAAATGTCAAACATCATTTTGATATGGTGAGCAGGGAAACAATTATAATTAGTAATAGTGGGAATAAGAAAAAGATGCACTCATTTTGAATTACTATAAACACAGCCCAGTGAAGTTAAGTCTGGTTCACTCCAAGTTGTTTTGTGTTTTATGCTAATTGATAAAACACACCACACATTTTTTAATAGTTCGATTCTAAAAAGACTTATAGAAAGTGCATTTTGTTTAGTTTTTTTCTCCTTTTTAATGATTTTGTTTAGAACAATTTAAAGTCATTGAGAATACATACTGGATACTACTTCAAATCATATGCCATGATAATCATAATTTGATGTAGAAGAAAAGCACATATAAACCAAGCTCAGATGGGTTTATATTGACAGATGTTCTCAGAACAGAAATCATTTTCTCAAATCCCTCGTAGTCAAGGAAATAACTTGAAAAATGTATGATTTACTGGTAATTCTAGGATGTAATGTGCCAACTTTGAGAACAAGGGAGTTAAAATGCTTCTCTTATATAACTAGTAAGAGGATTATACCTTTCAAAACTGGGGCTGATTATCTTGCTGTATTTACTGTGGCATCATTCCACATATATGGCTGATCAAACAAATCTGAAAACTAGAAAAAGTCATTGTGTAACATTAATGTAGCATCTGAGAACCTCCTTTTTCACATGAGGGACCCCCAGAAAGGTTATCTCAGATGTAAGGACCTCTTACAGTCTCATTTGTCTTCCAATAAATCATAGCTCATGACCAATGTTTACTTTCATTTAACCAGTTCAAAACAAAAACCTTTAGTGGAATAGCATAAGTAAAATAGTAGAATTTCCCCCCCATACCTGATGCACACTATCCTACTAATTAACAAATCAGTGATAAGTGTAGACAGACAGAAAAATTATGTATGAAGGCACATACAGAAAAAGAATTTATATGGCTTGAGCATACAAGTGGAACAAGACACATGAAGATAAACTTGTAGCTGGAATGTATGGAGGAGCAAGTCACGTTTGACTACACCTTCCAATATTGTAATTGTAATATTCTTGCTGGGTATTATGCCCTGTGTGGGCAGCTAAGTGGTACAATGAATAGAACACTCAGCCTGGAGTCAGGAAGGACTGAGTTCAAATTTAGCCTCAGATATTTACTAGCCGTGTGACCCTGGGCAAGTCACTTAACTCAGTTTGCCTCAATTTCTTCCTCTATAAAACGAGTTGGAGAAGGAAATGGCAAACCACCCCAGTATCCTTCCCAAGAAAACCCCAAATAGGGTCACAAGGAGTAAGATACAACTGAAATGACTGAACAACAAAATTGTATCCTGTTGGTCTTGTAGAGTGTGCAGTCTCTGCTAGGTGATGCTTCAATGGTCTTGTGGTAGTTGCTAAGAGGAACTCCACTGGTCTCATGGTTATTGAAGTTCTGCTGACAGTTTCTGTATTCAGCTAGAATCCTTACATGAGTTGTTACCTTCCCGTTCATCTCCACATCATGGTACTGGAAACTCTAGCTATCATCCTCATTACCTTGCCACCAGAAACTTGTATTCTGTACCTGGAAACACAGGATCTAATATGTGATCTTTTTGTTTCACTTTGACCAGACCAAAGCCTCCATATCCACTCACATCCACATCATTCTGTCTATGATATGCTCATCACTGTCTCCGCCCCCTCCTACCCCCCCATCAGAACTATGGTCTACCTCTGGTATGACAGACTTTAATAGGTGAGCTTTCACTTCATCTTGACCAGAATTTGGCCTTCACAATCTGGCCATCTTTATAGGGTGCTGCCATGTACATGCTCTCTCCAGGACCTACCCCTTTCATGTTCCCTTTTTGCATTATCTTTTCCCTATTATCGAAGAACTTCCCAACTCAGGTTGAATGATAGGAAAGTGCCGCTGAAAATCAATCTATCACAATGCAAAAATTATAGGGTAAAAACCTAGGTTTTATTATGCTCAAGAATAGCTTCAAGATTCAGAAAAATAACCCTGAACCTGTACTATGTCAGAGAATCAGAGAAATAATTTTTTAACATATGACTATTTTTATACCTTAAGGCCTAAAGCCAGGCCTAATCAAATATTATCTCATGCCTCCTTCCATCAAAGTTGAACAAACTAAATTAGAGCAAATTAGTAAACAGACTAAGTTATAGATTTAAACACTGTTTGCAAAATCTTTCGCTTAGAAAACTACAAGGCTACATTTTAAAGAAATCCTAATACATAACACAAAGATAACCAAAGGTTCAGAGAAAGAGAAATCCTTCCACAAACAGAGTTAACTAAATCAATTTAGGAATGCTTTTTAAAAAAAAGTATAGATGCTGTATCTTATACTACTTCTTCTCTTGGCTTCTTATTTCAGGAACATCAACATTCTTCCCTTAATACTGTCATTCTGTGAGTCAGGTTTTAGCCAAGTGAAGTTAATATTAATAGAAACAGATTTCAATTAGCTGAATGTTTTAGGAGTAATAGCACAATAAAATTGAATAAAAAGAAATAAAAAAATTGTCATAACACCTTAAGGTCTTTGAAGACAGAGACTGCCATTTTGCTTGTATATGTGTCTCCAAAACTTAGCATAGTACCTGGTGCATCTTAGCATTTTGGTAGTCAGGTCTTTCATGCACCCAGTATCAGACTGGAGAAAAAACCTTCAGTTGCTTATCTTTTCATAAAGAAAAAGAAATCTGGGAGAGAATTCTGGGAAGATGACAGAGTAGGTCAGAAAACTCCAAGCTCACCAGATTTCCCCCACAAAAAAGACAAAATAGTACCTCAGGATGAACATAGAGTGGTAAAAATAAACAAGATTGGGGCAGAATGGTAGTTCTTTTGGGACAACTGGGAAAAGATCCAAAGAAGAATCACAGGACTGAGGTTTGGTCCCTGTAAAGTGTAAACACCTCTGGGCTAGTTCTGCTGAAACAGCAAACGGCAAGGTCTGGGACCAGCTGGGTTGGGAGGTAGCCTCAGCCCCAGCCACAGGAATTTTCACCTCCTAGACAGTGTGGGAAGTTGGGCATCTAAGTGTTATCTGCTGATAAGAGATGCCAGCCTCAGCTGTGCTGTCAAGACACAGCCCTGGATGAAAAGGAACCAGCACACATCCAGTAAGTGCAGAAACAGCAGGTTGGGGAAACTGCTGGCTGTGGGCACTTACAGAAAGGTGGAGTTCTTGGATTTGGTTCCAAGTCAGAGGAGAGAACTGAAGGAAGATCTGTGGCCAGAGGGCATCATCCCTCATACTTCAGGACTAGAGGTGATTACAATAATAAGCTTCTACAAAAAAAAAAAGTTAGCAGGCAAAGGAGAAAAAAAACTAACTATAGAAAGTTACTATGGGAATAGAGAAGACCAGGGTTCATCTTTAGAGGAAGATACTGAAGCAAGAAAAAAAGCTTCTCCTACCCCAAAGAGTAACATCAAATGATCACCTGCCCAAAAAGAATTCATAAAAGAACTTTAAAAAGACATTAAAAATCAAATGAAAGATATTGAGGGGAAAAAATAAGAACAATACAAAAAAAAGAAGGTTATGAAAAGGAAATCAACCAACTGGAAGAGGAGATATAGAATCTTAAGAAAGAAAACAACTCCTTGAAAATTAGAATTGGGCAAAAGGAAACCAGTGAAGTTATAAGAGAACAAGAAATAATAAAACAAAATATAAAGAATGAAAAAATAGAAGAGAATGTGAAACATCTCATTAGAGAAACAATTTATCTGAAGAACAGATCAACAAGAGAAAACCTAAAAATAATTAGACTAACTGAAAGCTATGATCCAAAAAAAAAAGTCTTGATACAATAATATAAGAAATAATTAAAGAAAATTGTCCTGAATTGTTAGAACAAGAGGGGGATGTAGAAATAGAAAAATTCCACCAGTCACCACCTGAAAGAAATCCTATGCAGAAAAAGTACAAGAATATCACAGTTAAATTCCAAAACTCCCAGCTCAAGGAGAAAATATTACATGCAACAAAGAAAAAACAATTCAAATATGGCAGAGCCGCAATAAGAATCACAAGACCTAGCTTTGGTGACACTAAAAGACAGCAGGTCTTAGAATACCATATATCAAAGAGCAAAAGAACTGAGGTTGTGGCTGAAAATATCATACTCAGCAAAGTTAAGCATAATGTTGGGGGGGAAAAAAGGACATTCAATGAAATGCCAGATTTTCTGGATTTTGTTGCAAAAAGAGCCTGAACTAAATAGAAAATCTGACATACAAGATCCAAGGGAAATATACTTATCAAAGACTAATTACAAGGGACTCAATAAGGACAGACATACTTTTTGCGTGAGGAAACGTAAAATGTATGTCTAAGATTGTTATTAGTAATTGGATAGTTTGAAAGAAAAGTTGGGGCAGACCTGAGTATGATGTAATTCTAAAAAAATAAGTTTAGGAAAAGGTAAAAAGGGTAATTATCTTATACAAATAAAGTGCAAGAGAAAGAACTGACATTCTTAGATAGGGGAGGAGGGCTGGTAGTTTTGGAACCCTACTCTAATTGGGAATGGGTTAAAGAGGGAACAATGCATATATCTAGAAGGGTATCAAAGTCTTCTAAATTTAGAAAGAAATACAAGACTAAGGGGATAGGGAGGGGGGAGAGGATAAGGGAGGGATTTTTAGAGGGTACCCTACTCACATCAGATCTAGTTTAAAAAGAGAACAATATGTACATTTAGAAAGTCCTCTAAATTTATAAAGAAATAAGGGGAGGAGGGAATAGGATAAGGGGGAATATAGGAGAGTGTCTAGATTAATGGGAATGGGATAAAGAGCACTGGGAATGCTACAAAAATCTTCTAAATTCAGATAGAAACAAGAGGGTAAGGGGGAAAGGTGGGGAGAAAAGGATAATGGAGGGATCTTTGGAGGGGGGTAGGTTAAGTAATAGGAGGAGAAGGTAGCAGGAAGAAGTAAAGTAGAGGAGTCAGGAGGGATAGGAAATAATAGATATGTGCAAACATAAAATAAAGATCAGGAGTAGAAATTTTTAGGGAAAAAAGAAAGAGTAGTAGTCATGATCTCAGACAGAGTTAAAGCTAAAATAGATTTAATCAAAAGTGAAAAATAGGAAAACTATACTATATGTCAGTCATATTAATCAATATAGTTTTGGACTATTTAAAATGACTACACAGTAGAAGGTTGGAATATTGCTATGGTAAAGGAAATGATAAGTTTGGGGACTTAGAAAAATATGGAAAAACTTGGACTTATGAAGGAAGATGTTATCCACCCTCAGAGAAACAGAGGATAAACAAGTATAGCATGGTCTTACATAAGTATATGTGTGTGCATATAAGTGTATATGTGTGTGTGTGTGTGTGTGTGTGTGTGTGTATCTCCACACTTAATTGTAGCTTTCTTGGGGGAGGGAGGGAGAGATGGGCAAAAAAGAACAAAGTAAGAAGTGCACAGAAGAGAACAAAAGAAAACTTACAAGGAGGCAAAGAAAAGATGGGCAGCTCTGAAATCAGTGGGTAATATTTATTATATAGGCTTTCTTGAAATGGAAAGTTATTGTTGTATATTTTGAATCCTCCCTTATGTTCTGCTGTGCACATGGCAATGTTCTTTTTTTTCCTTTTCTTAGTTTGTATTTAAGTTTGAAATAAATTAGTAAAAAAGAAAAGTCATCTGTCAATTTCCAGAGACTTGACTGTTAATTCTGATTTTTCTCTCAAGAAACAGAATCTCTGGGAACAAGCTATTTTGAAATGCAAAACAGATCACCAGCAAAAAGGGGCCTATAAACATCTATTTACTCCATTTTTGACTTTTATGTTTTCCTGTCTATCATGAGCAATATCTCTGGTCCAACTTTCTATTTGACTTAGGGTTTGAAAACTCTCCTAATTACTAATTCTCCTAATTAAGCAGAGCTAAATTTCTGACTACCAGACTACATCCCTTCAGAATCATTCCAGAAGATGCTCACTAAAAAAAATAACACCTGGGGATGGAGCCAAGATGGCAGAGTAAAAGCAGTGACTTTCTTGAGCTGTCCCCCAAACCCCTCCAAATACCTATAAAAAATGGCTCTAAACAAATTCTAAAGCAGCAGAATCCACAAAAAGACAGAGTGAAACAAATTTCCAGCCCAAGATAACCTGGATGGTTGATTTGGAAAGGTATATCGTGGTGGGCTGGGAGAGGAATGCAGTTTGGCATGGGCACACAGGCCACAGAGAACCTGGAGCAGATCTCAGAGGACAGAATTGCAGGCAGCTGTGTCAGTTTTTCAGACTTCTCAACCCATGAAAGCCAAAAACAACTTAGAAGGTCAGTGGGAAAAGTCTATTTCTGTGGTGGTGAGAGAGAAGCACAGTGAGGCTCCAGCCCCAGTGCCCAAACTCAGCCCGGGACAATGGCTGCCTCCTGAGCTTCTGGCCCACAGACTGAGAGGGAATTGAGTGACTGATCAGAAGGGGGATTGCATGGATCTCTTTGCAGGTGCAGAGGCAGAATTCTCTTGCTTTGCCTGTGCTTGGATCTGGGTGATGGTCTTGGGGCAAGGAGGAGTGCTAATGTGGTGGAGCATGTAGTCTAGGCTGTGGAGAGGAAATCCTCCTCACAGTTCCGGGAAAGAAAGGAGTGCTTGTGGTCACTCTTAGACCAGAGCACAGGCCAGGAAAGGAGTAAACACCTTGCCCTTGATCATAACACCTTGGAAGAACTGAAAATTTATAGGTTCTTAGAAGTATCTCTGAAAACAGTTGTACAAACCCCTGAAACTTGGGACAGTACCTTCTCCACATTGGAAGCAGACCTCTACCTTAACAAAGAGTTTATAACTCAAGTAATTGGCCAGGATCATGAGTAAGCAGCACAAAAAGAGTCAGACTATATTATCTTACTTTGGTGACAAAGAAGATTAAAACACACAACCAGAAGAAGACAATGAAGCCAAAGCTCCTACATCCAAAACCTCCAAGAAAAATATGAATTGGTCCCAGGCCATAGAAGAGCTCAAAAAGGATTTTGAGAAGCAAGTAAGAGAAGTAGAGGAAAAACTGAGAGTGATGCTAAGGGAGACCCAAAAAATACTGAAGAAAATAATACCTTAAACAATAGCCTAACCCAAATGGCAAAAGTGGTTCAAAAAGCCAATGAGGAGAAGAATGCCCTAAAAAGCAAAATTGGACAAATGGAAAAGGAAGTCCAAAAGCTTGCTGAAGAAAATACTTCCTTAAAAATTAGAATGGAGCAATTGGAAGCTAGGGACAATTTGAGAAATCAAAGCACTGTAACACTAATCCAAAGGAATGAAAAAATAGAAGAGAATGTGAAATATCTCATTGGAAAAACAACTGACCTGGAAAATAGATCCAGGAGAGAGAACTTAAAAATTATTGGATTATCTGAAAGCCATGGTCAAAAAAAAAAGAACCTAGACATCATCTTTTAAGAAATTATCAAGGAAAACTGCCCTGATATTTTAGAAGCAGAGGGCAAAATAGAAATTGAAAGAATCTACTGATCACCTCCTGAAAGAGATCCCCAAAGGAAAACTCCTAGGAATATTGTAGACAAATTCCACAATTCCCAGGTCAAGGAGAAAATATTGCAGGCAGCCAGAAAGAAACAATTTAAGTATTGTGGAAACAATCAGGATAACACAAGATTTAGCAGCTTCTACATTAAGGGAACGGGGAAATGGAGTATGATATTCTGGAGGCCAAAGGAGATAGGACTACAACCAAGAATCACCTACCCAGCAAAACTGAGTATAATCCTTCAGGGTAAAAAAATGGTCATTCAACAAAATAGGGGACTTTCAAGCATTCCTGAGGATATAAAATTTGACTTTCAAATACAAGACTCAAATGAAATATGGAAATAAACAGGAAAGAGAAATCATAAGAGACTTATTAAGGTTGAACTGTTTACATTCCTGCAGGGAAAGATGATACTTGTAGCTCATGAGTCCTTTGTCAGTATTAGGATAGTGGGAGGGAAAAAATATATGTATATATATATAGATAGATAGAGGGCACAGGGTGAGTTGAAGATGAAGGTGTGATATCTGGAAAATAAAATTAAGGAGTGAGAGAGGATTATGCTGGGAGAAGGAGAAAGGGAGAAGTAGAATGGGGCAAATTATCTCATATGAAACAGACAAGAAAAGGCTTTTACAGTGGAGGGGAAATGGGGGAAGGTGAGAAAGAATGAGTGAATCTTATTGTCATAGAATTTGGTTTAAAGAGGGAATAACATACACAATGGGGTATGGAAATCTATCTTATCCTACAGGAAAATAAGAGGGGAAGGGGACAAGAGAGCAGGGAGTTGATAGAGGGGAGGGCAGATTGGGGGAGGGGATAATCAAAAGCCAACACTTCTGAGGAGGGACAGGGTCAAAAGAGAGAATAGAATAAATGTGGGATAGGATTAAATGAAGGGAAATATACTTAGTTTTTTACAACATGACTACCATGGAAATGTTTTGCATGATTACACCTCTATAACCTGTATGGAGATGCTTGCCTTTCTAATGAGGGTGGGTGGGGAGGAAGGGAGAAAATTTGTGACCCAAAGTTTTAAAAAATACGTTGAAAATAAAAATAAAAATAAAACAGTACCTGAACCTATAATTCCCCAATTTTCTCAATTTCAATATTATTTTAGTTCTTCATTCAAATGAAAGGGAGAAAGGTTGGCCTTCAGTGTTTGGTCAGGAATATAGTCATTTTGACTGTTACCTAACTCCCATTCCTTCTTCTGTCTTGTAGCAAAAGAACCTGCTCTTTCTCCTCTTCCTTAGCCTGTCCAAGGTTGTCCATAACCAATAGGAGTGCTAATTGTTGTTGTTCAGTCATTTTCAGTCATGTCCAACTCTTCATGACCCCATTTGGAGTTTTCTTAGAATAAATACTAGAGTGATTTATCATTTCCTTCTCCAATTCATTTTGTAGTTGAGGAAACTGAGGCACATAGGATTAAATGATTTGCCGAAGATCACACAGATGGTTGGTTGGGTGTTGTCCTGCACTCTTGAAGAGGACCAGAATGACATCACTATGTTAGAGTCAAGTTACAATGTGTCTGACTGTGGCTGATCAGAACAACATAAGCTCAGAATGCTCTGCCATAGCTCAGAAACAAATAGTCTGTGTGAACATTTCGGGTGGATTCTCTAAATTTGTACATCTCGCATTTCTTTTGAGCTACTTCAATTCTCCTTTGCTCATAGAGCACAGTACCTTTTCTGATGAGGGAAAGCCATGCTGGGTGGTCCTGTGCCAGTGTCTCCCATGACACACAATCAATTCCAAAGTTCTTCAGAGAGACCTTGGAAGTGTCCTTGTATTGCTTTTTTTGACCACCATGTGAAAGTTTGCCCCATAAAATAGTCTTTTTAGCAAGTGTACATTTGGCATTCAAATAACAGGACCAGCCCTTCAGAGTTATGCTCTCTGCAGTAGGTTTTGAAAACTTGGCAGTTTAATTCAAGAAAGGTCCTCAGGGTCTGGTATCTTATCCTGCCAGGTGTTCTTCAGAATCTTCTTAAGACAATTCAAATGGAAGCAATTCAGCACTGGTGTACTGTCCAGGTGTCACAAGCATGCAGCAATGAGGATAACACAATGGCTCTGTAGACCTTCAGTTTGGTAGTCAGTCTAAGACCTCTTCTCTCCCAGTTTCTTTTGTCTCCTCCCAAACATTGAGCTAGCTCTTGCAAAGCATATGTCAACCCTATTATCAATGTGTACATCCCTAGAAAGTATAATGCCAGGGTAAGTGAACTTATCCATATATGGATGGTGTGGTGCTGGCTGATGGAGCACCTGTGTTTTCTTGATGTTAATTATTAGGCCAAAATTACCACAAGCAGCAGAGAATCAATCCATTCTTTTTCAAATCTCAGCTTCAGTCTTCATTGAGTGCATAATCATCTGCAAACAAAAAATCATGCACCAACAGTTCCTCCACTTTAGTCTTGGCTTGTAGCCTTTTCAAGTTGAAGACTTTACCATCAGTGTGATAGCTGACATTGATGCCGTGTTTGTCCTCATTGAAGGCGTTTGACAAAATGCCTGAAAACATGATGCTAAAAATATAGGAGCAAGCACACAACCTTCTTTCACTCCATTGGTGACTGGGAAAGTTCAAGAGCATCATCCACTATCCAGAACCTGGGCAAGCATGCCATCATGGAATTAATGTATAATACTGATATACTTCTCTGGGCAACCAAATTTTGACATAATCTTCCATAAGTCCTCACAACTGACAGTTTCAAAGGCCTTGGTAAGATATACAAATGTTGTGTACAGACCTCTGTTCTGCTTCTGGCATTTCTCCTGGAGTTGTTAGCTTTCAGGGAGATGATCATCTTCCAGGTGAAGGATCAGCCTATTAAGGAGGACTTTGGCAAGAATCTTGCCAGCAATAACTAAGAGAGAGACCCTACTCCACTGTGATTGTCACAGAACAATCTATTTCCTTTACCTTTATAGTGATGGATAATGGAGGCATCCTTGAGCTCCTGGGGGATAATCTCCTTTTGCCTTATAATCATGAAAATTTAAGTCAGCTTTTGTATGAGCAATGGACCGCACCTCCCACCTTGTAAATCTCAGCTGAAATAGAATCATCACCAGATGCTTTGCCACATGAAAGGAGCCTAATGGAATTCAAAACCCCTTCTTCAGTTGGAACTTTAGCTAGGGAGGGATTGACTTCAAACTGAGGTAAACAGTCAATGGCTTCAGCATTGATTGATTATGATCAGTTGAGACCACTGGAAGCATTCAGCCCATCTCTCTAGGATCATGTCCTTATCACTAATCAATGTGGCTCCATCAATACTGAATAGTTGAGATGCACTATAGATCTTTGGCCCATATATAGCCTTCAGGGCATCATAAAAGCACTTTGGATTGTTACTATCAGCATAGCAGTGAATTTCATCTGCCTTCTTACTGAGCCAAGAATCCTGCATCTGTCTAAGCTTCACTTGTACTTTATTTTTGATGGAATTAATTCCATGCTGCCTTATTAGAGATGGATGAACTATCCTGCTGGTAAACCCTGTGAAGTTCTTGTTTTTCATTTAACAGCTTCTGAATTTCCCCATTATTTTCAATCAAACGAGTCTTAATGTTTGTGAATATTCTGACCCAGATAAGCAAACGCAGTGCTGTACACCAAATTTCTAAAAGCTGCCCACTCTTTTTCTGCTCCACTGTTGCCAACTGTGTGTTGGCTCAACCTTCCCTCCAAGTTAACAAGGAACTGTTCCAGCTCAGAGAAGTGTTCTGATCTCTTAACATTAATCTTCTGGTAGTCATTTTGCCTTGGAGCCATCGCTTTTGTTGAATGTAAATATTTAGCTTGGAGAGGATAAGTCTATAATCAGTCCAGCACTCTATGCCACATATTGCTTTCATCACTCTGACATCCTGTCTGTCTTATCTCCTTACAATCACATAGTCTATTAAATGCCAATGTTTGCTGCAAGGGTGCATCCATGAAGTTTTACTGTGTTTAGATAAACAGAAAATAGTGTTGGTCATGAGAAAATCATGAGATGCACAAGTCTTCAGTAGTAAGTGGCCATTGTTGTTGCTGTTTTCAGCTCCATTCCTTCCAAGGACTCCCTGCCATGTCTGGTAGTCTGAGCCTACTCTAGCATTAAAATCACCCAGAATTAGAAGCTTGTCCTCTTTTGGCACATTGAGGATAAGGGTCTCTAGGTCTTCATACTTTTTTAACCTCATCAGGGTTTGTCATTGTGGAAGTATAGGCACTGATGATGGTGATGTAGCACTTTCCTGCAAGTGACACTCACATTGTCATGAGCCTGTTGTTCACTCCTTTTGGTAGGTATACAAGCTTGTTGACTAGATTAGTTTTGATTACGCAACCTATAGCAGCTTCATGGTGCTCTCCTTCACTGTGGCCATTCCAGAAAAAGGAGTACTCAGCTCCAACTTTAGTAAGCTGGCCTTCATTTGCCAGACTCATTTCACTCAGGGCTGTTATTTGCATGTGAAACCTGCTGAGTTTTCTCACAAAAAAAGCTGTTCATCTTTCAGGTCTACTGGATTCTGTGTTGTCTATAAGTGTTCACACATTACATGTACCCATGGTGAGTGGAATCATCTTTGCAGAAGTTTTTGTACATTTTTTGTGTGTTTTGACCACAAGGGAGGATCTCCACCTGCCATGGTAATCAGGCCAGGGTTGGGTAAACAGAAAAATTTTAGGGGACCTTTTCTAGTCCTTTCCTCACACCAGGAGGTGAGCAGTGCAGTCCTTAAAAGGCTGCTCAGAAACCCAAGGGATTGCTGAATCCCACTGCTGCTTCCAATGAGAAGACAACCCTATGGAATGGGGTGCCTGCTTTCAGGGTTGTGACTAGAGCTTCCAGTGTATCTGCATGTGCTGTTTTGTCACTTACCTGTCACCACAGGTCTTTGAGATAGGTAAAAATGGTAAAATGTCACGAGTGATGTCTTTTGATTCATGTGTAAATTGGATTTAAGTGAGGCAGAGTTAAATGAGGTCATCAGCCTCATTCTCTCTTCCAGAGTTGGAGTCCAGTGGCAGGACAGAGGTAAGATGACTGGTGATAGCTCGAGATGCAGTGGATGACCTTGGAGTCCTCCCTGTCTAACCAAGCTCTTAGCACTCCATAGTGCCTGCTTCAGCTACCTTCATGGCCATTGAAACAAATTGTAATCATCCACTCATTCCACCAGAGGAAGTCTTCACAAGCTTGAGGTAGACACCCCCCCCCCCAACTCACCGACAGATTTGAGACCTCTCAGTTACCCTTAACCTAGTTTAGCCTGTCTGCCAAAATGGGTTACCAGGGTGTGGCCACTGTGCATGATACAGCTTCTTGGAGCCAGTTAGGTGGATTAGGTGGACACCAAAGGTAGAAAACAGCCCTGAAAAGGGTTTGGCAGCCCTCCTATCAGAGGTACTAGTCTTTCCTGAACATACCCTATACTCTAATAGATTGACATAGCACTGTGTTTGGGGGAAATAACTCATTTGAGAATCAGTTACAATGCAGAAAGTAAAACTTCAAAGTCCTTCAAAGGGGTATATCAGCAGTTACAGAGCAGTGGTATGACTCTGAAATAGAAATGGGGACACTAACCTCTACATAAGTATCCTTATGGGCATATTTTAATAAAGAAAACCACATAATAACAATATATTTGTTCTATTCTATTCTTATTTATTTTGTTATTTTTTTTCCTTAATTACATTTTAATCTGGTTTGGCAGCACTCAGGAGTATTGTGGGCTTCATGTTTGACACTTCTGGTGTAGAATAAATGATAAGGCTGAGGGATATCAGCAGGTCCAATGACAGTGCCTGGAAGTCTGAAAGGTTTAACATTGGTGAAGATGGTAAGGCTCAAAGGTGGAAGGAATTACTTGCTGGGAGGATCCTATAACCCCCTAGATTGAGAATTCCACAACAACATGAATTCTGAAACATTTTTTTTCTTTTGGGACCATGATGGGAAGAAGGTTCCCTAGGATAGGGAGTGAGCAGTATCATATGTTGAGTGCTGAGGAGAACTGTAAGTATAACAATATAGAAGGTATGATACCACACAAAATGATAGAAGATTGACACCATCTGCTGGAAGGCTATAAAGCTGTATGTCACATACCCAAAAGAACTCTAAAGAGTAACACTAATGTGGAACAACAGGAACAGCCTAAATAGGGCACATAGTTCTGCTCTCTTATTAGGATCTCAAAGAGTGGTAAATAAATAACTAATGCTTATGGTTAAGTATCTCATACTGGTAGGTGTTTTTTTTTGTTATTGTTGTTTATTTGTTGAGGCCTCTGAAGTAGGTCCTATTCATTTTCTTTGACCTATAAATAAGCTTATTCATTCCTTAAGCTTTGTGAACTCTTTGCTTATAAGGATAAAAGGCAAGAACTCCTTGGATGGTACCAGATAGTTAAGTTCTCAATTTATCTAGTGGGTCAAGATGCCAGAGAAGTGAGAAGTCACTAAAGAAGGAGATTTTGTGTCTTGGGAGAGCTTTTGATATATGGGTTACACTTAATTAGGTCCTCATACATCATGGTCTCCAATCCCTTCACCATTCTGAATTTTCATCCTACTTTGGACATGCTTGAACCTGTCCATGTTCAAAAAAGATAATGGCCAGGACTGAACAGAGTAGTTTAGAAGTGCTCTGATCAGGGAAGGACACAATGTTCTAGGTATTATGCCTCTCTTAATGCAGCTTAACAGAGCATATTTGTTTTTGTTTTTGTTTTTTGTTTTGGCAACCATGGCAGGCTATTGACTTATGTCAAACTTGTCATCTCTCAAAATCCTGAGACCATTTTTACATGAACTCAAGTTATCTAGGCATGTCTCCCCCATTTTGTAATAGTGAACTTTGAAGTTGAATACAACATGTAGCATTCTATTCAGTCTACAATTACCAAACAGTCTTTAGCTTGTTTTTACTGCTGATAGGGTTTCTCAGATAAGAGGGACTAAGAAGTACCCTCTTTGTCTGAAGGCTGTCTTTTCTATTATCTTCACCTCTTTGCCTATGGCAGACAATTTTAAGCTTGGTTACCAAGCTCCTTGCAGTCCCATCTCTGACTCACACATATACTGTGCTCCATAGGTCCTTCTTTATTTGAAGGAACTCAAAGGATCTTTGTAACCTTGCTTCTTGAAACCCAACAACATTCCCATGAATTAAGATGGTAAATCAACCAAATAATTAAATCAGCAAGTATTTAAATAACAGAACCTCAGATCTATTCCATCTATTGAACAAAAAAACCCATTTCTAGAATTCCAAAGAGGAGATACTAGCTTGTAGGAGACTTTGGCAAGGGTGAGGGAGGCGGGGAATGAAGTAGTGTATCATCTTCAGGTATTTGAAGGGCTATTTAAGAAAGAATGTGTGTGTTTGTGTGTGTGTGTGTGTGTGTGTGTGTGTGTGTGTGTGTATGTATATATTTAAGAAGGATTCAATTTTCTATGATTGGCTCCAGAGAGAAGAGTCAAGAGAAATAATGGGGAGCTCTAAGAGGCAGATTTAAGAGCAAATGTCACAATGATTCTGGCTGTCCCAGAAGGGCATGGTGTATGAAGTCATGGCTTCCCACCTCTTGAGGGATTCAAGCTTCATGAGCACATGATGAGGACACTGTGGGGAATTTATCTTCAGGTTCAGGTTGGATGAAATGATCCCCAAAGTTCATTCTAGCTTTGTGACTCTGTGCTTCTGTGAACCTGATTATATAGTTAAGGTTTAAATTATATCTGCTTGGTTTTGGGGTACAGAAGGCTATATAAAAGGCTAGGTATATGTCCTGTATTACCAGAGTCAACAAAAGTTTTAGATAGTCTCTGAAGTTCCTTCCAATTCTACCATTCTAAGATTAGTCTCCATGAAAATACAAATGTACAAAACCAATGAATACAGGGAAGATAATACACCTGAAAAGAAGGAGTATTCCCATTTTCCAAAGATTTGTCACAGTTCTTCAAAGTACTGTGCTTCTTTAGTGAATTTGTGATCTTTGTGGATCATTTACTAACTTGCATCCAGGCTTTGGGGGACAGAAAAACATTTAGCAGTCACTGCTAATTAAATCAAAATGAAGGAATAGCAGCACTCGAATTGTCAGTGGGCAGTAACTGCAATGTATAAGAAATGATTTTTTGTGGCACAGCTATTGTGCAAACTGACATACACTTGTATGCCTGCAGAAAGTCCTATTTTTCATGAAGGAAGTCTAATTGTAACTAGATATAAGCTTGGTAGGTAACATTTTAAAATTAATATAATTGAAAAAAATTTACTGTCCCCTTATGTTCAAAATAAATGTTTCTCTTTAATTCAGATAAGACAAATACTATTTTCACTTGTTTTGAGAGCTATTGTCTATCCTAATGGCTATTTTTCCTTTCAAAACTGGGGTTGGGATATTTTTCTCCAGTAGTCATAATCCTAATTAAAATTTTTATAGTAACTTTAGAATTTGTAAAAAAACATTTTCCAAAGTGCTTTTTAAGTGGAGTGTTCATTCAATGGAATATTCTGTTTGACTTGATCCACACAACTTTTTCCTCATCTCAATAGAAAAGCAAGAAAAGCTACTCTGAAATATCCGTAGTAATGAAGGAAAGCAGTGAAGCAGATAATCTAAAACTGGATTTTTAAAAAGGCTTTTGGAACACTTTCTTTTCTTTCTCACAAATTTTACTTCCTAATCATGATTTACTTTGGCCAATGTTAAAGTGAATTTGTATGAGCCACCTGATTATGGAGAAAGGCAACTCAAAAATGTCTTAAGTAAAAGGGGATATAGTTTGGAATTATAGTCATCCTTGGAGAATACATAAATTGGGTCATCTGCTTGAATTTCATGTCCTAGAGGAAACTCACAGCTATAGGGATACAAATGCAAATTAATATATTCTTTCAGTGTGAAAATAAAGCTTCCAAAGGATTAAACTGCATCTATAAATTGCAAAAGTAAATGATTCACAAAAGAAATGTTAATTCTATTCTGGAGGGAAAAGCTAATTTTCTTTTCAAAAAAACCATTGAAAAACACTAATGCTTCATCAGTTTAAAAAATTAACAACTTGCATTCCTACACTAGGAAATCAACTGAAAAAAAACTTAAAATCAACACATTTTATTTTATTTTTATTTTTAAAATTTATTTATTTATTTTTAGTTTTCAACATTCACTTCCACAAGATTTTGGGTTCCAAATTTTCTTCCCATCTCATCCCTACCCACACGCCAAGATGGCATGCATTCTGTATACTCTTTCCTCTAACCTGCCCTCCCTTCTATTGCTCCCTCCCTTCTCTTATCCCCTTCCCCTTCAATTTTCCAGGATAGATTTCTATACCCAATTTCCTGTATATCTTATTTTCCAGTTGCATGTGAAAACATTTTTTAAAATATTTGTTTTTAAAATTTGGGGTTCCAAATTTTCTCCCTTCCTCCCTCCCCACCCACCGTTATTGAGAAGGCAAGCAACTCAACGCAAGTTATACATGTGTAGTCATACAAAACACTTCCATAGTAGTCATGTTGTGAAAAACTAAGTATATTTCCCTTAATCCTATCCCACCCCCCATTTATTCTATTCTCTCTTTTGACCCTGTCCCTCTTTAGAAGTGCTTGCTTCTGATTTCCTTCTCCCCCAATCTGCCCCTGCTCTCTTGTTCCCTTCCCCCCATTTTCCTGTAGGGTAAGATAGATTTCCATACCCAATTGAGTGTGTATGTTATTCCCTCCTTAAGTCAAATCCTATGACAATAAGATTCACTCATTCCCTCTCACTTTCCCCCATTTCCCCTCCACTGTAAAACCATTTTCTTGTCTGTTTTATGTGAGATAATTTACCCCATTCTACCTCTCCCTTTCTCCTTCTCCCAGTATAATCTTCTCTCACCCCTTAATTTTCTTCTCCAGATATCACCCCTTCATCTTCAACTCACCCTGTGCCCTCTATCTATCTATCTATCTATGTATCTATATACACACATACATATAATTTTTCTCTCCAACTACCCTAATACTGACAAAGGTCTCATGAGTTACAAATATCATCTTTCCATACAGGAATGTAAACAGTTCAACCTTAATAAGTCCCTTATGATTTCTCTTTCCTGTTTATCTCTTCATGTTTCTCTAGAATCTTGTATTTGAAAGTCAAATTTTCTATTTAGCTCTGGTCTTTTCATCAAGAGTGTTTGAAAGTCCTCTATTTCACTGAAAGTCCATTTTTTCCTCTGAATTATTATACTCAGTTTTGCTAAGTAGGTGATTCTTGGTTGTAATCCTATCTCCTTTGACCTCTGGAATATTATATTCCAATTCAACACATTTCAAACATCACTTTTCCTGCCCATATCCAAGTTTAAATACAATATGGTATTGTTGTATTCATTCACTACAACTTTGGAAGAATTTTCAACTCTGTGCATGGGTGTGCATGTGTGTGTGAAAGAGCATGTATGTTTCCCTTGTTCCTTAACACAGATGTAAACACCCCCCCCATTTATTTTCACTGCTTCCTTTAAGGAGACATAATTATGCCATATAAGTGGCCAAGTGCAAAGCTGAACACACACACACCTATTTGAAGGTACTATTCTCAAGTCTATCAAAATTAATCATCCCATAATACTATTTCAATATAACTTCTGGGCATAACAGTTAAAGATGAAGTGCTAGCTAATATTGATGATAGTAAAAAATATGCAAAGGATCTATTATTTCATCACTACTGAGACCTTCCAGTGTGGAAACTTTCAACACTAACATAGACTGCAGCCCATATAAAGTATGAAGTAGATAAAATCTAGAGAATTGTCTGAGAAAATAAAGATGTTAAGCAATTTGCCAAGGGTAACACAGTGAGTAGGGTGGGGAGGTTCTTCCTGATTCTAAATTTATTATTGCTATGTAATTAAATCAGTCACTAAGTCCTGGTAATTCTTTTTAACATGTCTTGAAGTTGTCTTTCCTTCTCCATTCTCACTGCTAGGGAGACAGGTGGCATAGGGGTTAGGATGGAGACTGAGTTAGGAAGGCCTGAATCTGAATCCTACCTCAGATGCTAATTAGCTATGTGACACTAGGCAAATCACTTAACATTTCTGTGCCTCAGTTTCCTCAACTGTAAAATAAGAGAGTTGGACTCAATGGCCCCTACTGTCCCTTCCAGGTCTAAATTTATGATCATATTCTATATTCTATTCCATGTCTTCACCACTTTATGCTGTGATTACTGTATCATTTTCCTAACTAGTGTCCACCTCTCACATATCCAGTCTACTCTACACCCTGATGACAGACTAATCTTACCAAAACATTACTTTCCTGAAGTCTTTCCCTTACTTATGAACCGACAATATAGTGGCTCTACAGATCTCTCATTTCAAATTCAAACTCCGGAGCCTTGCATCTATGATTCTCCACAATCTGGCTTCTTGCTCCTTTATCTTCAGTCTCCTCACTCTTGCAATCATGCCAGTTTCCTGACAATCCCTACCATGATGTCTCCATTCCTTTTCTCATGATCACCCCTGTCCTGGAAGGTTTTCTCATGTTCTTTACACTAAACTAAATTCTATACTTTCTTCAAGAACCAAATGAAAATACATATTATCCATTTAGCTTTCCCTGACTCTCTCATCTATCTTTCAATTCTCTATATTCCTGCAAATTATACTTTGGTCTAACAAAGCTGGCATTTTATTGGATATTATTTTATACAGTTCTTTATCAGATTCATAGATATGTTACTTGTTCCTCAAAGAAGATTATAAGCTCCTTTAAAAGGTTGGAGAGGGAAGTTCACCTTCTACTCTTGGATATCCCTTTTAATGGCTAGCAAATAGAAGGTGCTTAATAAATTCTTGTTGAACTTACTAAAATTGCTGAGAAGGTGAAGATATCCTATCAGTGCTAGGATAGCTCTGATCTGAAAAAAATTGTGGTATCGCAGACATCATCACTGGATATCCAAACAAAATTGATTTGAGAATATGGAAATAAAAGCACTTGCAAACTGTGACTTTCCTACAAATGTCCTCCACCAATGATAATAATAAGAGCTATGGATGTATTTAGCTAGAGACTTGAGAAGCTTTCATTCAAACCTCATCAATTCTTTATATTGCCACCTGAGACAATATGGGACAAGATAACAACTTTCTTACATCAATTGCTATAAAGGCAATGATCAAGAAGAATGGGAGGGGAACTGAAGGGGAAGAAAAAACATATTACTTTTAACTTGAAAGATTCCAGTTCAGATACACCATGCTGAGACACTATAAAAACATGATAATTCATCATCCTCAACATCATTATCAACTAAAATTACTATGAGCAGACCATGCATAAAGATTTGTCACTGTAGGTAGTTATGTTCTCTTGTTGGTCTAAATTCCCCCAAACCCTTTAAAGGGGGGAAAGGGGTGTGTGTGTGTATGTTGTCTTCATAATGCCTTTTTTCCATTCTAAGGCCTTGTGTATAATGAGTAGGCTGATAATATTTTTCTTTGACCACAAAGGTTCTCTGTACGTAATTTTTTCATTGTCTCCATTTCTTTGGGGACTTTCTAGCCCCTGGCTTCCTAGGGAATCTGCTCATGTATTTGCTTTGAAGTTAAGAAACGGCACTTTTATGATAACAAATACCTGGAAACAGATTATGTGCTTGTAAGGGAAGAACTGATCAAATTGTGGCATATGAATATAGTGGAATGTTATTGTGCCAGAAGGAATCATAACTGGGAGAGATGAGGCTAGACAGTAAAATCTGATTCCCAATACTTCCTGTGCTCTAGACAGTTTTCTTAATCCATAAATAAGCTGCCATATGCTTTGAATGACAATTTCTGAGATTCCTCAATTTGTCTGTCACCTCACACAGCTGAAGCCAGGAGCTCCTAAAAATTTCCTTGGGAGCCTGTCCTCTGCCCTGCTTTCTATGTCAAGACAAAGTACTAAAATCCATACCACCTTCTATGTCTGTCCTACAAAAAGTATTTCCCCCATTCTCCATCCTCCAATTAGCCACTGGCTTTGTGGGTGTCTTGGAGTCAGGATAGGATACCTACAGATAGGCATCTCCTCAGTTTTCAATTCTTTTCTACAACAAAAAGAGTAGCTATAAATGTTTATACAAATAGGTCCTTTTCCCATCTCCTTGATCTCTTTGGGATATGGGCCTAATAGTGGTAATGTTGTAAACTCTTCCCACAGTTTCCTGCTTTCCTTCTAATTTTGGCTACATTAGTTTTGTTTGTGCAAAAACTTTTGTAATTTCATTTAATCAAAATTATGCAATTTATTTCTCCTAATGCTCTTTTTCTCTTATTTAGTAATAAAATCTTCCCTTATCCATAGATCTGACAGGTACATTTCTCCCTGCTCCCCTAATTTACTTCTAGTATCATTCTTCATATCTAAATCATTTATCCATTTTGACCTTATTTTGGTATGTAATGTAAGATGTCAGTCTATGCCTAATTTCTCCCAAATTGCTTTCCAGTTTTTCCAGAAATTTTTGTCAAATGTTTAGTTCTTATCCCAAAAGATTGGATATTTGGATTTGTCAAATCCTAGATTGCTGTAGTCATTTACTGTTGTGTATTATGTACCTAATCTATTCCACTGATCTACCATTCTATTTCTTAACCAGTAACAGCACCCAAGTATATGCCTCTTTCTAGAAACTCCCCCAAAAACTACAGACTGATCCCTCTTACTCCTTAGTATCCTTATTCTTATCAAAAATATGAACACACTCAGTAAATTCCCCCTTCAGCTATTCCATGAAATGGGAGGAGTATAACAGGAAAAGCATCCCCATGGTATACACAGCATGGCCTGCTTTCATAAATTTTGGTGTTCCCTGATATTCTGTCATAGAGTAAAGGGGGGTGGAACTCAAATGAAATAATGAAATTAAAGCACTTTGCAAACCTTAAAGTGCTATACAAATGCAAGTTGTTGTTGCTGTTATCCTACAGCTAGTTACAAGGCCTGCAGTTTGATATTATTGCATTCCTTGAACTTTCTATTACACTTCTGCTGGTCTCAAGCAATTTTTGTAGATCAAAATTGGAGTGTGTCCTTGTTTAATACTTCAGTTCTCCCTCCAAAAATTAAAAATTATGCAAATATACTAAATTTAATCTGCATTATTAAGACATTATTAAGTTTAGATAATCAACAAAACAACAAATCAAATCCTGGTTTATGGTGATTGATGATGTTTAAGGTTTTAATTTAATCATTGGCTGTCTAGATCTGTTTAGAGATAGCTCTAATATACCCCTATATACTGTATAACATTAAATGGACTATGGAGGGAAAAAAAATTAAGAACAGCAGCAGTTAGGTGGTGCAGTGGATAGAATACTGGCTCTGGAATCAGGAGGACTTGAGTTCAAATCCAGATCACACACTTGATCACTTGATACTTACTAGCTGTGTGACTCTGCACGAGTCACTTAACCCCAACTGCCTCACCAAAAAAATTAAGAATGGTGGGAGAGGGATATCAGTGACAGTTTTCCAATCAATCAACCAACAAAGAAACAAGCATTCATCAAGCACCTACTATGTGCTAGATACTGTTCTTGACTCTGGGGACACAATTTATTTTCTTTTTAAAAAATTTTTATTTGGTATTTTATTTTTCCCCAGTTACATGTAAAAACAATTTTAACATTTATTTATTTATTTAAAACTTTAAGTTCCAAATTCTCTCTCTTCTTCCCTTCCCAACCCGCCCATTGAGAAGGAAAGCAATTTAATGTAGATTATACATGAGTAGTCATGCAAAACACTTCCACAATAGTCATGTTGTGAAAGACTAACTAAATTTTCCTCCATCCTATCCCCTTCCCCCATTTATTCTATTCTCTCTTAGTCCTTTCACCCTCTCCTTCCTCAAAAGTGTTTTGTTTCTGTCTATCCCCTCTCCCAATCTGTCCTTCCTTCTACCACCCCCAATTCTTTTATCCTCTTCCCCCTTACTTTCCTGTAAGGTAAGATAGATTTCTATACCCAATTAAGTGTGTATGTTATTCCCTTGTTGAGCCAATTCTAAAGAGAGTAAGGTTTACCCACTCTCTGTCACCTCTCACTTCTTCCCCTCCACTACAAAATCTTTTTTCTTGCCCCCTTTATATGAGATAATTTACCCCAGTCTACCTTTCCCTTTCTCCTTTTCCCAGTACAATCATCTCTTACCCCTTAATTTTATTTTTTAGATATCACCCCTTCATATTCAACTCATACCTGTGCCCTCTGTCTATATATACTCCTTCTAACTGCCCTAATAATGAGAAAGGTCTTACGAGTTGCAAATATCATCTTTCCATGTAACAATGTGAACAGTTTAACCTTAATAAGTCCTTTATGATTTCCCTTCCCTATTTACCTTTTTATGCTTCCCTTGAGTCTTGTATTTGAAAGTCAGATTTTCTATTCAGCTCTGGTCTTTTCATCAAGAATGCTTGAAAATCCTCTATTTCACTGAATCTTTACTTTTTTTTCCCCCTGAAGGATTATATTCAGTTTTGCTGGGTAGGTGATTCTGGGTTGTAATCCTAGCTCCTTTGTCCTCTGGAATATCACTTCGCAAGCCCTCTGATCTTTTAATGTAGAAGATGCTAAATCCTGTGTTATCCTGACTGTGACTCCACTATACTTGAATTGTTTCTTTCTGGCTACCTGCAATATTTTCTTCTTGATCTGGGAACTATGGAATTTGGCTATGATATTCCTGGGAGTTTTCATTTTGGGGTCTCCTTCAGGAGGTGATCAGTAATTCTTTCAATTTTTATTTTACCCTCTGGTTTGAGAATATCAGGGCAGTTTTCCTTGATAATTTCTAGAAAGATGATGTCTGGGCTCTTTCTTTTTTTGTTTTTTGATCATGACTTTTAAGTAGTCCAATAATTTTTAGATTATCTCTACTGGATTTATTTTCCAGGTCAGTTGTTTTTTCTGAGATATTTCACACTGTCTTCTATTTTTTTTCATTCTTTTGGTTTTGTTTTATGGTTTCTTGATTTCTCATAAAGTCATTCGCTTCCATTTGCTCCACTCTAATTTTTAAGGAATTATTTTCTTCAGTGAGCTTTTGGACCTCCTTTTCCATTTGTCCAATTCTGCTTTTTGAGGCATTCTTTTCCTCATTGGCTTTTTGGATCTCTTTTTCCATTTGACCTAGTTGTCTATTTTTTAAGATGTTATTATCTTCAGTATTTTTTGTGTCTTCTTTACCAAACTGTTGACTTGTTTTTCATGATTTTCTTGCATCAATCTCATTTCTCTTCCCAATTTTTCCTCTACTTCTCTTACTTAGTTTTCAAAATCCTTTTTGAGCTCTACAATGGCATGAGACCAATTCATATTTTTCTTGAAGGCTTTGGATGTAAGAGATTTGACTTTATTGTCCTCTTCTGAGTGCATGTTTTAATTTTCCTTGTCACCAAAATAAGTTTTTATATTCAGAGGGTTTTTTTTCTGTTGTTTACTCATTTTCCCCAGGCTATTACTTGACTTTTTAACTCTTTGTTAAGGAGGGATATGCTTCCAGGGTGGAAGGAGAACTGTCCCAAGTTTCAGGAGTTTTCTGCAGTTGTTTTCAAAGATACTTCTAGGGAACTGTAAGTTTTCAGTTCTTCCAAGGTGATATGATCTAAGGAGAGGTATTTACTTCTCTCCTGGCCTGCAGTCTGATCAGTGAGTGACCACAAGCATTCTTTTCTGCCCTGGAACCAAGAAGGTCCCCTCTCCACTGTTGATGCAAGCTCTGGGGTGCTAGTTTTCTTCTGCATCTAGGACTGCCACCTAGGACTGTGACCTAGATGCAAGTATGGGCAAAGCAACAGCAAAAAGACCTCTGTAATCTCCTTCTGACCAGTTGTTTAATCCCCTTACCATTGGTGGGCTGAGAGCTCTGGAAGTAACCACTGCTTCTTTTGCTGCCACTGCTGCCTCAGTCACTCCCAAGGCATGCTCCTGGTTTGCTTGGCATGAGGGCTGTGTTGGCACTGTCTATGCTGGATTACACTCCTCTTTAATGCAGATCCACTCAACCTTTCCTGCTGACCTTCTAAATTGTCTTCAGTGTGTGTAGGCTGAGAATTCTGGAAACTGCCACTGCTGCCAGTGATTCAGTTGTTCCAAGGTCTGCTCTGAATTTTCTAGGGCCCTGTCTGTGCTGGTGTGGCTTACACTAGACTGTGCTCCTCTCTCACCCTGGTGCAACAGACCTTTCCTGTAGACCTTTCAGGTTGTATTGGGCTGAAAATTTGTTTTGCTCTCTCTTTTTGTGGGTTTTCTTGCTCTACAATTTGTTTAGAGTCATTTTAAAGGTATTTGGCTGGGTTTGGGGCAAGCTCAGGTGAATCCCTGCCTTTACTCTGCCATCTTGGCTCACTCTGGGGAAACAAATTTTTAAAATGGGACTATCTTTGTCTTTGAAGAGCTTGTATTTTACTTAGAGGGTTCAACACTACTTGGAGAGTGTTAGGAAGTTTTAGTTTAGGAAGTTGCAGAGACCATGAGTGGAGCCCCTGGCAGTAGGTTGCCATGAAGCAATGGTAGTATTGATTTTTCATTCTTCCCTAAACAACAGATGGATAAGTGAGTTTTATTTGTTTGTTTGTATGTTTTTTTTTTGGGGGGGGGGTAAGGTATATAGGCAGGGTATATAACAAGATATCCTCACTGGCTAGCCTTTGTTGTCCTCATGAATGGCTATAAAAGATCAATCATGGTCTGAGATTCTGTGGGTAATGAAAGGACTTCAGATGAAAGTGAAGTGTGAGGCTGACCATCTGGCATAACACAAAAATGCACAGGTACCAGGAGATTAAATGTATATAAAAAAGAGAGATCTCTATATAACTTCACATTATTATTTGCTCAGGATCAAATTATTATGTCCTAAACTTAGACCTTACCTCTTGTTAATCCAGTCTCAGACTGTTGTGATTCATGATTTTAATCCTCCTTCCAGTTCAGACACTATCTCTTATCTCTGAGAACTTTGGCTTTAATACCTGTCTGCTCAGTTGTTGACCTTCTATTTTTACACCATAGTCATTTCTGGATATAGCCTCCACTTCCCTTAGGCCTCACTCCCAAGTGCATTGAACCCTACCATGCAGTACAAAATGAACTAATCTGACAAGGTGAGCAGTATTTTGTCCATTTAGCCTACCTCCCTCACCTAATTATCAGGCAGCTCAGTTGCACAACACACAGAGGGCTGGACCTGGTATCAGGAAGAACTAGGATCAAATTTGACCTCAGACACTTAATATCTATACGAACTTAGGCAAGTCACTTAGCTCTGTCTGCCTCAATTTCAGCACCTACATCACAGGATTATTATAATGATCAAGTGAGATAATATTTGTAAAGCACTTTGTAAATCTTAAAGCACTATATAATGCTAGCTATTAACTGCTTACAAGACCAAGGTTTTTTTTTATATTATTCATTTTGGCTTGCTTTTTAATATTCTTTTTATTTACATTATTGTAGTCATTTTCCATTGCTTATTTGACTGCATCAGTTATTGAGATCTTTTCAGGTTTCTCTGAATTTTTCTCATTCAATGATTCTCATTTCATCCCAACATTATATTACATCTCTTTACTAGCAATTATTCAACCCTGTTGCTCCACAGCTTACAAATAGTACCATAATTTTCTCTCCTTCACTGTGTCCTATAAGACACAGTCTTATCACTGATTTCAAAAAGGGAACTTAAATACCCTACTACTAAAATAAGGTGAACGTGAACTGGATTTTTATATGAAAGTACCTACCCAATAATTTTTACCCTATTCTCTCCCCCTGCTCCCTATGCCACCTCCAAGCCCCCTCCTCACTCCTAGCAGGTATTTTTATTCTGGAAAGGAGGAGGGAATAATGATGACCAAGAGTGAGATGAAAGGTCAGAGCCCAGGCTACATATGATGTGTATGTTTATGAACCTGAAGGCCAAGGTCCTATGGTGTGGGTTTGAGTTCCTGGTTGTAGGTAGAGTCTCTAATGCAAGTTCATGGCATCTTGGAGATGGATGAAAACATGGGCCAAGTGACTGAGGGGCTGCTCCATTACAGTGAGGAAAAATGCAAACACATCAACCACTTAATTTCTTCCCCACCTAGGGCTGCTGACTCCAATACAACCAACTACTGCCACATTGTACAAAGCAGCTATGTTGTCAATGCAAATAGGATATTTGAATTTGTGTGGTTTGGGAAATATTCAAGGGAGAGGAGCAGTGTAAAATTAAAATTCAGGACGCTGGCTAATGAGCAATCAGTGAACATGCTCCTTGCAGGAGGACAAATTGTTTGCATCCTAATGTTTGCATAGTGTTCCAAAATACATCAGCGTCTCTGATTTAATCTCAATCACAGCCTTTCTGGGTTGGGAGAAATGTTATTGCAAAATTTAGACTAAACTGCATGCTAAGTGTGACTGTGTTATTTTTGGAAGCTAAACTGAGACCTCAACTTCCATTAAACATATATGCACTTACCTTGTGTCTCAATAATAAACAGACTCGTATGCAACTTAGCAGAAAGCATCCATTTTCCCTCCATAATTTGTGCCTCATTTTAACTGAGTCACTCAGGCAATTAGATGCCTTTTGCCCTGCACATAAAAAAGGTAATGATAATTTATGCCAGTCCTTTCATTTGAAAAGTTATGGAGATTTATTCAATAGTGTTTGCAAAGCACTTTGAGAACTTTGAGTACAAATATGCCAGTTCATCATTAAGCCACATGTTTAAAACAAGGATTTCCATGTCTTTTGGTCCAGGATTACCAATTTTTTCTATCACAACATTAGAATCTTTCACCTTATTTTTAATGAAAAACTGAAAGAGACAACATGTCTAAGAACAGAGACAAAGTTTTCTCTTACAACCATCTGATACCCATAAAAGCCATTACTGATCTTGGGCTCATGACTTTTGTATGTAATTTGAGAACCTCATTAAAAAAGTAGTTAGGCTTCTAAAGGGACTCAATAACACCAATGGACAGGAGGTCTGGATAGATCCATGATTTCATTGATGTGGGTACTTCAACCACAAATGGAGAATTATGAGTCTTTGCCCTCATCTCCAATGGTTCTTATGAATTTCTGTTGCCAAAAATAAAATAATGACCCATGTTGTAGACTAATCTTGATTCAGGTTATTCTAATGTTATATTCAGAATTAGAAGAAATGGGACATGCAAATATCATGTAAATAAGGGCTCCAAACCTGAAGTTAGTGATCTTGTTTAAATACATCATACACACACACACACACACACACACACACATTTGGTTTCCTTTATAATATTATGTATTTTATTTCATGATTTTAAAAAATGTTATTTTGAGAAGAGATCCAATGACTTTATCAAATTGTCCATAGTCCATGACACAAAAAGGTTAAGAATCAGTGCTCTCAAGTAGATTCTAGGTACAATGAAAAAATTAGCATTCACTCAGTGCCTCCAGTTTTCTACCTCATATGTTGGAGTATTTTACATCTTTGAAATAAGCTAATAGGTAATTGTCCTGATTAGAAAATAGATCTTAACATCGTAAGGACACTACAGCTTTAGGAAATGACATGAACAAAGGTATGGAGATAGGGAAGGCTAAATTTGCTTTATGAAATATTTTTTGGCTGGAGAATAGAGTAGATGTTTTATTTTATGCATTTGAAAATATTGTTCTAAGAAAGGATTCATGCGCTCTTCCAGTCTGCCAAAGTGTACATGACATACACAAAAAGGTTAAAAACACATTATCTAATAGGTAACAAAAGGAAGTTTATTTATTTACATCAAGGAAAGGATATTCAGCAAAGATACAAGGACTGATTCAGGTGGAGGAACAAAGACAAATGGATATACATGATATCACTAGAATATTTCAGCAACCCTGAAGCATCGGAGTCATAAGTTGCCTTTCCACACACGTGCCCTTAGCACATCCCTGTACATCCCCTTTGTCTTTGTTCCTCCACAATAGTGCCCTAGCCACATATGTTTCCTTTGTGCATGAATTGACCACATCTATTAATTATATGGAAATATAGTTTTCCACATGTGTCCATTCTTTCCATTGATTCTGTTTGTATTTATAGGAAAATGTATTCCAGTATTGGGGAATTTTTTTTTTGCTTTTTTAACTATTCCATTTCATTGCATGCTTTTTTGATTTAAATAATTGTGTCTTACTTGTAAATATTAAATGTTAACTATAGGTAGGTGTTCATTAATTAATTATGGGTTTGAAGATGCAGACAATTACTTGGGGGGGGTAGTTGCCTTTGAAAGATGAATTGGAGGGCAGCACTAAAAATTCTGGCTACCACAAAAATAATTTATAGACATTACTAGCTAAAAGGAATGATGGCATAAAACATAAAAGGAGGGGAAGCTAGGTGGCACAGTGGATAGAGTGATGGTCCTGAAATCAGGAAGATTCATCTTCCTGAGTTCAAATCTGGCCTCAAAAACTTACTAGCTGTTTGACCCTGGGCAAGTCACTTAACCCTCTCTGCTTCATTTCCTCATCTGTAAAATGAGCTGGAGAAGAGAATGGTGAACTACTCCAGTATCTTTGCCAAGAAAACCCCAAATGCGGTCACACAAAGTCAGACACAATTGAATGACTGAACAACAATAACATCACTGTCTATACTCAAGAAAGAGATGGAAAAACTTAATAATGCAAATTAAATTGAAAGTTGTGTCATGTGAACATTTTTGTGGAGAACTAATTATTAATAATTCATCAGTGAACCCTTGTCCCTCCAACTTAGACCATTCTCACTCCCAAACCACATTGTATTTATCTACCTTATATTTATTTTGTACTTATTCTGTGTAGCTTTTAACTGTACAGGTTTTCCCAAACAGCATGGTAATATGGTATAATGGAGAGAGCTGGCCTCAAAGCCAGGAAAGCCCAAGTTCAAGGCTTGCTTCTTAAATATACTGGTTGTGTAACCCAGCACCTTTAATTCTGTCAGCATCCTAAGCAGCTGTCTAAGACTTGAAGTCACAGAAGCAGAGAACTGTCAACTTGTATCAATAGAGGGATTTTCCTCACCCAAGAGTTCCCTATGTAGTAGAATTACAAGTGTAATATCTTTCCCTCCCTTCCTCAACAAAGAACATAAGTCCCTTGAGAATAGGGTTTGCTTCATTTATTTTCTTTGCATTTCCAGACCCTAGCATAGTACCTGGCACATAGCAATCCCTTAATAAATGTTTATTAATTAATTGATTGAACACCATAATTACAGATCACAGAAATTAGATAATAAGATGTTAAAGCTTGAAGAATCTCAAAAAGTACATGGTGTATCACCTTCATTTTACAGATGAGGAAACTAAAGCACAGAGAGACAAAGTGATTTGATAAAGGTCATATGTGTCATAAATAAAACAACTCTGATGGAAACATGAGACCTCTGACTCCAAATCTGGTATTCCTTCTGCTCTACATACCATGTTGCCTGCTTATTGAAATATTGTTAATATTCTTCCCCAAATCATTCAAACACATTAGACCCAGGTTCAACCAACTATTCAGCAAGTTTGATTGAGTCAGAAGAGTTCACTGACATCCTAAGGCAACTTCTTGAATATGTGGTTAATCAATTCAGACTACATACTACATGTATGGTCTCATCTGTTCTATATTACTAGATCAGTGAAATATGGCTGTCTAACAGATTGCATCTTCTCTGATCTTTTCTAAGCCATGGTTGAGGATATAACAACAGAAGCTGTTGTCAGAGCATGTTTTGGGATGTCTGGGAAACCTTTCCAAATCTTTAGGCAATAAATGTCAATAAAAATGATAAAGAAAGCTGTTATCCATGAATGGATGTAGACCTGGGCTATTGATGAACACACCCCAGAAAGGTCTTTCACAGAACTGACACAACCTGTAGAAGACTAAGACCATGTACAAACCGGTACCACCAAATAAACTAAAGGAAACCTGAGGTTTTAATTGGAGAGAGAGAACTGAAATTTGTCACCAGATCCTGCTTAATGAGATAAGCATTATCCAGATACATAGAGCAGCACTTGAGCCATCATTCTACAGACCAAAGGAATGGCTCTAAAGCAATAAGGGCTTTCCATCCCACTAAATGGCTGTGTAAATTAAACAGATGACATCCTTCTTTTAAATAGATTCATCAATATCACCTCCAAGCCCCACTGAACATCATGTGGAAAGACAGGAGCCCCAGTAACAAAGTCTCAATGTGGAGCCAATGGTCCAAGCTGCTGAGCTTAATATGTGTGAGGAATAAATAAAAACAGTGACTGGATTGACCTAAAGCAGAGGAAATTGCCAACAGCGAAGACTGGAAAAGAAATTTAAGATGCATTTTGTCATCAGGATCTGCTAAGAATTGCTCAGCAGCACTGGCTAGCCACACTTTGGGATTCAACTACTTGGAACATTTTTATATCTTACTGACCTTTATTCTAGACTCTCAAGAATGGAAGAAACATAGAGATTCACAACCAGTACATCTCTCAGATGAGAGATCAATGGAAAGAAGAGGATCTACTGTCTCAAGAGTTCTTATAGAGGAACAGGCATTGAGTTCACTATTAGGCACTTTAGACAGGGAATAGAATCTTGCAACAAAATCTTGGTGCCCAAAGAAAATACTCTATGGGAGAAAAGGTAGTAGGGAGGCACCACATACTAAGTATTTGAAAGATGGGGTACCTGTCCAGTCTAAAAAAAAAATAGCTCAGGACAATAGTCAAGGACCTGCAAAAATCAAAATGAATTACTGTCCATGATGAAGTTAACTGGATTTTCTGGCAATCAGGACGGGAGCATTGGAAATTTTGGCAAGCCACCATGTCCAAGAAGTACCCATCTACCCATCACAGTTGAATAGCAGACAATAATTCATATGAGAGGGATCCAGAAAAAGAATTTTGAATCAAAGTAATCCTTTGTAAGTTCCATCCATTTTCTAGCACTACTAAAATTGATATCCAAAAGGTTAAGGAGACAGCATGATATAATGGGCAAGTCCTGGGTTCAAAGTTAAAGGACTTGGGTTCCAATCCTGACTTTGCCATATTTTAGCCATGTGACCTTAGGCAAATCACTACACTTCTTTAAGCCTTAGTTCTCTCATCTGTAAAGTAAGGGGGCTGGATTAGACAATTTCTAAGGTACTTTCCATATCCTGTGATTCTGAGTGTCTGATTACCTGGAAAATTCCATTGAACTCAATAAGAATTACAAAGCTCAGCCCCATGCTACGCATTCAGTATTTACATATATATAAACACATGTACACATACACATATATGTATATGTGTATGTGTATGCATATATATGTATATATGTGTGTATATATGTATGTGTGTGTATATATATATTTACCAAGAGCAATTAGATGATGGAAAGTCCAAAAAAAATTATTATTTTCTTTAAATGGCTAGTAACAAAATAACATTGTGATTTTTGGACTTCGACAGGTACACAATGAAAGGGTTTGATAAAGGAGTTCTGTCTCTAGCAAGTATAATAACTGACAGATCAAAAACAGGTTTTCAGATATTACACAGGCAATCTCAAAATGCCAAAATGCAGTGGGAGTACAGCATGATGAATGCCAACCTTAATTGTAGTAGTCAAGTAGTTGCCTTTAATATTACTCACAACTAGAACATAATGAGCTTCCTCAAAGGGGTAGTGTATTAGATATATCAAAATTGCAATTTTTTCAAGGCATGATTTGAATTTCAGGGGGAAGGCCCAAATGAAATAAAACCCCAAAAACAGAGATGGCATTCACCTCTGATATGACAAATAATAGAACTGTGGTTTAGTGGAAGAGCACATTGTGGTTAGAAACAGGAGAGATCTGGCCTGGATTCCTGCCTCTGATTCTTGTTAGTTGCATCCATTTTTAATTTCCCTGGATCTCTATTTTTTGTGGTACAGCCATACTAGCTTACCTCCTGCTCTAGTTCGCATCTCCATGACTCTGCTTTGGCTATTCCTCATACCAAGCGTGCTCACTCTTCACTTCTGCCTCATTGAATCTCTAGTTTCCTTCAAGACTAAGCTAAAGTGTCACCTACTATAGGCTTTTTCTTATCCTCTCAATTACTACTGCCTTCCCCTCTGTGGTTACATTACTTTCACTTTACATTTATCTTGTATATACCTATAGAGGTACATGTTTTTTTTTTTTTTTTCTCTTAGAGCATTAGCAACTTGAAGGCAGAGACAGTCGCACTATTTTATTTGTAGCCTTAGAGTTAGGATGATGTCTGCTACGTAGTAGATCATAAATGTTTGTTAATGGAATGATTGATTACTTGAGATATAGAATGGCACCTGACTTCAGTTTCGGGAAGATCTGTGTCATACCTCTGACTCGTGCTGGCTATATAGTTCTGGGGCATCTAGGTGGCACAATGGATAGAGGACCGGGCCAGGAGTCAGGAAGACCTGATTTCAAATCTGGCCTCAGATATTTACTAGCTGTGGGACCCTTGACAAATCACTTAACATTTGTTTTTCTTAATCTACTGGAGAAGGAATTGCCAAGTAAACCCCAAATGGGGTCACAAAGAGCCAGAAATGCCTGAAGAACAACATAGTATACTGCCTGGTACATATTCAGTACTTAATAAATACTGGTTCCCCCTCTCCTCCCCCTTTTTTGCCTTGGAAAAGACCTTGGTGTTGGGAAAGAGTGACAACAAAAGGAAAATGGGATGGTAGAGGATCAGATGAATTGATAGTGCAATTGATGTAAATAAATATGAGCTTAGGCAGGCTTTGGGAGATAGTGGAGGATATAAGGGCCTAGTGTGCTATGGTTCATGGAGTCATGAAGAGTCAGCCATGACTGATCAATTGAACAACAAGTTGTTTAATCTCAGTTCCCAGGACAATTTCCTACAACTATAAATTGGAGACTATGTGCCCACCTTCACTGATTGGTAAATAGAATTCCACCACGAAGAATTCCCTATACCAATTAAATGACAGATGTAATACAACATATATTATTACCTACCACATGGTCTTTTTGTAAAGATTGAATGACATAACATATATAAAGAACTTTGTAAACCAAAGTTCTATATGAATCCCACTCATTATTATCAAAGCAACCCTGTAGGGAGAGAGTAAATCTTTATTTCCCCCTTTGTCTTAGACTACCACCAACTTAGTTTTATTCTCCAAGAAAATCTTGTCATTTCTACCTCTATAACTTGCATATATCCTCTTCTATTCATTCATAAAGCAACCATCGTGGTTCAGGCTCTAATCACTTTTCACTTGGACTAAAATTAAAAAAAAAAGCTTCTTAATTGGTCTCAAGGTTTTCAACACTTCTAGACATCCTCCACACAGTGACCTGAGTGATTTTCCTAAAACATAAGGCTGACCATATAATTGTCTTACTAAATAAGTTTCGGTGACTTCCTGTTCCCTCTAGGAGTCAACTGTAAACTTCTCTGCTTAACACTTAACACTTAACACTTAACTCTTAAAACCTATCCCTTCGTACCTTTCTAGTTTTACTACATATGAGTCCTCTCTCCATATTCTGTGGAGTGCCCACATTGGCTTTATTGCTGCTTGTCACATGTGACACTGTCTCTATTTCTATTCTCTAACTGTACCTAGAATGTATTCCCCCATCTCTCAAGTATATTCCCTCCTCACCTCAACCTGTCAGAGTCCTTGGATTTCTTCAAGATTCAGTTCCAGTGCTACCTTCTGCATAAGAATCTTTTTTGGTCTCCCTGGCTGCTAGTACCTTCTCTTACAAGCTTACCTTGTATCTTCTTTGTATCTGATTTATATATGTAGCTCAAGTAAATTCTAAGGGTCCTCAGTCTACCTCAGACTGATGAGTTGGGTCCTACAGAACATGGCTATAAATTCCTCTTGGGGTACGATAATTATAAACTTTATATTGTTGATATTCTAGTCATAATGATAGGACTCCAGTATGGAGTCACTTAAGCTATGTGGTCCTAACATAGCAAAAACAGAATTCACACTTTTTAACTGTTAACTCTGTCAGGCAAATAAGACTTGAAAGCTTTTTAATTGGGTGAACTCTTGATCTACTGCAGGGGTCTTTAGTCATCCTTTTGTGGCCTTAGATAGTTAATGTTAGATCCTGCCACTAGTTTGTGGTCCAGTAAGGAAACCCCCCCCCACCCAAGCTTCACCCAATATAAGTATTGATAAGAGACCTTAAGAACTTTTCCCATCACATCTATGATTAGGAATGCCTCCTCTTGAATCTGGCACTAATTACCTTGTTCCCAACTAAGTTCATTCTTATGGCATGTATTTTGCCACCTTAAGCCCAACTTTGAGAATTTCTCCTCCCTGACATATCTTCTTCCTTGCACGAGGGTAAGTTTCCTGCCTCTGGGGACAAACCAGTCTGTTCATGTTGCCATACTATATTTGCATATGCCTTTGTTTTTTCTGCTTCTTGTGTCACAATAATAAAGCTCATGATTGTGTCACTTTCCTGATTATTAATTTTCTAGAAATTCTTGAACCAAATTATTTGTTTTAATTCAAGCCATGAAGCCAAATAAAGCATGGGACACTGCTAGCAACCCTGAAAGTTTCAGGCAGTGCTTTCTTTAATTCTTCAACTTGAGACCCCGTTCCAATTCAGTCTCCCCACTTTTGAACTCCAGAGATTTACCATTTAAATACTTAGCATCAATTAGCTTTTACTAAGGGATATTTACTGTGAAGAGATAACAGACAAATACAAAAATTCACTTCCAAAACATTGGAGGAAACATTCTCTCCCATAAACCTTAGTCTTTAGAGAGGGTAGATTCAAAATTAATACAGATGCTATGAACATTTGTCTCCTGAAATTTCCTTCCAAATGGAACATGACAATTGAATGGATGAGTCTACATCTTTGCTACTCCTAGACTGGTTCAAGCCAATACATCTCTGATGCTTTAAATGCTGCCTTGTCTATATTTAGTGTCCTAAAAATCTTAGCAATAGACTCCAGGTCCTGGACTCACTATTTGGCACTCACTATTCTCACATTTCAAAGTTCACAAGGTTATAGCCATCTCCAATACTCCACCTAAATGCAAAAATAACAAACACCATAGAGACAAAAGCAATATCAGTCCTGTGTCCTCACAGGCCATATGGTGGAAACTCTAATGGGAAATAAAGGCTCTAGGCCTTTCTCCCTACTGGGAGGCCTACAGCAATCCTTGCCTCCTCATTTTTTTTTACTACAGACAGTTAAAAAAAGAGGAAGAGACCTCACTCTGTCCAGCGAGTGCCTTTTGAATCAGCAGCCAGTCAACAAGACCGTCTTTTCACTATATGTTTAACAGACCGGAACAAGTTATATAATGCCTACATAAGTTCTAAATTGAGAAGCAAGGTTTTTCCATTACATATCATTATATCCGCAAGCAGGCTCCCTAATCTCTTAGAAGCAGGGATTGACTCCAATGAACGTGCTGAGAATGCTCACCTGTTGCCCCTCTACATTAGATATAGAGATGGAGAGAGAGAGAGAGACAGACAGACAGACAGATATGCAGACAGACAGAGTAAAGGAGAGGAGAGGAGAGGAGAGAGACAGAGAGAAACAGAGATAGAGAGAAAGACAGACAGAGACACAGAGACAGAGACAGAGGGAGAAATCTAGGTCTCGATATAGATAGATAGATAGATAGATAGATAGATAGGTAGATAGATAGATAGATGATAGACAGATACACCTCTATACTGGATATATGAGTATTTTCTTTCTTATTAGACTTTAAGGTTTTTGAAGGAAGGGATTTTTTTCATTGTGTCTTTCTATCTTAGCACAGAGTAGGAACTTAATAAATAAATGCTTGTTTATTGATTGATTCCATAGCATGAAAATTTCTGGATTTGGGTCAGCATATGAAAAGTGGGCTGGGTGATGGTTGGGACTGAGGCAAAGATAGGAAACACCATACTCAACATGAGACACTCACCAGAGTCTCTAAAGCCAGATCTCCCTCATTCCTTCACTCCTGAAACAATGTCCACTGTCCCCCCTTCCAGGAAGTATAATTACTACATAAAAGACTAATCATTACTTTGGTTCAGCCATAGCTAGAACAGGTGCCTTCAGGATCACTTTTACCAACTGCAAGTGAGAAATTTACAGTGTTCAAACACCATTCCATTCTCGTGTTAGCCCCTCTGGTTCTATAGCTAATTTGGATTTCTTTGTAACTGTTCCTACAGAATGTAGTATGTGGTGGATAGAAAGAAATTTAAAATTAAATATGATTACAACAGTAAAGCAATAGCTTCCTCCCAGCAACAATTTACTGATTTAGGGAAGCAAAAAATAATAATAATCCCATATAAGGAAGATGGCACATACTTGTTTGTCAGTGAATGCTTTGGCTAAGCCAACAAGGTGGAGAGGGCTTTCTCTTCACCAAGCTGTGCAACCTGAAGACCTTCTTAAAAATCGCATAGTAAGCTCTTTTGAAAGCCCACACTTTTCTTTTTAGCTAAGGCCTGGGGCCTATTTAAAAAAAAGGTGTTGTACTGAAGAATTTTACAGCCTTTTGTTTTTTCCATCTTATTGTACTGTGCAGGGGATGGCTGTAATAGACAGAAATGATAATTAATATGAATTATCCAATAATAAACCCATTATTGTCATGTTGATGCTGCATGGGAGCTGGGTTCTGTGGCAGCCATTCAGTATTTTAGTAATTGTAAAGATATTTTAGTTTCCAGTTGAAATCGAAGCCCCTGCAGGGCCCCATTCTGCCTTTTTTTATTCATCCAATGCCCCTAATTGCAGAGGGCTTTGCATATATGTAGACAGGAATCCCTTCACAGAGGAGAGGCCAACTTTATTATCTGACTCTGTGTGTGAGAACCACTCCCAATGAGTCTCCTCACCCTGAAGGAAACATGAATAGTTAGCAACACCATTTATGTGAATGCCCAGCTACTAAAACACACATTTCTTAATTATACTCCATGATCTTATCTACTAGGCAGCTTGGCTCTTCATTCCTGACTAATCTTCCTATCAATTGGAAGGACAGCTGGTCAAATGAAGGTGGTCATGCAATCTTAATTCCCTAAGTATAGTAAAGGAGTTTAAATTAGAAAAACCAGCGGGGAATTCTAGGCCCCCAAATGTGCAATTGGTGCTTTGTTCTGTCTTGGGGAATAACAAAAATAGGAAGTGTTTTGGACTCTTCCCAATCCTGGCAGCTTTAGCAATAGCTTGAGCCCTTTGATAGAAGACAGTAATAGCTGCATAATCTAATCCAGGATTTTCAGTGGACCAGAATAGGCCCCAAATGGAGAACTCAGAATAGAACAAGCCAGTATACAGTGATGCAAATCGATCTTCTCTTGGCTCAGAATAGATCTGAAGTTAGTTCCTTTCATTTACGTCTCAGTGAAAGGGTAAAATTGGCCAAGAAACTACCCAAGAAATTGCCCAAGTCTTTTGGAGAGTTTCAACTTCAAAAAAAAAAAAAAAAGCACACCATAAATGGTACAAATAGTGACAGCTGTGGATAATTTCAGTTAAATTCAATTCAGTAAGAATTCATAAAGAGCCAAATATAACCCAGGCACTTTTAGGCACTGAGCACACAAAGGAAAAAAAAATGAAAGAATCCCTGCCCTCAAGGAGTTCATATTCCACTAGATGGAACATCACAGATATATGGTAAACAGATAAATTAATACAAAATGTAAGCACAAAGCAATTTTGGAGGAACAGGAGAATACTAATTGGGAGCATCAGGGATCAAATTATACAGGGGGTTACACAACTGATTTTTGAAGGGAGGTGAGAATTTCAAGAATTTGGAAGTGGGAAAGAGAGCATTCCAGGAATGGGGGATTTCTAAGCACAGAAGCAAGAGATAGAATATCTTTAGGGTATGTCAAGTAGACCAGTTGGCCCTGTTTGGATCATAGAATGAGCATGGGGAGCAGTAATGTGAAATCAGCCCAGGAAGATCAATTAAATATAAATTGTGAAGGGCTTTAAATGACAATAAGAGGATTTTATATTTTATCCTAGAGGGCAATAAGGAGCCACTAAAGTTTTTTTAAGGAGGGTAGTTACATGATCTGACCTGTGCTTTAGGCATATCAATTCCACATAAGCATTAAGGATAGAGTAGAAACAGGAAAGACTTGAAGAAAAAAAGACTTCATGAAAGTTAGGTACAATAGGTATGGTCAAGGTGAGGGAAGAATTGTATTTCCCAAGATGCCTGGGCCCAGAGTACAAAGGTTAATTGATACGACAAGGTCTCCAAATTATGTGACCGTGTATTCCCATGACACAATTTGAATGTATCATGAAGATTGAAGAAAGAGTCACAAAATGGAGGAGTACTATAGGTCAGTTTGTGATCATGTGGGACAATAGTATCATCTACCAAAATAAAAAAGTATTACAGGAACATCCATGGAGTCCCATCGAATAAATACATGAAATATCCTTGCTGTGGAAAAGTTGGCAAAATTAAGCAACATAGCTGCTTGAGAGTAGAATTCTTCTCGGAGGGAGAGGAGTATCAAATGACCTCCACCAAAGAAAATATTTAGAAAGAGACTTTGTTGTTGTTCAGTCATTTCAGCTGTGTCCAACCTCTCATGATCCTCTTTGGGGTTTTCTTGGCAAAAATACTGGAGTGGTTTACCATTTCCTCCTCCAGCTCATTTTCCAGATGGCAAACAGGATTAAGTAACTTGCCCAGGGTCACACAACTAGTAAAGTGTCTAAAGCCAAATTCAAACTCATGAAGATGAATCTTCTGATTCCTAACCAGGCATTATATCCACTGTGACACCTAGTTAGCCCCAGAAAGAAGCTAGAGACCTCATAAAACAGACACGAATTAAATGCTAAGTTCACATTAATTCTACAGCTATTTAGCAATGTACTGTTCTCCCAGGATTGAGGAGGGGGAGGGTGACTACAAGAAGCTACCACTCAGGAAAGGTCCATTGATGCTAGAGCCAGTTACTTGGGATCACTGAGCTATATAGTTAAAATTGACTAAGGATGATTTTTTCATATGAACACAGAAAAGTACAGTATCTTTGTGAGCAGTTTTAGGGAGAACTAGGGAATAACCACTTATTTATACAAGGTAATGAATGCATAACTTCAAATTTTATCACACATTTCACTTATTTTCAACAAATAGGCAAGGGATCGTAACTGCTGCTCAGCTAAGAGGGTTAGGATAGACGGGAAGATAGGTGGTTGGAGAGAGGATCTGCCCACGACAGACTGAGAAGAGGTGTGAGTAGTGTCTGAGACAAGCCAACCACGAGCTGCCCTGGAAATGACAGCGATCAGGAAACACGCAGTGGGCCATGAGTTTGACGTTTCATTGAGCGAGCCAATGTGGGAAATCAGTTGCTGAAAATTTATCATGCCTTCTCTGTTAGACCCTGAAGTCTTTTGAACAAGAAACCCATTTTACGAAATACTATGAAGGAAGAGGGATGAGACTGAACTCATTCAGAAAATGTGGGTGAAATTTTTTTTTTGTTGTTGTTGTTAGCTACTATTTATATCTATGCAGATTAAATGTTTTTATTGTTTCACTGTTACTCTTTCCTTCAGTCTTTCAGCCTGGTGAACAATTGAACATCTAGACTTTGGTTAATGTCATACATTTCTGGTTTCTAATTGGGTGAGGGAAAGCAAGCCTGTACAACTCCCCATCACAGAAATTAATCCCTGCCATAATACCTCTCCTGAGTTAAGACACCTGGACAAACATGACAGCTAGGTGGCACAGGGGATGGACAGATGAGCCAGAATCAGGAAGATCTGAGTTCAAACTGGTCTCAGATATTTACTAACTGTATGACCCTGGGAAAGTCATTTAAATTCTCTGTGCCTCGGTTTCCTCAACTGTAAAATGGGGATAATTACAGCATTTACCTAATAGAGTTGTTGTGAGGATCAAATGAGATATTTGTAAAGTGCTTAGCATAGTATTAGGCACATATTTGGTGCCATTTAAATGCCTACTCTCTTCTTTTTTCCTTTCCTTCCCCTTCACCTTGTAGCAGTGACAGTACTTCAGGTGTAGAGTGTATTGCAATACTGTATTGAATATGTCTCTACAGTCTATGTAGTAGACTGGCTTCTGTGAACTTCATGAGGGCTATCTCTATTTGTATTGTATCATGGTGAGTTTGGAGTTCCCTAGAGAAGTCATGAGTATTGTTACAAAGGTGAATACCCTAACTCAGTAGGTTCAAACCCAGCCCATACCTCTGAGGTTTTGGCATTGATTGGGACATGTTCTAGTGCAGAAGTAAGTAGATAGAAAGAAAATAGTATGAGTATAAAGTGAACCATAGCTAGGGTGACTTGAAATAGTGGACCATACAAGGCATTCACCAGTTAGAACAACACAGGTCCCATAGTGGAAATTCCAGAGGTTCCTAAGAAGAGGAGTTTAGTCTCAGATTCCAAAGTCCAAAGGATTATCTTCACTCTTCCACCCCTCACCATATCATCTTGTACTAGGTGGCCAGGGCCTTGGCAGAAAGACTGTGCTTCTTGGTACCTTGATGAAGAAGGAAGTATTGTGGAACTAGAGAACATAGTGGCAGCTAAGAAAGCCATAGTGTATAGAAAAAGACTAGTGGTAGTTAATGCTGGAGAAAGACAAGGGAAAAAAGGTCTTCATCTGTCAAGTTTGACTCTACTAACCTGAGTACAAGCCCCAAGAATTTCTGGGGTGACCACCACTTTAGAGAATCTCATGGGGAAAGTGTTTGGTGACATGAACTATTTGTATATATTGGTGCATTTAGATGATGCCGTAAAGATAAAAGATCATCAAGAAAGATGATTGAAGGTATTAGATAAACTACTAGAGAAGCTGCTGGTCTACTAAAATTGTCACTTAACAAAGTATTAATTCTACAGAGAAGGCACCCAAAATATTATCTTCAGGGAGGTAATATTTTGATTGGGGTCTTGAAGACTGGATAGATAAATTTCGGTAGATATGAATGGAAGTCATTCAAGGCATAGAGAAAAGCATGAGGAAAATCACAGGTGGAAATGTGCAAGGCTTTTTTTTGTGGGGGAGAGGGCAATGGGAAAATTGCTTCTGATTGGTCTTCCCACTTCTAGCTGCTTGGGATTTATAAATTGCCAATGGGAGAATCAGAAAGTCCATGGGATACCAAGATATGAATTTTTAAAAAGTTGTTTCTTTTTAATTTTTTTTCACACTAAATGAAATGCACATAATGCCATATGCCCCAAAGAACGAAGAGGGTTCTTTAAACAAAATCTCATTTTAACGAAGGGATGACAATTTCAGATACAATAGTACTCCATATATGCTTCTAATAAGCACATAACAGTGTCATGTTTTCCTTCACTTTGTGACATAAGGAAAGTCTTCAGGATTTGGTAACAAGGCACCCAGTTAAGGTATGACCCAGTTCTGACCTTGTTCCTTAATCATGCTCCCACATAATGCTCTTAGGCAAACCAATTGCCCAATATTCTTGTTAGAAAATGAAAGTGTAAAGGCCCAAAAGGTGTTATAAGGATTCTCTGCTCATAAAAGAGTAAATATTATAATGAACCAGAGTAAGACAGCTTCATAGGAGAGAAGTGGAAAATGGGGACATTCAAAAAGACCAAGTTTTTCTCCTTTTCAAGAGTGTTTTACTTCAGTTTAAGGCAATAAGTATTTATTAAGCAGCTACTATGCCTCAAGGCATGGTGATGGGTGCTGGAGATATAAATAAAAAAAACAGCCACTGCCCTTATGGAGTTTACATTCTATATGAAGGGAAGGCAATATTATCAGGGTAATAGTTTGAGAGTATTGCAGAGTTGAGGGAAGACTTTTTTTAATGATGGAGAAAATCTAGCCATGTTTAAAAATAGTAGAGAAGGAGCTAATGAATAAGAACAGATTAAAAATTAGAGAGAGAAAGGAGATACTTGAAGAATAGAACTACCAGAGGAGACTGAATGGAATAGACTTAAAGGCACAAGTAGAGTGGTTGGTCCTTTTAATGGGACAGGACACTTCTTCATCTGATACCATAGAAAATGGGAAAACAATAAAGGATGACATTAAGAAAGTTGGACTTCTAGAACTGGGGAGAATAATGAGCTCAAAATTTTTTTTAGAGTAGCATATGGCACAAGGTCCTTATCCTCAGAGTGTCTTTCAAGGACAGACCAAGATCTCAAGATTAAAAGTGGATGTTCAGATCTCTTGGTAATTGGAATATACTCTCCTGTTATTCAAAAGTGTAGGGTGGTACAGTGCTCTGAACTTCAAGGTTTCAATGAGAACTACACAGTTGTGTGACCATTGACAAGTCAGTAAAACCTCTATGTACTGACTAGAAGTTACAGCCTTTGTATATCCTACCTCACAGGATTGCAATGAGAAATCCAATTTACAAATTAATGTGCTAAATAAATGTAAGCTTTAATTGTTATGTCAACAAATCACTTTATTAATCCGTATGCTTCCAGACAGGATTGCAATCAAAGCAGCACAGAAAAAAAAAATGACCCCTTTTTAAATGTCTGCAAAGGTTTTGTTGCTATGATCTCCTTTGGAGAAAGGTTCCATTTCTCTGCACTACAATGCACTTTAGGTGCACTACAGTGAAAAGGGCATGAGGCTTTATTGAATCCCTCATCTCTGCCACTTTCTGCCTGCGCGGTCTTGGACAAGTCAATGACCCTCCCTGCATCTTAGTTTTCATCTAGAAAATTAGGATGTAGGACTTGATGATCCCTAAATTCCCTTCCATCTTATGAGCCTATGTTCAAAAAGTTTCTTCTAAATTCTAACAGAAATATGCCAGACATGGTTTTGTGTATATTGTTGGAGAGCAGTGGACTTTAAATAAGAAATAATAGATGAAAAGTGCCCACTCTGCTCTTAGCTGGAAAAAAAAAACCATTGATTCTTCTTTTAAAACTCTGCACACTATTTAGTATTAGCCTGTCTTTCCAGTTGTATTTTACATTACTTGGTTAAATCTGACCTTAAGCCAACATTTTAGGTGAAGTCCTCCTCGTTTGGCTTAAAGAATGTAAGCTCCCAAACTAATCAATAGAATGTTCTCTTTTGCTGTAACACTTTCCGAAAATTTGTCTCCCTGGAATCAGATTCTCAGGCATTTGTCAAGGAAGCATTGTGGAGTGCTTTGAGATGCTAGTACACAACCCAGAACCAAGGGCTATATAAAATTTAGAGTAGTGCTGGATATTTGAAGCAATACCCACAGATAAATTTCCCCTTTATAAAGCTGGTCTTTGGAAGATGGGATTAATGACTTGAGGTTTTGAAAATATCCTGACCTACCCTAAGGAGGCAGGATATCTAACTTTTCTGTGCCTCCAAGACTCAAACACAAGACATAATTCATCCTATTGGTGCTCAGTGAATTCAAAGAGTCGGAGGAATAAGAATGGAATTATTTTAGGCCCTGAAAGTTAAAATGAAAGGTCTTCCCAAAGTTCACGACATCAAATGAGACTTATAAAGCCGTGCATAAGTGAATAGTTTTAGTTATGGTAGCATGATTTCAAAATTGAACATAAGATCACTTCAGGGTGATCTTATGTTCATTTGCAAAAATCTCATTTTATAAAATCTTTTCCTTTTGCTGCCTCAACTGAAGGGGGGTGGGAGAGAAAGGATGTTACTGAACAGCAACTAGCTTGCAAATCCAGGAACATGAAGTTCAATTTGCTCAGGAAAGGTGAAAGATCATAAAAATTCACATACTATTCACATAAATTATCCTTTCACTTTGCTAGTCTTGGCATTTTATTGCCTAAAAGAAATTATCCTCTTATGATCAAAAGTTTTAATGAATTTCAACATGGCAAACTTTCTATGAAGAAAAAGAGAGGATCATAAGGTACTTTAAAATGGGTTAGAAAAGAGGTCTTTCAATAGTAATTGAGACTAACAATACAAATTCTGTTCTTGGATTCCACTTCCAGCATGAAGCCTCCAGACTAAGCACCCAGAATGTCATTAGGCTTCTAGCTCCCTATTGAAACAATCACCAATTATATCTCACTATATGATTGTGATGGTGAAGTCATTTATGTGGAACTGGGCATGTAATGAACACCTTAGTTTGCTTACTCTAAGCCTATGCTTATATAGGATTGTCATTTTCTAGGTGCCATTTTCAATTAATTGCTTAATTCTACCCTTTTTTATTCAAAGACACAAAGTTTCTGGTATAAAAACATACATTTTATGTGTACATATTGCTGACAGTAAAGAAATTCAGAGTAAAGAATACTTAGAAGTTAGCTTCTTACTTCATGAAAACTTAATGAAAACAACTGAGAACAACTTTTGTTTGTATTTGGGCATTAGCAGAAATCAAGTTGGGCAGCTAGGTGGCACAGTAGAGTGTCAGGCCTCTGGCAGGAGTCAGGAAGATTAATCTTTTTGAGTTCAAATCTGGCCTCAGACACTTACTAGCTGTGTACTCTGGGCAAGTCACTTAATCCTGCTTGCGTCAGTTTTCTCATCTGTAAAATGAGCTAGAGAAGGAAATGGCAAACCACTCCAGTATCTTTGCCAAGAAAACCCCAAATGGTGTCATAAAGAGTGGGACACAACTGAACAGCAGAATTCTGCTAATTATGAATCAAGGGAAGTTAATCAACTTAGTGCTATTGGGGGAAAAAAAGACAACCTCCACCAAGAAAAGGCAAGAAATCCTTCTATAGATAATGAAGACTCCAACTACTGAGCCCTGTCATGAACAGAAACAGCAAAAAGAAGATATGCCATGACATCTAACCCCATGAAGTAGCCACATTCAATTCAAGAAACATTTATTAAGCACCTACGGCACCTAGTTGATGCAGTGATTAGAGAACTGGGCCTAGAATCAGGAAGACCTGAGTTCAAATTTGCCCTTTGACATTTACTAGCTGTGTGACTGTAGACAAGTCACTTAACCTTGTTGGCCTCTGTTTCCTTAACTGTAAAATGAGCTGGAGAAGGAAATGTCAAACCACTTCAGTATCTTTGCCCAGAAAACTTCAAATGGGGTCACAAAGAATTATACAAGACTGAAAAACAACTGGATAATAACAACAAAAATGACAAAATGCATATTCAAAAGACTTAAAACCTGAGATTATACATAAGGAGAGGCTATAGAATACAGGAATATAGAATACAGAAAAGAAAACATGGCTGAGTACATAGACTGGAGGACTGGGATAGTTAGGGCAGACACTGATTAATAATGTAATGCCTAAGGTCAAGGTTGGAGGGAGGGGAGAGTGGGGGAAAAGAAAGATAATGCAAAAAGCACATTGAATCTTTTGAAAAGACCAATACACACACGCGTGCATATATATATGTGTGTATATAGGAATATATATATATGAATATACTATAGATATGTGGATATATACATAAACACATATATATGTATATGTATTTATGCATGTATGCATACATGCATGTATGTATTCTCTTTCTTGCCAGTCTTACTTCTATAACTTTGATTATCATCTCTATAGCAATGATATCCCAAACCAGCTTTCTAACATAAACCACTCTCCTGAGTCCTAGAACCGTATCTTCTACTGAAGATAAGACATCTTTGTTAGTATATACCACTGGTTCTTCAAACTTAAAATGTCCATGAAGAGCTTATCTGTTTTTCTACTCTTCTTGACTTCATTATCTTTGTTAATAACATTGGTACCATTTGCCTACTCCCTGATATTTAAAACCCTGGTGTTGTCTTTGAATTTTAAATTTACCTTATATTTGTCATCTTCAGTCAGTTAAAAAGTCTTGTTCATTCTGCCTTTGTTGTTTCTCTCCAGCCTATTCTCTCCTCTCTTCCTATTGCCCTTACTTTAGTATAAAACCTCATTACTACTTTCCAAGAGTGTTGCAAAAGTCTCCCAATGAGTCTTCCCAGTTTCCCTTTTCCTTCTCCCTTCCTTGCTCTCTCTCCACCCTATCATTCCTTACCACAATTTCAGACTCATCTTTTTTACACAGAGGTATGGTTGTGTCAGATAGTTTTCTTGGGAGCTTGCTCTCCTCCATCCTAGTCGTCGCAGATGTCAGTGAGCACATAAAAGTCCTGCAGAAATAGGTCTTAAGGGAGTCCTCCCCATCTGGGAACCCAATCTCTATTGCCCAGTACTTAGCAGGTTCTAAGCCCCTTTGCACTGGATGTTGACCCACTTATCCTCAACCTTGCCAGAGACCTGTTCTACCCCTGCCCTTAATGTCTACTATTCCTTTCTCAACAGTCATTGTCTCTCTACTCTAGACTATCTACTCTTCCACTGCTGCTTAAAGTCCACTGGGCTTTACCAGCTGTCCTCCCAATTTGCCCTCCGAACCTCTGGGCATTACTGTCTGACCTGCTGATGTACCCTAAGTGCATTTGGCCATTCTATCTATGTGAAGATAAAGTCTTCTTATATTTGTTTTTTCTCCTAATTAGAATATGATGTCCATGATATTAGGGGTTGTCTTGTTTTTTTTCTTTGTATCCCCAGCTATAGCATAGCGCTTAGCATGTAGTAAATAATTTATAGATATTTTTCGATTCCATTTCACTTTCATTTTATTATCTTCCCAAAGTAGTTCAGTGGTTCCCTTTTATATCTAATTAAAAAATCACAGTTCAATCTCTTTGGTTGGAATTCAAGATCCTAGAAGTGGGTATCATGTCACCTTTCTATCCATAAGGCAAAAGGGGAGGAAGTGTTTCAGGTGAAGAACCACAATGCTACATGGAAATAGTGCTTAACACAGTCTTTTTTTTCTTTTTTTCTTTTTATTAACTTATTCTGATTTATCAATAATCACTTCCATATGCTTTTGAGTTTAAAATTTTTCTTCCCCTTCCTCCCCACCACCCTCCCCAAGATGGTGCACAATCTGATATAGGCTATACATTTACATTCATATTAAACATATTTTCACATTAGTGATGTTGTAAGTAAAAATTAAATCCAATAGGAGGAGCCATCAGAAAGAGGAAACGAAACTCAACAGAAGAGAAGAAAAAAAATAGCAATTCAACTTCCATAGTTCTTTGGATGTGGATAGCATTTTCCATCACAAGGCGTCTGGAGATGCCTTAGATCCTTGTATTGCCAGGAAGGGTTAAGTTTATCAATATTAGTCATCACACAACGTGGCTTTTATTGTGTACAACATTCTCTTGGTTCTGCCCACTTTACTCAACATCAGACCTTACAAATCTTTCCAGGTTTTTCTGAAGTCAGACTGTTCATCATTTCTTATGGCACAATAGTATTCCATCACATTCATATATCACAACTTGTTCAGCCATTCCCCAATTGATAGGCATCCTCTCAATTTCCAATTCTTTGCCACCACAAAAAGAGCTGCTATGACTATTTTTGTACGTGTGGGTCCTTTTCCCATTTGTGTGATGTCTTTGGGATATAGCCCTGGAAGTGCTATTAACAAATTCTTTTTGATACAGAGAAATGAGGAAAATAAATGTCAACAAAGAGTAGTATAGGTGTGCATCCCCCATTGACCCACATTGACTCACAGTCCCATGGATGCCACATGGGTGTTTGGATGTATATTGAGATGCACACTCTGGTCAAAGGCTCAAAGTTTCTCTGGGTTCAAGTTTACATAAAGTATCTTGACAAAGTATTGATTTGGCACTAATAGGAGACTGCCCCATCATCATTTGACAATAAATGAGGTCATATCAGCCACAGGAATGTGAGGGTATTCTGTGAATTGCCTAATGAGAAATGAAGAATGAAGGGAAGGGAAATATGAAGCTTAATTTTAACTGTGCCATAGAAAGAAAGTGGATTGTTAGGAGACAATGCCTAGTCTTTTGGTCAGGTAAGCCTTATGACACATGCCTCACGAATTGTTGGGGCTGGAGCTGAACCAAGTCAAACTAGTTCTCATCAGCTACCACTACCCTACTGTCATCATTTATCCTTACATGAACTTTACACTACACACAGACTAAATTACTTACTGCTTTCCACATATATATCTCATGTGATTTCCCACCTTCGTGCTCTTTTCTCTGCCTCTCTGGTTTTTAAATTTCTATGTATCTTTTTTGACTTCTCCCTCCCCCTAGCTGGTAATGACCTTCTGATATAAATCCCCTTCTGATATAAATAGAATATCTCTTATTTGTTTATCAAATGTTTTGTATCATAGTTATTTGTATATTTTGGGTTTTTTTTATTTTTTTAGTGAGGCAATTGGGGTTAAGTGACTTATCCAAGGTCACACAGCTGGTACATGTCAAGTGTTTGGTCTGAGGCCAGATTTGAACTCAGGTCCCCCTGACTTCAGGGCCAGTACTCTATCCACTGCACCACCTAGCTGCCTCCTGTATATGTTTCCCATTATCCTATAATATTATTTACTTAAGGAGGGTAATGGTTCTATTTCATCTAAATTTTCTTTTTCTCTGTGAGTATACAGCACCATGTATTACACACAATAGGCACTTAATAAAAAAAAAGTATCTGTTGTTGAATTATTAATTTTTATTTTAGTCAGTGAAAGTTCCTAAAGTGCTACTTGTATAGCCTTCTCAATGAGCAATTACTTGACTGAATATAATACTATTAACAGCCTCATTTTCCATTTTCTACCATCTAAGTAGACATAGAAATATGAATTTTAATCTTTAATTCCTTTTAGAGCAGGAGAATGGCTTCAAGGTTATGTGAGGGACATCAAAGATGACAGAGCAAGACCTCATTATGCTGTTAATCTTTTTTATCTAATGAAGTGGTCAGTGATCAAGCAATTTATACATTAATCTTTTAAAGGTGGTTTTATGACAGCTCTGCATAATCCATGATAAAGCATTTTCAGAAGGATTGTTTATACACATCAGTCAGCTAATGAAGATTGAAAAATAAAAGGATTGTACTGTAATTTAGTTTTCCACTAGAAAAAGGTATATTCTGAAAAAACTGCTAAGGAAATGAACTACTTAATTTTGTTAATTACATAATGCATCAAATCAAAATACTAACCACACTCTTTGGAAAAGAAAACAACATATTCTTCATCATTTCTTGATCTAAAAATGATTAATTTATGTTTCAAAGGCACCCAACAAGTATGACTTCATGTTAACTACCTAAAGGAGGAAGCAATAGATTTTTCAAAAATTTCAAAAAGGATGATCCTACATTTAGGTTTGGGAGCTACCTCACATCCTTAGAGCTAAGGTATTCCTAATATATGACATGAATTCCTCTTATTTCCTTTGAAATATATTTAAGGGAAATTTAGAGTAGCTAGTCATTATCATATATATAAATACATATACAGAATGTCCCAAAAGTCTTAGTACAGTTTTAAGCATCAATTTTAATCCCATAATTTACTCTTCTGTAGGGTAATGATGCTGGATCACAAGATCATGGTACTTCAAGCTGGAAGGAGCCTTAAAGATCAACTCGTGCAAACTTCTAATTTTACAAATAAAGAAATGTCAGAGAATTCTGCTACATAGCAGAATAATATTTCAAACAATCTTCTCTTTCTTTCTAAGGTGCCATTTTGTAATCCTTGAATTATTTTCTTTCATCATCTCCAAATTGTTCATATAACTTTCAAATTGTTAACTTCAGATGGGATATATATACCAATAATGACACTGTTATTCATATAGTGATTAGAAAATTTTATTAACCATGATATCCACATTTCCAAAGTATGCTAAGGATATCATTGAAGCATTGTAAGTACTGAAATATCTTTGGAATCATTAAAGATTAAAATAAACATAATTTAATGCACCCAGTACTGTGCATATTTCATTGTATGACACTGTCTTGATGTAATGTTGATAACATTGTGAAAATTGCATCAAGTTCCAGAATATTAGCCAGTTTCTTAATCAAGTGAAGTCAATAAGTATTTATTAAGCACTTATGGTATTCTAGGCACTGTGCTAAGGGCAAGAGATAACAAATACAAGATAATGAAAGACAGTCCCTGCCTCAAGGAGTTTACATTCTAATGGGAGAGGACAACACATAAAAGAAAGTTTAAAAGGTGGGAGGGAGGTAACCCACAAAGATTCATGGTGATAAAAAAAAATTCTGAAAAATAAAAGACAGCTGGCCTGCTTGTTCAGTCTTTTCTGTCCTGTCCAACTCTTCATGACCCCATTTTGTGTTTTCTTGTCAAAGATACTGGAGTGGTTTGCCATTTCCTTCTCTAGCTTATTTTATAGATGAGAAAACTGAGGTAAACTGGGTTAAGTGACTTACCCAGGGTCACACAGCTAGAAAGTATCTGAGGCCAGATTTGAACTCAGGATGATGAGTCTTCCTGATTCCAGACCTCTGTGCTACCCAGCTGCCCCCAACTCGTACTAAAAATTGTAGTTCTGGGAAGGACTCACTAATGGTAAAGCATCGCTGCCTAAGTGGAGGCAGAGATCTTTAACCACTCAGAAAAAGACTGGCATAACAATCCACATAGAAAAACTGAAATGAATAAAAAATACCTATTTTCTAGACTATTATACCAGCCCATATGGTATGCTTGAACAGAGAACACAGATCAATAATAGATCCAGAATGAGTTTGATGGAAGAAAATGTGTTGGATTACATTGGGGAAATTAAGCATTGCTTTTCATGAACTAAGCTGTTTCATGACACAAAACCCCATATTCTTATCAGCCATATTCTTTTGGTGATACAATTTGGCTAGGAATCACAATATGTCATAATCTCCAAAGAATGATAATTGTAGGGGATTCAAAGGACAATGGAGAGATGTACGGTAGACCCAAGTTGGCTTAAATATTTTGTCAATAATGACTTGTACTCAAGAACTTATGCTTGAGCATAATCATAAAACCTTGGTTTTACCTCTATAAGATCTACATTGTGGTTAATGCATTTTGGCATCAGTTATCTACCACTTGAACTCAAAGAGAAAGCATTTCTCCCATAAAAATAACAAGTATTTATTTTTTTCTTAAGGTTTGAAAAGTACTTTACAACGATTATCTCTTTTTATTCTCACAACAATCCTGGGAGGGAAATGCTCTAATTATCTTAGCAAAGAGAATGAGAAACCTGAGACAGATAGTCATTTAACAAAGGTTACATGAATTACTGAAGGTTGCATGGTTAGTGTCTGAGACTGGATTTAAACTCAGATCTTCCTAACTCCAGGGTCAGTACTCTAACCACTCTAGCCACTCTAAGCACTGCACCCCTTACAGGTAAGTGACTTGTCATGATTCACACAAGATTAATGTGCAAAAGGCGGACATTAATCCACATCTTCTTGACTTCTAGGCCAGCTCTTCTCTATCTATCCAATAAACATTTAGTAAATAAACATTTATTGAGTGCTTACTATGTACCAGGCACCATGGTAAATAATCACTGAGGATACAAATAAGAAAAAGGAAATAGCCCCTGCCATCAGAGAGTTGGCAATCTAATGTAGGGAAGACAATTCAGAAAGGGAAGCTGGAAAGGGGGAGGTAGGTCTTGCCAGAATGTATGTGGTTTGGGGAGATTATGTTTGTGGTATTGAAACCAAGCAGAGCACCTGATGGAAAATCAAGAGGTTAGCTAGAAAGTTCTGAGCCTTCTACAAAGGGAGGCTTTGGGAAGAATTCATTACTTCTCCCTCCACCCCTCCAATCAGAAGGGATTGTACTGGGAAAGTGCTGAGGATCAAAGTTGGATCATTCACCAAGATGATGATGTTTCAGGTGATGAGCTTATGCTGGAGATGGCATAATGTTCCTGGAGTGGAAACAAAGCAGAGAAGCAGATGAAAAATGAGGAGTATCTAGTATTCCACATTCAGAATGTGAAAATAAATGTTTAACAACTAGCTCTCCTCAAAGCAGGACACACTTTTAAGTTTAATCTGAATTGTTATAATTGTGTCCAACACTTTATTAAGTCTAGAAGAATCAACAAAACAATAAATCAAGCCTTAATTATAGTTTTTGCCAATTCCTGGGCTATAAAGGTTTGCACTGAAAATTTAACAATAGGCTGTTGGTAGATGGTTCCAACTGGCTCCAGCTCTCCCCTGATGCACTGCTTCAAAATTCCTATACTGTAATTGAAAGAAAAATGAGAGGCTCAGTGATAACTTATTGAATAACTTGCTAGTAAATTTAAAGGATAAATAGTTTCTTCAAAATATTTGAATTATTCCCAAAGAGCTGTGTTTAGGAACAAGGAGAAGGAAGTGATCAGGATGGGCCAAATTTGGTAATTTGCCAGCATTTTTAATGATTCCAGATTGTTCAACATCATCTAGAATTTTTAGGAACACAGGATCTCAGAGGCAAAATGTACTATGGAGCTCAACTAGTTCAATTTCATCTTTTGAGTCATGAAGGAATTGAAATCTCAAGAGGTGAAATGACCTCTTGCTGAGAAAATGTGCAAGGTAAAATGTGCCCAGGTCATTTTCTATCACTAATATTTTTCCTAAAATGCTATATGATTATGAATGGTAGGAAACTATAATTTTAGAAGAATTAAATTTCAAAAAATAGAAAGGTCAATGAAAAATGCAAAATGATGACTTACGGGTGAGACTTGGAAACAATTTTTGAAAAAGAAGCAATTGTTGAGAATCTATGAGGGGAAAAAAAGAGGACTTCAGAAATCAACCAGAAGTAGAACCAAGATGGCAGAGAGAAGCCAGAAAGTTGCCCGAGCTATCCCTAGTTTCCCTGGAAATGATGTTAAATCAAGCTTTTAAATGCATTCTTGAGTGATGGAACCCACAAAAAAAAAAGAAATAGAGTGAAACAATGTTCCAGTCAAATATTACTTAGAAGGACTTCAGGAAAGGTCTGTCTCACTTGGAGAAAAAGGGAAGACAGCTCAGAATAGGTGGTATCCAGGCAAGCCAGCAGGAGGCTCCTAGCCACAGCATAGATCAGCAACTTAGGCCCCAAGATACTAGCTCATAAGGCCAGTAGCACAGCAGGCCAACTGTGAGGCCTCCAGCCCCAGTGCAGCAGGCAAACTGCCAGCCCTGAAACCCCAGGCACAGCAGGCTCAATTAGGCCAGGCCACCCCAGCACAGTAGGTAAGCCACCAGCCCTATAGGCCATGGAGCAGAGAACCAGTGACCAGACCCCTGGCCCCCTAGCACAAGAAGCTTGGGACAGTGCCCCTGTACCCAAAAGTAGAATTCAACTTTAAAAACCATAAAATATGCTGGGGAAATGATCATTTAAAAAATGAAAAAACAACCCTGACCATAAAAAGTTATTATGGCAACAGTGAAGTTCAAAACACAAACTCAGAAGAGGCCGACAATGTCAAAATACCCACACACAAAGCCTCAAAGAGGAATAAGAAGTGACCTCAAGCCCTTGGAAATCATCTTTTCTCAAGTCTTCTTGGAAGATCTCAAAAAGGATATTAGAAATCAAAGAGACAGAATAAAAATGGGAAAAGAAATGAGAGTGATTCAAGAGAACCATGAAAAAGAGCCAACAGCTTGGACAAAGAAAACAACTCTCTAAAAAGTAAAATTGGCCAAATGGAAAAGAAGGTAGAAAAGTTAACTAAAGAAAATAATTCCTTAAAAATTAGAATTGGACAAATGGAAGCTAATTACTCTATGAGACATCAAGAATCAATTAAACAAAATAAAAAAAAAGAAGAAAATGTAAAATACCTTATTGGAAAAAAAACTGACCTGGAAAATAGATCCAGGAGATATAATTTAAGAATTATTAGACTACCTGAAAGCCATGACAAAAAAGAGCCTGGACACTATCTATCATGAAATTATCAAGGAAAACTGCCCTGATGTCCTAGAACCAGAGGGTAAAATAGTAATTGAAAGAAATCATTGATCGCCTCCTGAAAGAGATACCAAAATAAAAACTCCAAGGAATATTACAGCAAAATTCCAGAATGCTCAGGACAAGGAGAAAATATTGCAAGCAACCAGAACAAAACATTTCAAATATCAAGGAGCTACAGTCAGGATCACATAGGACTTAGCAGCTTCTACATTGAAGGATCAAAGTGCTTGGAATATCATATTCCAGAAGGCAAAGGAGCATTAATTAAAACCAAGAACCCAACTACCCAGCAAAATTGAGCATAGTCTTTTGGGGGTTGGGTAGGGTTGGAGATGGACATTCAATGAAACAGGCAACTTTCTAGCATTCCTGATGAAAAGACTAGAGCTAAACAGAATATTCAATTTTCAAATACAAGACTCAAGAGAAACATAAAAAGATAAACAAGAAAAAAAGAAAAAAAAGTTATCCAATAAGGTTAAACTGTTTATATCCCCATTCCCATATGACACATAACACTCATTGGTTGTGTGACTCTGGGCAAGTCACTTAACCCCAATTGCCTCAAAAAGAAACGATTGTACTAAGAGAAGAGGGAAGGGGGGGACAGAATGGGATAAAAGAAGGGGGTGAACATTGTTTGAACCTTACTTTCATTGGATTTGGCTGAATGAAAGAATAACATACACATTCAGTTGAGGGAGATGGTTGTCAGAAACAAAACTCTGGTGGGAAGGGACAGAGTGAAATGAGAGAAAGAGAAAGATATGAATGGGAAAAATAGGATGGAGGGAAATAAAGAGTTAGTAATCACAGTTATAAATATAAATGATATGAACTCTCTTATAAAACTGAAGCAGATTGAGTGAATTAAAATAAAAAATCCTACAATATGTTATTTACAAGAAACACATTTGAAGCAGAGAGACACACAGAGTAAAGGTGAAAGGCTGGAGCACAATGTAGTATACTTCAGCTGAAGTAAAAAAAAAAGCAGGGGTAGCAAAGATGATCTCAGACTAAAATAATGCAAAAATAGATCTAATTAAAATGGACAAGGAAGGAAACTATATCTTGCTAAAAAAGGTACCATAAACAATGAAGTGATAGCAATACTAAACATATATGCACCAAATGGTATAGCATCTAAATTTCTAAAGAAGGAGTTACATGACTTATAGAAGGAAATGGACAGCAAAACTATCTATTAATGGGGGACTCCAACCTCGCCCTCTCAGAACCAGATAAATCTAACCATAAAATAAAAAGGAAAGAAGTTAAGAAGATAATAGAATTTTAGAAAAGTTAGATATGATAAACCTGTGGAGGAAACTGAATGGGAATAGAAAGTAACATACCTTTTCTCAGATATATGTAGCACCAAAGAAAAATTAACCATGTATTAGGGCATAAAAATCTCACAATCAAATGCAAAAAGGCAGAAATATTAAATGCATCCTTTTCAGACCATGATGCAAAAATTGCATGTAATAAAGGGCCGTGGAAAGACAGATTACAAATTAATTGGAAATGAAATACTCTAATCCTAAAGAATGAGTGGGTCAAAAAAAATCATAGAAATAATCAATAATAACAGATAAATTATAAATGTTGAAGAAGATGTGGAAAAATTGGAACACTAATGCATTGTTGGTGGAGTTGTGAACTGATCCAACAATTCTGGAGAGCAATTTGGAACTATGCCCAAAGGGCTATAAAACTGTGCATACCTTTGATCTAGCAATAGCACTTCTAGGTTTGTATCCCAAAGAGATCATAAAAATGGGAAAGCAGGCAGATTTCATAAAAAACCTGGAAAGACTTACATGAACTGATGCTGAGTGAAGTGAGCAGAACTAGGAGAATAGTAACAGCAACTGTAATGGCAACAGCAAGGTATGATGAACAACTTTGATAGACTTAGTTCTTCTTAGCAATGGAACAATCTAAGACAATTCCAAAAGACCAAAGATGGAAAATGCTATCCACATCCAGAATAAGAACTAAGGAGTCTAAATGGAAATCGAAGCATACTATTTCCTCTCTTTTTTTGTCCTTTCTTGAGGTTTTTCCCTTTGATTCTCATTGTTCTTTACAACAGGACTAATGTGGAAATATGTTAATATGATTGTTCATGTATAGACTATATTAAATTATATGCCATCTTGGGGAATGAGGGAATGGAGGAGGAACATTTTAGAACTCAAAATTTTATAAAAGTGAGTGCTGAAAACTAAAAATAAATAAATAAAGATTTAAAAAATAATGGGGCTACCTTTATATCCATTAGATCATGAGCTCCTTGAGGGCAGGGACTGTCTTTTGCCTTTTTCTTTGTATCCACAGCACTTAGCACAGTGCTGGGCACATGGTAGGTGCTTAATAAATGTGTACAGGCTGACTGACTTCATAGTATGGGTTGAAATACATGGCAAGTGAGGTCCTTTCTAACTGTCAAATTCTGGGATTCTGGCATCTTGTTTGGGATGAGAGAATTGAAGTTGAGAGGCTAAGTAATTTCCGAGATTGCATAACTACTAAGTGTCTAAGGAGGGATCTGAACCTGGGTCCTCTTGACTCATAAGTCCAACACTCTTTACAACTATGCCATACTACTCATTATACCACTATATATCACCAGGGAGGATCACTGTACACATTTCATTGGTGACTGTTTTTACAAATATGGAGATATGCCATAGTATTTATCCTACAGCACAAAATTTACTAAAAAAAATACTCTGCCTTGAGTAGAAATATTTTAAAAAAGGAATAAACTCCCTCATTTCTGTGTTTTGATCTCATTTTAGCTAAGAAATATGAAAAAGATAAAAGAATTTGGAATTGAATACATATTCCCTTCTGAAGCCAAATATTAATAGCTTTAAAATGGTGGCAAAATTATAGAATTTATTATTAAATCAGAAACTTGTAAATTATTTAAGAATAAGAGCAGGCATCACTAAGACCTAGTATGGCTTCATCAAAAAGAGATCATGCCACACTAACCTCATTCCATTAAAAAAAATATAAAATTACTAGACTGGTAGACCATGAAAAAGGCATAGTTTACTTATATTTTGGCAAAGCATTTGACAATGTCATGCTAGGTTGAGAGAAGTATTCTAGACTACTATGTAGTAGGTAGATTTGGAACTGGTTGAATACCTGGACTAAAAGAATAGTCAATATGCATCAATGTCAACTTGGAGGAAGGTGCTACTGATAACTTTCCTTGGTCTTGTGCTAATTAACAGTTTTACTTATATAACAAGTTTAATATTTTAACATTTATAAAGGTTTCTCTATGAAGATAAAATGAAGGCTAAAGGAGATATATTGGTATTCACATATTTGAAGGGTTATAATATGGAATAAGGTATATACTCATTCTGCATGTCCCTAGGGGGAAGAACTAGGAGCAATGTTTGGAAATCACAAGATAATAGCCTGCAGTATGAAGTATTGTTCAGGATTTTTACCAATAGATCAATACCAAAAATATTTTTCCTGCCAGTTATTAAGGGTTGGAGAAGGTACTTTCACACACTGGACATGTAACTTGAAATGGCTGTTATCAAAGAATTGCTGAAGTAAATATCTCTGAAGATGACTCAAGAATACAAATATGAATTTCAAAACCTGATCATTTTGATTTCATTTAAATTTGACCAAATAATTATGTATTAAAGATATTTCAAAAGTCTTAATTTTTTTAACCTATTGAAGCACAAATTGGTACTGAAATTTTTGTGACTCACTGTGTATGTGTATGTATAAATGCATATGTATATGCACATGCATCACATATATGTCGTATTTATATTATGGTTTTGTATTGTGTATATACACATGTGTATATAGATCTGTGTGTATGTATGTGAAAATATCTCTATGTGTCATTCTATCACCACTTCAAAAAAATTAATTACATTCTTTTGCCTTTTACTTTTAAGAGAAGTTTATATTCAAAAATATCTGGATATTTGTGATATTACACAAATTTGACACAAGTGATTTCTTTGAATAAGGAAACTTTCAACTTCAGGACCTAAACATTTCTTATATGTATGTTAAATTCAAATTAGTCAATTTTTTCTAGAAATTCAAGGTTAGGATAATTTTTAAATGGTTGTGAAGATTAAATTTGCAACTTAAATTTGGCCTTTTGAAATTTTAAAAGTATGTTTTCAAATACTGAAGTTGTAGACTTTTTTGCAGTATATTATTCTAAAATATTTAATCCTCTCCCTAGAGATAGGTGGGGATGACTTAATCTAGAACCTATAATGATTTATCTCTTACACAAATTATAACATGAAATAGCCTCATGGTTTTTACAGCAATCAAAATTTCATTCTTGTGCCATTTATGAGAATTTATTATTATTCCAACCTTATAGCTAGGTAAACTGAAGCATAAAAGCATCCAATTTTCAACTAACTTAAATTTTAAAGGTCTAAATATTATTTAGAAATAATGTATTTTGCAATGGAGAGCAAGCTTCCTGAAAATAGAATCCAAATTCAAGTTTCAAAGTTTTATTTGACTACTCCTAATGATAACAATAACTTACCTTCATATAAGTCCTTAATATTTTGAGATACTTTCCTCACAGACACCCATCATCCTAACCAGCCCCATCACCATGATTCACTTTGCATTGCTTTTTTGTTCCTTTTAGAATTTTCAAACAATTAATCTGATTTCTGTAATTATTAGCTAGCCAAACTGTACAGATTTATCCCTTCTTATCTTCCATCATCAATTTAGACTGTCAAATCTCTTAATCTTCCTTTCCACTAATCTCTGAGTTTCCTCTAGTGTATTGATATCTTTCTGATTTGTAGCAAATATGGAGCAATACTATAAAAATAATATAAATTTTAATATTACATATAATATTTAAGTAGTATAAATAAAATAATACTCATGTAATGACTTTCTAGTCTTTATACCTTATAGCCAGATATAATAAAATTATAAAAACTAAGTTTTTCTTACATAGAAAGAGGCATGAAAATAATTAGCAATTATCTGCTGAGTATAGGCTAGGTAGACCTCCAAAACTGAAGGATGAAGTTAAAAATGGTCTCAGGCAACCAGGATTTTAGTGTTTGTTTTGTATTTTGCCCATATTTGCTGAATTAAGTTTGTATTTCCTATAACATGAGCTCCTGAATGTTTTACAGAAAAAATGGGCCAATTATATAGCCAATGGGCAGCCTGAAGCTTCTGTTGATATCCATGCATTTCTGAAACATCAAATAAGTTTCTCAAATCTACTAAGGGCTTTCTTTTTCTTTTTTTAATGGTATCACTGACTCACTTTCACTACAAAGTCATTGCTGAGAGGCATCAATCATTGTCAGGAGTACTGACAGGAAAGTCATAGAGAAGTAAATTGATCACATGCCAAGTATTTGTAGGTTATCAATGGGAAGAACTATCAAAACTGAGCATTTGCATCTCCTTATCATTAATATTATCCAGTGAGAAATAGTAAGAGACAGATATGGATATGTTCTTGATCAAGATGAATATGTGCTTTTGTCCTCAAATACCTCACAACCTAAAAATATGTCATTATTTTGAAATGAGAGGTACTATTTATGCTGAGGCCCACAAGATGGGGAAAAAGCACACTTAAAACATATCAATTAATTTTATTTTTTATTAACAATTCACATCTACACATTTAGATGTGGTGATGAGACAGTACTATAAGGATAATTATTATCTTCATTAATAATTTCCATAATGCCTTCTATCCTGCTAACCATAATTGTGCATCATTCCTATCAAATCAGCATGCTTATTAAGCCACCTTGATTAAATATGTAGATGGATTAATGTGGAGTCATAGGACTGAGGGTGATGTTTCATTTGAAGAAGTTGTCACAGGCCAAGCTTGAGTTAAATAGAGTTTAGAAAAAAAATGACTCTGGGAAAAGGATAGGGAACAGAGCAGACCCAATTACAATTACCTAGAAAGTAGTGGGAAAATTTTGTCACTGGAATGAATGTGAAAAACTTCTACTTGGGTGATGGTGGGGGAGAGGAGGAGGTGGTAGGTTGGTTGACCATAAGAAATTAGTCTCCCCAAAAAGCATTGAGGAAACATTTTTAAATCACAGAAAGAAACAAACTAGACAGGAAAGCACACAAATGGAGCAATTTTATAACTATCTTTTCAATTTAATCTGTACATGTGTTTCTTAAAATAAACTCTAAAAGTAGGTAATAGAAGTTCTGTTATGTAATCTTTTTTCTTGTTCTTTGTATACTGAAATAGTTTTTTGCTGAGGTTTGTTAAGTTCACAATTAAAAAAAACCTGAAGAGTAAGGAATGGTACATTAGCCAAAATGATGAGGCTGAAAGGTAAGATGACTGATGGGAAGATGAGGGAAAGGGATGCATTATGATTTAAAGACTATGATTTTTTTTATATGCATCACTCCAGGCAACAAGAACTTGTTCTGCTGACAAAATCTGCTACTACTTGGAGCGAACAGTGATGGAAAGCTGCTTCTCCTTATAAGATGGCTGCTTAGTCATGTGTACTACCTAGTAGAGAGGATAACATCTTGTGTTGCTAAATACATTTTCGTAACTGGGAAGCCCTTGATGGAAAAGGAGGTTAGCAGTGAGTGAAGCCCCCTCAGTAGTGTCAACACTTCCAACTGGTTGCTTTGTTCTTTCTGAAATACAGTGTCATGTGTCAACGTTGGCTTCAAAGCAATCTACTCTTCTCCTAGGGAAGTGAAAAGCAAAGTCTGAGTTTTCCCACAGAATAAAACTAGCTTGAACAAACATTTTGCATAAAAGCAGACAGTGGAGCTACTCACCTTTAGGACTTAAGAGAACAATTCACTTTCTGAAATACACAGCCCACCAGTGAAGTTCTATAGCTCTCAAACTGCCAGCTAAAACATTCATATAGCATAATACGGGTTTGGAAAACACTTTGTTTATTTTATTTCATTTGTTCTAAATAATAACTCTGTGAGGCAAGTGCTACAAATATTATTATATTATTTTACAGATTAGGAAACTGAGATCCACAGAGGTTAAGTGACTTATGCAAGGTGATGTAGTGGATAAATTATATATTTTAACTTAGACTTTTCTGATTACAAGTATCTCTCTCTGTCTGTAACAGCACCCCACTTCCTGTGAGAACTCATTCTTAAAAGGTATTTTTCCCCATAAATAAAAATGATAGTAGTGATGTTCAGAAAACACATGAATGCAGGTAAAACAAGTTGACAGTTTTGTAATGTGGAAGAAATTGAAATATTGCCATTTATAATAAAGCAATTAAAATGACTTATCAAAAGAACACAATTATTCTGGCTCATTAATGTTTCTCTAACATTTTGTTCCTTGAGATACCAAAGGAATAAAAATCGTGCATATAAACCAAAAAAAAAAACTCATAAATTCATATTATTTATGCGACTAATAAGTATTTGTTCATTCTAATCAATCAGGAAAACATAAGACTGCAACCATTTTTAAATAGTATTCTATAACTAATACCTGAAATTTTATTGACATATGCTAAAGGGTACTGTCTTTCACCTTATCAATCACTCTGCGATGCCTATATCAGCCTGACCATCATTAGTGGGCCATATGGCTAGTTGAAAATACTACATCTTAAGGTTCTGGGATCATTTCTGAGCTCATTTAGAAAGCAGAGACAAGGTCCAGTTTGCAGTGGAAAGCAAAGAGGTAGAAATATGGGTTCTAATTTCAGCCGTATCCTTAATCATCTGTGTGACCTTAGACAAATCATTTAATTTCTTTAAGCCTCAGTTTCCTCTTTTTCAAAATAAGAGGGTTGTTGCAGAGGTTCTCAAACTTATTTGGCCTACTGCCCCCTTTTCAAAAAAATTACTCAGAACCCCCTTGGGGTTAAGTTAGGTGAATCCTTATTTTTATTCAATGCCCCCCAATTTCACCAAAGGTTACTACTACCCCCCAAGATTCTGCCCCCAAGGGGGTGGTATCACTCCCTTTGGGAATCTATGCAAGGATCTCTAAAGTTCCTTCTAGCTCTAAATATTTATTATTTAATGTCAGTGTTATGAGAAATAAAATTCATAAACGACATTCAGATTGTGTTAAAACGTGCCATCTCTGTTAGTGGGGAGTAGAAACTGACCTTACCCCACTTAGGGACAAACTATGCAACTAAATTTTTTTAAAAATCAATTCTATTTTATTTCAGGTCCATGCTTTCTCCATCCCACTTCCACCTCTGCACACCTCCTACCCCCTCCATTCCCTTGACCCTGCAACTTAAAAAAAGACAAGAAAAAAAAAAAACTCATTGTAAACATTTATAGTCAAACAAAACTAATTTCCACATTGGCCAAACTAAAAAACAACAAAAAAGATCAACCTGCACTTCGTGTCATCAGGAGTTCTCTGGAATTCTGGTTGGTAATTGTGTTGATTAGTTTTTCAATCTTTCAAAATCAAAAAATTGAATTAATAGGACAGGGCATTGTTTTTGTTCTACCAAAGGGCCATATTCACAGCTCAGTTATGAATACAAACCAAAACTTTCTAGTGCTTTTCATTTGATTGAAATAATGTCACTTTATGCCATCCCAACCTCATGTTGTTCATTCTATAATTCATTCTGAGTTGCATTTGCTAATTTACTCTTTAGCAACACTGACTTTAACCCATGACATCTTTTTTTTAGTACTATACTTCATTGTTTAACATTTGCTTCTTGTGAATAACTGTCCTCCAATCATACTTGCCATGTACTCAATACTTTTTACTTTATTATGAATGACACAGTTTCTATGATATGCTTCAGTTACTCTATGGTCTTATTGATATGGGGCTATTCCTTCTAGTGGAACAGATGGCAATCTATCCACTTTCTATCCTGTGCAACTCTTATCCATGTCTACCCATTTGTGCATTCAAGATGATTTATTTAACATTCCAGAAGGTTTCCTTTAGGTGTTTCTAATATTCTGTGCATACAAATGCAACACTAAGGCTCTCTATCTGTTGGCCACTGTTTTTGCTCCGTGACTGCCCTACATCAGATGTTTTCTGATGATCAAATATATGCTAAATATCTATTATGCTATTTCTACTTCTTCCATGTAAGTCATTATTGATAATATACTGCAGTCTTCTTATATTTACCGTACGTCTCTCTCCATTCACCTTTGTGTGACCCAAATTCCAATTTATCAGAAACTGTGGTTTTCTATGTTGCATAGGCATAAAGTATCTTTGAAAACCTATTAGGGATTTTATTGGGTGAAATTTTTGCTTCAAGAAGTTGCTTAGAATCGTCAAAAGTGCTACATAATTTCCTAAAAGCAATCCAGCCAAATCTTTTATTCTTTAAAAATTCTGGTCCCCACTCATGGTCCATATAAAGTATTTGTCCAATATCTATGTACTGATGGACCAACTTGATGGACTACCCACCTAAGTGCATGGCATAGTCTGCACACATTATTCTTTTGATTTTTCCTGTGTAGGTCATTAGACCGAAACTTTTTGATTAGTTACGGTTTTCATTTACATGTTTCTGTAGGATTCCAGGGGTGGATCCCAAGACCACACTATCATCTGAAAACAGGATCAACTGGAGAATCTCACTTTCAGGCAGTTCCTCTTCCATTTGGATTTCCACTTAAAGGCAGCTAGATGACACAGTGGATAAAGCACAGTCCTTGGAGTCAAAAAGACCCAAGTTCAAATCTTGCCTTAGACAATTATTAGGTGTGTGACCCTGGGCAAGTTATGCAACCTGTTTGTTCATCTGTATAAATGAGAATAATAATAACACACATTTCCCAAGTTTGTCATATGGATAAAATGAGCTAATATTTGTAAAAGGCTATGTAAACCTTGAAGTGCTATATAATTGCTAGCTATTGTTATATTATTATTATTATTGTTATTATGGTTGTTATTATACTGTATGTGGTGCATCCTCTATGAGTAAAAATAGGATTCAAGAAATAAAATTTTTTTGTGTTTACTAATAGGGAAATTTGAAGAACAATTGTAGCATTGAAAATTTCTTAGAATTGTTCTTGTATATTTTGGAAAATGTTAGATTTGATTTTTTTAAAAAATAACATTAATTTATTATAGTTAATTTAATGGTTTTTTTGAGAAATGACATAATATTGTCAACAGAAAAGAACTAAGGCAAGATATTCAGTCCCTGTCTCTGACCTATATTAGTTCTATCGAGTCCTTTGTTTCACAGATGAACAGACTGACTCTTATAAAGGCACAATGGCTCACATATGATCACACAACTACTAAGTGTCAGAGGCAGTACTTGAATCTAGTTATTCTTGATTCCAAGTGTAGCACTCAGTCTATCCTACCAGTTTCCCCTTTCCTGGGCCATTGGTGTTCAGTGTTTTCTTCTTTTATTTGTTTATTTGTGTTTTTTTTTTACTGGATTTTTGATTTCTTTGATGTAGAAATCTCTCAATGAGGAAATTCCTCCTACAGATAAAGATCAACTTCTGATATTTAGTGTTTGAAGTTTGCTTGGGACACTAAGAAGTTAAAAGATTTTCCCAGGGTCACCAAGCAAAGATGTGTTTAGAGGTAGGATAAGAAGTCAAGTTGTTCTGACTCTCAAACAAACCCTGTATCAGCTATGCCACATTGTCTTATTCTAATATGAGAGAATTAGACTATCCTTTATTGAACTTCCTTTCAGAAGCAGAGGTAGTTAGGCTCCATAGTGGATAGAGCAATGGAACTAGAGTCAAGAGTGAGTTCAAATCCAATCTTACACACTTACTAGGTTTGTGCCTCAGTCTCCTCAACTGTAAAATAGGAAGAATAGCAGTGCCTCTCTCCTAGAGTTGTTGGAAGAATCAAAAGAGACTGTATTTGTAAAGAATGTTTAGCTCAGTGACTGGCACATAATAAATGAACTTAATAAATGCTTATTTCCTTTCTTCCTATAATCCATTGACCAGGATTTTTGGTGTTTGTCATTCTCATAGTATGCTTTCAAGGTTTAATTAGCCATAGGGTGCAATTTTTCCTATAAATAATATTTAGTCATGTAGAATGTTCTTTGTAGTGTGCATGATATATGCATAGAACTCCTACATCTCTGAAACTCTAAGGTCATTATTAAAGTAAGACACAGTCTCCCATGAGGAGTATTCTCAGAGCAAAGTTTTCAGTGCAATTAGTTAGACTAAAACCAAATGCCTTTTGGCCAAATTAAGGAGGAACAAAAACCATCTGAAGATGAGAAATGCTATTCATTTCTCAATTGTAATGGGTTTTTTTTTGAGAAATGACATGATATTGTCAACAATATATATACACAGATACACAGTATTGTCAGGCAACTTTGTAGACCTTGGAGAAGGTTTTTCAAACTACAATGTTATTAAATTAGAAGAGACTTGGTCAATTCAGATTCTTGTGGGGATATCACTTTAAAAATAGAAGTGTCCTGACCCATCTGTTACTCTGACAATCCCACAGAAGATGAGCTGATACAGGGAAAGATCAGGGAAGTCTCAAATGAGCACAGAATAGTCTACTTCCACTAAAGTCAATAAAATGAACCCTTCCCTCAGTAACTAGAAAAAAGGAATTGCATTTATATTTTAACTTTTTGATGTGTTTCTCCCATGGGGAATTTCATCATCAGATCCCAAACTTTTATCTGTGTCCCACAATAAAGTATTGTCCACACTAGTAAAGTAACTGAATATTTCTGGTTGAGAGAATCTGTACATTTCATTAACAAAAGCATATTATAATTTTAAATTGGTTGCAGCTTCCATCTATGTGTAAGGAAATCTGTATTCAGGTACTGTTAATTAGAGGATCATAGATCAAAAGCTAGAAGCAACCCTAAAGACCATTTAGAAGCCTGAGGATCAGCTAGGTTAAGTGAGTGGCCCAAAGTCACACAGGAAGAATGGATTTGAACCCATAACCTCTGACCCTAAAATCATTGGTCTTTCTATTCTATCACACTAAAGATAGTCTGAGGTAGTGAGAAGAGCAATGGATCTGGTCTCAGAGGACCTGAGCTTGATTCTTAACTCTAACACTTAGGAGCTATGTGACCCTGAACAAGTCACTTGGCATCTCTGTGTCTTAGTTTCCTTATAAAATGGTGTAATACTTGCACTACCTACTGCACAAGACTGCTAGGAGAGTAGCACTTTGTAAACCTCAGAGTACTGCAGAAAAGTAAATTTGTATTCAAAGATTGGATATCTTTGGCATAAAATGGGTGCTTAAAAAAGCAAACATTTTATTTTGTTTCTTTCTTTTTTAAATTTAAGGATTAAGTATAACCTTGTAGTGACTTCCCTGTCAAATTGGCATATCTAGTGAAGAGGACCATCACAAATTTGTCCTCCATGACTTGTTAAGAGGTATCTCTCTTCAAAACATGAGATAGAGGTTCTGATGATAAGTGATAGAAGACTAAAGGTAAAAATGTCTCTGAATTCTTGTGAAGAGTGGAAAAGAAATTTGTCCAATAAACTTTGTTTTTTTCTTACCAATATTTGGATTCCTGAAGAAGAGAGAGGTACATTTATTACCTAGCTGACAGTCCTGAGGAACTCATTTATTATCACCAAAAGGTCTATTTTTGTGTTTGTGAAAGCAGATCGGGAATTAGTAGTATAAATACATCTGCCCTCTCCTTGTCTATGCTCTTTCCCCCGTTTTACACTTTTATGAACTATTTTTTGAGTTAGTTTTCAATTTCTGAGAAATGATACACCATTAGTTACTCCATAGGAGGTCTTTCCTAAAGGCAGCCATATTTAATGTAGAAATATAGGCCTGTAGCACTTGAATCAATGTCACAGTTAGGACAAGAGGTAAAGGAATTTCAGTTGCCTTTTGAAAGGTATTGTTATAGAGTATCTTAAATACATCTTACCAGTCTGATCCCAATATTGAGAGTTTTAGAGCTTTCTTTCACTTTAGGTAATTATTCTAATAATAAAGTAAGTCACTTTATCTTACAATGAATATTATGAGAATTATTCACTATGAAGTGAGGAGTACACAGTCATAATATCATATCTTCCACCATCTTCATCAAGTAGAGTCAAAGGAAAAAACACCATAATGGAATAGGGGCATATGATGGCTGCGCTTCTCTGATCTTCCCAGGGAAATGTCCTTTCCCATCCCCTGCAGGTATTTTGTATATATTTCAAACAGTGGCTCTTCTATTGACATTTGTGGGGTAGGAAGGAGTGGAGAGGATGAAGATGCCTACCATCCCTGCTAACTTTCTGGTCCTTTTCATGTACCATATATGGGGCCAAGTTCCCAGTCCAGTAGGGCCCTGACTCAATTACCATAAAACCTCTTCCATCTCTTGACCCTACAGGATGTTCCACAAGAAAATCAAAGCAACTCTAGCTCCTGTCCAGGTTCCTTTGGCTCCAGCTTCTCCAGCAAGCTGTGAGGCAGGTCTCAATGGATCTCACAAGATGTATCTCTCTCCATTTAGCCAAGAGGCTTAAACCTCAGGAGTGATCCTTGAACAATGTATTCTGATTCCTCTCTCAATCATCAATTTTTCTCAACAATAGTTTGTCTGGACTTACTGATAAATGGTTAACATACTCTCATTCCTTTATACTTAACTCATTCTACTGATTCTGTGCGGCTGCCAATGTACAATGTACTGTTCCCAACACAGTATTCACCAGTCCCTCACACCTATCTACCTCAATCTTCCTCTCTAAAATTTCACACTTCTGATGTGCCTGCCCCTCACCACTATGTCCCCTGGAATTCCTGCTCCATAATTAACAATTATTCCTCCATCTTAGATGTCTTTCTCATTCTTTCTTCTGGTTTTCATTGAGAAATACTTCCTTCCAGATGAAACAACCTTCTTCACCCTGGCTACATTTTATTCCATACACCCAACTCACTGGTCATAGTGGAAGAGTCAGAATATTCCTTACTTCCCACTGCCACTGCCAGACTTTCCCTTGACTATCTTTACTAAGCAATGTCTCTTCCTTTAAGATTTACACTACACAAATGTATTACAAAGGCCAAGTCCTTGTGGTTGTTATCTAGGAACTCCTATAACATTTTCTTTCTTTCCTCAGTGTTTTTACAATTTTTCTCTCCTACCAAACTCCTATCTTTATACAAGGGAATTCCAATATACATATTAATGTCCTCACTTCCAAGTTCTTCAATCTATTCCATTTTTATGACTTATTCCTTAATTACACACAGTCAAACCCTTGATCTTTCTATCAATCAAAAGTGTCTCTCTTCCATGTTCATGAACTCCTAAATTCTTTTATCTGATCATAATCTTTTATTGTTCTCTTTCCCTCGGCCTTACAAAGAAGAAACTTTTGTTTGTTTGGTTGGTTGTGGTTTTTTTGGTCTTCATTTTGGCTTCCATTACCTCCATCCCTCAGTAATTTTTTTTCTTAGGCCACCACCCCTGTTCTGGTTATACTCTCCTTGCTTTTTTATATCAACCAGTTGGTGAACCAACTCTACTCCATACTATCTTCCAACCTCAATTGCCTTGCCCTTTGTCCTATTGCCAATCTTACCCCACCAGACTCCAACCCTGGATTACTTCCACTATCATGTACTGTCATATGGAATGGGAAGAAATTATAAAGCCATGCTATCTAGGTCCATGATAAATTTATATTTTTACTGCTCAGATAGGCACTCACTACAGCAAAGCAAGTGTTCTGTTACTCCTTAATTGGTTCACTATTCCACTTGCCAAGGTAGCTGATCTATACTTTTTCATTTCTCCTTAATCTTTCCATTCCCTCCCCCTTCCCTCTCAGCTAAGGACATCAATTCATACTTAACTTTCGTCCCCCAAAAAATTAAGACCATTTATCAAGATTCTCCTCTCCACCATTCTCATTTCACCTCATTCAGGAATTTTCTCCTTGCTATCTCTTCATTCTAGTCTCAGAGAGAGAAGTAGTCCTTGTTCTTGCTAAAGTGACACCTATAGTTGCTATCACTTTCTTCTTACTTCTCCAGAACATTCCACCCCTCCACTATCCCCTCACTCTCTCTTTTATCTTCAACCACTCTCTAAAAGCCATCTATAATTAATGTATTCACTTCCTCTTTTTTCTTCTAACTCAACACACAATCCTCTACAATCTGACCTCTGAGCTCATCATTCAACTATCCTCTCCAAAATTAACAACGATTGCTTATTTGCCAAATCTAATGGCCTTATTTTCAGTCTTCATCTTCTGTGATCTCTCTATATCATTTTGGTACTGTCAATCTCCTTCTCCATCTAGATACTCTCCTTTTTCTAGGTTTCCACATCACTGCAATCTGGTTTTATTCCTATCTATCTAAACTGTCCTCAGTCTCCTTTACTGGTTCTTCATTTATGTCACTCCTACTGACCTTGGGTTTTTACCCAAGGCGATGCCATAGGCAATGTCTCTTTCTCTTTTTGCTCTATACTATCTCATTTATTGATCTATTTAGAACTCCTAGATTCTATTATCACCTGTACGCAAATGATTTTCAGATCTATAGATTTAGTACTAATTTCTCTGCTGAGCTATCATCAAACATATTTACCTGCTTCTTGGATATCTCAAAAAGGATGTGTTTCAAACATCTCAAAATCAACATGTCTAAAACTGATTTCATTATCTTTTATCCTGAACCTTCCCCAGATTACTCTCTAGAGCATCATAATCCTTCCATTCACCTGGGCTCACATCCTTCACCTCATCCACGACTCCTCTCACTCACCTCACATAACCAACCCATTAACAATTTTTATATATACTCACAACATTTCTTATGCATTCTCTTCTCTCTGCTCACACAGAAGCCATACTAGTTCAGTCCTAGGTGCTGGTCATTTTGCCTAGATTACTGCAATACCCTTTTAAGAAGTCTCCTTGCCTCAAGTCTCTCCCCACTCCAATTCATCATCTACTCAACTACAAAACTGATTTTTTTCTAAAGCATAAGTCTGACCATGTTGCCACCAGGATCAAATATAAGCGTCTCTTTTTGGTATTTAAAGCTTTTCCTAACTTAGCTCCATCCTATCTTTTTTTTAGTTTTCTTACACTTTATTCACTGCCATGTATTCTACAATATGGGTCTACTTCCAGTCCTTCAAAAAACAATGCTATTTTTAGTCTCTGTACCCTTGGAATGGCTGTCCTCTATGCCTAGTGTCCTTTCCTCCCTCATTTCTACCTCTTAGTTTTTCTGGCTTCCTCCAACATTCAACTCAAATTCCACCTTTGGCAGAAAGTCTTTCTTCATACCAATATCTGTCAGGACCTTCCCTTTTCAGATTACCTTCATCTACTCTATGTTTTGTATGTACTCAGTTATTTGCATATTTTATTCCCCATTAGAACATAAATTCCATAAGGGCAGGGACTGTGTTTTTGTCTTTCTTTGTATCTCCAGAACTTAACACAGTACTGGACACATAATAAGGGCTTAATAAATGCTTGTCAGCTAACTGACTCACTATACAATATTCTTCATCTGAGATTCCACATTTAAAAAAGTTTCAGTCTATTCTATCTAGTCCTGTGATTTCATTGTTGTGGGGAGTCCTTACTGAGGAAAATTACTTCAACAATGCAAATCAATAACTATTCTATAAATTACAGTCTTTGAGAGATTCTTCAGGCATTGAGAGATTCCCCAGGATCACACAGTATGTATGTTTCCTAAGAGGATCTGTGGCCCAGGTCTGCCTCTTTCTAAGGCTACTTCTTTATCCATTATATCATATTTCTTTTCCTATAGTGGTATATATGGCCATGATTTTTTTAAAATTATGTGAACTTTTCACCAATTAACTCACTACTTATAAATTACTCCCACAGCCAAACTTCCCTTTCAGATTCACACAATGATTTATTCATACCCTTCCCTACCCATGAAGTCAATTGCTTTGTCAGGTCAGTATCTTACTGATGTCTATGATTTGAATATCAAAGATGAAAGAAGCAGCCTTGGGAAAACTGGAGGATTGCATACATACATACACATATACATATATATATATATATGTATATATGTATATATATATATACATATGTGTATATATTCATCAGCGGTGAGACTTTTATGACCATTTTTCAAAAACAAAGGGAAGGAGGCTACATTGTGTTAATATATAATTGTCAGAAAAAAATCATGCTTAGAAGAAAAAAATCAAAATTCATTTTTTCTTTCTTTTTCTTTTTTTCTTTTCTTTTCTTTTCTTTTCTTTTCTTTCTTTCTTTTTTTTTTTGGCTAGGCAATGGGGTTAAGTGACTTGCCCTGGGTCACACAGCTAGTAAGTGTTATGTGACTGAGGCTGGATTTGAACTCAGATCATCCTGAATCCAGGGCTGGTACTCTATCCACTGTGAAATTTTAGCTGCCCCAAGATTCATTATTTCTTCTAAAAATTAGCACATAGTTGCATTTGTAACATAAATCATATTAAAACATATGATAAACCTTTCATAATTTTGGTTTCCTTTTTAAGAGATAAAGTACCAAATAAACATTATTACACACACACACACACACACACACACACTTAGTATGAAATGTTAGTCCCCATTTTAAGTGGATTAACTTTAAGCAGCCTTTATCTGGAATCAATTTCCCTCTAGTGAAGAAGATTTCATATATTTATTTATAGGTGTACATGTTGATTCCTCACAATAGAATATAAGTTCGTTGAGGACAGAGACTGGTTCCTTTTTGTTTATGCCTCAGTGCTTATTACAAGGCCTATCATTTAGTAGTTTCTCAAATGCTCATTTGCTGGCTGGCTGGCTGGCTGGCTGGCTGACTGGATGGATGGATGGACTGCTGGATGGAAAAAATGTCACCTGGAGGCCATAGTGAAAAGAAAAAGTCAAACGAAAAATAACAAACAACCTGGGAAACAATGACAGCCATTTGTTTTGTGCAAAAGAAGCACAAGTCATCACTTCTGTCTTCTCTGGGCACCTACTGAAGACTGTCAAAATATTTTGCCTAGGATAATAATCATGACAGAACATATCCAATAAAGAACTTGTTTCTTCTTCCCCCTAAATGCCTTATCTGGTTTATAGAGAGTAAATATTTATCTTGACCCCAGGGGAAAAGAGTTTAATTTATATTCACTTTATACTAAAATTCAATTAAATGATTTTCTATCAAATGCTTATTATGGAGTTCCTTTTAAACCAGGAACATGTTGTAACTTTTAGTGCATTAATACCTTCTTGTGACTAGTAAACACATATTTGCTTTTCTAGCTGAAATTAGTTTATAATATGAGGTCAATTTATATACTGCACCAGCATGAAAGATAGAAAATGAGATGGGCTCAGAATATATTATAACAAGCTAGAATTATCACATTTAGGAAATGTCAATGAACCTGAATTTCTCACTCTTAAGAAAGTCTATCTTTCCAACACCAATATTCTCCCGGTGATGCTACATGGCTGAGAATGATGGGATGATACAACAGCAAAAATTCATCAGATTACCATATCCATAATATGCTGCCTACACTCAGGTCATTAACCTCAACCTCCCCTACCTCTACACCCTCCAACCCTCACACCCTTTTTCCCTAGATACCTCAGATTCTGCTTTGTGACTATGTTCTGATAGATGAACTTTCTTCTCATGCTACCCAGAACTGGTTGCCCATATCACTTGTCAACCATCTCTATACCACATTACCACGTCTAATCACTCCCCCCTTTCTCTCACTCCCCTTTACATGATGTCTTCCAATAGCAGAATATAAACTACTAGAGGGCAAGGACTGATTTACTTGCTGGCATTTGAATCCCCAATGTTTAGTTTAGTGCCTGCCACATAGTAGGTGCTTAATAAAAGCTTTATCTATTGGTTTACCTGCCTATAACTGAAAGTGATTGAAAGGTGGGAAATTAAAGACTTAGTGGCCATAAGTAAGCTTCTATATGGTGACTTGTATAGGAAAAAAATGGCATAAACTACATCATTAAGGACATGTATGATTAAGAAATGAAACAAGCTACTCACGTAACAGGAGAGCTTGCAAGGTAACAGACAGGCAAAGTGAACAAAGATCTACCTAGAAAACATATCTAAGAAACCACAACAAAGCAAAACAAAACAAAAAGAAGACAGAAGAAGGAATCTAGCACATTGGATAGAGCAGAAATGAGAGATTTGTGGAAAAGTATGATCAAAAATACCACAGGATGAAAAGGTGTGGACAAGTTGTGATATAGGGGAGGAAAAGGGGTAGCTAGACCAATGATATTAGAGAGCCACTGAATTACTACAATACTCAAGTATAGGTGATGCCAGGTCAAAAGACCTTTGGGTTACTTGAGGGAGTCTTGGATATCTTTGATATAACTATTATGTAATGAAATGCCTTCCCCAACAGATTTAAGGTCCTTTAGGGCAGGGACTACTTCATTTTTGCCTTTGTATCCTAAGTGGAAAACATAGTTCCTGACAAATAGTAGGTAACTTACAAATATTTGTCCATTGATTCCTCAATGAAACATTTTAATATATAGCTTATGGAATCAACATCATGACTTTATAGTTATACCTTGGAACCTTAGATAGGTGCCGATTATTGGTTCCAAGACTGCTTGGGTTGTGGGGCCCAGAATTGCTGAGGTCATTTTCCAACCTAACTGCTACTCTACCTGCTAGCCTACATCAATCAGGCTGTCACCCATGCATAGGCCTCAGACAATAAGGAGCAAAGTCTCTCCCCTTTATTAGGCCCTTGGGGGTGGAGTCCTCTTGGCTGCTTGATCTCAACTGAAAAGATCACCTTTCCACTCCAACTCTCCCCCCAGCCCCTAAAGCTTTATACCCAACAAGGGCTCCAGGGCATGATAAAAGCTAAGGAAGTTGCCTGATGTTCTAGCCCAGAAGTGGGGGCACATTCTTCCCACTGCCATGCTTGAGCAGAGATGGTGCCCTCCTCCTCCTTCATCTATACCAAAACCCAGGGAATTATCAGGCTGCCCAAGGAACACATCAGGGACTCCCACTCTTAAGCATCCCCACTCCACTGAAAACAGCTCTTGGGCACTAAAATTCTGGCTCCTGAGGCCATTCCATCTTCCCCAACCCTTTGGAAAGTAGCAAAGACCTCTCTGATGTTCAAAGGCACTCCTCCTTCTTCACTTCACCCCAATGAAAGCATTGAAATACCCTTCTTCTAGCTACTCCTATAATACAGAAAGGATTTGCTTTGCCTCCTGAAGCTGAGAGGATTGACTCCTATCCCTAAGAGTGAAGGAGTTATTTATTTCTCTCCCTTCCAGTTCTACTTTCAACCCCAATCCTGACCACAGACATCCTTCCACCTGATTTATCATCTAATAGCAGCTTGAGTTTGCATGTAGGTCATATTTAAAAAGGTTGTCACACCTGTCTTTCATTTTGAAGAGAGAAATAAGCAGTAAATTCTTAATGTATCCCAATAAAGAAATCATTTCACATAAAAGACTAAAGAGAGAAATTTTCTTTCAAAATACAAGCTGAAGTGTCAGTGAACAGGATAGAAGAAAGATGTAAGAGGTGCACTGCAGAACAAATAAAGTTAATGAAAACTCCAACTCATAAAAATTAAGAAGAAATGAAAGAAAGTTAGTTAATTTCAAAGAAATATTTGAGGACTAAGAACATCATTGCAAAATTTCAATTGAAAGAATAAATAGGGTTAAACAAAAATCAATGGATAACAAAATAAAAGCAACAGAACATGCTTTGTATATAACAGAATCAAATGGAGTGTGCACCAATGAATATGCATGACAAAATAAAACATTTGGAAATCAAAGCAAGAAATACCATCATTAGATTATTTGGGATCCCAAAAGACACTGAGAAGTAACAAAGCTAGAAATTGTATTTGAAATGTGAATTAGAGAAAACTTTCCAGAGTGAACAAGGTAAGGTGTCAAGTCTCCAATTATTCACTTCTCAACCCTTTGCAGTCAGACTTCCAAACTCATTACTCAACTGAAACTGCTCTCTCCAAATTTACCAAAGATTGCTTAGTTGCTAATCTGATGGTCTTTTGTCAGTCTCCATCCTTCCTGACTTCTTTGTGGCATTTGACATTAGTCATTCTTTTCTTTTGGACTAGAGGTTCTTAACTTGGAGTCCCTGAACTTGTATTTTAAGAAAGTACTTTAATAAATATATTTAAATATAATTGGTGTTCTTTGAAATTCTATATATTTTAAGTTATGAATTTAAAACATTATTCTGAGGGGTCCATAGTCTTCACCAAACTTCCAAAGGGGCCTATCTCACAGAGAGGGGGGGGGGGAGAGAGAGAGAGAGAGAGAGAGAGAGAGAGAGAGAGAGAGAGAGAG